>NC_133459.1:113823500-114436750 GCF_048565385.1 Saimiri boliviensis | reverse complement strand
TAACAGGCATGGGTATCCACTTTTTATTTTATTTATTTTTAAATTTCTTTAAGGTTTACTTAAATATTAATCTATATGGAACTTAATATCTTTGTGTGTGTGTGTGTGTGAAAACGGCCATACTGCCCAAAGTAATTTATAGATTCAATGCTATTCCCATTAAGGTACCACTAACTTTCTTCACAGAATTAGAAAAAACTACTTTAAATTTCATATGGAACCAAAAAAAAGAGCCCGTATAGCCAAGACAATCCTAAGCAAAAAGAACAAAGCTGGAGGCATCACACTACCTGACTTCAAACTATACTATAAGGCCACAGTAACCAACACAGATATATAGACCAATGGAACAGAACAGAAGCCTTAGCAATAACATCACCCATTTACAACTGTCTGATCTTTGACAATCCTGAAAAAAACAAGCAATGAGAAAAGGATTCCCTATTTAATAAACAGTGTTGGGAAAACTGACTAGCCATATGCAGAAAATGGAAACTGAGCCCCTTCTTTACATCTTATGCAAAAGTTAACTCAAGATGGATTATTGACTTAAAACCTAAAACCACAAAAACCCTAGAAGAAAACCTAAGCAATAACATTCAGGACATAGGCATGGGCAAAGATTTCATGACTCAAACACCAAAAGCAATGGCAACAAAAGCCAAAATTAACAAATGGGATCTCACTAAACTTCTGCTCAACAAAATAAACTACCATCAGAGTGAACAGGCAACCTACAGAATGGGAGAAGACTTTTCCAATCTATCCACCTGACAGAGGTCTAATATCCAGAATCTATAAAGGACTTAAACAAATTTATAAGAAAAAAAAACAAAAAACCCCAACAAAAAGTGGGCAAAAGCTATGAACAGAC
This sequence comes from Saimiri boliviensis, assembly GCF_048565385.1. Lineage (NCBI taxonomy): Eukaryota > Metazoa > Chordata > Mammalia > Primates > Cebidae > Saimiri > Saimiri boliviensis. The sequence continues at coordinate 114,435,876 of NC_133459.1, read as the reverse complement.
ACTCCTCAAAAGAAGACATTTATGTGGCCAAGAAACATATGAAAAAAAATCTCATCATCACTGGTCATTAGAGAAATGCAAATCAAAACCACAATGAGATACCATCTCACACCAGTTAGAATGGCCATCATTAAAAAGTTAGGAAATAACAGATGCTAGAGAGAATGAGGAGAAATAGGAACATTTTTACACTGGTGGTGGGAGTGTAAATTAATTTAACCATTGTGGAAGACAGTGTGGCAATTCCTCAAGGAGCTAGAACCAGAAATAGCATTTGACCCAGCAATCCCATTACTGGATATATACCCAAAAGAATATAAATCATTCTCCTATAAAGACACATGTACACATATGTTTATTGCAGCACTGTTTACAACAGCAAAGACTTGGAACCAACCCAAATGCATATCAATGACAGATTGGATAAAGAAAATGTGGCACATATACACCATGGAACACTATGCAGCCATAAAAAAGAATGAGTTCATGTCCTTTGCAAGAATATGGATGAAACTGGAAGCCATCATCCTCAGCAAACTAACACAGGAACAAAAAACTAAACACATCATATTCTCATTCGTAAATGGGAGTTGGACAATGAGAACACATGGACATAGGGAGGGGAACATCATATACCAGGGCCTGTCACGGGATGGGGGGTGAGGAGAGGAAGAGCATTAGGACAAATACCTATTAAAACCTAGATAACTGGTTGATAGGTGTAGCAGACCACCATGGCGCATGTACACCTATGTAACAAAACTGCACATTCAGCACATGTACCCCAGAACTTAAAGTAAAATGAAAAAATTTAAATATAATTACATTTGAAGCATAAAATAATTTCCTTTAAAACATACCTGGATTCTTAAATTTCCCAAAATGTTTTTTTGAGGAAAAAACATTTTTTTGCTATTTATTGACTGAATCTAAGGTATTTGAAAATTACTCAGGACGACTTTGTCAAGATCTAATAAATTTCCACTTAAAATAATATCTTAGTTTCTCTGATACAAGTTGTAATGGAGTTTTCAGTCTGGGTTTTTCTATTTACCCTCAAGTTTTCCTTCTCTTTAATCTGGTGACTTCCATGTTAATGGAATTTTAGCCAGATTTTTATTAAAATATAAACTAGAGCTACTTTCCTTTCATATTTTTAACTAAAAAGATGTATAGAGATGGGATTCCAAATGGATACTGGGAGTTAGAAGATAAAAATAAATTTAATATCACTGATTTACAGTTACTTTGTATCAAGGATTTTAGATTTTAAAACTATTAGATACTATAGAAGATTTATTAGTTGAACATTTTGGTTTTTTGGGGGGTTTATTGCTTAGAGTTCAATCAGGGGAAAATAATAGAATCTGCTATAGGTATTTCAACAGAAAGAATTTAATATTAAAAATTGCTTTCACAGATTATATAAGGGCTCTAAGGTCCTGCAAGAGATGGTGTGGCATCCCAAGTAGTAATAAGAACAAAAAACCACTACTGTCCCTAGGCCTAGGACAACAGGAGCAGGTGGTGTTACCAGGATCTAGAAGCTGGGCGATCTGGTGGGAGATGAAAACACAGCGGGGAGGGACTGTCTAGTAGAATCTAGCTTCTTCAGAGCACATAGAAGACTTAGTCCCTGATAGAGATTCTACCCAAAGGAGTCTTAGAAATGTCGTTTGCTTTGATTGCAAGACAGCAAAAAGAAAAGGTAGTAAATTTGTCAGAGAACAGGAAAACCTACAGGCAAATGATTGGGACAATGGGAACCAGAACAGATGTTTGATGCATAAAGATACAGAACCTTTCAGTAACAGAGAGGAGACAGCTTCTTTATTTTCAGTGTACATCTTGGACGACATCTTTAAAATGGTATCTTGCATTGATTTCTCCTTCTTTAGGCCTTATTTTATAAAGGTATAATGTAACCCATTCATAATGGGCATGAAATAAACAGTTTAATCCCAAGTGTTTGTGGTTATGTTGTGATGCTTAAAAGTGCGAGACACCAAGCGTTGTGCTTAACTTAGATAATACTCTCTTTATCCTAGTAATCTGGAAACTGAAGAGACCACCGACTAGCAAGCATATTCATTCCTCAAAGACACAGGCCAGATTCACCCAGATTCACTCAACAGAGAGGTAAGGCACGATGAAAATGGACAAACTATTTGCAGGCAGAAAGGCAGCAGGCATTCTGTAGACAGACAGAAGTCTGCTTCAGCACTTTTGCAGGTCTGAATTATAGCTGGTAGGAAGAGGATGAGCTGGAGCCATTGAGACACAGTTATTGGAAACTTGAAACTTACAGTGTAAACATTCAACCATTGCTGACAGAAGAAAAAGAGGATCCAGACAGAATCAGGACATGAACATTTTTCTTTTTTCTTTTTCTTTTTTTTTTTTTTTTTTTTCCTTTTGAGACCGAGTTTTCACTCTTGTTACCCAGGCTGGATTGCAATGGCACGATCTCGGCTCACCGCAACCTCCGCCTCCTGGGTTCAGGCAATTCTCCTGCCTCAGCCTCCTGAGTTGCTGGGATTACAGGCACACGCCACCATGCTCAGCTAATTTTTTGTATTTTTAGTAGAGACAGGGTTTCACCATGTTGACCAGGATGGTCTCGATCTCTTGACCTCGTGATCCACCCGCCTCGGCCTCCCAAAGTGCTGGGATTACAGGCTTGAGCCACCGCGCCCGGCATGAACATTTTTCTTAAAGGTTCATTGGTTCCCTAGTGGGAAAAGAGAGGAAGGCAGTGCCTGAACGATGCTTCCGATTTTGTTGTTTCTACTTTTAAAAACAGTTTGACTACTTAATTCATTCACGCATTCAACAAATATCTATTACATTTTTGCTCTGTGCCAGGATAAAACGATACATTGGATAGAAGTGGCCCTTGCCCTCTGAGAGCTTATAGTCTAGAGGAAGATGCTAACTAGTGACCAGAAACTCCGGAAAAATTTAACAGTTGTTAGAATGGACAAAGCGCTTCTAGGTTCTTATCTTGAAGGAGTTCCTAATCCAGGTGGAGTGAGAAAATGGAGTTGAAAGATTAGGGGGGAAAACCCCACAATATTAAGCTTTGCAGGATGAGTAGGAATTCTTCAGAAAAAGGGTAATTGGGAAGAATAATCTAAGCAAAAGAATAGCATACCATATACAAATTCTTGCCAGCAGGGAGAGCATGGTGTTTTTGAGGACATGAAATAAATTCAAAATGGCTGGTAGCTAGATTGTCATGTATTTCGTGGCATGATGGAAACCAGTGAGATAAGCAGGATTCAGCTCTTCATAAAGTATATTGAGGAATTTAGATTTAACCCGTTCATTTGTTTGTCCATCTACCCATCCCTTCAACAAATAGTTTTCAGGTCTATATGCTAGGTACTTGGCATAAAATTGTGAATGAGAGAGTCAAAACCTCTTCTATTCTCTCACAGAACCCAATAGTCTATGCAGGGAGATCATTTAAAAAGCAGTTTTAGTAAAGCATAAAAGGTTCTATGAGAAGGCAGCTATGCTGAAGGGTGGTTGTTTTGCGAACATGCAGTAGAGGCACTTAATCTGATTTTGTTAGCAGGGAGGATGATGGTGGTGGTGGGGAGAGATAAGGAGACGATCCATAAGAAATGACATTTAACCTAAGACCTGAAAAATTATTAGGAGTTAGTAGTTAGAAAGATTGAGATAGTGGTTCTCTAAACAGGAAAGAGCATGTGCAAAAAGCTGGAAACAAGAAAGAACATGCCTCATCTGAAGACGTAAAAGAATTTCTCTATGGCTAAAGGAGTGTATATATCTTAAGGGTAGTGAGAAGAAACATTTAGAGCATTGAGTAAGATTACTGGGCACATATATGAAGAAATTTAAGAGTTGTTAACAGATTCCCTGTATATTAGCAATTATTATTTAAATGTAATTGAGAAAAAAATTGTCAACAAAAGTATTCCTAATGATGGTAACAGTGAACGCATATGAAGCATTATGACTTGTACCAAAGCTTCTATTTTGAGTCACTCTGCAGAACCTAACTCTTGCAGTTCTGTGCTCTTTTCACTGCATTATACCACTTCTGGAAACTTCATTCACTGTGTGATCATAACTCTGTTGAAAACTTTTCTCTCCCTTTAGGCTTTCCAATTCATCTTTCCTGTACTGATACACAGGAGACAAGTGTTTAGCCTAGTTCCAGCCAGTAGACAGCCTGGTGATGTGCAGTTCAGCAGTGGAATCTCTGAATGAGTACCTAGAGCTAGGTACTGTGGTCTTCCTACCACAATGTTTGAGCAAGAGCAGTGGGTTCTTTTTTCCTGACACCCTTGTTCTTAATCTTACTGGCTTTATTTCCAGTGTATTCTTGTACTTTCCCTATTCTCGTCTTTGAAAGTTCTTCCTATTCAAAGAATTACTTGCCTCCCAGTGCTTCTGGATCATTCCATTCTGCACATATTGTATTGGATAACATATTGACATTTTACAATGCAAGTTTATGATTTTATGGACATGCACGTAAGTTTCTCAGCATGCTGGCCACGGTAAACACATTTCCATCAGTAATGGCACAGTGCATGGACAGCTCAGATGCTAGCTAGTTTCAGAAACTCTCTAAACCTTAGTTAAATGACCTAACATGCTACTTTGGAATTACCATAATGCCTTTGGGAAAGACATTTATCTGGCTATGTTTAATTTTCTATGGCAATAGCTTCAAGAAAAAATACTGAAGGAGGATTTATTTGCTCAATACTTTCTGTGGTGATATTTTTATTTTGTATTAAACATACCTGCTATATAAATTCAGTGCTTCCTCAGTTCATCATAGTTTAGGTATATTTAAAATATCACGTGCTATCAATGTAAGTCTGAAACTTGTTTACTGAATTTCTTCCTGAGCTGAGTCCAGACACTCTTTAACTTAGAATAAATTGCACATGCAAAATGAAGATAAAATGCCAACATTCAGAGCAGGGCAAGTAAATATTGTCATGAGCAGGGCTGAAATAGAGAAAGGAGCATTGGGTTTGGAGTGAGAAAAAGTGGGTCTGCAACTCGACTTTTCTATTTAGTGGCAGTGGGACCTTGGATAAACCTGAACCTTGCTTTTCTCACACAAAATAGGCACAATGGATTCATGCCTTAGTTTCTTGTATTTATTCATTTATGATTTCATTCACTTATGAAAAAATATTTGCTGACCTCATAGAATGAGTTAGAGAGGACTCCTTCCTCCTCAGTTTTTTTTGGAATACTTTCAGTAGGGATGGTACCAATTCTTCTTCATACATTTGATAGAATTCAGCTGTGAATGCATTGGGTCCTGGGTTTTTTCTGGTTGGTAAGCTTTTTATTACTGATTCAATTTTGGAACTCATTATTGGTCTTTTCAAGAATTCAGTTTCTTCCTGGATCAGTCTTGGGAGGCTGTATATGTCCAAGAATTTATCTGTTTCTTCTAAGTGTTCTAGTTTGGGTGCATAGGCATGTTTATAGTAGTCTTCGAGGGTTTCTTTTTATTTCTATGGGGTTGGTGGTTAATTCTCTTTTGTCGTTTCTGATTGTATTTATTTGGATTTTTTTTTCTTTATTAGTCTAGCTCAGGTGTCCCAAACTTTTTATGCAGAGGGCCAGTTCACTGTCCCTCAGACCGTTGGAGGGCCGCCACATACTGTGCTCCTCTCACTGACCACCAGTGAAAGAGGTGCCCCTTCCTGAAGTGTGGCGGGGGGCTGGATAAATGGCCTCAGGGGGCCGCATGCGGCCCATGGGCCGTAGTTTGGGGACGCCTGGCTAGCTGATGGTGTACCAATCTTGTTTGTTCTTTCAAGAAACAAATTCCTGATTAGTTGATCTTTTCTATGGTTTTTAATGTCTCAATTTCTTTCAGTTCAGTTCTGATTCTGGTTATTTCTTGTCTTCTGCTAGCTTTGGGGTTGGTTTGCTCTTGTTTCTCTAGTTCCTCTAGGTTTGATGTTAGGTTGTTACTTTGAGATCTGTCTAACTTTTCGATGTGTGTGTTTAGTGCTACAAACTTCCCTCTTAACACTACTTTAGCTGTGTCTCACAGTCTTGGATGTGTTGTATATTTATTATCATTTGTTTCAAAGACTTTCTTGATTTTGGCTTTAGTTACATTGTTTGCCCAAAAGTCACTCAGGAACATGTTGTTTTCTTTCCATGTAATTACACGATTTTGAGCAATTTTCTTAGTGAAGCCAGCATCATCCTGATATCAAAACCTGGCAGAAACACAATACAAAAAGGAAACTTCAGGCCAATGTCATTGATAAATATGAATGCAAAAGGCCTCAACAAAATAATAGCAAACTGAATCCAGCAGCTTATCTAAAAGCTATCCACGATGATCAAGTAGGCTTTATCCCTGGGATACAATGTTGGTTCAACATATGCAAATCAACAAATGTGATTAATCACACACAACAGAATTAAAAACAAAAATCACATGATCATCTCGATAGATGCATAAGATATTTTTGATAAAATTAAATATTCCTTCACGTTATAAACCTTCAAAAAAACTAAGCATTGAAGCAACATACCTTAAAATAATAAGAACCATTTATGACAAACCCACAACCAACATCATACTGAATAAGCAAAAGCTGGAAGTGTTCCCCTTGAGAACTGAAACAAGACAAGATGTCCACTCTCACCATTCTTATTCAACCTAGTACTGGAAGTCCTAGCCAGAGCAATTAGACCAGAGAAAGAAATAAAAGGCATTCAAATAGGAAGAGATTATTTGATTTTATACCTAGAAAAATTTACAGTGTCTGCTCAAAAGCTCCTAGATGTGATAAGCAACTTTGGCAATGTTTCAGGCATACAAAATTATTATACAAGAATCAGTACGATTTCTATACACCAGCAACATCCAAACTGAGAGCCAAATTAAGAATGCAGTCCCATCCACAACAGCCACAAAAAGAACAGAATACCCAGGAATACAGCTAACTACGGAGGTGAAAGATCTCTATAACCAGAATTACAAAACACTGCTCAAAGAAATCAGAGATAATACAAACAAATTAAAAAACATTCCATGGTCATGGATGGGAAGAACCAATATCATTAAAATGGCTATACTGCCCAAAGCAATTTACAGATTCAATACTTTTCCTATCAACTTACCAATGACGTTCTTCACAGAATTAGAAAAACTATTTTAAAACTCATATGGCACCAAAGAATAGCTTGAATAGCCAAGGAAATCCTAAGAAAAAGAGCAAAGCTAGAGGCATCATGTTCCTTCACTTCAAACTATACTACAAGGCTACAGTAACCAAAACAGCTTGGTACTGGTACAAAAACAGACATATAAACCAATGGAACAGATAGAGAGACAAGAAATAAAGCTGCACACCTACAACCATCTGACCTCTGACAAACTCAACAAAAACAAGCAAAAAGGAAAGGATTCTCTATTAAATAAATGATACTGGGATAACTGGTTAGCCATATGCAGAAGATCGAAGCTAGACCCCTTCTTTATATCATATACAAAAATCAACTTAAGATTGATTAAGTACCTAAATGTACAACCTAAAACTATAAAAACCCTGGAAAATGATCTAGGAAATACTGTTCTGGACATAGGCTCTGGCAAATATTTCATAGGGAAGATGCCAAAAGCAGTTACAACAAAAACACAAATGGACAAATGGGACCTAATTAAACTAAAGAGCTTCTGCATAGCAAAAGAAACTGTCAATAAACAGACAACTTACCAAATAGGAGAAAATTTTTTCAGACTATGCATCCAACAAAAGTCTAATATCTGGAATCTATAAGGAGCTTAAACAAATTAGTAAGCAAAACACGACCCCATTAAAACATGGGCAAAGACATAAGCAGACGTTTTTTCAAAAGAAGACATATGCATTGCCAACAGCATATGAAAAAAAATACTTAACATTACTAATCATTAGAGAAATGCAAATCAAAACCACAATGAGATAGCATCTCATACTAGTCAGAATGACCATTACTAACATGTCAAAAATAGCGGATACTGTAAAGATTGTAGGGAACAGGGAACACTTAAACACTGCTAGTGGAATGTAAATTAGTTCAGCCATTGTGGAAAGCATGAGGTGATTTCTCAAAGAATTTAAGGCAGAAGTACCATTTCGGTCTCAGCCATCACATTACTGGATATATAAAGACACTTGCACATGTCTGTTCATCACAGCACAATTCAAAATAGCAAAGTCATAGAAGCAATCTAAATGCCCACCAGTGGTAGATTGGATAAAAAAAAATCTGGTAAATATACACCATGGAATAGCACACAGCCATACAAAAGAATGAGATCATGTCCTTTGCAGCAACATGGATGGAGCTGGGGCCATAATCCTAAGCTAACTAATGCAGAAACAGAAAACCAAATACCACATGTTCTCACTTATAAATGGGAGCTAAACATTGAGTGGGCACAAAGGAGGGAATAATAGACACCAGGGCCCTCCTGGTGGAAGAGGATTGAAGAAACACCTGTGGGGTACTATGCTTATTGCTGAGGTGACAAAATAATCTGTGCACCAAGCCCCATGACATACAATTTACCTATATAGGAAACCGGTACACATTCCCCTGAAACCTAAAATGAAAATGAAAAAAAAATTTACTGAATGCCTACCATGGGCTAGGCATTTTGGTAGGTAACAAACACAGTCCCTGCCCTCGTATTTTGTTGTAGAAGTTGAATGGGGTGATCATACCAAGTGTTATCATTTATTAAGTGCCTAATACGTACCATGAACTTTACATTATTATCTCCATTATACATATGATATGGACTTACATATATTACCTCAGTCAGTCTTCTTGTAAACCTGTTTTGAGTAGTTACTGCCAATGTGCACATAAGGTAACTGAATTACAATTTAAAAACTTGTCAAAGTTAGATAACTTATAAGGGGTTTGACTGGGATTTGAGCCAAGGTGGATCTGATTCAAAAAACACTGATTTTTCCAAGACAACATATCAATATAAAAGTTCTTTACAAACATAAAAAGTGCCATATAGAAATAAAATATTATTTGTTGTTATTGTTATCCACACATATATATGATGTGATAAAAACAGACCAAAGTCAAAACCAAGACAGGAATTAGAGGCTTAGCCCCTTAGTGAGGGGCTTTCACTATGGAAATTCTCATTATAATGCTTTTGATTTCTGGTTTTGCAGTTCGAAATTTCCATTCTTTTTTTTCCCTGTGGGCACACATTGTTGCTGTTCTTTTTCTGTCTGCAGATCATGGCTGGGCTTTTGGTAAGCACATAATTTTTTTTTTAAATGGAAATGGTTTCATTCCAATGAATCATTGTGTCAAGGGGGTTGTGTACCTCCTTGATGATGAAAATGCCAATTTCTCATAAAAAGGCAAAAACCCTCATTTCAAAAGGTTGAAAATAATGTTATTTAACTAATTTCAAATGGCTACTTTTAGGTCACTGAAAATGTTCAAATATAAGAATAATCTCTGGAGTCTGTAACATTTTCATTTGATTCAAGAATAGATAAACTTTAATTCATTTTAACCTCCTGCCTTTTGGTATTTGGCTCTTCTGACAGGAAGTGTCTGTCTACTGTGAGTTTTGTCTTAGTGCTATGGCCTGCTTAATCAGGAATCTGTTTTCATTATACCCTTGAAAGCTAAAGACATTTCCAATTTTTGACACAAACTATATGCCATCCTATACAATATACAGACTTACCGAACATTTTCTTGAAATGTAACATACATAAAGTATTGTAAAAATCAGTATATTTTCAATAGAACAGAACATTACTCATACCCAAAAGCTTCATTCATGCCCTCTTTCAAGTATACCATCCGCAAAGCTAATAGCTCTTCTATTTCTATTAAACAGATTAGTCTCGTCTGCTTTTGGATTATATGTAGAGAGAAACAGAATTCTATAATATATATCTTTTTGTGCCTGATTTTATTCACTCAACATTATGTTTATGAGATGTTGTTCCTGCAAAGTAGAAGTTTATCTTTATTGCTGTATATTAGCCCATTTATCTCTTATTGATTCTACTTTATATGTGAATTTGAGTTGTTTCTTCTTTGTGGCTGCTTTGAGTATCTGTGTAAATGTCATTTCATACATGCATGTATACATTTTGGGGGGGTGTACATCTGGGGGTGAAATTGCCTGGTATGAGAGTATATTTTTTACTTTAGTAGATACTGTTAATTTTTCCAAGTGGTTTGTAAGTGGTTAAAATCCCACTAGCAATATTTGGGAACTTCAGTTGCTCTATATCCTTTCCAGGTTTTAAAATATTAGCCATTCTGGTGGAATATAGAGTTATATCATTATGATTTTAATTTGTATTTCCCCAGTGACTACTGAGATTGAACACTTTTTAATATTTTTACTGGCTATTTGTATGTCTTCTTTTGTAATGTGTTTTGTAGTAGTTTGAAAAATGTCTTCCCAAAGATGTCTATTTCCTAATTCCTGGAACCTGTGAATATGATCAGTTATGTGGCAAAGGGGAATTAAGGTTGCAGATAGAATGAAGGTTACTAATCAACTAAGGTTGCTAATCAACTGGCCATAAAACAGAGAGATTATTCTGGATTATCTAGGTGAGTCTAGAGTAATCACGAGAGTCTTTAAAAGTAGAGAAGGGTATTGGAAGAGAGAAACAGAGATGGCAGTGTGAGAAGCATGCAGTCTAATATTTCTGGGCTGTGAAGGTCACAGAAGAGGGCTGTGAGCCAAGAAATGCAGGCAGCCTCTAGAAGCTGGAAAAGGCAAGGAAATGGATTCTCCCCTAGAGCCTCCAGAAGTATTGCAGGCCTGCTCACACCTTGACTTTAGCAGGGTGAAACTCAGTTCCTCCTTCTGAATTACAGCTCAGTAAAATAATACATTTGTGTTGCTCTCATCCACTAAGTGTATAGTAATTATAGCAGCAATAAGAAATTGAAACATGTCTTCAAGTCTTTTGTCCCTATTCTTATTTGGTCTTTCTTTTTGGTTTGTAAAGTTTTTTGATACATTATAGATAGGAGTACTTTGTTGGCTTTGCTCAATATGTATGCTTTTTTTTCCAGCTTGAGGTATCATCAATAGATAAAATTACATATATTCAAGGTATATATGATGTTAAGTATATATGTATGTTTCATGTATATATCATGAAAAATCATTCGCAAAATCCAGTTAGTTAACATATCCATCACCATTTTTTGTTGGTGTGGCAAGAACATTTAAAATCTACTCTCTTAGCAAATTTTAAGTATATAATACAGTAGTATTAGCTATAGTCACCATGCTGTATATTAGATCCCTATCCCTAGGACTTGTATCTTATAACAGAAAATTTATAGCGTCTCCCCTTTTCTCTCATCCCTTAGCCCCGGCAACCACCATCCTACTATCTATTTCTATGAGAATTCTTAAGATTCCACATGTAAGTGAGATGAGATAGTATGTTTCTCTGTTTGACATTTCATTTAGCATAATGCCTTCAAAGTTTTCCTTTGTTGTTTCAAATGGCAGAATTTCTTTCTTTTTATATCTGAATAATATTTCTCTGTGTGTCTGTGTATGTGTGCACATGTGTGTGCATGTATCACATTTTCTTCCATTCATCCGTTAATGGAAATTTAGGTTGTTTCCACATCTTGGTTATTGTGATAATGCTGCAATGTACATGAAAGTGCAGATACCTCTTTGACATACCGATTTCATGTCCTTTGGGTATATACCCAGAAATGGGATTGCTGGACCATATGGTAGTTCTATTTTAAAATGTTTGATTAATCTCTAAATTGTTTTCTTTGTTTCTTTCTTTAAAAAATGTATTTTATTGCACTTTAGGTTCTGGGGTACATGTGCAGATAATGCAGGATTGTTGCATAGGTACATACATGGCAATGTGGTTTGCTTCCCCCATCCCCATCACCGATATCTGGCATTTTTCCCCATGTTATCCCTCCCCAACTCCCTACCCCGTACTGTCCCTCCCTTTGTCCCCCTCAACAGACCCCAGTGTGTGATGCTCCCCTCCCTGTGTCCATGTGTTCTCACTGTTCAACACCCACCTATGAGTGAGAACATGGAGTGTTTGATTTTCTGTTCTTTTGTCAGTTTGCTGAGAATGATGGTTTCCAGATTAATCTATGTCCCTACAAATGACAGGAACTCATTGGTTTTAATGGCTGCATAGTATTCCATGGTATATATGTGCCACATTTTCCTTGGTCAGTCTATTATCGATGGGCATTTGGGTTGGTTCCAGGTCTTTGCTATTGTAAACAGTGCTGCAGTGAACATATGTGTGCATGTGTCTTTATAACAGAAAGATTTATAATCCTTTGGATATATAGCCAGTAATGGGATTGCTGGGTCAAATGGAATTTCTATTTCTAGGTCCCCGAGGAAGTGCCACACTGTCTTCCACAATGGTTGAACTAATTTACACTCCCACCAACAGTGTAAAAGTTCCTATTTCTCCACATCCTCTCCAGCATCTGTTGTCTCCAGATTTTTTAATGATCACCATTCTAACTGGTGTGAGATGGTATCTCAATGTGGTTTTGATTTGCATTTCTCTAATGACCAGTGATGATGAGCATTTTTTCATATGTTTGTTGGTCTCATATGTCTTCTTTTAAAAAATGTCTGTTCATATCCATTGCCCACTTTTGATTGGGGTTGTTATTTTCTTGTAAATCTATTTTAGTTCTTGGTAGATTCTGGATATTAGCCCTTTGTCTGATGGGTAGATTGTAAAAATTTTTTCCCATTCTTTTGGTTGCCAGTTCACTCTAATGATTGTTTCCTGTGCAGAAACTCTGGAGTTTAATTAGATCCCATTTGTCTATTTTGGCTTTTTTTGCCAATGCTTTTGGTGTTTTAGTCATGAAGTCCTTGCCTATGCCTATGTGTGAATGGTTTTGCCTAGGTTTTCTTCTAGGGTTTTTATGGTGTTAGGTCTTATGTTTAAATCTTTAATCCATCTGGAGTTAATTTTAGTGTAAGGTGTCAGGAAGGGGTCCCGTTTCTGCTTTCTGCACACAGCTATCAAGTTTTCCCAACACCATTTATTAAACAAGGAATCCTTTCCCATTGCTTGTTTTTGTCACATTTGTCAAAGATCAGATGGTTGTGGATGTGTGGTATTGCCTCCGAGGCCGCTGTTCTGTTCCATTGGTCTATATCTCTGTTTTGGTAACAGTACTATGCTGTTTTGATTACTGTAGACTTGTAGTCTAGTTTGAAGTCATGTGATGCCTCCAGCTTTGTTCTTTTTGCTTAGGATTGTATTGGCTATGTGGGCTCTCTTTTGGTTCCATATGAAGTTTAAGGTGGTTTTTTCCAGTTTTGTGGAGGGTCATAGGTAGCTTGATGAGGATAGCATTGAATCTATAAATTACTTTGGGCAGTATGGCCATTTTCATGATATTGATTCTTCCTAACCATGAGCATGGAATATCTTTCCATCTGTTTCTGTCCTCTCTTATTTCATTGAGCAGTGGTTTGTAGCTTTCTTTGAAGAAGTCCTTTACATCCTTTGTTAGTTGTATTCCTAGGTATTTTATTTTCTTTGTAGCAATTGTGAATGGGAGTTTGCTCTTGATTTGGCTCCCCTTTAGTCTGTTATTGGTGTATAGGAATGCTTGTGATTTCTGCATATTGATTTTGTATCCTGAGACTTTGCTGAAGATGCTCATCAGTTTCAGGAGATTTTGAGCTAAGACGATGGGGTCTTCTAAATATATTATCATGTCGCCTGCAAATAGAGACAATTTCACTTCCTCCCTTCCTAATTAAATACTCTTTATTTCTTTTTCTTGCCTAATTGCTCTGGCCAGAACTTCCAATGCTAAATTGAATAGGAGTGGTGAGAGAGGGCACCCTTGTCTAGTGCCAGATTTCAAAGGGAATGCTTCCAGTTTTTGCCCATTTGGTATGATATTATCTGTGGGTTTGTGGTAAATAGCTTTTATTATTTTGAGATATGTTCCGTGGATACCTAGTTTATTGAAAGTTTTTAGCATAAAGGGCTGTTCAATGTTGTCAATGGCCTTCTCTGCATCTTTTGAGATAATCATGTGGTTTTTGTCTTTGGTTCTGTTTATGTGGTGAATTACATTTATAGACTTGCCTATGTTGAACCAGCCTTGCATCCCCTGGATGAATCCTACTTGATCGTGATGGATAAGCTTTTTGATGTGCTGTTGCAATTGGTTTGCCAGTATTGTATTGAAGATTTTCACATCTATGTTCATCATGGATATCGGCCTGAAGTTTTATTTTCTTGTTGAGTCTCTGCTGGGTTTTGGTATCAGGATGATGTTGGTCTCATAAAATGATTTGGGAAGGATTCCCTCTTTTTGGATTGTCTGGAATAGTTTCAGAAGGAATGGTACCAGCTCCTCTTTGTATGTCTGGTATAATTCGGCTGTAAACCCATCTGTACCTAGGCTTTATTTTGGTTGGTAGGCTATTAATTGCAGCCTCAACTTCTGCCCTTGTTGTTGGTCTGTTCAGGGTTTCGACTTCTTCCTGGTTTAGGCTTGGGAGGGTGCAAGTGTCCATGAATTTCTCCATTTCTTCCATGTTTACTGGTTTGTGTGCATAGAGTTGTTTGTAGTAATCTCTGATGGTATTTCGTATTTCTGTGGAATGGGTGGTGATATCCCCTTTATCATTTTTTATTGCATCTATTTGATTCTTCTCTCTTTCCTTTTTTATTAATTTGGCTAATGGACTATTTTGTTAATCTTTTCAAAAAACCAGTTCCTGGATTTATTAATTTTTGGAAGGGATTTTTGTGTCTCTATCTCCAGTTCTGCTCTGATGTTAGCTATTTCTTGTCTTCTGACAGCTTTTTAGTTTTTTTCATCTTTCTCCTCTAGCTCTTTCAGTTTTGATGATCAGGTGTCAATTTTAGATCTCTCCTTGCTTCTCATGTGGGCATTTATTGCTATAAATTTTCCTCTAGACACTGCTTTAAATGTATCTCAGAGATTCTGGTACATTGTATCTTTGTTCTCGTTCATTTTAAAGAACATCTGTATTTCTGCCTTCATTTCATTGTTTATCCAGTCAATATTCAAGAACCAGTTGTTTAGTTTCCATGAAGTTGTGCAGTTCTGAGTTAGTTTCTTAATCGTGAGTTCTAATTTGATTATACTGTGGTCTGAGAGGCTGCTTGTTATGATTTCCATTCTTTTGCATTTGCTGAGCAGTGATTTACTTCCAATTATGTGGTCAGTTTTAGAGTAGGTGCAATGTGGTGCTGAGAAGAATGTATGTTCTGTGGATTTGGGGTGGAGAGTTCTGTAGATGTCTATTAGGTTTGCTTGGTCCAGATCTGAGTTCAAGTCCTGCATATCCTTGTTAATTTTCTATCTCATCGATCTGTCTAATATAGATAGTTGGGTGTTAAAGCCTCTCACTATTATTGTGTGGCAGTCTAAGTCTCTTTGTAGGTTATTAAGAACTTGCTTTATGTATCTGGATGCTCCTGTATTGGGTGCGTATATATTTAGGATCATTAGTTCTACTTGTTGCATTGATCCTTTTGCCATTATAATGTCCTTCTTTGTCTCTTTTGATCTTTGTTGGTTTAAAGTCTATTTTATCAGAGACTAGGGTTGCAACTTCTGTTTTTTGTTTTGTTTTGTTTTCTCTCCATTTGCTTGGTAAATCTTCCTACATCCCTTCATTTTGAGCCTATATGTCCTTGCACTTGAGACGGGTTTCCTGAATACAGCACACCAATGGGTTTTGACTTTTTATCCAATTTGCCAGTCTGTGTCTTTTGACTGGGGCATTTAGCCCATTTACATTTAGGGATAATATTGTTATGTGTGAATTTGATCCTGCCATTTTGATACTAGCTGGTTGTTTTGCCCATTAGTTAATGCAGTTTCTTCATTGTGTGGATGCTCTTTACCATTTGGTACGTTTTTGGAGTGTCTGTTACTGGTTGTTCCTTTCTATGTTTAGTGCTTCTCTCAGGAGCTCTTGTAAGACAGGCCTGGTGGTGATGAAATCTCAGAGCAATTCCTTATTCGTAAAGCATTTTATTTCTTCTTCTATTATAAAACTTAGTTTGGCTGGATATGAAATTCTAGGTTGAAAGTTGTTTTCTCTAAAGATGTCAAATATTGGTCCCCACTCTCTTCTGGCTTATAGGGTTTCTGCCAAGAGATCCACTGTGAGTCTGATGGGCTTCCCTTTGTGGGTAACCTGACCTTTCTCTCTGGCTTCCCTTAGCATTTTATCCATCATTTCAACCATGATGAATCTGACTATTATGTATCTTGGGGTTGCTCTTCTTGAGGAATATCTTTGTAATGTTCTCTGTATTTCCTGGACTTGAATATTGGCCTGCCTTGCTAGGTTGGGGAAGTTCTCCTGGATAATATCCTGAAGAGTGTTTTCCAGCTTGGATTCATTCTCTATCACATTCAGGTATACCTATCAAACTTACATTATGTCTTTTGTCATAATCCCATATTTCTTGGAGGCTTTGTTCATTTCTTTTTACTCTTCTTTTCTCTAATCTTACCTTCTCATTTTATTTCATCGAGTTGATCTCCAATCTCTGATATTCTTTCTTCTGCTTGGTCGATTTGGCTATTGAAACTTATGTATGATTTGCAAAGTTCTTGTGTTATGTTTTTCAGCTCCATCAGTTCATTTATATTCTTCTCTAAGCTATTCATTCTTGTTAGCATTTTGTCAAACATTTTTTCAATGTTCTTAGTTTCTTTGCATTGAGTTAGAACATGTTCTTTTAGCTCAGAGAAGTTTGTTATTACCCACTTTCTGAGGCCTGTTTCTATCAATTCATCAGACTCATTCTTCATCCAGCCTTGCTCCCTTGCTGGTAAGGAGTTGTGATCCCTTGGAGGAGGAGATGTGTTCTGGTTTTGGGTGTTTTCATCCTTTTCACACTGGTTTCTTCCCATCTTTCTGGATTTATCTACCTAATGTCATTGTAGTTGGTGACTTTCGGATGGGGTCTCTGAGTGGATGTCCATTTTGTTGCTGATGGAGTTATTTCTTTCTGTTTCTTAATTTTCCTTCTAACAGGCCCCTCTGCTGTAGGACTGCTGGAGGTCCTCTCCAGATCTTGCTCGCCTGGGGATCACCTGTGGTGGCTGCAGAACAGTAAGGGTTTCTGCCATTTTTCTTCTTCTGTTATCTTTGTCCCAGAAGGATAACACCCCCAGTGTCAGCCTGAGCTCTCCTTTATGACGTATCTCTTTGGATATATGGGGGTTAGGGAGCTGCTTGAGGAGGCTGTCTGCCCCTTATAGGAGCTCTAGTGCTGAGCTGTGAGTTCCATTGTTCCATTCAGAGCTGCTGGGCAGGTAGGTTTAAGCCTACTGCAGTGGAACTCGTAACTACTTGTTTCCCCTGGTGCTCTGTCCTGGGAAGGTGGGGCTTCATTTATAAGTTCCTGATGTGCTGCTGCCTTTTTTTTCACAGATGCCCTGCCCAGGGAGGAGGTAACTTAGTCACAATCTGCCAGCAGAGGTGTTGCTGAGCTGCCGTGGGCTCTGCCCAGCTGCTGTGTGCAGGTCCTTGTGGTTTTGTTTATAGAGGTATAGATAGAACTGTCTCAGTAATGGCAGACTGCCTCAGTAATGGTGGACTGTCTCTGTAATGGTGGACTGCCTCGGTAATGGCGGATTGCCTCAGTAATGGCGGACTGCCTCGGTAATGGTGGACTGACTCAGTAATGGCATACTACCTCAGTAATGGCAGATGCCCTACCCCCCACAGAGCTGGACCCAGGACAGTCCAGCTGTGCTAGCTGTGTAACTCTCAATCCAGAGTGATTCAGATTGCTGGTCTTTGTGAGGGTGGAACCCACTAAGCTAGATCACCTGGCTCCCTGTTTCAGCTCCCTTTTTTTCAGTTGAATGGACAACTCTGTCTCCCAGGCGTTTCAGGCGCCAGTTGAAATGGCCACCCAGATTTGTGTGAGTTTTTGTTTGGAGACCCGCTGTGCAGGCTGAAACAGCCATGCTGGAGATTCATGGTGCTTTTACGCCAGGGAATCTTATGGTCTGTGGGCAGTAAAAACTAGTTTGGAAATGTGGTGATCACTCACCCTCTGCGTTCTTGCTGGGAGCTGCACTCCAGAGCTGTTCCTATTCGGCCATCTTGGATCCAGCAGCTGGATCCAGCAGCTGACCTCTATACTGTTCTCTGTAATAGATGTACCAATTTACATGTCTACCAACAATGCCTAAGGACTGTCTTTTCCCCATATCCTCACCAACACTTGCTATCTCGTCTTTTTGATCATAGTCATTCCAACAGGTGTGAGGTAATATCTCATTGTGGTTTTGATTTGCATTTCCATGATGATTAGTGATATTGAGCATCTTCCTTGTGCCTGTTGACCATTTGTATGTCTTCTTTGGAAAAATGTCTGCTCAGGTACTTTGCCCATTTTTAGATCAGTTTTTTTTTTATTTTTGCCATTGAGTGGTATGAGTTACTAATATATTTTGGCCCTTAACTACTTATCAGATATATGATCTATAAATACATATATATATATATATATATATATATATATATATATAACCTTTCTGTAGGTTACTTTTTCATTTTGTTGATTATTTGCTGTGCAGAAGTTTTTTAGTTTGATATAGTCCCATGTGTTTATTTTTGCTTTTGTTGCTACTGCTTTTGGAATCAAATTAAAAACAAAATCATTGCCTACATCAAGGAACTTTTCCCTATGTTTTCTTCCAGGAGTTTCATTGTTTTCAATCTTGCATTTAAGTCTTGAGTTAATTTTTGTGAGTGGTTTAAAATAGGGGCCCAATTTCACTCTTTGTATGTGAATGTTCAGTTTTTCCAACACCATTTATTGAAGAGACTATACTTTCTCCGTTGTGTTTTCTTGGTGCCCTCATCAAAAATTAGTTGATTCTGTATTTATGGGTTTATTTCTGGGGTCTCAATTCTGTTCCATCCATCCATGTGTCTGTTTTTATGCTTGTGCCACACTGTTTTGTTTAGAAAGCTTGTGGTATAATTTGAAATCAGCAAGTGCGAGGCCTCCAGCTTTGGCTATTTGTGGTCTTTGTGGTCTCATGTATCTGTGTTCTTAAGAGAGATTCATACAGCTTTTCTTTTGTGCAATGTCCTTGTGAAGCTTTGGTAACAAGGTTTTGCTAATCAAATTAAAAATCACTTTGGGTTGTGGTACCTCTTTTTTTATTCTCTCTTAGAAAAGATGCAAGACTGCTATTCTGTGTTTCTTAAATGCTGGTGGAGTTTATCACCAAAGCTATGTGGAATTTTCTCTATGTTAAAAACTTTTAAAGGATTCGACTTGTTTTGTAGATGGGATTATTCTTTTTTTTTTCATTTTTTTCTTATGTCAGTTTTAATAAGCTGTATTTTTTTTTAAGAAAAATCTCTTCTAGATTCTAAAACTTATTTATATAAATTTGTTCATAATATCTTCCTTTTAAAATGTTTGTAGGGGCTATAGCAATGTCTTGTTTACATTCTTGGATTTGGTAGTATTTACATTCTTCCCCCATCTTTTAAAAATCTTGATAAGTCTTGCTAGGAGTTTATCAATTTTAAATTTTTGTTAAGATGATAAATTTTTGGATTCGTGGATTTTCTCTATTATGTGTGAATTTTCTGTTTCATTAATTTATGTTCTTACCTTTATTATTTCCTTTACTCTGATTTCTTTTTATTTAACTTGCTGGTTTTTTGAAAGAGGAACTTGATCATTCAGTTTTTGCATTTTTTTCTCATATATATATATATATACTTTACTCTCTAAATATTGCTTTCGCTAAAGATCACAAGTTTTAATTTTTTTTTTTAACTTAAACACATTTTCCAATTTCCTTTGTGACTTCTTTTAACCATGGGCCATTTAGAAGTACATTGCATAAATTCCAAATATTTGAGAATTTGCTAGTTATCTTTTTGTCATTGATTTCAATATTAATTCCACTGTAGTCAGAGTATATTCTCCCTTTATTTCTATCTTTTTAAAGTGTGTTTACATATCTTTTATAGCCAAGCATATTGTCAATTTTGGTAAGTGTCCATTTTGCCATAAAATGATGTGCATTCTATAGTTACTATAAGCAACATTCTATATATGTCACATAGGTCTTGTTTATTAATAATGGTACATTTTTCTGTGTCTCTGTGATATATCAGTATTTACTTGTTAAGTCCAATATTAAAAGAAATATGTCAGAATCTCCTACTATGATCATGGATTTATCTAGTTCTTTTTCTGTCGGTTTTTGTTTAGATTTTGAGACTATTTTATTAAGTACATAGAGTTATGCAATTATTTTATTTTTCTTGGGTATTGAGCTTTTTAACATGACAAAATATCCCTCTTCATTTTTAATAATGCTTCTTTAAGATTTGTTTTGTCTGGTATTAGTCCCATGATGCTAGCTTTCTTTGGTTAGTGTTTGAGTGGTATAATAAATACCCCTGTGCATTGTCTCACATTGTCTTTACTTTACATCTGTTTCTAACTTTAATTTCATTTTCAGAAATAATGATGCAGAAATAAAATAGAACAATTCTTTCTAATATAAAGATTTGAGCCTTCATATCAACTGGTCTCATGCACTAGGAAAACGTTGTTAGATGGTAATCAATACCTGTCCTTATATATACCCTAGTGAAGTGACTGAACATGAAGGTAAAAAAAAAATGGCCATCGAGGCAAAACTCAAGTTATGTACAGAGGAGAAAATGTAAAGTTGATATTGGATTTTTCCCTAAACATTCAATACTAGAAAACAGTATGTGTGGAATTCTGGGAAAATGTAGTGCCTCAATGATTTTCACCTAAACACGTTATCCTTGAAGCGTGAAGAAAAAAAAATTTGCACAAGAATTTTAGGAGTATAGTACTTATAAAACAAATAAATCAATTTTGATTAGATGAAATAATACAGTTGACCAAGAGATAAATCAAAATAAAATTTTTTGAAATAAAGAAAATATAATAAAAATACTATATGAGCACTTAATGGATGAGCATTTAATCCATCTAGATATGACTAAAATTTGAAATATATCTTAATGAAACACAAATAATATAAACTTGAACAATACACAAATGTAATAACAAAGTAATCAGAAGCAGGGGATGTTTAAGTGCATAGCTTTTATGATGTTATAGCAGGAGTCAATAGAGTCCATCTCAAATTAAAATGTTTGGTTTGAAATGCATAATAATTCCAACCTTTCAATATTTTTCATAATGCTTTTAATTAACTTCAGAGATATTTAAAAAATTAAGGTTGCTTGTGTTGAAGAAACATTTGAAATTCAAGAATTTTATTTCATTTTTTGCTTCTTATTCAGTTAATCCAAGTAAAAGCAAAATTACTATATATGCAGGAAAGAAATGTCTGAAATAGTGATTCCTGTTTGTTAACTACAGCTATTTGGGGATGGTAGGTTTTTGGTGAATTCTCTTTTACTTTTCATTGTTCTTTCCTTATTGTATTACTTTTGCTTTTCTTATAATAAGCATGCATCATTTTTACATAATCTCTGCAGTAATTTTTTGAACAAAGTTAGAGACAGTGATAGAGCCATCTTTAGCTAGAAAAATTTTTCTCAACTTTCTCTAAATTTACTTTTAGAAAGAAACTTTACATTTTATCTTAAAAGAAGCCACTGACTGAATTATTCTTTGTCATGGTGAGCCTAATGTGATCAATTTTTGTTTGGGGTTCACTAATGAAGAGTGAATCCTTTTTCTCTGCAACTCCTAGCATTCAGTATCATTCAGTATAACCTTTCATATCCCAGCCTTCCCTGTTTTAAGTCAGGTCTGTCATCTCTTTTTCTTAGATCTGTAACAGACAGCATCACCCAAAAGGACACTCTCTGAGGAGCAGGATGGCGGTGGGGTGCTACTGGTTTGAAAGCATGTCAGATTGACAGCCATTCTGCCGTGTACTATAATAGAGAGTCAAAGAATTAAAATGCACAGTATCTTATTTTATGATGGAAGATGGGGAGGACAAGAAAAACTGGCTCACAATTATTGAGTGCCTGATGTATTTCAGGCATGGTCACAGCAACCTGTGAGTTAGGTGCTACTACTCCCATCGTACATGAGGAAAGAAAAATTTGAGAGAGATGAGATGAGTTGCCTCTGTTTATGTGGCTAACTGGGAAAACTGATGATGAAGTCTAGGCTCCTCCACGCCCTTCTCTCTGCTTCTGTCGCTGCTGTGGACAAATTCCTATAAGCTTTTATATGTTTTTGGTTAAATTTACAACTGTGTTTATTGTACTGAAAAAAAAAAACCTTAAAGTTTTGCCTTTGATACAGATAATAAATTTATGCTTCAAATTGTTTTTATTTTAAGAATGACTACAAAGACAATGGAAGCAGATAATTTCAAGCTAGATTCAAAATTTAACAGTGAAATGAGATCAAACTCACAAAGAGTTAATTACGCTAGCACTAATTAAGTGTAGTCTTCTTAAAAGAAAAAAAAAAAAAAAGCCAACTTTATCCTGGCAAGAAGCCTGTAAAAAAGGGACGATCTGTCACAGACTCACAGAACACAGTAATTAAGATCTGAAACGCTTCCCAATCAAGGAACAGGAAGAGTTCACTCTGAGTTAACTGTTTAAACAGCATCCCTTGTGAAATGGCATTGCCACTGTATGTTTTTAGATTGAATTGATTTAATTTCTTACTGGTAGGAATTAGAGCCTCCATTAGGAATTGCTAATGGTGTCCACTCTGGACTTCCTCATCCCAGGGCGGAAGTGGAGGGAAGGACTGATATAGTGTGCATGTGATATATGCCACAGCCAGAACCTGGTCACAGGCAGGAATAATGAATAATTAATGAGCCCACATTGTGTTTACGTGTCTAATTTTGATACTAATCATTTATATGTTCTAAGTAAGATGTTATGCTTTCATGGAAGCATAAAAATGTGCACATAAACAAAAATATGCATATTCCAAAATTATGCTTAAAGTTCACATTTCATTTCTTAGCAGAGACTCAGCCAGTCAACACATTCATGCAGTGACACCTGTAACTCAGATGTGGTGGTTTAATTTAGTAACAGTTGATTTCCCTTTACAATAAAACAATTGCCTGAACTCAGCTTCGTGTATTGGTTCGCTCTTCCTTGCCATCACTGTTCACTAGTATTTAGGCTTCGTCCAGAACATCTACTCCACTGAAAAAGCATAGCAAACGAACAAAAAGGGCGACATCGTCACTTTCCTTTCACTACGACGTGAGGTTTGCAAGTCTTTTTCTATTCATAATGAATTTGTTTTTATATACCCAACTCACAGTTACTTGTTACTTATATAAGGGACAGATTTGGTAAATCATATTTAGGTCCAATGTGACTTGTGAACAGGTAAGTTTTAATTCACTTTCTAAAAGCAATTAAGGATTTCAGCTCCCTGATAAACATAATAGCTAATACTTATTGAGAGTTTATTTTTTTTAGGTACTAAGCTCTTTTGAGTGTTATTTTTAAAAAATTGTTTTAATAACTCTATTAGGTATGTATTATTAAATATAATTATCTCAGTTTTATACATAAGGAATCTGTGATTAGGTTGAATAACTTGTCTAAGTCCACACAGAGCTCTACATTAGGAACTAACATTATGTCCTGGTAGTGGTAGATTAACCAGGAGAATGTCTCTTGTCTATACTAGCAAAATTCTAGATCACTTGAATCAGTGAAATGAGAGAAGGATGCTTTGGGTTTTACACTCCTGTTCTAGCCTTACAGTTTCTGACTACTAGCATATTATGTAGAAGCAGAGCAGGTGGAAACTCAATCATTCATGAAACTTTGAAGGAAGGTATAGCCTATTCCTCCGTCTCATTCTCTCCTTGTTCCGCTCCTCTTTTAAAACTTATTTTAAACTTCATCATCTAATTATGGGTTTACTGTATTACTCACTCATGCAATTATTTTCCATTAACAAAAGTTTCTCATTTTGGAGAAATTGTGATATTCAGTGGACGAAGACCATGAACCTTTATATCTCCTAGTACGACTCAGAACTCTTTGTAGAAACTATGGCCTCTGGCACAATATTTTCAGTCATAAGAGTTTAGTATCCTATGATCTCAGTGGTATTTAACAATAAATCCTGAAACACATGTTTTCAAAAGCAGTGGAAAAATGGATGTCAAGTCCATTAATCGCAGATGAAACAAATTTCTTTGGGTTGGAATGTCTACCAGGCATCAGTGGTGCCTTGCGCTAAGGTCTATTCAAATGACCTTCTGATTAGGTCAGCTTGTCCTTCTGCCCTGAGATATTTTAAAAACAGAAACTGTCAGTTAGAGCTATAATCCTTATGATACCTCAGGCTGTGTGTAGTAGATATTTGGTTGCAAGAATAGCCATAAGCAACTCCTGTGTAGCATTTT
Organism: Saimiri boliviensis; assembly: GCF_048565385.1. Lineage (NCBI taxonomy): Eukaryota > Metazoa > Chordata > Mammalia > Primates > Cebidae > Saimiri > Saimiri boliviensis. The sequence continues at coordinate 114,411,405 of NC_133459.1, read as the reverse complement.
GCTCATAGCTGTCAGCTTGACCAAATCACATGCAAAATCAATTTAAAACTGCACGTTCTGTAAAGAAAATATGTCCATTATGTGGGAAGTGTTTCAGGGTAATTTCAAATAGTCTGAAAACACTCATTTGTAACTGAAGGATTTATTTAAAATTGATTTTAGGGAAAGTACAGATAAGCAAAACTATGTTTACTTCTTATATTTAGATAAAAGAAAACACTAAGAAAAAATTCTTAATTGTGCCTATCAACAATGCTATGTTAAAAAAATGTGATGTTGGCCTTTGTGGCTATATTATAAATGGAGTGATATTAAATGCTAACCATTTGAAAGTTGCAAATGCCTGTTTACAAATATCTGATGTAAAAGCACAGTCACACAATCAAAGTACATTTACAACCTGTGAATCACTAAAGACTTGGGAGGCAGAATCTTGTCCCTGGCAGATGCGATCCACATTCCTCAGCTCTCCTGGTGGCATTCAGGGACAGAGGCTGCTTCTGGAGAGAAGGAGAATAAAGACTCCAAAAGGCTTAAATTAGAGTGGCTTTGAAATGAAATGCATTTTAAAAATGTGCTTTAGTGCTTCTATAAAATGATGCTATTGTTGTGTTTGTCATACTTCTCTTAAAAATGAGGCCATTTATACAGCAATAGAGACACTGAACGGGAAAGAGAATTGGGAGATGTTGGAATGTTTGATGATACTCTTTTCCTTCCTGGGCATTGGGAAATTGCGCCGTTGTCATTCACATTAGCAGAATGTAGAACATTAGCTTAGCAATGCCAGGATGCCCGCAAGGGAGGAACCAAGGCTACTTTGCCCATGATGTTAACCTCTTGAGTGCCACATTGCTGGACGTTTTAATGTGTATGGAGGGATATAAGGGAGGAATTATAGGCAACCATTTAGTGAAAATACGATTGCACAAAACATGATGGGCAAACCCAAAGGACAAGAATACTGTATCATAAAGTCTGGGGACAGCCTTTGTTTCCCAACAGCTCTGCTTCTCAGAGGGCCCCCCTTTTCCAGTGTGAATATTAATACTCCAGAGACTGCACACACTCCCTGCCATGCCCACTCTTCTCATCCTCCTTTACATTCACTATTGGAAGAAACCTTTGGGAGACAGAAAAATGGGAAAGGTCCGCCTGTTCACAGCTAGCCTATTCTGATCTATGCTTCTAATCAGTAATTTTATTGTTTTTAAATTTTAAGACCCATTCTTTCAGAAACATATTTTAAAAATTAGGACTTCTTTCAGAAACATATTTTAAAAATTAGGTTTTATGCGTTATGTGTTCTGGAGTGCTAAGTCTTATAATGAATTTAGTATTTATGAGCTTATTCTCAGAGATATAATTTGCTTGTATTTATTTTTTTTTAAATCTGGGCATCTTCAAGGAGTCAGGAGCTTTGCTTGGAGTACAGAGTTAACAAAATATGGTCTCTGTCCTCCAGGAACTTACACTGTGGGGTTTCGTTTAGCTCATTTGTTTGCAAAGCAATTTGTATAATTCCTCTATCCCCTTTCTCCAAATTACCAGGAAAAAAAATATGTAGAACACTCCACCCTCCAACCCAAGGAGCATAAATAGAAGTATTTAAAAATAAAATTTTGATTAGGAACTGAGAGAAGAATGTTCTTTCTGTAAAAAAAAAAAAAAAGAGTTCATAATTGAAGTCTTATCCTATTTGTATTAGGCAAAAAGTCATATTAAGAGAACATTCTACCTTTTAAACTTGTTTATTCTTTCTGCTTTCTTAAGATGCAACTCTTCAGTTCATTGATACATTCATTTGTTCATTAAATTTTCTTGAATTTTTGTTACCCAAATCAAAAACCTCATTGTCCAATAAAGGAGAAAGATACACTTTAAACAGGAAATTGTAACACTTCACTGGTTTCAGTCAGAGAGGTGCTTGAAGAAAGTGTTTTAGGCACAAAGAAGAACAAAAACTAATAGCTGGTGAGGAAGTGAGATAGACTGTTTTGGAGATAATGAGTTTTCAAAGTAAAGAAGCAAAGAAAAGAGCACACTAAACAGAAGGAACAGTATGCGCAAAGACAGAGGCTTGAGCAAGCCCTCAAGGTAGAGGAAAGGTGGGTATTTGGAGGTTTCTTGAGAGACAGGCTACAGTCAAAGACATGAGTTTGGGAGAAAGGCAGGGAACAGAAAGAGAAGAGACTTGTAAGCCAGGTAAATAAATCAGATGGTTCTTTTGGCAGAAGAAGTAATGGATTGTTTTTGAGCATGGCGTGATTGCTTGCAACAGTAGGAAGGATCACTTTACAAAAAGCAAAATATTAAAAGAAAAAAAAAGAGATTGCTTTGACGTTGTATGGGAAGTAGTGGACAACCAGCTCTGATTACATGAAGCTAATCTACAGAAAAGATAAGAGAAGCCTCAACAGGGCAGTCACTGTGAGACTAGAGAAGACAGAGGTTCCCATTGTATTAAATGGTACTTGGTGACCCACATTGTAGGAAAAGATGGCCAGAAGCAGACCTGTGTTACTTATAGTTAAATGATTACAAGCTTGCTTTGCTTTTTATGCAATGAGATTTGTGCCATAGATCAAATATTGAATTAATAAAAACTCCAAACTATGGTTCAGTAAAATAAAAGCAGACATCAAGCAGTAACAGGCCTACAGCAAAGACCATCTCAGAGCGCTTTATAACCGCGGAACGCTGCAGTGTGGTTGCAAGTCAGCTAAGACGGCTTTGGACCCACAATGTCTTCCCAATATAGGGTTTGCATGAGGGTCTCGTAAAGAGGGCTTGTGCAAGAACTCTAGGAAGGAATGCAACCTCTGCTCAGGAGACTTGGGAGGGTCTTTGCAGTTGGGAGCTTGCGAGGCCGTAAAGTCTTGCAGGGCAGAGAAAACCGGAAAACCACAGGCTTTGCCTATGTTCTCAGAATATGGAGTGATTCTGATTGCTCTGTGTACGCAATGCTCTGGAGATAAAAACCCCTTGATGCATCATGTGTGGTCAGACCTTATGGCACCTTATCCGCTGTGCCTCTTTGCAAAGGCAACTGGATAAACAATGGGTGGTAACTCAGTATCCTTAGTTAGCATTTCTTAGAAGAACCACATTTGCTATTGAATGCTGCAAGACACATGCTCTCCCTGCCTGGCCATCTTCCTTCTTACCTCCCCTCCCCACGGCCCACAAGATTAATAAGATAATGTGTCTAATAAAAGCGTGTGGACCCCAGAGCTCAGTGCCAAGGCGGTTCACCCCTGAAAGAGTGCGTTGGCGCCCTGGACTCATGCTGTTGAATTCTACTCTTGATCTTGTCTTCTTTCTTTTCTCACTCCCTCATCACCACCAGGACTTGGGGCACCCATGTACAGGGTTGGGCTAGATCCTAACACACTTGATAATCGAGTATCATGGTTGGGGAGAAAGGAGACAAGAATGACTTTAGATTGATCAGATTACTCTCTTGGCAAATGGTAGCACAAAACAGAAAAAAACTGTTAAGAAGAGCATTTGCCAGGGACCAGGTCATGAGTTTGGTTTGGGACATGCTAAGTCCTAGGTGTCTGTGGGTAGTCAACAGCTTCCAGGTCCAGGGAATCCTGCCACTAGACCCCAGCACAGAGGGCCAGGCAGTTGACCACTCCTCTGCTTTCTTCATGCTTCTCTGTTCCCTCCGATTTCCTGGTCAGTAAGAGAGGGTTAAGGATGAGAGCTGTCAGGTGAGGAAAGAGAGAAAGCTGACAGTGGCCTCCTTTTGCTTTTAAATTGCTGCAAATCACAGCCAAGAGAGGCAACTCTAAACTGAGTTTGAAGCATTGAATATGAGACGATACGGAATACTTTAATCATAGATATGACCGAGTGTTTCTAGGTAAGTGACTTTGTGACATTTTATCTGAGAGAAACAAGAGAATATGGATAGTCTCTTTCATTGGTTCAACTTAATAATATTTTAACTTTATAGTGGTGTAAAAGTGATACACGTTCAGTAAAAGCTGTACTTTGAGTATCCATATAACCATTCTGTTTTTCTCATTGAGCATTCAATAAATTACATGGATAGTCAACACTTAATGATAAAGTAGGCTTTGTGTTAGATGGCTATGCACTACTATAGGCTAATGTAAACGCTTGGGTATGTTTAAGCCATGCTATGATGTTTGGCAGGTTAGGCATATTAAATGTATTTTCAAATGACAATATCCTCAACTTATGATGGGTTTATTAGAATGTAACCCCCTTCTAAGTCAAGGAGCATCTGTAGTTGGGATAGTCTTCCAGTGGCAGGAGAAGAACCAGTGCCACAGAGGAAATTTGGCAAGACAGTGGGTGACCAAAGTAAAGCTGCGTTATAATTACCATCTTTGAGACCAGAGTCTGTATAGGGGGAAAAAGAAGGGCTTAGACTGAAGCTTGGGTAACACCGATATTTAAAGAGGCAGCAGCAGCAGAAAAGGCATCTTTAAAGAAAAGAAAACACTGGGAAATAACATTCTCTACTTTGCTACACATTTAAACCTCATAACAATGGGTTTTTTTTTTTTTTTTATCACCAACTATCTTCTCAGATAAGTCAGCTAAGGCTCAAAGAGGAAATTAGTCTCCCAAGGTAACATATCTAGTATGTGGCAAAATTAGGATCTGAAGCCTGCTGCGCCTGATATCAAAACCACTATGTGAACTATTCCCTACATCTTTTTAAAAAATCACCAATTTTGAATTATAAGGAAAACATGAATAAAGAACCCAGAGTGATATAAGAACACATAATATGTTGAACATTTCAAAGATAGGGTTGATAAGAATCTGATGCTTGCTTCAAGTACTGCAAATAAAATTGGCATGCGATTCAAGATACTGTAAGTCTCCTGGGTCAAATCCTAACACCAAACTTGTGCTGCTTTGTCTCTGTTTGCCACACTGTGGGCTGCCATTCAAGTCAAGGAGTGAGGCCAGCTGGAGATCCAGAGGAACCCTCGTGACTGGCCTGTTTCTGCAGCACCCCATGTGTGGGAAAGGCCCGAGGAGACTGTCGTTTCTACCCACCCTTCACCCACTTCTCTTTCGTAGGATTTTTTGTTTTGTTTTGTTTTGTTTTGTTTTCAGTTGTGATTCATTGTAATGAAAAACCTTTATAAGAATAATTTTACATTTGGGTTTCAATTATGTGTCAACATGAGGTCCTTTAAACAATGCATTCACTAAGAAAATGAAATCTTGGCCTCTATGGGTCACTTTACATATTAAAAACCATGCTCATAAGGGAAGCCCTAAGTGGATTCAAGAAGTGTAAGATTCACTTGTTATTTTACTTTTATTAATAATGATTTATAATGAGAATAAAGATATAGCCTTCCTTAAAAATAAGTGCTGGTGATGCTGGCTATCATTGGAGAAGCGGAAGGTTTTAGTGAACCTTCAGTGGTGGGAGCTGCTGTGCAGAGGGGCTGACCTGCTATTAGCAGTGACTCTTTTTCCTTCTTCTTAAAAATTTCCCTCGTGCTTGATTCAGTCTTCATTTAAGTTTTAATTTTGGATTTTTTTTTTTTCTGACAGAAACATCTCCTAAAGCAGCAAAAATAAAAAGTTGTTTCTTTTGAAAGAAAGCTGATTACTGAGGTGGGAGAGCCCAGCCACTGCTCCAAACAGTACAGCACTGATGCTGTTAAACTGGAAATGAATCTGAAGCCTTCTGCTTTTCCATTCTTCAGCACTGCATGTCCATTCTTTCTACTCTTCCAAACTTGCAGATGTCATCATATTTTAAAAAGTGCTTTATTGATAGTATAAATTTCAAGTAAATTGAAATTTCCCTCTTTTTAAATCCAAGCTCCCTCTTCTTTCTCTAACACACACACACACACACACACACACACGCACATACACACGCACACACACACACACGCACATACACACAGCACACGCTAGATTTACAGTACAGAGAGGCTGCTTTGCATGGCATTTGCCCTGCATATAGACCTGACTGCCAAAGGAAGACTCTGCCCTGACCCCAGCAATACTTGTTATTTGATTTCTGAAATTAATTTTTTATTTGTAATATCAGGTTTTGTTGACCCTGGAGAACCTCCTGAAAGAGCAATTGGAGAGCCGATTTCAGTTTGTAGACAAGTCTATGAAGAATAAGAAATAATAGCATAGTCCGATAGGCCAAATTTTGGATTTATATTTTAGAGGTCAGAGTGCAATTTCCATTAAGGTTGTACTTAAAATTTTTTTTAAATCTGTTTTTCATCCTTAGTTTGGAAATCTATAATATAATCTATGATTCAGAATATTTTCTATATTCTGAAATCTGGGAAAAAAGCTGAGTTGTAAAAACTAATATAAAGACCATGGCTAAAAAGAAGGTTTTTATGTAATGCCTTCATTGACCTCAGCATGACAAAAGAGTCCAGAACTAAAGAAACACGTTTGCAATTGAAAAATATTGCTTTAGAGAAAATAAAATAAGAGAGAACTCTCACATCACTAACAGAATGTCTACTAAACTCTGGCTGTGACAGACTGGTTTAGTTTTGCATTAGCTTTAGGATTTTGGTGTAAATCAGCTTGTGGAAGCTTGAGAGGGAGTGTAGAGAATGAGAGAGAGAAAAAGAGAGAGAGCGAGAGAGAGCGAGAGAGAGAGAGAGAGACAAAGAGAGAAAGAGAGAGAGAAAGTGCTTCTTCCCTTAGCCTGTGACCTCCCATCCTCAAATCTATCTGGCTCATGGACTAAGAGAATTTGGATAGAGTCCTGTTTTCATCCATCTCCATCCTTATGCCCACAAACATATCTTCATTAATTCTATCACTCTGTAATCTTGAGCAAGTTACTTAAGAGTTCCAGTTCTCCATTTTCTGGTTTTCTCAGGAGCTCAATGAATAATTTCAAAGGCTGGACAGGTAACAAAATAAATGGTGATGTGGGTAGAGCTAGACTTTAAAGTCCTGTAACAAACCTTATAGTGCATGTCCCGGCTAACCTATTCAAATGGTTTCGTTTATTCATTTTTAAATTTAGATACCAAATTTTAACATGTCCCTAAGCATGATTAGGCCACACTTGGACTAGATGCTCTCTAAATTATCTTCAAGATAAAATCCTATGAATTATCTGTAAGCCATGATACAGACTGTATTTTCTCCTACTCATGTTATTCTCAGTGAGGACCTGGAGACCTGTCCCAACTGGCTTCATGTAAAATATTTATTTAAGGTTCTCTGGAATTATAGTCAATGAGATTGAAATCTTTTCTTCCACAGAACCCTCCTTGAGCTAGTAAAGTCTGTACTTGAATCCATGCTTTTTTGTCTGAGGCAGATCAGATTTGGGAATATGATAAATTAAAGTGCTCACTGAAATATTAAACTCTAATGAAGTCTTGGCGTTTAAAAATGTGCTATTACAATTAACTAGCTGGCTCTATCCCTCCTGGAATACTATCTTTTGTCTTTCTCCAGGAGTGCTGACCACATTCTACTGTAGTCAGATGTTTGGCTTTCTAGAAATAATGTCCCTGCGGAATAGAAAGGAACGTTCATCTGAAGGTCATTTGGGTATTCTAAACTATTAGCCATTATTGAAAACAAAAGGACTAGATTATTGATATCTGAATTTATTGGCAGTAAATGATGTCAAGATTCAAGAGCATGATAAGCTCAAGATATAGGAGCACCATAAACTCAAAGGAATGTTTAGTAGCTGCATATGAAAATTGTATCCAGAGTCTAATGATGACATGAAATGTAAGTTCAGCGTTTCTTTTAAAAGCAGTGAAACTATTTCAGAAGATTGTGATGATTATGACTGTGATGAAGATGACGGTTTTGGGTCATCTTTAGGGATTTTGCTGTAGGTAGACCTTTGTTTGGGTATTTTTATGTCATATATAAATCTAAAATCTAGGGCAAGTAAGTTTCAAATGAATGCTGTGCATGCGTGTGTGTGTGTGTGTGTGTGTGTGTGTGTGTGTGTGTGTGTGTGCTGATCAGGAAAGAAATTCTCCTGCTAGCATCTTGACTGTCACCTCCTGAGGGTGGGATTGGGCTTCTCGATCTATGTTTCCTTGGATTTAGTGATGATTTAGTGATGGGCCTGCTGTTTCTACTGGGTTACCTCAGGAGGGACATGCTTCAGAAAGGGGGATCCAAGTCAAAGGCCCTAGCTCTTGTTGCTCAATCATGGATTTGTTGGCCCTCAGCTCCATGCACCATTTTTCTGGTGCAGGTAACCCTGGGAGTTCCCAGGAGGACTGGGCGCCTGTGACTGTCCTGCTTTCTACCATGAAGCTTCCTCCCCTCTCTGCTCCTTTCTGGCACACCAGCCCCTTATCCTGTGGCTCACAAGGCCACTGGCCCTCTGGTCGTGGCAGTTAGTCCTGGATTCTGTGACTTTGCTGACCTTAGCAAGCTCTTCCACTTTCTATTTCGATTACGGGTTGCAGAAGGGAGAAAAGACTTCTTTTGCCTTTACTGTTTATAATGTCTTAGGCTACAGCACAGAGAGGCTTTGCTCTCTGAGTTCTACCCACTGGCCCTAAGGAGGTATTATTTCAGTTCATTTGGAATTTGGCACAATTTCCCCTACACCAAATTTAGGAGATAAAGAGATTTTGCATAGCACTGCACACAAATCATTCTTCCCAACCAATGTTCCTTTTAGTGTTTTTGATTGAGTAGAAAAATCTTTCTTCTATCAGGTTGATTCATGGTGCTCTCAGGAGCATCCTTCCTCTTTCCTTTCTTTCTTCCTCAAACTCTTTCTACCTTCCTTCTTTCCTCCCTTTTCTCATCCTTCGCTCTTGATTACTGATAGATGTGTGGAGGAAAGATCAGGAGGAAACAGCTGACAAAGGGATTCCTGGGTTGAGGGGAAGTCGGGACAGCGAAGATAAGCATGGCACAGAGAAGTGTTGACAGGCATTTACTTCCCAAGTTGCCTCTGTGAAACCTTCTCAATGAATTCCCTCAGACGGAGTTGAAAAGTACTTGACTACATCCCCTTGCTATCTGGGAGACTGGGAGGTCTGAAGGTCGCTTTCTTGTTCCCATAGATAGGATCCTTCTGCAATACACTGTGGGGGAGAGGCAACAGCAGAGGAGGGGGTTAAGGTAACAACTATTTATTTATTTATTTTTCTCCCACAGATAACCCAGAATGAGGCCTGTTGTATAAGATGAGAAACTAAGACAAAAGGTAAGCCCTGATTCTTAATTTATCTGTCTATGTCTGTCGGTTTTAAGTTAACCCTTTAATAAGGGTTAAAGTGAGTCCCCATCATATTGCTTTCTAATTAAACATATATATGTCTAACGAGTTTCCAGAATAATAAGGCATTTGTAATACTTTAATGAAGGGCATTCTTTTCATCTTTATTTACTCAGGAGCATAATCAGGACCAACTTAGAAAGGTTAGATGTGGTCAAAAGAAATTTATGAAGAGTGGCTGTTAAGGGGTAGAACATATGTACGCAGACTGTGGTTAAATAGCGATAAGTAGGATGTGTTTATTAAAATGATGCAGGGATTTTATCCCTCCATTCTTGATGTCTCTTAGTATCTGACATTATACGGCTGTGGTTTCCATGGAAACAGCACACACTCTTCCTTTCAGCTGACCTGAAGTTCAAGCCCTGCTGTTGCAATAGAAATTCTCAGAAACACCTCCACTTTTATTAAAAACAAAAATACCAAATCTATGCAAAAAGCAAAAGCAGAAAAAGAGGACAAAAAATCCATTGACGATATTGCAGGAGAGAAGAGAGAGAATGTGCAATATTTTCCTTAAGATGGAATCAAGAAACAATTTACTATGCTGGAGGTTGAAAGTCTGTCATTTCCTTCCCCTAAGTTACCTTAGAATTGATCCTCCTGAGCCTGCCTTAACATCTGTACCTTTCATTTCTAATTCAATATGTTCTACTATTTTTAGTTTTCTGGAAGTTTCTCTTTTACTGATTTAAGAACTTGTTTCTCTGTGACTCACAAAAAATGCCGATCCAGTCTATACATTGCATCTTTAATAAAGGGAGGTTAACTGTAGGGTGGGATTGCTGGACTAAGACGTTTCGCATGAACAAGGAGTCACAAAGTGAGCCTCTGGTCCACAGTCTCCTTTTGTTTGCTTTATTAGCGAAGATGCTTTGAAGTGACAAAAAAACTTCTTGTGGTCTATACAAAAAGGTGGAGTCATTGGCTTATGCAACCAAGGGTCCAGAGCAGAGGCATAGTTTGATCCAGGATCTGGGTCTGTGCCTCTAGAAATTTTCTAAACTTTGGCCTCTCAGAACTGACATAGTCTTCAGGCCAGCTTCTGCACTGTTGCAGAATGCCTGAACCAGTTACCCAGACTATTTCAGCCTGCCACACAAAAGCAAGACAGTGAGGATGATCTATTTAGGAAATTCCTGCCAAATAGCATCTTCAGCCCCATCGTTCTGATTATGCCAAGGGCGCATCGTGCGTCCGTAACTGAGCAGGACGTGGGGTAAAGCTGATTGGCTTTGGGCCTGAGTCATAGGTTCAAGTTCTTTAGACTCCAAAGCATATGGACTGCATGGCAGAAAGATGGATATCAGTGTAAAATTTAGAGATATTACCAAGAGAAGAACAGACAGATACTGGGAAGACAAACACTGTACACTGCAGAGGGCTATCTCACGCTGGAACCATGAGTCTCAGGCCAAATTTAAACAACAATCTCACCGACTTTCCTATTCACAATTTAACCTTCTCAATTTAACACTGTTTAATATTGCAGCCTGCCCTCGTAATCTTATTATCTCGCTTTACTTTTTCTTTCTTCCACAGCCCTTAATACTTTTTACCATACTGCAAAATGTAATGTTTGTTGTGTTTATTGTTATGTTTGTTGTGTGTTATATTCACTGACATATCCCAAGGACTTAGTGAGTATCTGGGATATAGCAGGTGCTCAATAAGTACTTGTCCAATGAATGAATGGATTATCTAACAAATAAATAAATGGTTGATTTGACCAGGTCATTTGTGGCTGTTTGCTAAGGCAATTTGATTGATCTAATTTTTAACAATTGAATATTGTGCTCAAATCTCTATTTCTAAAATACCATTCCACAGGGATTTTTGTATCTGTAGCTTTTTGTGCTCATGTAGGCAGGTAACAGTAACACCAACCTGAGTTAGACATTTTAAGGGAGGTTTCTTTCTTGACTCCTGAAATCCCTTCACTTGGTTGGGAGTGAGAATAGAAGGATATATGGAAGGCACAATTCTATGTCAGAGTTGCATAACTCTCCTTCATCTGGTCAAGATCAAGATCATTCTGGGCTTGGAGGAGTTAACTGTGTCTTAGAGGAGTTCTCTGCTGGCCACTTAGCATGCCAGTGGGTATCTAGAAGCACCTGCCTTCAAGCTTCTCAGGACAATTTGCAGTTTAATGTCAACTTGAAAGCAAGATGTTTTCTTCCGTTTAGGACAAAATCTACCTCTTTTCTCTATAGTGGCTATTCAGCCTGAGTAGCATGGCTCATGAACCTTCTAAGCAATTTCTTTACAAAGCAAACCTTGATAGCACCAGAGTTAAAGGCCAAGTCAGGGGAAAGCACTGGAAGGTAAATTTTCTGCTCTGGGTGGCCTCAGGGGAGGGATAAAAAATCATATCTGTTCTCTCATGAGAAAGGCTAAAATTCGCAGTGTTGTTTAGCTGGTTGTTGACTTTTACTCAGGATGTTTTGGTCGCTCAGGGCACATGGTAACTTTTATGTGATCGCTATCTATGAACCTATCATCATATTCCTTGAGTCATACAAGGGGCTCTAATTTAATACATTATTCAATTCTTCCACCACCAAGATGTCAGAGTAGAGGGCTTGAGACTCCATCCTCTGGAGAGTATATCCCTTAGCTTTGGACTGAACTCTATCTATTTATTCCAAACAAATTCCTGTTCTGTGGGCCGTCTTGCTTTGATTCTGAAATCCAAGTGACGTGCAGAGATGATACGCACTAATAAACAATTCAATAGTGTTATATGTTGTACTTCCAACCAGAAATCAGCCCTACTATGACAATTATGTAAGAAGTTTTATTGAAACAGTTTTCCCTGCCATAATCCTTGTCTCTAAGGTTAGATACAGTTATCTACATAATTACCTGGATTGTTCACCCTGCTCAGGGAGCTACATGTAATAATCTGAGGCAGGGATGATATTAAAAATATTTAACACCCTGTGCAGCGCGAGCTGCAGACCATCTCAATGGAGGGCAGCCAGTGAGTTGAATACATCAGCCCTACCCAAAGATATCAGCCACTAGTTCCCCTTCACCATCTATGAATTAAATAATTACTTTTCAAGAGTCCTCACATGTCATCTCACTATCTATTTCTCTAGATGAGAAAACCATTTCTAAGGGAGATGAATGACTTGCTTAAGGTCACACAGAATTTAAATGTAACGCAGATAAATTCTAGAACTCCAGGGAATCAAATCTTTGTATATTTTGTGCCAGGAAACACAATCTAGAAGCTAGACATAATTATGCATATTTTGAATCCAGTTTTAGGCTTTCAAGGAAATGACCATGGCTAAAGTCATCTCCCTCCACTGCTTCCTTTCTTAGCATATTTTACATAGACGGCAGGTGCTACTCTGCAAGCCTCTCTATTTTCCTCCCACCCCTTTCTCAAAAACTGCTCCAGAAACCCCACAAATGTGACTTGAACAATCCTCCTTCCCCCGTTGAAGGAGCACTGTGAGGTTTTGTCCAGTGGTTGGCCTGGCTAGGCTGTGGGAAGAGCCCGAAGGACCAGGAAGCCATACGGCCCATCCCACCAACCCAGACTCCTGGTTTTCTACAAAGGGAAGCACCTGCAGGCCACTGAGAGACACAGTTCTCCTATCAGTCTGACAGCTTTCCTAGTAAAAAATCATTTTGGGAAATTTCAGTTGAATATAATTCTGAACCTCACTGCACATATAACCTCTAGCAGCTGGAGCCAAGATCTCAGCTGGGGTCTCCAGGGTCCATGCAAATGGATATTATGTCTCATTTATGTCCAGCACACAGTAAACGCACAGCAAATATTCCTTAAATACAAGAATAGTCCTGGGGATACAGTCAGGAAAATAATCTCAAAGGGAAAAATGTCAGAAGGGAAAAGGAATGGAAAGTAGAAACGTATCTGCTCTCCCTTCCTTTTCCTCTCTTTCTCCCTTCCACCTTTTATACAGAATAATTTGGATTGATCATCCGTGCCCGTTAAAGGAATTCACCGACGGACAGTTCCATTCTTCTGTTTGCTTTGTGCGGGCCCTTCGGAATTGAGTTTTGCGGTCAGTCTCCGTTTTCTCTTCTTGTCACTTTCCTCCTGCTTTTTTCACTGTATGCATGAGAGTAATTTTCTGTTATATTGTGATTTTGGAAGGTCTCTGGCAGGGTGGCAGTAAAATGACACAGCTAAGTGATACAGATTTTAATGACTTAATGCTATCATAATTTCTCATAGAAATAGAAGTGGTGACAGGGGTGATGTCTTAAAGGATATAAAAATGAAAAATGGATAATAGAAAAGATATTCACGAGAAATGACTGTGGCAGAGACGGAAGCAAGTCAGGGAAGAATAAACTTGGTAAAGGTGGGTCCATCAAATAGATGCTATTAGGAAAAAGGAAAAAGTCACAGGAGAGAAAAATAACATTTTGAAAGTATGTCAGAAAGAAAAAAAAGTGATGACAAAGGGAAAAAGTGGACTGGCTTCTTAATAGGGGAAAAGAGCAAATACGAAATTACAGAAAAAGGAAGGAAGGCTTGGCCTGTCGTATGAGCCAGGCTTGGTGACAAAGGGGAATAACAAAAAGAATACTTAAGGTAATAATAGTCAATGAGGAAAGGCGGCGTGGAGAAGTGGCGCGTCTCAGAATATCTAGGGGAGGAGAATCACTGCAGCGCACAAAAGGAGAGAACAGAGGCGGTGCCGGCCGGCTGGCAATTAGTTTTTAAACCTTATGGAAGACTATTAGGTTCCTAGGAATTTGAAAAGGGAAAGGCAGCTCAAAATTTTTATTTTTGAAAGTTTGATGAAATGTGTTAAAGTAGGTCACAGAGAATCCATGGATTTGATGGGCTTTCTTGGGACCCAGGTAAACGTTGGTGAAGCTAATAAAATGGCTAAGTGACCACTGCAGGGCCAGCCTGTCCACTGGCTCAAATGTGGGCTTCTGTGGGTCCTGCGTCAGACGTACACCCATGGCCACCTGCCCCTCCCATTGTGTACCACTTCACTTTTTATGACCCCACCAGTGGTAGATGACCCAGATTTCCCCTCCTCTTGGTTTCTGCATACACACAGGCAAGTCTGGAAACTTTTCCTTCCCAGTGCAGATGAGCATGTGCTTGTGTGTTTAGGTGGAAGCATATGAAGGCTGATTCTCCGTGATTTTTTTTCTTTCTTCTCCTGTGTTTTCAAAACGTAGTGTATAAATAGATGATTTCAGGTGTGCTAAGGGCAGTGGGACAGGAAACAATTGCCACAGAAAAGATAGCTTGTTACTCCCAGGTCCCAGGAGGAGGGGGACCCCACGCCACAGGGGGCACATGGGAAGCACTGGGGTAGGTCCCGAGGCACAGGGAGGGAAGGATTGGAGTGGGAAGGAAAGGGGAGGCAGGGTTAGGGTTAGGCTTAGCTATTTGAATGGTTTTGGCAGGCTCTGGGGCACAGGAACTGTGCTTTGTTGTCTGGTATCTGGCCCTGGGTGATTAGGATAAGTCTGCAGTGGCCTAGAGTAGATGCCTGATAAAAGATGTGCTTTGGGGTGTGGACTCCGGATTGATGGGTTTGTATTTGAACCACCCCACTAAGGGAGAAGGAGGACCCCAGAGGAGAGTGGTGGGAGGCTGCAATGGTCTGAATGTTTGTGGCCCCCTCAAATTCATATGTTGATATCCTAACCCCTAGAGTGATGGTATTATGAGGAGAGGTTTCGGGGGTGATTCAGTCATGAGAGTCAAGCCTTTATGAATGGATTCGTGTCCTTTTAAAGAAAGGCCCTAGAGAGACCCTTCAGTTCCTTCTGCCATGTGAGGTCACAGCAAGAAGACAGTCATCCATAAACCAGGAAGCAAACTCTGACCAGAACCTGATTATGCTGGCACCCTAATCTTGGATTTTCAGCCTCCAGCATGGTGAGACATTAATTTCTGATGTTGATAAGCCACCCCTTTTGTGGTGTTTTGTTACAGCAGCTCTACTGGACTAAGGCTGGGGACAGGGCGATGAGAGAAGCAAGAGGCCTAGGCAAGGCGGCTGAGGCGTATTGTTGGGTTGTCTAGCACAAGGCATCTCTGGCATATGCATGTAGGGCAGTTGTTAAAAAACATCAAGTTGTCAGAGCTAGAAACATGGTTAATACCCGCTGCCTCGGTGGTTATGGTTGGATGTGCTGATAAGGGGATGCTAGCTGATCAGAGCAGCTTGGAGTGCTGCTGCAAAAGGCTCAGACCTAGAGAGTAACTTTGCATGGGTGAGAAATTTGTAAGCCACTGGAGTTTTTTGTTACTGAAGCATAACCTAACTGATCCTCCCTAATGTCCCACCACATCAATTGTGGGAATTCAGTAAGGTAACTTGCTGATACACAATGTCATCTCAATAGAGTTCATTATTTCCTAATATTTGTATTATTTGTCAATATTATTTTTCTTCCTAGCCTGTTGTTTTACTTCTTTCTGACATCTGATACATTCATACCTAGACCAACTGATTTGTAATATGTGGCTATGTATGTGCTTTGCCTTCTTGATGATACTTATTCTGAGAACAAAAGAGTAAGGCAATTTTTAATATCCTGCTACTACTGCTACTAAAATTATTGTTGTCGTCACTGACATCTTTCCATTTTGAAGGTGAGGAAATCGAAGATGAGGGAAGTTACAC
This sequence comes from Saimiri boliviensis, assembly GCF_048565385.1. NCBI lineage: Eukaryota > Metazoa > Chordata > Mammalia > Primates > Cebidae > Saimiri > Saimiri boliviensis. The sequence continues at coordinate 114,395,490 of NC_133459.1, read as the reverse complement.
ACCTAGCCCAGGGTCATGCAGCAGGTAAGTGGCTGAGATAGGATTTAATACCAAATCTGTCAGACTCTCATCCTAGTCCTACATACCATCTTCTACCATATCCCGTTTCCAGGATATATCACAAATTGGAGAGCTTCAACACAATGAAATACAGAACTGAAAGTGTTGTAAAAATCAAGAGCTTTCTTCGCACCAGAAGCATCCTCCCATCAGCTTCAGGGCTCAGCCTTCATTCCCCGAGGCAGCTTGACCTCCTGCACCCAACCCTGGGAGGAAGCAAACACAGTCCGTGCTGCTGGGACAGGACTGTAAAGCTATCCTCCACAGCATGCTGCCACATTTCAGGATAGCTGCTCTGTGCTCTTTCACATTCCGTTTCCTCTCTTCCCCCTGACTCAGTCTCTCCCTTGCATATTACTGCTTTCTGCCTTTACTGCCTCTGCTCTAGAAGTAGAAAGCTGAATTCGCTGCTCAACCTCTGTGAAAGCTAGTGGTGTCCATGGAAGCAGCTCTGGACCATGGGACACAAAGGGAAGTCTGATGGGGGATGCCTTGGAAAGGTATTTCACTTCCTGATGAAAGAGACAGGTGCAAGAGGAGGCATCTCTGATAATGCCATTTCCCCTTCTCCCTGTCCTGAGAAAGATTTGATACTGGAAGCCACGGCGATCATCTTGCCACCATGAGGCAATGAACATACAGGTTGTCAGGGACAGCATGAGTCATCCGAAAGAGCCCATGTTCTAACATTACCACAGAGCAGCTGCACAAAAAAGGCAGGAGCCATCCGTCCCCTGACCTCTTGTTAGGCATGAGGAACAAACCTTTCCTTGTTCAATCCACTATTGATCAGATTTTTCTCTTATTTTTAGCGGAATGTGTTTCCAAATTATATACCATATCATTATGAGTTTTCATATCTATCATAAAATAACATAATTGGAATTTATCCTAATTTACATATCTAGTTTCTAATTTTGGATGATTTAGATTCCGCCAATGTTTTGACTCATTTAAATAATCCCGTGTTGGACATCTTGGTTTATAAAGCCTTTTTCATATTTGTAATTTCATATTTCCTTTACTCAGGATTAACTTTCTGTAGTAATTTAGGGCTTTTGATACATATCGTTGAAAAGCTTTACAAAATGTTTGCACCAATTCTTGGCATTCTGTCCTTTTAAACACTGTACTGTAGTGTGTGGACCCCATACCTGCTTCGTAAATGAAGGAAGCAGACAACCTGAGCAAATCGAACTGAAACTCTGCCAGACTAAATGTTAATGCATTTCTTCTAAGAAAAACTGCCTTGATATGTTTTTCAAAGTGTTTGAAAAGTATGAAAGAATAAAATCTTATACAAAATGAGGCATTAATGTTATGTAACAGCTGCATATAAATGAGTTTTTCTTCTGTTTACAAAGGTAAATGCTCTGGCGAGGGATTGTAGATGTATTAATTTGATTAAAAGACAAACAGAATCACAGTTTTTGTCTTAGGACAGATCTTGGGGCTCTTTCTGGTATACTCTACTGGTACAGGGTAGAAGAGTTGAATGGAAGTGTTGGATGACATGTACCTGGCGCATGGACCTTCAAAGAGGGTGCTTTTCTTTCTTTCTTTTTCTTTTTCTTTTTTTTTTTTTTTGAGATGGAGTCTTGCTGCGTTGCCCAGGCTGGAGTACAGTGGCACAATCTCAGCTCACTGCAACCTCTGCCTCCTGGTTTTCAAGCGATTCTTCTGCCCCAGTCTCCCAAGTAGCTGAGATTACAGGCACATGTCACCACATCTGGCTAATTTTTGCATTTTTAGAGAGACAGAGGTTTTGCCATTTTTGCCAGGCTAGTCTTGAACTCCTGCCCTTGTAATCTGTCCACCTCGGCTTCCTAAAGTGCTGGCATTACAGTTGTGAGCCACTGCGCCTGGCAGAGTGCTTTGCATATGCTTCTCTTTTCACTGTAATATTTAAAGTATCACATCACGGATTCCATTTTATGGATACAGAAACTGAAGCACAGCCAAGTTAAATACCTTGCCCAAGATTGCAGCAACAGTTCATGGCATTTCAGGGATCCTGGCATCAGTCGGTCTGTCTGGTTCCCACATCTCTGCACCACCTATGCCTCCTCATCTATAAAAATGGGGAAGACTACACAGAAAAATGATATGACTCATCCCATGTGGAGACGGGTCTAGAACCCAGTATCTCATGTCCTTTACATTACATTGGAACTCTCAAAGAAGATAGTTAAGACACAGTTAATGGCATTTAACAAAGACAGCCTTTACAGATATTTTGATTCACCAATTCACACTAATGGTGTTAAATTGTAATAGTTGGGTCACATGTTCCTCACCCAGTTTGGGGGATAAGGTGAACTTGAGGAAACTTTGAAAAGACCTTTATGATAATTAAGGATTTCCTCAAGGAAAGAATGCCTCAGGCAGGCAGCACTGTGAGGCCAAGCCGTTAGAATACAGTCTCAAGTCCAAAAGATCTGGACTCAAATCCCAGCCCACTCTGTGCCAACCATAAGACCCTGGACAAGTTATTTGAACTTTTCTGTGCCTCAGTTTCCCAGCTTAGAAATTGGTTAATAATGGGGTGTAACACATGAGGTTTTCAGGAAGATTAAATGAGACCAAAAATGCAGCCTCTGGTTCATATGTAGTAAGTGCTCATTAAATCAGACAAGTCTTACATGAATAGATAATTCAGAAGATACACAAATGGCCAACAAACATATGAAAACATGATTAACATCACTGATGATCAGAGAAATGCAAATCAAAAACCACAATGCAATACAACCTTACTCCTGCAAGAATGGCCATAATCAAAAAATCAAAAAATAATAGATGTTGGCATGGATGTGTTGAAAAGGAAACACTTCTCCACTGCTGGTGGGAATGTAAACTAGTACAAACACTATGGAAAACGGTGTGGAGATTCCTTAAAGAACTTAAGCAGAACTAGCATTTGATTCAACAGTCCCACTCCTGGGTATCTACCCAAAGGAGAATAAGTCATTATATGAAAAAGATACTTGCTCACTCATGTTTATAGCAGCACCATTCACAATTGCAAACATGTGGAACCAACCCAAATACCCGTCAGTCAACGAGTGGTTAAAGAAACTATGGTATATAAATCAGACAAGTCTTTGACTACAAGGATGTTGTAACTGGATCCAATCATGTATTTACCCTTAGTGAACTTTATCCTGAATCTGTCTGCCACTTCTCTGCTGGTCACTGCCTGTCTGAGCACCATGACTCAAGGTTCTGCTCAGCAGAACACAACTCTTCTGATTCTCAGTGCTGTACTTGGAGAAGGATGGTTAGTCATATGTTTTAAAGCAGGTCAGTATGGTGGCTTTCCAGTCTGCCAGGCTCCTTTGCAGTGGGTTGGGGCTGAGTGACTGCTTGTGGCAAATGAACTGTGAGAAAAAGTGACATGTGTGCTTCTGAGTCTGAGCAGTTAGGAGCCAGTTAGGTGTCTCTCCCATCTGCCTCTTGTCTTGTTGAGGTAAAGCCACATGTTCCAGATAGGCTAGCTATAAGATAGACAATGCCTATCTGTCACTGGGAATTTGGGGGTTATTTGTCATTGTTGTTCGTTTGTTTTTGTAAAGACAAGGTCTTGCTGTGTTTCCCAGGCTGGTCTTGGACTCCTGGCCTCAAGTGATTCTCCTGCCTTGGTGTCTCAGGTGCTTGGATTACAGGTGTGAGCCACTGTGCCCGGACTGGAGTTATTTGTTACTAAATGAAGATTAGGCAAGTGGTTCTCAAAGTGTGGTACAGGAACTCCTAGGTGTTCCTAAGACACTTTTATGGGGTTGGCTAAGGGAAAACCACTTTCATAATAATGCAAAGTTGTTGTTCACTTTTGTGACTCTCATTCCATCATGATTATATAACAGAGTTTCTCCAGATGATTTAAGATGTGTGATAATGTCATTGCTCTTACAGCATGTATCTTTATATATTCTTGTGTTAAATTTTTTTTTCTGTTTAATTTCTAATGTGGTAAATATTAATAGGTAGAACATATATATGCAAAAGTTCTTTGAGAGTCCTCAGTAACTTGTTTTAAGAAACGTAGAGGGATCTTGAGACCAAAATCTTTGAGAACCACTAGATTAGTTAGTTCTACTTTGCCTAATACAGAACTTACATGGGCAATTTGGAGTTGGATATAGTGATCCTAACCTCTTTTGGTTTAAATCAATTCAAAAATTAATTTTCAAGATTTTTATGAGAGAAAGTACAGAATAAAAAATGCATTTTAAATTCAATAAAGTTATTTTGGTGGGGAGTACTGAAAGACATTGAGTGTTGATGGAATAGTTAGAAGATACGTGTAGAATTTGAAAGCCTGTATCAGAAAAATTAATGATACAAAGAGGAAGGAATTGTGTAGCAGGCACATTTTATTACTGAGCATATTAGTCAAATGTTGGTTGATAATTTCTACCCGTAACAGCAAGAATTTTAGTGTATAAACTATGCAAAGGCATATAAATTTAGAAGACTAGCTATGCTCTGTTTTTCCTAATTGTTAAAGCAAAGGCATTAAGATTTTATGAATATTTGTTTCCTGCTGTATATTTTATGTATATTACTAATAATTATTAATCATTATAACCCATAAAAAAGAATTTTAATTACAACTTCTATTTTATGGATGAAACTGACATTCACAATCAGAATCAGAATTTAAAAATTAAAAATTTTATGCCAATACCTTCTTTTTTTTCCTTGAGATGGAGTCTTGCTCTGTTGCCCAAACTGGAGTGCAGTGGCATAATCTCGGCTCACTGCAACCTCCACCTCCCAGGTTCAAGCAATTCTCCTGCCTCAGCCTCCACAGTAGCTGGGATTACAGGCATCTGCCACTACACTGGCTAATTTTTTTAGTATTTTTAGTAGAGATGGGGTTTCACTATGTTGACCGGGCTAGTCTCGAACTCCTGACCTCATGATCCACCAGCCTTGGCCTCCCAAAGTGCTGGGATTACAGGGGTGAGCCACAGCGCCTGGCCTCCTTTACTTCTTCCATAATGCCAAGCTAACCTGATAAAATCAAGTCAGAGATAAACAGAGATTGAATTATCATGAAGGAACACGTGCATTGGAATTTTTATGACATTCTGCTTTTCAACAGTGTTCCCAAAATGCTATTTCTGCCTTCATATACTTTAGTTCAAGGTTTGGGCAGGGATTTGTTGCTCATTACTCTTTTTTTCCGATTCCATTGAAACATCTTCAGTGTTTTTTCATTGCCTGCAACCATTTAAAGCTCTTCTTTATTAATTCCGTCATCAAGTATTTATTAAGTTCTCACTACCTAGGAGATACCGTTCTAGATGCTGGAGACATAAAAGCTAATGAAATCTACAAACATCTCTGCACGTTTGGAGCTTACATCAGAGAGGGAGCTGAGAATAAACAAGATAAATATATAGAATGTGTGTGTCAGACAGTGATAAGGTCTAAGATGAACAATGAGTCAGGGAAGGGAATGTGTGGGAATCAGGGAAGGGTGCCCTTCTAGACACAGGGGCCAGAGTAGGCCTCAGTGGGAGGGTGACAAGTCAGAAAAGGTGGAAGAAAGTGAGGGAGCTGCATGGGTACCCAGAGGGAAAGCCTCCAAGAAAGCGAATGCTAGGCACAAAGACCTCAAGGTGGGAGCTGCACGAAAACAAAGAGGCCACCCTTGGTCGAAGCCGAGCGAAGAAAACTTGTATGGTCCTTGTAAGGATCTGGGTTTTCCTATGAGCGAGATGGGTACTGGTTTAGTATTTTGTGCTGAGGAAAGACGTGATCTGCCTGGTATTTTAGCAGAACCATTCTGACTCCTTTGCTGGGAATTCTGTGTGCAGAGGGCAAAAGAAGCAGCAAAGAGATCTGGTAGGAAGATATTGAAGAAACCTAGGTGAGAGGTGATGTGACTCAATCCAGAGTGATGGCAGCAAAGGTATTGAGAAATGGTCAAATTTTGGTTGTATTTTGATGGTAGAGCAACAGGTTTTTAAAATAATTGTTGACGTGACAGAAAGAGAGGTCAAGAGTCACCTTAAGATTTTTGGTCTGAGCATCTGGAAGAAAATCAGCTTGTAAGGGGAAGGGTGGAGAAGTGGGCTGGCGAAGAATACCAGGAACTCAGTTTTAATTCTTGCTATAGACTGAATGTTTGTGTCTTCCCCAAATTGCTGTGTTGAAAGCTTAACTTTCACTGTGATGGTAGGTATTAAGAAGTATGGCCTTTGGGAGGTAATTATGTCATAAGGCCAGAGCCCTCATGAGTAAGATTGATGCCCTTATAAAAGAGACCCCAGAGAGACTCCTAGGCCCTTTCACTATGTGAGGACACAGTGAGAAGGCAGAGTCCAAGAGGAAGTGGACCCTTGTCAGACACTGAATGTGCCTTGATCTTGGACTTCTCAGCCTCCAGAATGGTGAGAACTCAACTTCTGTTTTTTATGTCACCTGGTTTGTGGTATTATGTTATAGCATCCCAAATAGACCAAGATAATACTCTTAATTCTGTGATGCCTATCAGGCTTGTAGGTATAGATGGCAGTTGGGTGTACAAGTCTTGAAATCAGGGTATGCATTGGAGACATAAACTTCAGAGTCATCTAAATAAACATGGCATTTAAATCCACAAGAATAGATAAGATCAAAACGGATGTGAGGGTGACCAGAAAATGGAGGCAGTCCAAGGCCTGGGCTGTATTATCTAAAGGGGAGAAGAAGAAATGACCTGGAGAAAGGAAATTAGCCTAAAATGGAGCAGCCAGTAAGGCATCACTTCAACTTCTCTGTCTCATAATTTTGTCATCCCATCTCCTCCACCACAGCTTCCATGGGATCCACCCACACGGTTCAAATCGGTCACAGCTTTTCTTACTTTTATTTCCTCATAATATGATGCTTTATGTGTGGCATGATGCCAGCTACTTCTTTCTGAGATGACTTTGAACTGGTCCATCTTCAAGAACCATTTTCAATGCCTTTCTTTTTAATTTTTTTAAATGGGGGTTAAATATACATATGTAATTTATCATCTTTATTATTTTTAGGTACCTGGGTCAGTGTTATTAAATACCTTTATGTGATTTTCCCCCTTCATCCCCTCCTCCTTTCCAGCCTCTAGTAATGACCAGTCTATCTCAATGAGATCCACTTTTTAGGCTTCAGAATAGGAGTGAGAACATGTGATATTTGTCTTTCTGTGCTTGGCTTATTTCACTGACGGCCTCCAGTTCCATCCATTTTGCCACAGATGACAGGATGTCATTCTTTTTTGGCTGAATAATATTTCATTTTGTATGATATGGATTTCATTATTTTATGGCTGAATAATATTTCATTTTTTTTGTTTTTTGGCTGTGTCCCCATCCAAACCTCATCCTGAACTACAGTTCCCATAATCACCAAGTGTCATGGGAGGGACCCTGTGGGAGGTAATTGAATCAGAGGGTGGTTACCTTCATGTTGTTCTTGTGATAGTGAGTGAGCTCTCACGATGCACTTCCCCCTCCAGCTGCCGTGTGAAGAAGGATGTGTTTGCTTCCTTCTCTGCCATGATCGTGTTTTCTGAGGCTTCCCCAGCCACATGGAATTGTGAGTCAGTTAAACCTCTGTGTAAATCACCAGTCTTGGGTGTTTCGTCATAGAAGCATGAGAATGGACCAACCCATTGTTTATGTACCACATTTTCTTTATTCATCCATTAATGGGCACTTAGGTTGATTCCATATTTCAGCTATTACCAGTAGTGCTGTGATAAACATGGAGGTGCAGCTCTCTCTTAGACACATTCACTGCCTTTCTTATATCCCCCACATTTTCCCTTTTTTGTAGCAATTACTGCATTTCAAAAACAACTGGTGTATAGCAATTCCACATACGTTTGTGTACATATTTGTTACTTCTCTAAACAGTAAGCTTTATGTGGGTAAAGACTGTGCCACATTGCAGAGTATTGCCTGTTTATTGAGAAAAAATGAACTTTGTTGAAAAATGATTGGGCAGATGTGGACAGGACAAAGACGCAAAGAAGCACAGAATGTCTAAATAATAGCCTCATTTGGATCCAAAAATTATGTGTTGCCGTGGAAACAAAGAGATTTATCATTACATTCCTGTACTAATAGACAAGGTAAGCAGTGATCTATCTGCTTGTGGTATAGCATGGACACCACTGCTATACTGCCTTTTGATTTTTAAATTCTCCTTAATATCTGGTAATTAAAAGAGAATTTAAAAAAATCTGAAGATCAGACATGGTACTAGAATAATTTTAATAATATAGGAGATACAATCTAGTTATCCATGGACAAATACTTCCCTAATCTACTTATAGAATGAAATCATAAACATGTGACCTACTATCCAAAATTCAGTTTGAAGATATGCATTTCATCTTCTTTGTTTGCAGGGTACTGCAACCTTCTTTGGCAACAGGCCCCTCTGCTTCCTACAGTTTGGTCCAGGGCTGTTTTACACATTTACTTTACCTGTTGTAGGCAGTCCACTGGGTTTCCCAGCTCCCTTTACGTATTATTAACATTCCACCATTTATGTGGAATACAACAGGAATTATTAGTACCTTGGAGTCGTGCAATGCAATAGGCTATCCGTTTAGCTCCTGATGGCATTTGAATGTGTGACCTTTTTAAAGTAAATCAATAACACATAATTATTTTAACTTAAAAAATAATCAAGTCCCAGCATTTCCTTGTAAATTACTTACCTTGCATGTTGATTGAGTTAGGAAAACCAATTAGAAATTAGGAATATGAAGATTCTGACCAGAGGTATGCAGGCCCAAAACAAATATATTTGAAAAAGGCAAATTTTGCAAAACTTCAAAAAAAGCTTATTCAGGAATGAAAGTTTTACTTTTGATCTTCATTATTGACTGGCTTGATTTCCTTGTTTCTACTTTAGGTTCTTTCTTGCCCTGGAGACTCAATGATTTTATGTCTAGTGGTTCATAAGTCACAGATATCTGGAATTAGGTGGTAAGTATTTTTCTTTCCTTAGTGCAAGCCTATAAAACCTCAGCAGTTTGTATTTTGAGGCAATCAAAACTAAATGGAGTCCTGCATAATTTGCTTCCTCTTCCTAATGTTTCCATAAAAACAAAATACTATGGACAACCCCTGAAATATAGAGACCTTTTCCTTTCTGAATGTAAATGGAATGAAAATTAGCTTGAACAATCTCCCTACATGTATATATATACAAACATAAAAAATACCACATTTCACTTTGCTTGCATACTATACAATGATTGGTAATTTTAAAAATATTTGAGTAATTACTCTTTTTAAAGATAAAAAGCCAACAGCAACAACAACAATAAAAACCTTTGGGATAACTTGAGATTTTAGGGAACCAAACTAATGACAGATTGTTACTATTGCTTAAACTCTCTTCAAAATATCTCTGAAAATGAAAGAGATGGGAGATAAGACCAGGGAAGCCTCAGAACTCTTTATTAAATCACCCATCTTTTCATTTCTATATCATAAGAATAGTCAGCTCTTTTGCTGCTAGCACGAAATGACCCTACAATATGTACAATGGATTTTCTTATCCTTTTATTATAAAAAAAAAAAAAAATCTCTCCTTCCTTTTCACCTTCTGGGAGGCTTTTGGCCCTAGAACTTCTAGAAAACTTGAAAAAAAGAATCTGAAAGAAGAAAGGCAGCTGACTTGGCAGATCTGGCCATGCCTTGGGTGATGGGCTCTGACACTGAGTTAAAGAATATTATTTTGATGGGAGATGTTATTTTTAGAGCCAGACATGGTACTTTAGAAGAGACGGAAACAGACAGCACCTTTCTCCTAAAGTGCCTGCACTTTGATTTGGCCAGGACAGCATTCACGCGAATGAGGCCTGGAGAATGTAGCTGGCAGGCAAATCAGCATAATGAAGCTCCCGGCAGAAGGGGGCTTTCAGAAGCTAGTTGAAGATGAAGATAGAAGGGCCTCAGGGTAGGAGATTATTCGAAAATTAAGAAGGCAGCTGAAAAGAAGGCATAGAGAGCTGGGGAACCTAATGGAAGTTGCTCTGGGGAAATAAAAAAGACTGAGAAGAAGGCCAGGTGTGACTACACAGGAGAGAAAATAAGGTATAAATACCGAATGCATGAGGGGCTTGAAACCTAGATGATGGGTTGATCGGTGCAGCAAGCCACCACGCACATGTGTACCTTTGTAACAAACCTGCACATTCTGCTCATGTATCCTGAAACTTAAAGTAAAATTTAAAAAAAATTTTAAAAAGATGAAAAAAAAAAAAAAAAGCAAGAAGAAAGGACAAGGGTGGAGGTGAGACGGGATTTAAAGAGACTGACAGCTGCAAGAGAAAGCCCAGTGGTATTGAATGACCTGGGGACGTAACTGGCATAGCCTGATGGAACTACCTGATAAGTGCTTGATGAGTGATGTCTGTTTTCTGGAATGTTATGTTAGGTAGAGCGGGGATAATATAAATTAGGCTAACATGCATGTTCTCGGTTAGTAAGCAAAATAAAAGCTCAGAAGTTCTTATCTGCAAATGAAGTGACTGGTCAGGAGAGCATTAGGATTATCTTTCAAAGTATAAACTCTGCATCAAGATGACGAGGAGAATCCTTGTGGAAATGACTGGAATAAACCCAATTTACGTATGAGTTAAATATCTAAAATATATATTAGTGAGAAAAAGATTGTTTATGAACTGACCAAAGTAAAAGTATTATTGGAGTAGTGATGAAGATTTTCCCATCTATCTTTCAGGGAGTGATTGTTACTAGTTCCTGAGAAAAACTGGGAAGAAGCCAAAGGTAGGACAGCAAAGGAGAAAGGCATGATTTTTAGTGTAGTAAGTAGATGTGTGATTTGGCTACTAGAGGAGACATTGATAAAATTCAGTCATCTGCCTATAACAGAAATAATAATGCACAGTTGGGACTTAATTGGCTTCATTCGAAGGGTTCAAATGGACACAGAATAACTGTAAAACACTTTCTAAGAGAAATACATTTACCATAATTGTATACATTAACCAGAAGAATTTAAAATTAACTAAAAAGTGACCTTATAAGGCCTGAATATCACATTATTCAATTTGTTTGTTATAATGAGTAGAAATAATCCTTGTCTAAATAGATGATGGGGCTAGATGACAGAGCCCATGGGACCAACAGGCATCCTTTTAATTGCATCATGTCCTTTTAAATATATTAGACCATTTGTGTTTGCAGTGTGTTGAAACAACTCCCTGTTATATTTGCAAACTCATTGGCATTGGATGGTGTTTTTCCTTATTTAAGAATGTTTCTAATAAATTTTCAGATTAAAAAGATAGAATTTAATACTAAAAACTTTAAGGAAAAGTTTTATACATAAGCTGATCAATATTTAATATTTAGATGCTACTCACATTGAGATATTGAGAGATGGGAGAGAAAACACTCTCGATACTTCAGAATACAACAGAAAAGTTTAATGACTATACCGCTAAAACCATTTGAAAATTTTTAACATTATTAACTTTTAGATTATGATAGTTAATACTAAGTGTCAACTTGATTTCATTGAAGCATGCAAAATATTCTTCCTGGGTGTCTGAGGGTGTTGCTAAAGGAGATTAACATTTGAATCAGTGGGCTGAGGAAGGCAGATCCACCCTTAATCTGGGGGGTACAATCTAATCAGCTACCAGTGAAAAAGCAGGCAGGAGAACGTGAAAAGGCAAGACTGGCCTCGCCTCCCAGCCCACATCTTTCTCCCGTGCTGGATGCTTCCTGCCCTCGAACATCAGACTCCAAGTTCTGCAGTTTTGAGACTCAGACTGGCTTTCCTTGCTCCTCAAGCTTGCAGACAGCCTATTGTGGGACCTTGTGATCGTGTACGTTAATACATGATAATCAATTGGGTCACCAAGCGGCTGACTGGCTTCTGTTCACCTTTGCTTTTCAATCTAGGAATAGCTTTAGTTAACAGTTGTGTGGAAAATGAGTCAACTGAAAATATTTAGAGGTGAATTTCAGGGCCACTAGTAAAGAAATATTATGAAACATGGCTGTATGCTAGGTAATACAGAATAGACACAAAATGAGCCTAAGTCTGTTGCAGTCATTGGGCTTAGCAGGTGACACACATGATCTCTTTTTGTCTGTCCCATTTAGTGTGGGGGCACATATCATCGTCATGGCCTGTATGAGGCAACTGAGATTTAGAAAGGGTAAAGAACTTTCTTAAAGTTCCAGTCCTGATACGTGAAGGAATCAGACTTAAAACTGAAATCCATGGTCTAGCCACCACCGAGCCTGCCTCAGTGTGCATTTGCTCCCAGCAGCAGTCTGTGGATCTAGATGGATGTAAAAGAAGTCAGCATATTGTCGAGGAATCAGTATAGCTAGTGCTAGTCGTTATAGAAGTAGGGTAAAGGATTGCATGACAGGGACACATTCCTTTCTTATTTCTGTTTCGTAGTTTCCATAACACACCCTAGATATTTATGCCTCAGGCACCACACCTGATATGGACATACGGTGGTGAGGAAAACAGAGCTGTTGGTTTTATATGGCCTATAACCTCAGGCCTGCCACCCTCTTGGTATAAACGAGCTCTTGCCTACATGTGGCCTGCACCTTTAGTCTTACGCCGTAAAGCTCTTGGCCACATTCTGTACTTCATTCAGCCTGCCTCCTTTCCATCTTCCCTCCTATATCTGCCTGGCTCCCGCCACTCACCAAGGCCGCTGACTGAGCTGGGGTCCCGTGGGAAGGTCTAGACAGGGTCATCTAATGAGTTCATGGGTCCTGAGTGCTTCTGCCTTCATGGACTCCTCTTCCATAAACATCAAATTAAAAATTCTGTTTTATGACTGGGTTGGTATGCAGATGAACCTATTAACATTATATGCTAAACCATTTTCTTTAACTTCAAAGTTTTTTTTTCTTCTACTTTTAAAACAAATTAAAACATTTTCATAGACCCCTAAAAGTATTGCAGGCCTTAGGTCCTGCAACTACTGTGCCTAATGGATACATTGGTTGTGGATCTAGTCACCAATTGGCAAAACACTATTGCTGACCAGAAAGTCAGACAAAATTAGTCAGTAAATACCCTCTGTGGTTGATTGTGATCTCTCTGTGAGTGACTTTTCTGGGAGTTTAAGACTTCTGCCCTTTTGCTTTGCCTGCTATAATCATCACTCAGTTGTCACTTGGTAAGTGCCTAATTATATTATTTGGTGATAAGTGAAGTTTCTAAGGGACACACTCTTCCAAACAGCTGTGATTGAATTTGTTTTTGATACTTTATTTAATTTACAATTGCATTTGTAAAATCAGAATTAGTCTAATTTATTTAATGACCCCCATCACAGGCTGCAGGATATTTTCTGAGGGTTTTTAATTATACATGAATAAACAGCATAATTTTAGAGGTGTTCAAGTGAAGTACGCATTCACCTAATTCCCACCATTGGTTCTCAGCTAAGGATTTAGTAATTTTGCCCTGCTACAGTAAAAACCTTCTTAATAAATACAAACTGTTTTTTCCAAAAGGTTGAATTCATCTAGTAATTTAGAGATCTATCTTTCTCTTTTAAAGCTTTGGAATCTAGTTTTTGACCTTTTCTATTCTGTTCCCAGGATAAATATATTTCTTTGGATGAAGTTAATGATGTTATAACTGATCCTGAACAAAAGGTTAAGTTCTTATGAGGACCAAAATCGAATTTTTGATTAATTTGTTAAAGGGGTTTTATCTATGTTTTTGTTTTTCCTCTAAATTTAAGTGTCCCTTAGTTAGCCCTACATTAAAGGGAATTTGAATTATGTTTCACTCGTTTAGGGAGCCCATGATGATGACATTTGGAAGAATCTCCGTAGACAAGAATGAAACTCCCATTTTTTTCCCCACTTTGCTAACAACTCAGTGTTCTGAAAAGTCTGGAATGCACTATGAAAAGTTTGTGTGCTTAGTGAAATGTTGTACAATTGGCCAATCCAGTAAGTCTTGGGAAATGTCCTAGGAGCTTGGCAAGAAGAAGTTCTCAGGAGAGCCTGAATGCTGCCAATTTCCAATTGGCCAAGACACATTACAAGGACAGCCGTCTCTCTGAGCAACCTGGCATTTCCACTCCAATTGGAATCTGCAACGGCAAGATGCGCAGGGGAAGAAGATTAAACAGACCTTTTCAGATTTCCGGTCCAGGTGAATCTTTCATTTATCTGGTCTGCTTTCCTCTTCTTTTGATCACTGACCATTTCCACTATTAGGGAACACCGAGCACATTGCAGGTTCATTTCTAGAACTGATCAACAGCCAAGGAAAATGCAAGATGAGTGAACTGATCTGTCTTTATACATAAACACAAGGCATTTAACCTGCCTGAACAGTTCAAATTGTTGCTAATAAAATTGTAGATCTGCTGTATGAGGCAACCTGCCTGTCATATTGGCTGTTGCTCAAGTAGCTCCCACCCTGAATGTGTGTTTAGGAAACATGACAGCTGTGCTCTTTGCCTGACTGCTTCCATTTATGAAAACATGGGGGTAAATTGCAGTCACCCCCATAGGCCATTTACTGTGAATCTTCTTTTCTAGGCACAGCCAAGAGTAAATGCCCCCAACAGAATCGAATGACAGTCATTCAGGGTCTACCTGAAATAGGTTTAATTTGCTTTTTACAAAAAAGGTCTCAGGAAATGAAAAACTTTGCCTAATTGGAATTCTTAAAAAAAAAAAAATTGTTTTTCCCAAAACAATGCCCATTTTATGTGATATTAACAGTCACCTCTGATGGTTGCTTCTTTAGGGAAGCAAGACAAAAATATCCATTTATACCAAGTATAATTCGTCCCCTGAAGTTTATCTTTTGGGTGCGGCTGGGGAGGGATTGGAGGGCTTGGAGCCCACACATGCCCCTTTGGCAAATCTGATCTCATTCTATCTTGTAAGCATCATCAACGGTGTCATCTCTGAAAACAAAGCCTAGTAGCAGATGAGTTGAGACAGTTCCTCCAGTGTGGGTGATTAATTCATCTTTGTCTGTAGAATACTGGTTTCCCTTATCACCATGCTCCACCTGTCCCTGCATCCTTCAAAGTGCTTCTGGGATTTTGCTTGTGCCCTGTGGCTCTTATCAGAATAGTCTCTGCCCTGTCTTGTGCAGTCAGCACAGAAGGGGAGCCAGGGATTCTCTGGAGCAAGCTCTGCCACATTTCCCAAGTTCTCAGCTTTGCCCGTGTTCCAACAGTCTGAAAGCCAGGCTTTGAAAACTTACCCCTTCCCCTACCTTTTTAGTTCCTATTACAGTCTCACTATTGTGAACACCCGAGTCATTGCAAAAATACTGATCTAATGCGGCCCAAAGCATCCCATATGAAAAAAGCAAACAAGCATGTCTGATCATAGAGTAATGAGACCTGTTAGGAGCAACACATGAAATGTCCATGTTGATCTCCAGTCATGTGATAGAGACCTTCACTTGCCCCACTAGTCATTTATGAGACCTGCGTCGGCTCACTTCTCCCTGTGCAGTAGTTCTCTGGATGTCTGTTTCTGACAAGTTTTCTCTGGCTGCTTGGCCCACAATGGCTTGTCAAACAGGAACAATGGAACTTTATTTTAGCCAAGGTAGTATTTACCTAGATCACCACCTCTTCTACCTTTATCATATCAACTTAAGTTCCCATCAAAACCTGATGAACCCCATGAATCCTTGACAGGGCACTGCCAACCCACAAGGACGGCTTGGCCCTGCTGCTCAGCATCTGGGATATAAAGGACTTTCACTGTGCCTAAGTAAACAATATGTTTTCTTACCAGTTTCTTAAGGTTGCTTTGGCAAGCAAGTAAGGAGTAGGCTTGTAATATTTCTTACATACTATGCTTGAAATCGCTCATGCAAAATCAATTATCTCACCATCATTTTAGACACTGTGGGAAAAGTACAAGAGTTATACTAATGGTTCATAGAATACAACTTGCCCCCGGGGAAGTTATGCTGCTTTATCACTGGTAGTTCTCACTCTGTGCTTAACCTTGAACGATTTTCCTTTCCCAGCCAGCATCCCAGGGCCATGGTGTTGTCACTCAGTCCCTTTGTTCCTGTACACTAGGTCTATAGGAGTTGAATATTTCAGGGCCCTAAAGTCATAGTTACTTGTTTTCCAGTACACTCTCAGCAGTAGTTATCTCTACCATTGATCAGCCAGCAGTTTGTTTATTATCAAATCCAGCCCAAAGTAATCTGCAGCAATAGCCAGGGCATTGTCCTTCATTTTAAGACACAGGAATTGTTTCCTATGGCCAAAGGTTTTTCCAGGGTGAAACCAGGCTGCTGCTATAGAAAGGTATGAAGCAATGTCATGGTATGAAGAAATGTCCTGGGGAAGTACTGAGAATTAAAACTTGGTCTCAATTTTTTAAAGGAACGTAGAACACTAAAACTGCTGGTCATTAGGGTTTCTACTACTAGTATTTATTACAGTAGCTGAAATGTTTTGGGGGCTTTCTGTGTGCCAGGCTCTGCAATATGGGATTTACTATACCGCCCCCTTAAATCTTCACCTCCTGATGAGGTGTTAATAATAGTTTCCCCATTATACAAATGCAAAACTGAGTGCTTACAGAATTTCTCAAAAACAAAGCCAGTTCATTGTGGAAAGTGTTGGTGAAAGGTCAAAATAGATTTGGTAGGTTCTAGCGTTCAGCATCACCTAACGTAATCCATCTTCGACCATGTGCAGGACCACCTTTATTTGAATCCTGGATCTACAGCTCGCTTAAGGTTTTCTTTTTTTAAAATTCCGCTTCTTTGTTGATAAGATGGATTTAGTAACAGCATCTGTAACAATGGGTTGTAAAGACTGCAGGGATACTAATAACAGTGACACTTATGAATGTTTATCCTGTGCCAACATTGTGTCTAAGTTCACTGAATGTATCTGCTTATTTAATTCTGACCATAAGCCTGTTAGGTAGATAATACTGTCTGTCCCTTCTAGAGACAAGGAAGCTGAGGTTCACAGAAGTAAAGTAACTTTCCCAAGGTTATGTAGAGAGTAAACATAGCTGGTCTATGAGCTCTTGCCCAAATGCAGCTGGTCTATGGTTACATCTCCTGTCCGACAACACGAAGATAAGTTAGTAACCCACACTGAAGGAAATGTCTCAACTCATCTGCTGCTAGGCTTTCTTTTCAGAGATGACGCTGTTGACAATGCTTACAAGATAGAATGAGATGAGATTTGCCACAGGGGCATGTGTGGGCTCCAAGCCCTCTAATCCCTCCCCAGCCAGGCATTTGGTACTTGGAACCACCTTTACGCCATTGCTTTCAGTAACATAACCAAAGCACTTGGCATAGTACCTTGCCTCGTGGTAACCAATCAATAAATGTTAACCATTTAAGAATATAACTGTGTCAGGCATTATGCTAGGTATTTAACATATATTATTTATAAAATTCTCTGGACAACCTCATAAGGTATCAATGAACCGAATTTTGCATATTTGGATATCAAATTGCAGGTTAAATATTAGGTTTCAACTTTATACTTTGTCCAAGGTTACATCTCTTGCTCAACGTCACATTCCAAGTGGGTAAGTATACTGGGCAAATGTACTCCAAAACCTGTGGCCTTGACCAGTCTGCCAGAGTATACATGCTATTTTTAGAAATAACCATCTCAGGCAGTGGCATGTTTTTATGCAAGCCTATTACTTTTTCTGTTTCTCTCAAAAGCTCCCATGCAGTCTTTCTGATACTTATTTAGGTTTAATTTCTGAAACATTATAGTAAAACATAATAATGAAATTGATCATGTATTACCACTTCTGCTTTTTCTTTGACCTCTTGTTTCTCATCTCACTGGGTATATTGATGCTACAGGAACCATTTTGCATTCTAGGGCTTTGCTGCACCTCACTTTGGGGTGATATATCAGACAATCAGTCACAGCAAGATACTAAGTGCCAGATGTTACTTTGTTAGCTAGGATCATCCTTTGAACATCTGTCTCTAGTCCTGAAAGGGGAAATGCCCTAATGTGCAAAAAACATGGCTTTTTGTAAGGAAGCATCCAGGCTGCTAATTAGTCACCAGGAGTAATCCAAGGAAGTAAACTTACCCCAAAGGAAACTAGCCATATTCTATAACTTGATAGTATTTTCAATGGGTGAAGATGAGAGGAGGCTGTACACTCTAAGGAAAAACTTACTGGATGGCTTCTCTTGTCTTTTTTCAATCCTAGTGGCTACTGGGGTTTTCCTAGGACCTTTTTCATTTTTTGATTAATCGAATAAAGAATATCTAGAGAAGGCTTGTTATGGGAAAGTAGCTGTGCTGCATACTGTAGAGACTTTTATTGCAGGATCTTTGTCCTTGGGGAGTTACTATTAAACACAATTTGGTTTACATGTCTTTGCATAGTTGAAATTATTTTGATTCATTAATTTAACCATTCATTAAAATTTTTGGTATCACATGCCTAGCATATCTTTAAAGAACTAGAATCATGGTAACACTGAAATGTATATTCTTTACAAGTTCTGTCTTTAGTACATGAAATGTAGGGGCTAACCAGGGAAAACGTTACCTTGTACTAGTTTCCTATTTCTGCTATAACAAATTATCACAAACCTAATGGTGTAAAACAGCACAAATTTATTATCTCATAGTTCCGGAGGTTGAAGATCCAAAGTGGATTTTGCTGGGCCCAAATCTGTCTATCAGCCAGGCCATGAAACCTCTGTAGGTTCTTCCCTTTTTCACCTTCTTGAGACCTCGTGCATTCCTTGCCTCATGGCCTCTCTGTCTGTCTTCTAATCTCAGGCCTCTTTGACTCTGGCCCTCTGCCCCCATCATCACAGCTCCTACCTTTCGTGACTCTGGTTTTCCTGTGTCTCTTACAAAAACTCTCGGGAACCTTGTAATTACATTGGGACTATCCACATAAGCCCAGATAATCCTCCTACCTCAAGATCCTTAATTTAATTACATGTGCAAAGTACCTTTCACCATGAGTA
Organism: Saimiri boliviensis; assembly: GCF_048565385.1. NCBI lineage: Eukaryota > Metazoa > Chordata > Mammalia > Primates > Cebidae > Saimiri > Saimiri boliviensis. Next base: position 114,376,438 of record NC_133459.1, on the reverse strand, counting down.
TTAGTTTCCTAGGACTGCCGGGTTCCCTCTAAGAATCTTGCTAGAGTCCTTCCTTATGTCCTCCTTGCTTCTGGCAGTGGTGGCAACTCTTGGCATCCCTTGGCTTGCAGCTGTATCACTCCAGTCTCTGCCCTTTGCTGTCACGTGGTTTATTTTCACACGGCCTTCTTGTGTTTGTTTTTCACATGGCCTTTTCCTCTTCTTATGAAGACACAAGTTATATTGGGTTAGGGCTCACCCTAGTAACCTCATCTTAGTTTGATTACATCTGTGTATTAGTCAGGGTTCTCTAGAGAGACAGAACTAGCGAAATATCTATATGTATGTATGTAAAGGGGAGTTTATTAAGTATTAACTCATATGATCACAAGGTCCCACAATAAGCCATAGGCTGAGGAGCAGGGAGAGCCAGTCCAAGTTTCAAAAGTGAACAACTTGGAGTCTAATGTTCAAGAGAAGGAAGCATCCAGCAGAGGCTGAGAGGCTAAGCCAGTCTCACCTTTCCAACATTTTTCTGCCTGTTTGTATTCTAGCCATGCTGTCGGCTGATTCGATTGTGGCCACCAGATTAAGGGTGGCTCTGCTTTCCCCAGCCCACTGACTCAAATGTTAATCTCCTTTGACAACAGCCTCACAGACACACCCAAGATCAATACTTTGTATCCTTCAATCCAATCAAGTTGACAGTTATCAACCATCATAAATCCACCCCGTGTTAACTTGAACCCATATAACATCTCCTGGGATCATATATAATCTCCAAATAAAGACAGTAATAAGGCCATAATGACACCTAACATAATACATCTATCCTTCATGTGACCAGAAACACACCAATCCCCAACCCAAATACTATTACATAAAGTTAATAATACTTAAATGTTAATGCAAAGTCAATAAATCTTATGTCATATGATAAAGGAGAAAGGAAATAAAACAAAGATATTTTCTTAGTACAAGTGTATCTGTGTACAAACATATTTTCAACAAAAGAAGGAGGAAACTCGTGACAATTACAGCCCTTGTTTCTGCATCTGGTCACATGGTCTTAGCTGCTATTGATGACGATCCTCTTCTACTACCCATTCTGTATTCCCATTCCCTTTGCCTTCAGCAAGTACCTCAGCAGGTCGTGGGTTTTTTTCCTGGTGGAGTGACCCACACCTTCATTCCTGAAGGGTCTGGGTATCTGTAGTCCTGCCTGGATTGTGCTGTTGTAGTTTCCCATTGACCTTAATTAAAGGACATGGTCAAACTGGGAGATGCTCTAACAGGTCTCCTGTATTCTGTGTGCACTCTTCCTTACTTCCACTGTGGAGTAGTAGACTGATTCCATCTTATAGTCTAGGTCAGTCACCCCAGCCAACACTGTAACTCCCTTCTTAGCTGTTGACTTAAAGGTAAGAGGAGCCCAAAGTGTCCAGGTGGCAATCTTAACTTCCAGTTTAATGGAATCATTGTTGTGTCTCCTGGTGGCAGCATTCCTCTCTCTGGAACTAACACCGCTAGGCCAGCAGAATGTAAAGTCACAGGAACAGGAAGCAAAAATTTTGCTAGTGGGTCGCTAGTGGTGATGGTGAGTGGTGCCACTTCCACCCCTTGATTCCCGGACCTGTGAATCCTGGCTATGGGAGAAGCAGTACCATGTGTTGGATGCTAATTTGGGGCATACACGGCCTTCTGGAGAATTTGGCTTCAACCCTACAAAATACTGTCACCTAGTAGGCATTGTAATTGTGACTTCAAAAGGTCATTCCACTGTTCTATCAATCCAGCTGCTTCAGGATGATGGAGAACATAGTAAGACCAGTGAATTCCATGAGCACGAGCACACTGCTGCACTTCTTTAGCCATAAAGTGAGTGCCTTGGTCAGAGGCAATGCTGTGTAGAACACCGTGACAATGGATAAGGCATTCCATGAGTCCACAAATGGTAGTCTTGGCAGAAGCACTGCATGCAGGATAGGCAAACCCATATCTAGAGTAGGTGTCTATTCTGGTGAGGACAAACCTCTGCTTTGTCCATGACAGAAAAGGTCTAATATAATCATCAACCTGCCAGCAGGTTGCTGGCTGATCACCTCAAGGAATGGAGCCATATCGAGGGCTCAGTGTTGGTCTCTGCTGATGGCAAATTGGGAACTCAGCAGTGGCTGTAGCCAGGTCAGCCTTGGTGAGTGGAAGACCATGTTGCTGAGCCCATGCATATCTCTCCATCCGTGCCACCATGGCCACTTTGTTCATAGGCTGATTGGGCAATAACAGAGGTGGCTGGTGAAAGAGGCTGAGTAGTGTCCACAGAATAGGTCATCCTATTTACTTGATTACTAAAACTTTCCTCTGCTGAGGTCACCTGTTGGTGAGCACTCATATGGGATACAAGTATCTCCACAGTTTCTGACCACTCAGAGAGGTCCATCCACATACCTCCTCCCCAAATTTCTTTGTCTCCTCTTTTCCAATCATGCTTCTTCCAAGCCCCTGACCATCCTGCCAAACCATTGGCTACAGCCCATGAATCAGTATATAATTGCAGATTTGACCATTTCTCCTCCCACACAAAGTTCACAACCAGGTACACTGATTGAACTTCTGCCCACTGGGAAGATTTCCTTTCACCACTGTCCTTCAGGGATGTCCTAGAAAGGGACTATAGTGCTGCAACTGTCCATTATCGCCTGGTGCCTGCATATTGTGCAGAAACATCTCTGAACCAGGCCCTAGTCTTCTCTTCCTTTATCAAGTGACCATAGGGAACTCTCCATGAGGTCACTGGTGCAGGTTAGGGAAGAGAAGGCAAGGAAGTCACAAGAGAAGTGGAGACCATGGGCATTTGAGCTACTTCCTCATGTAACTTACTTGTGCTTTCAGGACCTTCTTGAGCCTGATCATGTACATACTACTTCATTTGATGATGGAGTGCTGCTATGCATGACTCACTTTATGGCTAGATGGGTCAGAAAGCACCCAGTTCATGATATGCAGTTCAGGTGGCATGGTGACTTAATGACCCATAGTCAAATCTTTAGTTTCCACCAAAGCCCAGTAACAGGCCAAGAGCTGCCTCTCAAAAGGAGAGTAGTCATCTGCAGAAGATGGCAGGACCTTGCTCCAAAATCTTAGCGGCCTCTGCTGTGATTCACTTATGGGGGCCTGCCAAAGGCTCCACACAGCATCCCTATCTGCCACTGACACCTCAAGCACCACTGGATCTGCTGGGTCTTACGGCCCAAATGGAAGAGCAGCCTGCACAGCAGCCTGGACCTGCTGCAGAGCCTTCTTCTGCTCTGGACCCCACTCAAAACTGGCAGCCTTTTGGGTCACTTGATATATGGGCTGGAGTAATATATCAAAATGAGAAATATGTTGTCTCCAAAATACCAATAGGCCCACTAGGCATTGTGCTTCTTTCTTGGTTGTAGGAGGGGCCAAATGCAGCAACTTATCCTTCACCTTAGAAGGAATATATAGACAGGCTCCATACCACTGGAACCCTAGGAATTTTACTCAGGTAGAAGTTTCCTGAAGTTTAGCCAGATTTATTTCCCATTCTCTGTCATGCAAATGTCTCACCAGTAAGTCTAGTGTGTTTGCTACTTCTTGCTCACTGGATCCAATCAGCAGAATGTCATCAATGTAATGGACCAGTGTGAAACCTTATGGAAGTAAAAAGCAATCAAGATCTCTCTGAATGAGATTATGACACAAAGCTGGAGAGTTGATATACCCCTGCGGTAGGACAGCGAAAGTATATTGCTGGCCTTGTCAGTTGAAGGCAAATTGCTTCTGGTAAGCCTACGGATATGAATGGAGAAAAAGATGTTTGTGAAGTCAATGGCTGCATACCAGGTACCAGGAGATATGTTAATTTGCTCAAGCAATGAAACCACATCTGGTACAGCAGCTGCAGTTGAAGTCACCACTTGGTTAATCTTATGATTATCCATTGTCATTCACCAAGATCCATCTGTCTTCTGCACATGCCAAATGGGAGAGTTGAAGGGGGATGTGGTGGGAATCACCACCCTGTGTCTTTCAAGTTTTTGACGGTGACACTTATTTCTGCAATCCCTCCAGAGATGCAATATTGTATTGACCACATAATTGGCAATAAATCACTCCTCAGCAAATGCAAAAGAACAGAAATCATAACAAACAGTCTCTCAGACCACAGTGCAATCGAGTTAGAACTCAGAATGCAGAAACTAACTCAGAACCGCACAGCTTCATGGAAGCGGAACAACTTGCTCTTGAATGTTGACTGGATAAACAATGAAATGAAGGCAGAAATAAAGATGTTCTTCGAAACCAATGAGAACGAAGACACAACATACCAGAATCTCTGGGACACATTTAAAGCAGTCTCTAGAGGAAAATATAGAGCAATGAGTGCCCACATGAGAAGAAAGGAGAGATCAAAAATTGACACCCTATCATCAAAATTGAAAGAGCTAGAGGAGCAAGATCAAAAAAACTCAAAACCTAGCAGAAGACAGGAAATAACTAAGATCAGAGCAGAACTGAAGGAAATAGAGACACAAAAAACTCTTCAAAAAAATCAATAAATCCAGGAGCTGGTTCTTTGAAAAGATCAACAAAATAGACAGACCACTAGCCAGATTAATAAAAAAGAAAAGAGAGAATAACCAAATTGATGCAATAAAAAACGATAAAGGGGATATCACCACAGATTCCACAGAAATCCAAACCATCATCAGAGATTATTACAAACAACTCTATGCACATAAACTAGTAAACCTGCAAGAAATGGATAAATTCCTGGACACCTGCATCCTCCCAAGCCTAAACCTGGAAGAACCCGAAACCCTGAATAGACCAATAACATGGTCTGAAGTCGAGGCAGCAATAAAGAGCCTACCACCCAAAAAAAGCCCAGGTCCAGATGGGTTCACAGCTGAATTCTACCAGACATACAAGGAGGAGCTGATACCATTCCTTCTGAAACTATTCCAGACAATCCAAAAAGAGGGAATCCTTCCCAAATCATTTTACGAGACCAACATCATCCTGATACCAAAACCCAGCAGAGACTCAACAAGAAAAGAAAATTTCAGGCCAATATCCATGATGAACATAGATGCAAAAATCTTCAATAAAATACTGGCAAACCGATTGCAACAGCATATCAAAAAGCTCATCCACCATGATCAAGTAGGATTCATCCCGGGGATGCAAGGCTGGTTCAACATACGCAAGTCCATAAACGTAATCCACCACATAAACAGAACCAAAGACAAAAACCACATGATTATCTCGATTGATGCAGAGAAGGCTTTTGACAAAATTCAACAACCCTTTATGCTAAAAACCCTCAATAAACTAGGTATTGACGGAACGTATCTCAAAACAATAAAAGCTATTTACGACAAACCAACAGCCAATATCATACTGAATGGGCAAAAACTGGAAGCATTCCCTTTGAAATCTGGCACTAGACAAGGATGCCCTCTCTCACCACTCCTATTCAATATAGTACTGGAAGTTCTAGCCAGAGCAATCAGGCAAGAAAAAGAAATAAAGGGTATCCAAATTGGAAAGGAGGAAATCAAATTGTCTCTATTTGCAGATGACATGATTGTATATCTGGAAGACCCCATCATCTCAGCCCAAAATCTCCTGAAACTGATAAACAACTTCAGCAAAGTCTCAGGATACAAAATCAACGTGCAAAAATCACAAGCATTCCTATACACCAGTAATAGACTTCAAGAGAGCCAAATCAAGAACGAACTGCCATTCACAATTGCTACAAAGAGAATAAAGTACCTAGGAATACAACTAACAAGGAACGTAAAGGACCTCTTCAAGGAGAACTACAAGCCATTGCTCAACGAAATAAGAGAGGATACAAACAGATGGAGAAACATTCCATGTTCATGGTTAGGAAGAATCAACATCGTGAAAATGGCCATACTGCCCAAAGTAATTTACAGATTCAACGCTATTCCCATCAAGCTACCAATGACCTTCTTCACAGAACTGGAAAAAAACACCTTAAACTTCATATGGAACCAAAAGAGAGCCCGCATAGCCAAGTCAATTCTAAGCAAAAAGAACAAAGCAGGAGGCATCACACTACCGGACTTCAAACTATACTACAAGGCTACAGTAATCAAAACAGCATGGTACTGGTACCAAAACAGAGATACAGACCAATGGAACAGAACAGAGGCCTCACAGGAAATACAACATACCCACAACCATCTGATCTTCGACAAACCTGACAAAAACAAGCAATGGGGAAAGGATTCCCTGTTTAATAAATGGTGTTGGGAAAACTGGCTAGCCATGTGCAGAAAGCAGAAACAGGACCCCTTCCTGACACCTTACACCAAAATTAACTCCAGATGGATTAAAGACTTAAACATCAGACCTAATACCATAAAAACCTTACAAGAAAATCTAGGCAAAACCATTCAGGACATAGGTGTAGGCAAGGACTTCATGACCAAAACGCCGAAAGCAATGGCAACAAAAGCCAAAATAGACAAATGGGACCTAATCAAACTCCACAGCTTCTGCACGGCAAAAGAAACAGTCAGTAGAGTGAATCGGCAACCAACAGAATGGGAAAAAATTTTTGCAGTCTACCCATCTGACAAGGGGCTGATATCCAGAATTTACAAAGAACTAAAGCAGATCTACAAGAAAAAAACAAACAAGCCCATTCAAAAATGGGCAAAGGATATGAACAGATACTTTACAAAAGAAGACATACGGGAGGCCAACAAACATATGAAAAAATGCTCATCATCACTGGTCATCAGAGAAATGCAAATCAAAACCACATTGAGATACCATCTCACACCAGTTAGAATGGCGATCATTAAAAAATCGGGAAACAACAGATGCTGGAGAGGATGTGGAGAAATAGGAACACTTTTACACTGTTGGTGGGAGTGTAAATTAATTCAACCATTGTGGAAGACAGTGTGGCGATTCCTCAAGGACCTAAAAATAGAAAGCCCATTTGACCCAGCAATCCCATTACTGGGTATATATCCAAAGGATTATAAATCATTCTACTACAAGGACACATGCACACGAATGTTCATTGCAGCACTGTTTACAATAGCAAAGACCTGGAACCAACCCAAATGCCCAACGATGATAGACTGGATAGGGAAAATGTGGTACATATACACCATGGAATATTATGCAGCCATCAAAAACGAGGAGTTCACGTCCTTTGTAGGGACATGGATGTACCTGGAAACCATTATTCTCAGCAAACTGACACAAGAGCAGAAAATCAAACACCGTATATTCTCACTCATAGGCGGGTGTTGAACAATGAGAACACATGGACACAGGGAGGGGAGCACTACACACTGGGGTCCGTTGGGGGGAAATGGGGGAGGGGCGGGGGGTGGGGAGGTGGGAAGAGATAGCATGGGGAGAAATGACAGATACAGGTGAGGGGAAGGAAGGCAGCAAACCACACTGCCATGTGTGTACCTATGCAACAATCTTGCATGTTCATCACATGTACCCCAAAACCTAAAATGCAATTAAAAAAAAAAAGAGATGCAATATTGTTTTTGATTTATTATTTTTCTAGGTAGAGAAACCTCTGGGAAAGAGGTTCAATTGACTCACAGTTCTGCAGGGATAGGGAGGCTTCAGGAAAGTTACAATAATGGTGGAAAGGGAACCAAACACATCCTTCTTCACATGGCAGAAGGAAGGAGAAATGCTGAGCAAAAGGGGGAAAAGCCCCTTATAGAATCATCAGATCTCATGGAAATTCACTCATGATCATGAGAACAGCATGAGAATAACTGCCCACCAGGTTCCTTCCATGATACATGGGGATTGTGGGAATTATGATTCAAGTTAAGATTTGGGTGGGAACACAGAGCCAAGCCATGTCATCTGTGTAGGTAAATGCTTGCCCTAGTGTCACATCCCGGAGTCCTTGGATGCAAATTTGCAGAAATTGTGTTAGAATCATTCAATAACAAAGATTTAGACATTTAAGTCACTAGTTTTTTAGAGAATGCCATGGCCTGGCTCTATGGCCTTGAGTAAATCACCTTTTCAATTTGACCTTAGTTACCTGATCTTTGAATCAACATTATTAGACAAATCCAAAATAAAATTGGCCAATGACTAATTAAGAATCCTAATGAACCGTATGAGTACCAAGAGGCCCAGAAGGCAGAAGCAGTACTTGTGTTAAAAGCTGCCTGGTGGACCACAGCCGTGGGCGTGCAAACACAGGAGCGAGACAACGTTACTGCCTACTAGCCCTTGATCTCTTCCTCAGCATGACAGAATACTTAAAAGTTAGCTTCTTTTCTTCGATGATAGAATTTAAAATCTAAAGCCTATATTTCTCTTTAGTACCAATTATTCAAAAGAAAAAAATGGAACATCTCAGCTATTTTAGCCCTTTTTGCATTTTTCTCTACTTTTCATTTGCTCTTTAAACTTCCAGTATCTAAGATGAAATTTTTTCTTTAATTAATAAAGAATGCGTGAAATATTTCAGCAACTTCACACACCCTATTGTTAAATTCACAGTTGTCATGGAAAGATGAAAAAAGATAAGATATGGAATCTCCCAACACCCCAGTTAGGTCAAATGGTATTATATTTTAGAGATGGAATCACAAAACCTTCACAGATCTGTATCTCTAAAGAGATGGGGTATTTGCTAATGTGCTGGGTTAAAAGGAATGGCTGACTTTGCGGTCACTTAAGACACAGGCAGTAGGAAAAGTTTGGAAAAGTAAATTTGGAATTTTTTTGTTGCTCTGTCCTGCATATGTGATGTAAGGTGCATACTGTCATTGAGGAGCCCTTACTTTCTTTTGAAAGGTTTTTCTGTGCAAAGAGGGAAATCTATCACACAGATTCATGCACGGAGACCCGGACACATGGGCATGATCTTGCCCAGCTCTGTCCTCCCCCTTTTTCCAACCCCTGTGTGACTTAGGGGATAAGTTGGCTTCTCTTGACCTAAGATTACTGACCTATACATGAAGGATTGGGCAAGTCTTTAAGAAATATATCTTTCTTGGAGGCTAAAGGAATGATCTCTTCATTACCATTTGTTGCTGTACTGAGGCCATCTGTGGAAAATATTACTTCTTTATGCATGGTGGTTCACTGTAGCTTTGACACTGCCTCATGAGCCATAATAAGGAATATACGGTACAAGAAATAATGTGGAAAGAAAGTCTACATCCTGTGAATGGTAGCCTGGGTGGGGCCCACTTTCTAAATGTTTTGTAGTAATCAGAAGCATTACACAGAAAACCCTCAGAATTTCTCAAAGTGTGTTCTCTGCAAGATGAATTCTAGAAGTTGTATCAGTTATGATGGTGTTTTTTGGCAAATATACACGTCCCTAATTATCTGAGGGGGATTTTTCCCATGACCTTGTGGATACCAAAATTCGTGGTTGCTCAAATTCCTGTTACAAAAGGGCATTGTATTTGCACATAACCTATGCACACTCTCTCCCGCACTTTAAATCATCTCTAGATTACCTATATTATCTAATACAATGTAAGTATCATGTATGTAGTTGTTATAATGAATTTTTAAGATTGTACTATATTTTATTGTTGTATTATTTTTATTTTTTTTTTCTGAATATTTTTGATCCATGGTTGACTCTAATAGAAAACTCGATTAGCTTGCCACTCACTGTGTGATTCATCAACCAGCACTGACATCTCTTGGGAGCTGGCTAGGGTTCCCAGCCCAATCTACTGAACCAGAATTTGCATTTTAACAAATCCCCAGGTGATTCAGACCTGTTTGAGTCTGAGAAGCACTTTCCTTCTTACCACACTCTCATACACTGAAGGCGTTTACTTATTTGATACAATGAGACATCCTGGAGTAGGCAGTTCTGAGTTAGTACAATGTCTCAGTGATCACATCAGAGACCCAGGATTTCACCATCTTTCTGCTTCACCATCCTAAACATGTAGGGCTTTGCCTTTATTAACTGGCCTTAGAATCACAAGGTGGGTATTGGGCCACTGACTTCTGGTCAAGAGGCAACCAGAAAAAGATAAAAGGAACTTTCTCTTGGGAGGCCTGGCTTTTCTATTCTGGAAGGGCACCTGCCTCACGAAGCACCATCTTTTATTTCTTGTAACTGTGGTGAACAGCTAAAGTTGGACATCAGGGAAGCTGAGGTATAAAGTATTTACTGTTTTCTATACAACAGATGAAACAGGAGAAGTAAGTTGTTCTTGGGTGGCTAATCCATTGTCTCTGCCATATTAGTACATGTTGATAGATTAAAAAATGGCCAAATAAATGTGTAAAATGTATTTAAATAGATTTCTTTTATATAGGACCACTCAAAGTTTTAATATACCAAGCTTCATTATAAATCTCCCAGCAGAAATATAGTAAATAGTGTTTCCACTTAACCTGATCACAGAACCCCCTTTTTGCAGGAAAATATTTTCTGCCAACAAAATCAAATGTTAAAAAAAGGAAAAAAGTAGATTCATAATATTGTCTCTGTCCAATTATTCAACCCTGTTTTAGAGTACAGAAGCTGTGGGCAATAGGTAATGAATTTGGCCCTCTGCGGACCAGACTTTGCCCATAATTTCATGACCTCTGTTTTTTAGTTAGGCACAACAAAAATATGGTCAGCAGTAATACAACCACAACAACATCTATTAATATTCATCTGGCACCCTAGAGTCTATAAACATTTTTAATATAACTATATATCTATATTATATACTGAACATAAAATATATCTATATGTAATATAAAATATATTATATGTAGATATAGACATATATACACAATCCCTTCTGATTCTAACAAACACTATTTTATGGTTTTTGGAAGATCGGCAGTGTCATTCTGTAAACTTCCTTAAATAACTGAAACATTCCCTAGGGCTCTGGATATTATACTTAGCTAATTGTAGTAACTGTATAATACTTTGAATTTATACTTTTTCTTCCCAAAGTGCTCAGAGAATTTCTTAATTTGACTTTCATAATTGTCCTTTGAGAGGATCCAGCACCCAGTCAATTATAGGAGCCTTTGAAAGTATTTCGTATACTTTGAATTTATTGTACTTTGCAATTTGTAGTCCTTAAATCACTACAACCCCCACCATCTCCCCTTTCAAGTATGCTGGACTATTAAAGGCAGATTGGACTGTTAAAGGCAGCTCAACTTCACTGATAATAAGTGCCACTATTATACTGCGGACATGGGTCTATCGTGGCATCTACGGTGTTTCAGTGCATGTGTTTATTTAAATGTTTAAGTGTCTTCCCTAAGAAACAATAAACCACGTTAGGGTTGGGCCTGCATGTCTTCTGTTGGTCTCTGTCTTCAGTGTCAACCAGAGAGTGTAACGTATGAATGTTGTCAAGTGAAGTGCTCTGTGTTAATAGCGGGGGTGGGGAGCCACAGGGGGCAGCAAGGGTGACTTCCCAGCTACTGGGCTGCCCTTGGGGTTTCAGAGTCAGTGTCTTCTGTCCTCACAGATGCACTGTCTACATTGCTGCAGTTGGCCATCCATTCCAACTCTGCTGGTATTTTCTGTCATGTCAGAGCAATGAGAACAGATCCCAAGGCGACTGCAATGATGTACCTGTGGATTGAGTTCAGGCCATTAAATTGCCATCATGCGACCTATCTAATGTCATTATAGTTCAGCTTCAGCAAAGCAGAGCAATAGAGAAAAAAATGACACAATTACCAATGTATGTGTTCTCAGACTTTCAAAAGAGCCTGAAGGAAGAAGTGTCTGTAATAGATGGAACGGTACACAGACACACACACACACACACACACACACACACACAGGGCCATGTTTTCCAAGGGGAAGTTTGTAAATTGTGGAGGAAAGGAATTACTAAACTAAGGTTTCTGTTTGGATGTGAGCTCAGTTCACTCTTTCTGGAACTCTCACTGGTCATCTCTTTTCCAGGGGCTTATGGAAGAAATTTTGCAAATTCAAAAGTGGGAATGTTGAAAAGCTGAAGCCCTTAAATAATTTATCTGGTGACATATGTTTCCTGGTATTTTACTTTGAGATTAACAAGAAGAAAGAGCTACATTGTTGTTGGATTACAAATTGGGCTACAGCACATATTTGATGGAGTATAACAGACCCTGTGTAATTTTACATTGAATATACTGCATCTTGGATTTGCTAAGTATAAAGTGACTCCTAGAAGTGTTTTGGTAGTTTTGACTCGGAACCTTTCCCCTGAAAAGTTTTTTTAGGAATGTTCAAATGATTTCTTACTTTTGCAAGTTTCCCAACTGACATCTTGCATGATTTATTGTTCTGATCTGATTTCTTAGTATTCCTATGCTTTTCCTTATGTTTTGTTGTTGTTGCATTGGCTTCATTTCTTAGGGAAAGACGTGTAAAATTTCCACTTCTCTTAGCTTCTTACAATTTTAATATTAGTCTCTCTTGTCACCTCATCTTGCAAATAGGCCTGGGAACTTTGGGCATCTTTATGCCTTAAAATGATCTTTAAAATGCCTCCCACCTCCTCTCTAATTAACTGCAATCAGGAAGGCTAGTTGGTGGACACATGGTGTCGTAGCTCTGTGAAATGCTGCCTGATGGCTATAAACACAGCCATATGTTCTCTGTGAAATATGGCTATAATCACCAGCAACAGGAACAGCTGATAGAAGATGAAGGCTCGGCTCTTCTTGTCCTCCTGTGTTATTTGCAAAACCTGTGAGGCACTTTGCAGATTGGGTGAAGGTTTTCTCTTTGCCATCGCTGCTTCTGCTAAATTTCCTTTGTATTTTAGCGTCAGTTCTTTCCGATATACATTTGAGCTTGAAATGGCAGTTATTAAAGGAGTATGTTTAGTACCCTCCTGTTTAACATCACAACACTTTAATTAAGATGGCCTCTCTTGAAATCCTGCAGTACACACGTTACCCAGGTTTCTAAAGCTAAGTGGTTATCAAGAAAAAGGATAAAACCATCAAAATTTTCACAGTGAATGAACAAGAATTTCTCAGCAAAGTTCAATAGATTTGCCCTGAACTAGTGCAGCTTATAATACCCTTGAGCCTAATTGCTTTCCTGCATTTTGGCAAGAAAAATAGCTGACTTGCAATGGAGTAGAAAGAAGAGGTTTGGAAGAAAGTGTCTTTTAAGAAAAGCTTCCAGTGAAAATTTCAATCAATATTTTTAATCCCAGAAGATGAGATAAAATATGATATTATGTTCCTTGCACTGAGAGATTATGGATAGGGTTGTTTTTCAGTGTAGGTAGGAGAGCGGTTTCAGGAGCAGAGCTGCCTCGGTATCCCTCCCACACGACAATGCGGACAGCAAGCTATCATCCAGCATTTCAACAATGCCTCGTATCCGAGATTTAAAGCAGTAGCCCTCAGATGCCACTTTCTTATTAAGCCAGGGTGGATTCCTGGTTTCATGGCTGGGCTGTGAGATACAGATGTCTGGCTTTCCCATGCAGGCGTGAGAGAAGCTGTGTATAAGATGTGTAATGCACTCTCGGTCTCTCCACTGAATTGCATTTGGTTGTTTTGTTTATTAAAGTAACCAGACAAAACTGAGTGTACAGTTGAGGCACTGATTGCTTTTAAGCCTCCACGTTCCATTTTAAGATGTTTTAGGTTTCTAATTTTGATATCAAGTTTTCTATCTCGAAGATGTGTGTGTGTGTGTGTGTGTGTGTGTGAGTGTGTGTGTATGTATATGTATATGATATATATATATATATTATTGAAAGCTTATTTTATTGCCTCTTCAATGCTTTGGGGGTTTTGTTAAAATAGGGCTCTCACCCTTTACCATTTTTTTTTTACCTTGTATGCACCACACAGGCTATTAAACTGTGTGCAGGTGATTGATCTCTTTAATAAAAGCAAGTTCTTTAGTAAGCAAAGAGTGATAAAGATAAACAAATGTACTGGTTTGTCCAGTGCTTTGGAGATTATGGTAACACGAGGGCATCAAGAAAGCCTATTAACAGATAAGTTAGATGAAACACATCAATTTTGATTTCAGTAAGTCAGGAACCATTCGCTTTAAGTTAATTTTATCCATGTTTTCTCTTCATTTGTAATACTTTGTGGGTTTTAACAGAAAATATTTAATAGTGTGCCATGTAGTCCATAGATAAACGATGTTGGCAATTTCTCCACCTAACTGCTTGTCAAGCCCCTTAGCAAGGTACACACTGCCCCACAGTTTATCATCTCGATTTCTAGATTGTTTTGGAAGATCATTGAGAGGGCCGAGACTCCCCAGAGGACTGTGCTCTAATCCTGTCATATTTTTTTAAAACGCTGGAAAGTATAAGGTTACATGGTAAGATGATTTTACATAGGCATCTCTTCCACTCGTCACAATAGCGCTCTCTTTCCATGGTAACTGGCGTTTCCATGGTACACACTGCAAGCTCCTCTAGAGCAGCTGAGGGGCTTTCTGAAGATGCTCACCCACCCACAAGTGTGAGCACACTTGCCCTCTCTCTCTCTCAGGCACAGATTCAGCCCACCGTTTATGTGAAGACAGGCACATTTTCTCACAGAAATTCACCAAATGGAACAAAGCTAATTTGAAAATAAAATCTGCTTTTCTCCCTATTATGTGATAAGACAAATAGCCACTGATGTGGTCTTTTAGAGATATCTGGAACTGTAACAAAAACCCGTACTGTCCTCAGTGACATGGATTAACAGCATACAATTTTGGAGGCAAAATTTGACAGGGAAAACAGTCATCCGTGGACCATATGTTCTAAATTTATTTCCATTCCTTAGACTTTGAGCTAAGTCTATAGTTCAACATCATGTTAGATGCTGTGACGCTTAAAAGAAATTTATGCCCATGGGGATCTTGCTTTTGTTTGGAGGCTTGGGGGAATAAGATTTAGACATATGCAATAATTAGAAAATAATGTAAGGCTGTAAATAATCAAAATATATTGTTCCGATAGGATCACTCCAACATTTTTGGGCTTGGGGGCAAACAACGCTGCTGTTTTCTTCCCCTATCACTTTTATTCTTAGGACTAGCTACACGAAAACGTTTTAGGAAGGTGTACCAGTTTAGGAAGATGTAGTGGCGAGAACTTTTTGAGGCACTATTTGCTTACTTTTCAAGAATAAATAAGTAACCATCATGTTGATCTTGCATTACTAGTTTCATAATTGATATCTTATGCTTTTTTCGCACAGATGTTCACTTCTCAGGTTAACTTTCAAATGCTTTAAATAAAATGTACAGTTTTCATTTTGTCTGAGCAAATTGAGTTAGACTAGATCACCCTCTGAATGACGATTCTTACACTGTCTTTCTGCTTTGATGGAGCAAGGCAGTGTAGCGGAGAGCACGAGTAAGTCTGTGTGTTGGGAACTTAATCCCCAGTGCGACAGCGTTGAGAGGCAGGACCCTTAAGAGCTGATTAGAATTAAAGGTGTGATCTTACTAGTGGATTAGTTACTTCGGGAATGGGTTCCCGATAAAACGGTAAGTTTGGCCCTTTCTCTTTGCTCCCTCTCGTCCTCTTTCACCTTCTTATCTAATGCCATGGGATGACACAGCAAGAAGGCCCTAATAAGGTGCTGGGACCTTGATGTGAGAATTCCCAACCTCCAAACTATGAGAAATAAATTGTCTTTTAATATAAATTACCCCATCTGTGGTATTCTGTGATAGCAACACAAAACAGACTAAGAAAATAGCTTTGTGGTTAAATAAATTCATTTGAATTCTGGAGCTCTCATTTATTAGCTTTGTGGCTTTAGCCAAGTTAACTGACCTCTCTGAACCAGAGCAGCAAAATGGTCTTGATGCAGTGGGAGTATATTTGTTTCTGTTATGGCAACTGTGAGGATTAAATGAGATACAGATATAACCAATAAATGGTAGCTTATTTATTCAACCAGTGTGCATTAATTTCACACTATGTTTCAGGCATTGCCTTAGTTGTGTGGATATTGCAGGATTGATTTTTGGCCTTCAGGGATTTAGCATGCAGACATTAAAGCAGGAAAACATAATGCTGTAAGATCCACTGAAATGTGGAATGATATCTAAACCCCCTCCCCCACCACAAACATTAGTTAGTTAGCCTGGAAAGGTAGGGGAATTTAATTTTGTGGATATGAGTGATCTACCTTTCACTTGGTTTTGATCTGGGATCTGCACTTCTTCATTGATGTCTCCATGGGTAAATTCATACAATTTTGTGTTTCTGACAAATTGATGTACAATAGTTATAGATATTTACTCAGCTTCTGTAATATCCAAAATGGAATTTCTAACTAAAGCTAATGCTGACTCACGACTCTTGAAGTCTCTTGAGATTGCTGTGGCCAGGTCATGCTTGAGTATATGTATTCGCTCATATACTCATTCATTAAGTCATTCATTTGACACATATTTATTCAACACCCATTATATACAAGTTAGTAGCTATGCATTAAAGTGGAAATAAATATCAATCAGCAGATATTAATCCTATCCTGAAAGAACGGACAGTTACCGAAATTTTGGGATCTGTGAGGGAACTGATGACGGAGGGGAATGGGGTGTCTAAAATGAGAGAGCTATGTCCAATTGGCAGCTATTCTGGCATAAGATCTGTAGAAATCAGCATCATACATCTGGATCTTTCCCTCCTACCTACCTATGGATTTTCTCGGTCCCTGTTCTTGGTAAAGTATAAAGTGTAAATAGACATACTCAATTCATCATTTTTTTCAAGGAACATATATTTGGTTCCCAAATGTATCTAACACTTTTCATAAAGAGCTTTCATTTTTCTTGGTAGGAAAATATGAGAGCTGCACGGAGCAGCTAAGGAAGAACTCAAGCCTAGAGGTTCCAGTGGAGACTTAGAGTAACAAAGATAAAAATGGTGGACTGTAAGAAGTCCAAGGTAATGTTATAAAAGTGCTGTGTCTGAAATTGTACCTCAAAACAGCAGCATGAAAACAACAATGAGAAATTTGGGTAGGTGGAAAGGAAGGAAGAAGATAGAGACAGAATCTACATGTACAAAGGGTCAAGGCAGAAATGAGCTTGTCACATGCTAAGTGAAAGAAGCCAGACATAAAATACGACACACTGTATGAATGAGCTTATTTAAAATGACCAGAGAAGGCAAAGCTATGAGGACAGAGAGTGGGGCTGCAGGTGTGAATGTGGATTAACTGCAAATGGGCTTGAGAGAGCTTCTCAAGGTGATGAAAATATTCTAAAACCAGATTTTGGTGATGCTTGCACAACCTGGTAAACTTATTGAAATCAGCAAATTATAAACTCAGAGTAGGTGAATTTTATGGTATTTAAATTATACTTTACTTATGTTAAAAATAACAACAAAAAGAAATGTTTCTTCTGTGAATAAAGGCTGGTAAGGAAATTGATATGGTTACAGCTGTAGGGCCAGAGTCTCAGAGCAGAGAAATAAATTGACCAAAGTCACACAGCTGGCAACAAGTAAAACTTAGATTTCAATAAAAGATAATTTGGCTCCAAGATAAGATTGGATGAGTAAAATGGTGCCAATTGGAGGAGAATATTGGATTAATGAGGAGAAGAGGACGAGTTTTATTTGAAAAGCTACCTGAAATATTTTTGACTCTTTGTAGAAAATAAGCACGCTGAAAACAGCATTTTAGAAAGCTTAATTTAGTAGCAGGAATCACAGTTGGAATATTTCTAAAAAGCCATGATGGATGAATGACTGCAGTTATCTAGGCGACGCGGGTCTTGGTTAGAGTTATGAAAGAGAAAAATGGGAGGGACATTTTGAAGGAAGAAGAGTCACGCCATGTTGACTGATCCTACAGGATTAATTATATATGAAAGTGCTTTGAAAATTGACAAGTTTGTTAAAGAAATGGAAATGATGATTCTTTTTTCCTATTGAGCATACTGAAAGCAGTAATCAAATATGTGGAGAAACTCAAGATGTTGGGGAGGAAAGGGCTAAGTGTGGGGAAAATATCATTCAGGGGATTATGGGATGGGCTTACGAGTAGAGAAGGAGGTATTATTATAGGAAGGCGGCTGGTCTCTTCTGGGACTGCAGAGAAGTTGATCCCACACATCACACACATAACACACATAACCCATGCGACGGATGCCCTGCTGGGTACTGGAGAGGTTTGCTAGGCAGAGGTTGTATGTGACAGAAACCCAGCTTAAAGTAATTTAAGAAAAAAGTGGAGTTTGTTGTTATACAATATTAGAGAGTCCAGGAATTGGGTGCTTAAATCTGTCATCTCTACTCTCGTCTATGTTAACTCTATTCTTAGGTCGGCTCTCCTTCTTCTGTGGCAAAAATTACCACTGACAACTTCAGATTTACTTATTCCTTGTTGTAAGAAATCCCAGAAATTGCAGAATTTCTTTCCCATGAAGTTAATGGGAAAAACAAGCTATGAGATGAACTCTGGCAGACTCCACTTGGGTCATATCACATGAGCTAACCCTTGTGGTCAAGGACACTGGTTCTCTTATTTGCTGGACAATAGCCTTGTGTCCTATTCCATGGGAACAATTGGCCTCATTCAATCTAAAGGGAAGTAGGGTTTTATAACTAGAACATGGTGAAAAACCAAGCAAATCCCTAAAACTTGCTCACTACAAGATGTAGTGTTGAAAGCTTATGAACTCTTAATAATAGGCTTTATTATTTACATTCTAGAGATATAGAAACCAAACCCCGGAAAAGTTAAGAAATATGACCAAGGGCATATGGCCACAAATGAAATAATAAAGCTGAGGTTTGAATTCAGGTTCCAAAGCCTAGCTGTTTTGAAGGAAGCAATGGATGCAGAACAGGTGTACGCTGAAATGAAAAGGGAAGAACATGAGAAAACCAGTTTTGGGATATTAAGTACAGCTACATCAACTTGAGACAGAAGGCAGCATTTGGCAGGGACCAGAAGTAAGGTGGGAAGCTGTGGGGGATGGGGAGAGAGAATTGGTAGTTTGGGACTGAGGAGAAGGTCTGGAATACTCACCTCAGGTTACAAGCCAGGATTTATTTCAATGACAGGTAATCGTGGACTGGCCAAGCAGGGGGAAAACCAAATTATATTTTGAGAACCAAATCTTAGAGTAAGACAGTACTCAAGTTGTAAGGCTTTTTCAAAAAGCATTCTGTTGCCTGGAGACAACAGAGAAGTAGAGACAGTGGACATTTTAAGCAGCCAACTCAGCGAACATCACCAGGAAAATACCATGGGCTTGACTCTGTATCAGCCCCTACACACAGAAGATGAAACGACAGGCATGATCCAATCAACGTTGTGGGAAGTGGGGAGGCATGTTTATGGCTGGCCTCAGTTAGGGGCTGGAGAGGGTAGAACTGAAACAGCTGAACAGGAGGTGGTCACTAACAGTGAGGAAGCCTCTATGCTCAAAGGTGTGTTAATCCTGTGAACAGGGATTAGAGTTTGGAAGAGCTGCCAAGGAAGGAGAGAAGAAGTCAGGAATTGAAACAAAGTGAAAGACTATTCAGAGTTGTCTGATTGAGTGGGTCAGGGCAAAACACACCAAGAGATGTGAGAGAATTTCACCCAGGCCAGGCCTTTTTCCGGGTAAAGGTACAGGGCAGCTTTTGATGGATACGGGTATTTTCTGATCCCTTGATAATGAAGAGTACTACAAAGAAGAAAGACTTTGGAGACAGCCAATCCTGGAGTTGAACCTTGCTCTGCCACTAGCTAATTGCACAACCATAGGCAAAATATCAATGTCAGCATGAGTCAACTCATCTAGAAAATGGAGATAGGCATAATTATGAAACTACTACATTTTGGGAAATATCTTTTTATATATAGCATATACCTATGTATACACTAACACACACACTCATACACAGAGAGAGGGCTTAGCATATAAAAATACTAAATAAGTGGTGGCTTGCAATAATAACAGCAAACTTAGGTAAATTTTTCTCTTGAAAACCTTTAAAATTTACTCTTAAGCAAACCTTACTCTTAAGTAGATAGAGAACAAAATCCTGGATTCTAATTTGGCCTAAGAAGTTAAACAAAAACAAAAACAAAAACAACAAAAAACCATTTTCAAACCAGATTAACTTGCCCAAGTTATTTGGTCACTTCTTCAAATAACCTATGTTTTATCTAACATATTTTTACATAATAAAACTCATCCAAGTTCCCTTTAAGTTGTGGAGCCCTAAATTAGATGTACTAGTATTGGGAGAATCTATTCAATAGTCGATCTTGGATTATCTTGCATTATTTTTCCCCATGTTGGAGTTCACCTTGGATATGCTTATAGGAACAATTACTGTTTTCTATGCTAATTGTATTTCACAAGTATCCAACTTGATTGTATACCACAGGTATCCAATCTTTCTTTCATTCTCCTCAACCTTATGAATATCTGATCACTATACTTAAGAAGCATCAGCAATATTTTTTAAAAATCTGGGCCAGGCGTGGTAGCTTATGCCTGTAATCCCAGCACTTTGGAGGCCAAGGTGGGTGGATCAGAAGGTCAGGAGATGGAGACAATCCTGGCCAATATGGCGAAACCCTGTCTCTACTAAAATACAAAAAACTAGCTGGGCATGGTGGCATGTGCCTGTAGTCCCAGCTACTTGGGAGGCTGAGGCAGGAGAATCACTTCAACCTGGGAAGCAGAGGTTGCAGTGAGCTGAGATCGGGCCCCTGCACCCCAGCCTGGCAATAGAACAAGACTTCATCTCAAAAAAAAAAAAAAAATCTGTTGACTACATTACATCCAGTCTTTGTTTGCACATTATGTCTCATGTGAATACAATGAACAATTATCATTGAAATTCATCTGTTAATTGTTCACTCCTTCTTTCAACAAAATTTTATTCAAAACTTTTTATATCAAAGCATGACCAGGTGCAATAAGAAATACACATGAGAAGAATACATGTTCCTCATACAGCAATTGGGCAAATGTTTCTCTCTCCACCTGGGCTCTGCGGTGTATGTGGAACAATCTAAACAGTTCTTTCCTTAATCAGCTAGAGAGATGAAAAAAAAGTCAACTAGACCTTCTTTTCCCTTCCTTGATATTTGAGATATTCTTGGAATGGTATTTCATTGCCCTTTGGTGGAATAGCTCATGAAGCCAAATAATACTTTGTGTAAACTACAGACTTTCCGAAAGGGTGTGTTTGAAATTTCTGACTCAGCTAACTTTCATCAAGTTAAACATTGAAGATTAGGAAGGAATTTGAGCATTTGTAGAAAATTTGAACAAATTTTTGCAAATTAAGGATTAATTAAATAAAATTTATTATAGTCAACAAGTAAAAACTCCCAAAAGGGAGCTTTATTTTGTGATGTCTATCCCCCAAATTAATTTTAAAATATTATTAACAAGCTGGAGGAGTTGGTGTGCATCCCAAGTTTGCATTTCCAGCCTCTTTTATAAGTTCTCTCAGATCAGCCTGAAGGGTTTCTTGAAAGCATTCAGGTACACTAAGTGCCGTCCCTTGTTTTTCACTGGAGGAAGCTGAGACTTGGAAAAGTCTACAAACCAGATTGAGACCATCAGTTTATCCAGTGGCAGTATTCAGATCTGAAACCAGGTTTCTTGACTCTATTTTACTTGACATTCTTGGATCACTTTTTTTTAACTTCCTAGCAATTCACAGTTTGTTGTTGAACCATGCCCTCTCTGAGACAACCAGTAGAATCCTATTTTTCTCTTTCTCCTATTTGCCCACACATCACCATCATATATAGATTAATTTCAGAAATACATTTCTAAAAGGTTAGTCTTTAAATTTCCCCAGCTTCCCACCAACTCCTTTTAGCTCCTGCTGAAGAGCCAGAATATTGTGAAGTTTCAGAGCAGGGGTGAAAAAGAACTGGGTTTTGGTCCCAGTTCTACCATTTGTTAGTGATGACAGGAAGGTGCTTAACAGTGATAGTAGATTGCACTGGTGTCCTGCAAAGCTTCACTCTCTTCCACTCCTTCCACGGGGGCTGTATTTTTCCACCCCAGTGATACTAGGTTTGGCCATGAAATTTGTTTATGATAGGTTTATCAAGGGGAGGCTTTAACCTGAATGTTACCAACACAGAGTTCCAATGTTAAACCTACTTGCCTAGTTTGATTTGGCCTCATGTTCTTTTGCCATCAGCAGTGACAAAAGCAAGCTCTGGGGAGCTGCTAGCCCTGTAATGAAAGACAGCTTAAGCAGACCTAAGCTGCTATGCAGCCTGGAGCCTGCCTAGCCAGCTGATCCCAGTTTAGCCTACAGAGTCAAAAGTTACCCTAGCCAATTCACAAACTTATAACTGAGAAAAACTAGTGTTTGTTGTAAGTCATCAGGATTTGGGGTTGTTATGCAGCATTAACATAGTAGTGGCTGATTCCGCTTTTCTGTGTCTCAAATACCTAATCTGTATCACGAGCTAATATTTGTATTATACTCATTTCCATAATGTTGTAAAGATTCATGGAGATGATATATGCAACATGCTTAGGACATTACCTATCACATTGTAGAAAACAGTATTATTCATTGTTATTTATTACTGTTTAGTAAATCATGCCCTTCCCAGTACTAAACACATGATTAAAACATGTTAATATGCTTATATCACCTGGATATAATAAAGCAAAACCTTCCAAAGGAGGAGGAGCACATGAAATATTATGATAAAGCTGAACTCATCAACATTAGTTACACCGTCCCAACTCCCCAAATCCTTGCTGGGTTAATGGACAACATGGGCCCCTTGGTGGTTAGTAGGTCTCTTCATTCTATAAAATACTTTAGCTCTTCTACCTATGCCAGCTAAGGTAGATTAAGAAAGCAGATTAAGGCCAGGCGCGGTGGCTCAAGCCTGTAATCCCAGCACTTTGGGAGGCCGAGGCGGGTGGATCATGAGGTCAAGAGATCGAGACCATCCTGGTCAACATGGTGAAACCCCGTCTCTACTAAAAATACAAAAAAAATTAGCTGGGCATGGTGGCACATGCCTGTAATCCCAGCTACTCAGGAGGCTGAGGCAGGAGAATTGCCTGAGCCCAGGAGGCGGAGGTTGCAGTGAGCCGAGATCGCGCCATTGCACTCCAGCCTGGGTAACAAGTGCGAAACTCCGTCTCAAAAAAAAAAAAAAAAAAAAAGCAGATTAAGAAAGTGGCATTGAGCTCCTTTTCATATACTTGTTAGCAATTTTTATGTAATTTTTGGAGAAATGTCAGAAATGTCTGCTAAGTCCTTTGGTCGTATTTATTTATTTATTGAAACGCAGTCTCCCTGTGTCACCCAGGCTGGAATGCGGTGGCACAATAATGGCTCACTACAGCCTCCACCTTCTGGGTTCACACAATTCTTGTGCCTCAGCCTCCCAAGTAGCTGGGACTACAGGGATGTACCACCACGCCTGGCTAATTTCTGTAATTTTAGTAGAGATGAGATTTTAGCATATTGTCCAGGCTGGTCTCGAATTCCCGGTCTCAAGCACTCTACCTGCCTTGGCCTCCCCAGTGCTGGGATTATAGGCAAGAGCTACCCCACTTGACTCTTTGTCCATTTTTAAATTGTATTATTTGGTTTCCACTATTGAGTTGTAAGAGGTTGATATGTTTTGGCTGTGTCCCCACCCAAATCTCAACTTGAATTGTATCTCCCAGAATTACCACATGTTGTGTGAGGGACCCAGGGAAAGGTAATTAAATCATGGGGGCTGGTCTTTCCCATGCTATTCTTGTGACAGTGAAAAAGTCTCATGAGATCCGATGGGTTTATCCGAAGTTTCCATTTTTGCTTCCTTTTCATTTTTCTCTTGCTGCCACCATCATTTTCACCTCCTGTCGTGACTCTGAGGCCTCCCCAGCCATGTAGAACTGCAAGTCCAATCAAACCTACTTTTTCTTTCTAGTCTTGGGTATATCTTTATCTTAATATATCTTAATATATTTATATATTTAATATATATATTAAATATAATTATAATTATATATAATTATATATAATTATATTATTATATATAAAATATTAATATTATATATATTAATAATATTTATATAATATTATATTAATATTATATATATTAATATTATTAATATATATAATATTATATTAATATATATAATATTATATTATATATAATTAATATATATATAATTAATAATTATATATTAATATATTTAAGTATATCTTAATATACTTTATTAGTGTGAAAAGGGACTAATACAGAGCTCTTGATAAATTTTAGATATCAACTCATTATAAGATTTGTGGTTTGCAATTATTTTTTCTCAGGCCATAGGTTGTCTTTTCATTTGTTGATTGTTTCCTTTACTGTGAATAAGCTTTTAAGTGTGATGTCGTCTTATTTATTTATTTGTGTTTTGGTAGCTTGAAAATTTGATGTTATATCCAAGAAACATTGCCAAGGCTACTATTGAGGACCTATTCCTCCATGTTCTCTTCTAGGAGGTTAATGCTTTCAGGTCTTACATTTTGTTTGGCTTTTTTCCCCTTCATTTTAAGCTGCTTTTTGTGTATGGTATAAGGATCCAATTTCATTTTTTTTGCATGTAGAAATACAGTTTCCTCTACACCATTTATTGAAGCAACTACTCTCTCCCCATGGTGTCATTTTGGTGCCCCTGTCTAAAATTAGTTCACCATATATGTTTGAATTTATTTCTGGGCTCTCTATTCTATTCCATTGGTTTATGTTACTCTTTTTATGCCAATACCATACTGTTTTGATTACTGTAGTTTTGTGGTATAACTCACATCACTAATCATAAGGGAAATACAAATTAAAAGCACTAAGAGATATCACCATACACCTCTAAGAATGGCTATTATAAAAAAGACAAGCAATAACAAATGTTGGTGATGGTGTGGAAAAAAGAGAACCTAGTAAACTGTTGGTGGGAATGTAGATTGGTACATTCCAATCTACATTCAGTATTAAACATGATATTTCTACATGTAGTCAGTAGAAAAAAGTATTAAAGTTCCTAAAGAAATTATAAATTGAACTATCATATGATCCAGCAATCCCTCTTCTGGGTGTATACCCAAAGAGACGAAGTCACTACCTTGTAAAGACATCTGCACTCCCATTTTCATTGCAGAATTATTCACAACAGCCAGGATACAGCAACAACCTAAATGCTCATTGATGGATGACTGGATAAAATGTGATACACACACACACACACACACACACACACACACACACACACACACACATGAATATTTTTCAACCTTAATAAAGGAGATCCTGCCATTTGCCATGCATGGATGAACCTGGAGTACATTATGCTAAGTGAAATACGCCAGAAACAGAAAGAAAAATATTGCATAATCTCACTTCTATGTGGAATAGTTAAAAAACAGAGCTCAAATACACCCAGATAGAGAATGAAACCATGGTTACCAGGGATAAGGATGGGAGAGAGAAAATAGGGAGATACAGGTCAAAGGATACAAAACATCAGACATGTAGGTAGAACAGGTCTAGATATTTAGTGTACAACATGAGGAGTAAAGTTAATAAAAGTGCATCATATTAGGAATTTTTGTTAGATAAGTTGATTTTAGCTGCTCTTGTCACACACACAAAGTAACTATGTGAGATGATAGACAGGTTAATCTGTTTCACTGCTGTAACCATTTTACTGTCTCTGTGTATCCTGCATCCTGTTGTAAACCTCAAATATAAACAATACAATGTAGTTTTTTTTTTTTTAATTGTGGTGTCAGTGACTAGAGCAGACACACTCAATGCCCAGCTGGTACCTCCTAGGATCACCTCTGAGTTTCACACACATTAAAAGCTTTGTCCCTATGACACTTGGATATCTCTGCTTCTCAGCCTGAGGTCTTTCTCTGGTACCAGGGAAGCTTGTTCAGAAGTGAGAAGAGCCTCTGGGGCAGTCCTCAAGCCTTAAGAGACGGGATTTGGTGAATTAGTACATTAGCTTTCCTGTCCCTCTACGAGACATTTTGAAGAATATTTTATTAGATCCCATCAGGCTTGAACCTCAGTTACCTACAATGGCAACCTGTTCATGGACATACCTGTATACAGAAAATATCAAAGTGTTTCTCCTTCTATACTCACACCACTTCCAATATTTTCCTTCTGACACCAGATGAGTAAATTTTTCCCACATGAAGCAATTCTGTGACACCACTCTGCTGTCCTAAAATTTAACTAAATTTTGATACTCTCTACTAGGAGATGGCATCCAATTTCACAGGTTAAAGGCTCAGTCTCACAAGACTGCCCTTACTTACAGATGCCAATTGCAAGTAGTAGGTACTCAGATTGCCAACAACTTCTGCTGGACTTAGCTCAGATTGGAGGTTCCCAATCTGGAGTGTCCTCCTTGGGTTTGAGAATTTGCTTGAGCAGCTCACAAAACCGAGGAACTCAGTTTACCTAGTATGGCTGATTTGTTACAAAGGATGTTTTAAAGTACACAAGTGAACAATCAAAGAGGCCTATGGGGCGAGGTTCAGAAGTGTCCTGCCCATAGGAGCTTCTGTCCCTGTGGAGTTGGGATACGCCACCCTCCTGACACAGATGCTCTCTTGTTCACCAACCCAGAAGTTTCCTGAACCCTTAAGTTCAGGGACTTTTGTGGAAGCTTTACCACATACAAGTGGCTGATCATTAATTCCATTTCCAGTCCTTTTTTCCATCTTCTGGAGAATAGGGAGTGGGGCGGAAAGATCCAAGCTTCTTGTCATGGCTTGATCTTTCTGGTGACTAGCCCCTATCCAGGAATCCACCAAGAGTCACCTCATCAAAGCAAAAGACACTCCTATCATCCAGGAAATTCCACGGGATTTAGGAGCGCTGTATCAGCTGCCCCTATCACTCAGGACATTTCAGTGGTCTTAGAAACTCTGTATTGGGAACCAGAGTCAAAGACCAAATATTGGGAAAAAAGATACTTCTAGCACCCCTATTTACAAGGGTTTTAGAAGCTGTATGTTAGGACCTGGGGCAGAGGCCACTTTATATATTTCTTATTTCAAAATACCTTTTACTTGTTTTTATCCCTTTTTTGTCTTACTTTACCCACTCCCTTAATTTTATGCTTTCTTGAATGACATCCCAAATAAGCTGCCTAAATTCAAGCCCCTTTCTCAGGACTTGTTTTGGGGAGTACTGATCTCAGAAAAGTGGCTTAACTCATCTTCCCCGCTTTTGTCCACCTGCCTGCTAGTCTGACGGAAGGACCATGGCAGACATCAACACGTAAATGGAAAATCTGGTAATAAGCTTTAGGTACATTTTCATTAATTTTGTAGGTAATGGAAGCCAGTGTTCTTATTTGAACAAGGTTATTGCCTTAGCAGAAGGGAGCTGTTTCACCTAAGGTTATGTATCCTCTCCAGGGACGGTCTGCAACAAATGACTGGTTGATGTAGAAGTTTAAGGCTTTACCTCACTTGCCTCAATCTGGCATAAGTCTGAAGGGGATTTCCAGCTCCAGACCCCTCATAGGGTGGGAATCGCCTGAGGCTTCTGTTACAACTGCATCACAGTTCAACTTCTTCTGTCTGTTTCTGGTTCTCTTACTCCCTTACAGCCGTCATCCCCAAGATCATTTCCCAATAGAGGCCCTGTGTAAATCTCTACCTCACTTTCTGTGTCCAGGTGTTGCTAGAAATGGTCTTAGGAAGTAGATTCTGAAATGGGACTTTGTAGCTGGCTCCTGCACTGTCCAGCTGGCCACAAGGACTCCATCATAAGTATTCAGTGGGGTGCTGATTGCTTCCTGGCTTGTTATTATGTTGTTGTTAGCAGAATTGGTAGTGGGCCGTGATGGGATGCCAGTGGAAGGCTGGTGCAGCATTTCAGGGATTCAAAAAGTAGAGGTAAAATAGTCATTGTAGACCATGGAATCAGGTAGCTATTGCTTTAAATTGTTCCTGATTTAGTCAATCAAAATGGAGATTTCAGAAATAGACTTATAGTTGGCTTTTTTTTTTTTTTTTTTTTTTTAAATGAGATGGAGTCTCACTCTGCCACCAAGGCTGGAGTGCAATGGTGTGATCTTGGCTCACTGCAACCTCTGCCTCCTGGGTTCAAGCAATTCTCCTGCTTCAGCCTCCCAAGTGGCTGGAATTATAGGCACGTGCCACCACATCTGGTTAATTTTTTGTATTTTTAGTAGAGACAGGGTTTCACTGTGTTAGCCAGAAAGGTCTCGATCTCCTGACCTTGTGATTCACCAGCCTGGGCTTCCCAAAGTGCTGGGATTACAGGTGTGAGCCACTGTGCCCAGCCAGTTGGTTGTTTTTAAACAGAGGTGTCAAAGCGATTCAGTAGAAAAGGATTCTTAAGACAAGTGGCTCTCAAACAACTGAAAATCCAGATGTGTAACCATGTACCTTGACCCTGTCTCATGCCATACACAAAAGTTGGTTTAATATGAACCTTAGACTTTAATATAGAATCTAAAACTGCTAAGCTTTTAGAAGATAATGTAGGACAGTAACTTAGGGCAGGTATCTTAGCCTATTTTGTGCTGCTATAATAGAATACCTGAGACTGAGCAACTTATGAAGAACAGAGTTTTATTTCTCACAGTTTTGGAGGCTGGGGAGTCCCAGATGAAGGCATTGACATCTGCTGTTGGTCAGGGCCTTTTTGGTGCAGCCTCACATGACAGAAGGTAGAAGGCCAAGAAACGGAACAAATTCTCTCCACCAAGCCCTTTGTAGAAAGGCGCCTAATCCTATTCATGACAGTGAAGCTCTTGTGATTTACTCACTTCCCAAAGGCCTCATCACCCAATACTGTTGCATTGGGGACTGAGTTGTATTATGAATTTTGGCAGAGACAAAAACATTCAAAGCACAACAATAAGCAAGGATTTCTTAAATAGGATAAACAGTAATAATAATTTTTAAGAAAGAGAAATTATACTTTCTCAAAATTAAAAAACTTGTTTATTAAAAGACAACAGTTAGAAAGTAATTAGGCAAGCTATAGGCTGTGATAAAATGTCATACATTTATGTTAAATATAGGCCTTAAATTCAGAACATACAAAAAATAATTCCACTTAGTAATAAAAAATTTGGGAAAAGATTAGAATAGCTTAGACACTGCACAAAGAAACATAGTTAATAAACACATTAAAAACTCATTGACATCATTAGTCAACTGGTAAATGAAAATATAAATCACAATTGGATACCACTCCACACCCATCAGAATGACTACAACTGTAAAGACTATCAACCATAAATCTTAGCAAGGATTTAGAGCAGGGAGTAACATGGTATAAGCGCCTAGAATATAATCTGGCAGTTTCTTATAAAGTTAAACATAACCTCTATGACTCAGAAATTATACTGCTAGATATTTACCCAAGAAAAGTAAAAGAATATGTCTAAAAACACTTGATTGAGATATCATAGCAGTTTTATTCACAATAGCCAAAAGCTGGAAACAACTCAAATGTTCATTAACAGAAAAATGGCTAGGCCAATTTCAGTATATGATACTATTCAACCATAAAGAAGAATTAAATACCTATATATGCAGCAACATGGATGAATCTCAAAATCATTATGCTGAGGGAAAGAAGGAAGACGTCAAACCACATTGTGTATGAAGATCTGGAACAGGCAAAACTAAGTTACTGTGCAGTGAAAAAGATCTCGATAGTCGTTTCTTCTAGATGTAGAAGTTGTTACCTGGGAAAGAGCACTTGGAGACTTCCACGAGTGATGGAAATATTTTATATATTGATATGGGTCTGATTATATGGATGTATTCACTTTTCAACTCATAAAATGATAACACTTAAAACCAGAGCATTTCAATATGTATAAATTATACTTCAATGAAAGAGTTAAAAAATGTTAGTATAACAGCGACCTTTATGAAAAATTTGAATACAGACTTTCTTGAACTTGATTAACTTTCACATTCTCTTTCTTTAAATTATTTGCTGAGGGAATGATCATATTGGAGAGTGCCTTTATATGAGTAAATTGCTGTTAAAAATTTCAAATCTAAGCCGGGCGCGGTGGCTCAAGCCTGTAATCCCAGCACTTTGGGAGGCTGAGGCGGGTGGATCACGAGGTCGAGAGATCGAGACCATCCTGGTCAACATGGTGAAACCCCGTCTCTACTAAAGATACAAAACATTGGCTGGTCATGGTGGCGCGTGCCTGTAATCCCAGCTACTCAGGAGGCTGAGGCAGGAGAATTGCCTGAACCCAGGAGGCGGAGGTTGTGGTGAGCCGAGATCGCGCCATTGCACTCCAGCCTGGGTAACAAGAGCGAAACTCCGTCTCAAAAAAAAAAAAAAAAAAAAAAATTTCAAATCTAGAAATCCATTCGGATAAAACAATTTAAAGTACAGATCTATCTATCTATATATATGCAAAGTCATTTATTAAAGTGTTATAAGTTATGTTTATATTAAATGAAACAAAAATGGTCAAAAATCATGGCACATTTATATAAAGAACTATTTCACAACTAAAATACTAAGCATTATATAATGAAGAAATATTATTAAAAAATTTTAAATATTGTCTAATACAGAATATAGACTTGTACAGACAGCAATATTTTATATATGCAAATAATATGTGAACGGGAAACTCTGGGCAAATATGCATTAGACTGTAATGACAATTTCTGGGATTATCTTATTCTTTTTAATTTTATCATATGTATTTTTACTTCTTTTATAATCTGAAATAAATCATAAGAGTTATAAAGTTTTACACTAAAACAAAGATAAAACCTAATAAAAAGCCCTGAGTCTTTTTCTTTGCTCTTCTATAGCCACTCAACTTTGGACAAATAATCTATAGAAACATGTGGGAAGCCCACTAAGCTTTCTCAGAAATCAACTGCTTAGTGGTTGCAAAAAGAGGATACTGAAATTAGATTTCTTTTTCCGTCATGATGAAACTTTTTCTTTTCTCCCCTCTGGCTTTTTCCCCCTCTCTTCTCTCCATCCTGCTCCAATTCTGCTAGTCTGTGAACCATGAAGAGCAGTGATGCTTTTTAGGAGATCCTAGCAAACACTGATATCACTAACATCCATGCCATTCTAGAAATACATTTAATTTGGCTCCATTTCCTAGTCTGCAAACTTGTTTTAATCAAAATTGGAATCAGTGTGATAAGAAGTCAGGTACATCTCAGCCCTACTGTTTGGCATTTTGCTAAAATTAAGTGAGCTCAGTACCCTGTAAGAGATCTCCTTTCACAAGAAGGGTTTCTGTAAGCCTGTAAGGCACTGGCACAGTGATTACTGTAGAAAAATAATTTATAACATCAAATTAGTTTGTGAAAACCAGTGCACTGAATAATTGCATATAAGAGGAGGTGAAAGAGAGTGAGGAAAGAAGAAAGAATGTCAAAAATATTTCCACAGGGTGTTATTTTATTTACCGAAAAGCAAATCCAAAGGTTGCTACAGGACAGTGCACATAAAACAGGTCTGCAAAGGGAATCTCCTACAAAAATGCTGCCTCGCCCGCTTCGCTGGCAGTTGAGTTCACAGTAGAAATACATTCAATTCCACATAGTAATAGTGCTTTAATAACAGATGAAAATATGTTTTATGGTGTGTGTTGATAACTAAATGCTTATCCTATATATAGAAATTCAAATAATTGGAATTTCTCATAGCCAGCATCCAGTTGAGACCACTGAAGAATACCTTGATATAGAAGGTTAAAGTCAATAGACTGTGTTTTGGTTATTTTTCAGAAGATGTCTGCTGTATGTTTAATATACTATATTTGTATTATGGGCTCTGGTTCCTGTAAATCTGAGGTCTCTCTTTCTTGAATGAATGAGGAGATAAGCAATTGAATTTGAAAGATACTTTATGCAACAGAAAAGCAATTTTGTTCCTGGTTATCAGAGGGCAAGAAGTGAACTAGCAATTTAATGCTAAATATTTTTAACCCCTGGGAATCTGGTTTGCTTTGAGCCCACTAAAGATTGTATTTTTTCAATCCATCTCAGCTTATTGTGTTTCATATAACAGAGGAGTATTTTGTTACAAATTTAGTCAATTTAAAGTAATTACCTTTTATTCTTACTGGGTTTGGATTTGATGTTACAGTATCTCAAATTTCCATTTTTAAAAGGGAAGAAGGAAGATTTCTATTCCTACAGTGAAGACTCGTGAAGCATGGGATACTGTTTTGCTCTTACAAAGGTCATTTCATGATGGACTAGTATTGGTTTTAACCATTATTCATAATAGTCTCTGAAATGCTTGGTGCTTCCATGGTAAAGTAAAAGAGGCTGCTGGCATTTTCCCATTACATTTCACGGTGAAAATCTCTTTGCCTGGCTCCATTTGTTCCCCCTAAATAATTTTTTTTTTTTTTTTTGAGACGGAGTTTCACCCTTGTTACCCAGGCTGGAGTGCAATGGCGCGATCTCGGCTCACCGCAACCTCCGCCTCCTGGGTTCAGGCAATTCTCCTGCCTCAGCCTCCTGAGTAGCTGGGATTACAGGCACGCGCCACCATGCCCAGCTAATTTTTTGCACTTTTAGTAGAGACGGGGTTTCACCATGTTGACCAGGATGGTCTCGATCTCTCGACCTCGTGATCCACCCGCCTCGGCCTCCCAAAGTGCTGGGATTACAGGCTTGAGCCACTGCGCCCGGCGCCTCCCTAAATAATTTTTAAAATAGTTATACGACTTAAAACTTATTTGGTTTAAGTTCTTTACTCCTGAATCTTTAAGAATAATAGTACCCTTGTTATTATTTATGGATGTATCTGGTACTGTTTTTTATTCAATGTTTTTGAAAATTATAACATGCCAAAATGTGATGCTATTTGGGTTATCAGTTGATAAGGTGGGCCCCAGTGATCTCTACCTTCTGATGCTGATGTCCTTGTCCATAATACACTGGAGTTGGTCTTTGTGATAGATAATACATGGCAGAAGTGAGGTTCAATCCTGTAAGACATTGCCACTTCTGCCTTATATCCTGGATCACTTACCATGTCATGAGGATACTCATCCCTGTGGAAGGGTCTATGTGGTAATGAACTTAGTGACGCCTTCTGACAACAACCAGCACTGGTTTGAGAGCTATTAGAATAAGATGTCTTAAAAACATATTCTCCAGCTGGGTTAAGCCTTCTAATGACTGGCTAACATTATGACCATAACCTCATGAAAGACCCTGAACTGGACTATTAAGCTAAGCCATGATCCGATTCTTGACCCACAGAAACTTTAAAAGACAATAAATCTATACAGCTGTCTAGGCCACTAAGTGTTGAAGTAATTTGCAGGCAACATCAAATAAAACTATACCGGAAAGAACATCTAAAGCCCCCAAAAAAGCCTTAATTCTCACTTGAACAGCATTTTATTAAATGATGCTGAAGGTAAGAGTAACTTTGGGAGTTGGACATTGTAGAATAACTTTTAAAAATCAGTTTCTGCAATTAAATTTTTTTATTACCAATAAATGTTGCTAAGGACAACTCCTCCATGATTCTCCTGACATAAACCTGCACATTAGTTTATACAAGTATTTTATAACTATCAGAGTTTGATCTTGACTCCAGAGTCATTAGAGACAACTGTGTGTTGAACCAAATGTTAGAATCCTGACGTGATTTTGAGAAAGAGGAACCAAAAATGGTAGACTTTTCCAGGAATTGTTACATAGGGAAGGCAGAATACGGTGAATAGTATCTATTTCCCAGATTGGACTCTCCCCACACTGACAAAAGCTTTTCCTGCCTCTCAACATTAGAATAAATAAAAAAACCTACAAGAGGCAACACACACACACACACACACACACACACACACACACAGACACACTAAGTGTATGTCACAATAGCGCAACTGAACACATATTTGTGGGGCCCTTGCTGTATGCAGTCCACTCTGCTGTGAATTTGAATAAATAAATGACACAGAATCTGCTTCCTGGCACATACTGTTCCATGACCTTTAAGACTCTGACAAGCAATCCTGGAGATGGAAGCCGTAAAATTCCTGCCTACCCTAAACTCTTTGTCATTTAAAGTACTAGTAGATCCCTGAATTCTTCCCACTTAGGTCTGAGGCCATCTGTTTGGAGACTAGGTCTCAGATTGTATCAGCAGACCTGCCACAGAATTTTGAGTATTTCTCGCTCTTGTTCACTTAGTCCTGTCGTCCTAGTATTCACTGTTGGCATGATCTACTATCTCCTCTGATGCCTTAATTATTGGTTGACCTACCTCCTCCTCAGTTTTCTATTCCTGGTTTAATTCATTGAAGTAAATTCCATTAATAAGACAGGGTTTCTACCTTTAAGAGGCTTACTATAATTAAGTAGAATAACAAGTGTGACAGAGGAACATACAAAATGTTCATTTTGATTCCTGCTCCCCAGAGACATCAATTGTCCATGAGTCAGCTCCACTTCCTGTTCCTCTGGTGTTGGGGCTTCTGTCGTGAGGAGAGTTCTTGGCTGCTCCCTTATGGGTCCCAGGACCTAACCACAGTTGGCCAGTCATAATCCATCAGACCCAGTTTGTTCAAAATGAATTGCTGATGTGCTCATATCCAATTTCATGAGATTTATAGTTCAGTTAAGAAGGCAAGACCTGATAGGAAAAATTGAAATAATAGTATGTCTTAATGTTCCAGTAATAGAACAGATCTTATGAGACACAGGACATGATTTTTTAATGTGATATTGTGGACATTGATTGTCACAGTGTACAAAGGAAGGTAAGATTCTTTGAGCTGGATCCCCGGGAAGGGCTCTTCAGAGGAAGTAGTATTTTAAGCTTGATCTTAAATGCCAAATAAGATTGCGATGGACGAAGTGGGGAGGAAATCGGAACTGCGTAAACAAAAGGGGAGCAGTGAATGCCTGAAGATGGCAGTGTGCAGGGTCTGGTTAGAGGAGCCTGAACTGAGTAGGGGGAGAGTTAGGGAGAGGCCTGCAAAAGCATTCTGGGGCAGGTTGTAGGCGTCAAACAAGATAATATATGCAAAATGGCCTTGTAAACTTCAAAGCATCCTAGAAATATGAGAAACTATTATTATAATTTCAGAAACTGTG
Organism: Saimiri boliviensis; assembly: GCF_048565385.1. Taxonomy (NCBI): domain Eukaryota; kingdom Metazoa; phylum Chordata; class Mammalia; order Primates; family Cebidae; genus Saimiri; species Saimiri boliviensis. The sequence continues at coordinate 114,341,366 of NC_133459.1, read as the reverse complement.
GTGGTTGCCAGTGAAACAATATTTGACTTAGGGCTTTGTTATTTCTTTCAAAGAAAAAAAAAATGTAAAGATCATTGCTTTGAATAGTTCTTCTCCATGTTCCATTGCCGGTAGCTATCTTTCTCTTTTATTGACTTCTTTTCAGCCATTTTGAGTACAAATGGTGAAATTGAAGAAAAACTTCAATGCTTTGCTCTCTACTTCCTTTAAAGGTTCCTCATCTCTTTAAGAGTTTAGACTTCTTTTATAACTGTGTCAGCTGCAACTCCCAGAGGTCCTGCCTTGCCTCCAGGTTTGTTTACCACTCAGCAGGGATTTGTTTACTACCTAGTAGGAGAAGAGTCAAGAAGATAAAAGCCAATCAGGGAAATAGAAAGACAGCACCAGACAGAAAACACCAAGAAAATAAGATTAGAAACACTAGGCCCATGCAAAGTTGACTTCAGTGATACAGTGACCCTGGGAAGCCTGCTGAGTGCACATGTTAAATCACTTTATTGTGTAGGTTATTAGAGACATGTTACATCCTCCGAAATGGCGTTGTGCCTGCTGAACATGCAATGTAATTTTAAACTTTAATGTTTTTTAAAAAGTACCCAAACCTTTAAATCAAATTTGTTTTCCTTTAAGTTCTCAAATATGCATGTTTCTGTTTTCCAAAGTTTAGGTTGCTGGTCAGACTGAATTTGGGGAAATGTCTTACTTAGGCTGATGAATATTATTTATTTATTAAAATAATCATTTACCATGATATACTAAGACAATAATGTTGTTCTTTAACATAGTCCCTTGATAACTGAAATTCATATTGACGAACTTGAGGTGCCATGACATCCTAGAGTAACATCTGAATTTACAGATGTTATTCTGTTATTTTAAGCTGAGCATAAGTGTGCTTTCTTCTCTTACTTTGATTATTGGTGATCTGGTTATAATGTGAGTGTGGTTCTTTTTCATTAATTAGAATAGTCAATGAATCAGAAATTCTGGTTCTGAAAGTCTGAAAATGCAAGGTTTTAATGCAGGATAGTTTTCTAGGTTAATGGATATTATTTACAACTTATGGTGGTGATAAAAATGGTGGAATTATTTTGCCCATGGAATCATTTAATATGTATGCTTTCATAATCTATTTTTAGTCATTCAGAGACTATATACATGTTACTTCTTATCTTGCTAATTCATGTGAATATAAAGTAAGATAAATAATTTTTGAGTATTTAAAAAAGTAGAATTTACCTTCATTGATTGAACTGGCTGTTGACAGCAAAAAACAACTATTTCTTAGCTGTTGGATATTTATTGTGTATAAATTATATCAAAGGATTAAAAGCGTCTGTAATTCAGAAAAGTTTAAAATAGAATTTGAGATAATCTAACACCATTAAAATATATGAATGAATCATTGATTCAACATTTATTGACACCTAGAAATTTTTTAATAACCATGTTAGCCAGAGGTGTTTTTCAAACGCCAACACCTAGAAATGAGGTAGAGAACAGTGAGCTAATTGCTACATTTTGAGAAGCAGGTAGGTAATTACCTTTCTAGAAAAGCAATGCAGTATTTTTATGTTGATGGAGGGAAACACCTCTATTTATTGGGAGTTCCCAATAAATGTCATTCAAGATGATGAGTCAAAGTAGCCTGGGACAAATCATGGGAAAGGCAGGCATGCCTTGAAAATGAGGAGGAGGTTCACACTTGTTACCTGTTCTCAAACTCTTTTATAAGCTGTTGCTACACTTCAAAACCTGACAGCTCCTGGGCAAACTGTGTGGCTATTTCAAAGATTCCAGGTAGAACTGGCAGAAGGGTAATTGTATCCTGTGGAGCTTGTGGGAGGAGGTTGGGAGGATTATTAGAGTTTATTAACCATCCTAAGGAATTTCCTATACATCTTTCTCAGGAACTCTGAATTTTGCCATTTGCTCCTTGCTGACCCCTTTAACCTTCAGCCTTTTCTTCCTTCCAATTAATTTTTAAATGTTTCTACAAGAGATCATATTACCAAGCTTCTACTTTGACTAAAATATTGAAATGACTACTCAATACACTGCAGATTTGACCCTAGGCATCTTTTTTTTTTTTTCCAACCAATTTTCATTACTTGCTTGTAATTTCTACTCATGCCAAGTGGACAGGGCATGCCTTTCCTCTGCATAGCTACTTATGCCCTTTTGCCTGGGAAGTCATTCATCCATTCCACACAGATTCATGGCCCCCAACTTCTGGAACATGCTGGGTATTATTGTTTTGACAAAAAATGATTTTTATTCCATCAGTCTCCAGAAGGAGTTCATAGCATGAAGAGGACATAGGCACACAGGTGTAATTACGATACAAAAAAAAGGAGTGCCGTCATGCAGGTGTGATGAACAAAGGCAGCCGAGGGATCTCCAGAAGGTGTTGCAGGAAGGGTGATGCTTGAACACTGTTGCAAAAGACGAGCATATATTTTTCATATAAAAAAATGGGGGAAATAAGAAAAAGGCATAAAAGCATGAAAGCATGATTTGGGAAATGGCAAATAACGGTATAGTTAGAGAGATTGCAGTGAGAAATGAAGCATGGGGAAGTGAATAAGCAAAACACATTTAGGTACATTTTTGAATAGAAATAAATTCGAAGATTCTCTCCAAGAGGGTACAATGAGCTGATCTATAAAGAAAGTTCCCAATTCAAGCTACATAAATGGAGCATTAAGAAAAAAACACCTTTCTGAGCTCAATAACAAGAAATGAAATCTTTAGTGCTAGGGATAAATGGGATCCTCCCCGTGGTGAGTGGGACTTGAAGCCCCATAGTGTATGGAGCTTCGTAATGTTGAAGTTGGGACCTAAGTCATTTGTATGTCAAGGAAACATAAAATGGACTCCAGTATAAACTCAGGAGAAATTCCACTTGTCAATTTTAAGGTAAAATATATAAGTATTTCATAGATGGTGCTATGTAGTGTTGTTATAGTTAGTGCTTTCTAAATTGTCTCTATTTTTAGATTTTATTTCCTCTTTAATCCATCATTTGTTTAGAAAGAGAATTGATGTGCTGCTGGGTGAGATTTCCTGTAGGGTATAATGAGAACTTTTCTTCTGGGTGCAGCGATCTTCCTCCTTTTCTATGGCTGCCATAACAGGAACACTGGTTTCCAGCCACAGAACCCTCTTTGACAGTCTGGTGTCAGAATTCTCACTTTAGGAAACTGAATGGGACCTGAGCTCTGAGAGCAGGCAGGGGTGTGGTCAGGACAGTCTCATCCTTTCATTGCATCCACAGAATGCAACTATCCTTCTTCTACATGCACCTTTCGGAATGTCCACACAGTTTGCTGGCAGACTCCCTGCCGCCCTCTCTTGTCTCTGTGGCTTTTGTTGTCAGTTTGTCCCCACTCACTTTATTTCCTATGTCTCTGACAAATTCTTCACTATTCTGTTTTTTTGTCTCTTTCCCTCCCTCTGCTCCCATCTTCCTTAGGTTTCTAGTGCTGTTTTGAATTTATTTTTACATTTATTCTGTGACTTTACTGGAATTTTCCAAGGGGAGAGGGGTAAACATGTATTTAGTCAATGACAAGCTATGTTATCTATTCTCTACTTCATATCTCTAACCCCTTTGAAACCCATGGAAACTGTATTATTATAAAGGTCATTCCTTAGCCACTGACAAAAAATAAAATTGTTTTAATAACGGGAAGGGTATTTTCTACACTTATCTGGTATTTTAGCATGGCACCATTCCTTCTGGGGTAATCTCTGGAATGCCATTTTGTCCCTTTGTCTTGAAGGTTCTATCTGCTGCAGTGTAGATGTCACAGGTTACATGCCTGTCATCTTAGTGAGGTACTTCAGAATGGCATTACTGACCATGACTTGTAAGTCATGATCAATTTAGCAAAGGTAGGGCATTGGTGGTAGCCTATGAGATAGCTTCGATTTTGTGGCTGTGTAACGTGATGTTTCAATGCGCGTTTTTCAAAGCCTAGAACAAAAAAATAGAAAGGATTCAAAGACGCTATTTAGACAGCCGTATAAAAGATTCCTGGAATCCAGGAACCTGATAAATCTGATTCAAACCTGAGAAAAACAAATTTCAGCAGAGCAGAGTTAAAGTGGCCTGTGGCAGCAAAGGAGTAGGCTACATTTGAGAGGAGACCACCTTCCCCTGAGAACAGGTCAGGGGTTCGTGTTTCCCAGTGACCAGATAAGGAATCTTTAGGAGAAATGTCTGTGTAGGGCTATTTAAAAATGGACCTGTGCCCAAGAGGACTTCCTGCAAAGCCTGAAGGGACCTCAGCCAACACAGGTTTCAGTGTTCTGTTCAGATGCAGTGAGAGCCAGGAGCAGCGAGCCCAGGGAGAGATGCTGCCCACACTGCATGCTCCACAGGCACATGCAGGAGAGGGAGCTTCTGACATCTGCCAGGGACCGAGGAAATCAATACCAGATGACAATGGTGTCCGCAAGATTTCCTGCACGACATCTTTCCCACCACTGGGTGTGCCACTGGATATCCACCAAGTGGAGTTAGAAAAATGGAATTTCTAGGCAAGGAAATGGAGCAGTCACTTGCTCCCATTCCTTCCACTGTATGCTTCCAACCTAAGGTGGGGACATGGGGAGATGCTTGAAGTCTAAATGCAGTACTGAGCCTGAAATTAGTATATGTTACCTGTTAGGCCCTCTGTTGAAGCCAGACCTCCTAGCAATTAAAATATCCAGATAGAGTCTTAATAAACACTTATCTTAAAGAGTGTCTAGAAAATCCATGGGGTCTGGAATTTCCTCAAGGAAAAGAAAAAGAAATGTAAGTTCCTCATGAGAGCACTTTTCTTATTTTCTCAGTATTATACTTGTTCAAAGAGGCATTATTACAGAGACAAATTCCACCCACCCTTCTTGGGGCTAGCTTGCAACATTGCTGGGGACCACTGCAGATTGCTTTCTGGCCAGGGGGAATTTTTTTTAGAGTCTAGGGGATGATGAACCAGGAACTAAGAATCTGAGTCCTGCCATGTCCTATTGTCACAGCTCTGAATTTTGTGCTTTATCATTCTCATTAGTTCAGGGAGTTGAGCTATTTGTCATTTTTTTAGCATTAGAACTTAGGTATGAAGGAAGAAAATGAAGACCTCTATCTATTTCTATACTTTTTAAAGTGAGACCTCTATCTATTTCTATACTTTTTAAAGTGAGTCTCTGGGCTATCAGCATCTGTGTGACCTGGGAATTTATTATGAATGCAAATTCTCATATTTATTTCATAAGAAAATCTGGGGTTGAGAGCCACCATCCTGCATTTTTCTTTTTTCTTTTTCTTTTCTTTCTTTTTTTTTTTTGAGGTAGAGTCTTACTCTGTTGCCCAGGCTGGAGTGCAGTGGCGTAAACTCAGCTCACTGCAGCCTCTGACTCCCAGGTTCAAGCTATTCTCCTGCCTCAGCATCCTCAGTAGCTGGGGTTACAGGTGTGAGCCACTATACCTGGCTAATGTTTGTATTTTTAGTAGGGTTTCACCATGTTGCTCAGGCTGGTCTCAAACTCCTGACCTCATGATCCTCCTGCCTTGGCCTCCCAAAGTGCTGGAATTACAGGTGAGAGCCACCGTGCTAGCCCATCCTGCCTTTTAATAGGCCCACCAGATGATTCTGATACTTGCTAAAGTTTGAACACTATGGGTGATCCCCAGTACCTCATTTTGTGAAACGATCTTACAACTTCAGTATTTTAAAATGTTTTTTGCACTTTTTACTGGGGGATATTGCTTGGCACAGTACACAACTCTGTTCTATATGATTCCGTTCTCATTTTATATGATGTTATGAAAACACTCACTTGGCTTCCTTGAAAAAGAAATAAATTATTTCTTTAATTATTATTTAGATTCGGGGGTACATGTACAGGTTTGCTACATGCATGCATTGCATAATGCTGGGATTTGGGCTTCTATTGAACCCATCACTAAAATCGTGAATATAGTACCCAACAGGTAGTTTTTCAGTCCTTACACCCCTTCTTCCCTCTCCCCTTTCAGCACCTCCATGATCTATTATTTCCATCTTTATGTCCATGTATACCCATTGTTTTAGCTCCTACCTACAAGTAAGAACGTGTGGTATTTGATTTTCTTTCTCTGCATTAATTCACTTAGGATAATGGCCTCCAGTTGCATCCATATTGCTGCAAAGGACATAATTTCATTGTTTTTATGGCTGCGTAGTAGTCCATGGTATATATGTAACACATTTTCTTTACCCAATCCACTGTTTATGGGGTCTTAGACTGATTCCATGACTTTGCTATTGTGAGCAACGTTGAGTATACAATTCTGAAACGTATTGCTTAAGCAGAGGTGAATCTCTGTCAATCTGAATTCCAGCTGAGGTATCTTCGAGTGAATAAGCTGGAGCCCTGACATCAGAAAGGTCTGGTTTTGAGTCCTGTTTTTACCTCCTCCTGGTTGTACGATCTTCAGTGCATTCTTTCTGATTTCTAAGCCTCAGTTTCATAAATTTGAACAATGAGATAACGAGAAAAGTGCTAACCTTATAGGACTTTTGAAAGGATTAAATATTATACTGCATGGTAATGTAAGCAAAGAACTTAATTCAGCGTTTGGCACATAATAACGCTTTTAATAGATGGTGATTGCTGCTATTGTAACAGGATATTTACCACAAAGCTTGGGCTAGGTCTCATGTGTCTTGGTCTATTTCCAGAAAAAAGAAAAGTTTGCCACAGTTCTGCCATAACCTAGGAAGTCCAGAAATCTAGTAGTTTATTTCTCTCCAAGGCCACAACTATCCCAGACTTTTCTAGAACTCATGAGAATCTTCATTCAGATGTCGATCCCGTATTTTTCTGTAATTTTTCATTATTTTGTAATTGAGTAAAAACCAGACTCGGTGAGATGTCTGAAGCATGGGAATTGGGCAACCTTCTTGCCCTTCCCAGCAGCTGTGAGTGTTAGAACAGCAGAGTCCCTGGTAGGTTTTGGAGACAGACCATCTCTGAAGATCTAGAGTTTTCTGCACCAGATCAACAACTTCTCAAACAGTAATTAATGCACGTCTTAGTTTCTCAGTCTTAAAGCATGTGAATTTGAGTTGTTAGGGGGTTTTCTTCTAAAATTACAAGTACTTATTACATTCTATTTGGGTTAGTAAACAGACTACTTATGTGATTTTCTCAAGGCAAAGGGAATACTAATTTTTACCCCATTTTGTGAGAAAAAAAATATCCAGTTTTGAAATGAGTCTTTCTCTCAGTCCCATCAAGGAAAAAATATAGCATGCTAGTATAGCAGAGTAGTTCAGAACAACAGTTTGAAAAGACTTGTGATCAAATTCAAGCTGTGCTTCTTGTAACTTATGTGATGATGGGAACGCTGTGACCCTCTACACCTCCGTTGCATTAGCTACAGAATGAAGAGAATGCAAAGGACATGCCCTTCATAGTGTCGTGAGGGTCACAGGAGAAATCAGAGGTAAAGCATTTAGTCTGGTGTTTGATACATGGAAACGCTCCAGAACTGTAATTGTTGTATTGCGTCTTTTAAGAAGCAGACACCAAGACAGAATCAGATATGCATAGAAGTAATTGAGAGATATGCCCGTGAAGGATGAAGGGGAGGAAATAAGTGAAGGCCCAGAGAGCCTTCAGACCTCAGTGCTGATCTAGACCCTGAGAAAGAAGTAGGGGCAGAAGGATTGAGTGGGGAAACTCTCAGACGGCAGCACAGTTCTAAGAAAGCTTTGGCTAGGCTAATGGGCAGTCCTAAAGCCAAAGCTGTCCTTCAGAGAGGTGCTTCATTCCACAGGAATGGACCAGGACTCACACTCTGCAGTGTTTAGTTATTGCCAGGAGCAGCCAGGAGAAGGATGGCCTCTGCACAAACATGCTGGAGGATCCAAAGGGGTGGCAGCTGGGGTCATAAGTAAACTCTGCTTCCCACAGGATGAGAGCTGAGCAGTTTATGTGATTGGCCATCTTACTTGTTTTCACTGTTGTGTAGGATAAGATAGAGTTGCTTCAAATAATTGTGCAGACTAAGCCCTGTACAAGAGCAGTGGTCAAGGGGGAGAAAGAGTCCTGAAACCCAATTGCTGCTCCAGTTAAGCTGTGCATCTTGGAGGACACACATTTGTCTAATTGATACAAAGGTGCAACTGAGGAGGGGTCCCTGAATAAGGCACCTTATGCTACATGAAAACATAGAGCCTTTAAGGAAAATAGTATATGCATGTGCACGTGCATACATGAGCCTCAAATAGTGAGTAGGAGGGGGCACTCCAGCAAGAATCCGCTGGGAACTGACACTGTAAACTAGGAGGGCCATTAACATAGTGTTAATTCACTCTGGAGGAAAAGGCAGGATCTGGAGAATCCCTTATGACCAAAAATGTGAGTTTTGGTAATTAATCATTTGAATATAGAGTGCCTTTTCTATTGAAAGCAGTCAAACTCATCACCTAGTGAGAAAGGTGAAGTTCTAAAGACTTCATTTATCTCAGTTCTTTTGTACTCAGCAGTGTCTGTACAAATTGCCTATAAAGTGAAGCGCATGGGGGAAAAGGCACAGAGAAAGTTTCGAAGGAAAGCTTTGTTTCAACTCTAGGCATGATTCTCCACTTATTATCAGAGGGAATTTTATCAAATATTCCTGTGCTGGAAACAATGATTAAAAGCATCTTTTCATTTGATTCTAAAATACCAAAAAAAAAAAAAAAAAAAAAGTGTAAGCTGTTAAAAAAAAGAAATAACTAGTGCTAGGCTACCCAACCCTTACAAAACTAATAGCCCAGAGTGTGGCAGCATAATTCCGGGTACCCAGTGGGGTTTTGTATGTCACAGGCAACTAGAGCAGGTTGGTCTGTGATCTGTTCACACCATGGTTATGAATTAGTTAACAGTCTACATAGTCTTCATGTGCTGCTGCTAAGATTCCAGGTATTTTAAATCTAAATAAAGGCACTTTGCTTATCCTGTGTAAATGGAACTTACAAACAGAACTGCAATTTCATTTAATAGCCATAAACCATTACTCTAATGGTTTGACAAATACCTATGAGGATAGACTGCAATATTTCATCCAAGAAAGGACTGAATATTAAATAAATGTAACCTCCCAATGGGTTCTACTTTAACCCCCTACTAATTTTGGAGGGTGGATTTAAAAGCTGAGAGCGTTTTAGAGTAAATGTTAGGGATATATGCAGCAGGTTCTGTAGTACAGATTAGCACTTTATCCCAGTAATCACAAATCCTTTTTTCATCTTCCATTATCACTTCAATCTCATCATTGTAAAGTGCGGAACTTAACTCAGAAGTTGGGAATACCATTGCTTCACATCTGACATCCTGCTGAGGGAGTTCAGCAATTAATTTTTCTGTTCTCTGCTTATGATTATAATTTTTTGAAAAAAAAAAAAAAAAAACACTAAACATTTAATGATCTCATTTAGGTTGACACCAATGAAGTCAAAAGTGCAGACCTGAATAAAATGAAAAAATCAATCGATCACCTTTCTATAGTTACAGACTATGTCCAAGGCACCATCTCTACATTCAAAGAATACAGTGTCATCAAAGGAACTTTCAAATAAGAGGGCTCATAAGTTAGAAAATTTGACAGATGTCTAGAACCAAAAAAAAAAATGTTTTTTATAATTATCTTCTTTAATTAAAGATACTTTTGATGTTGGCTGATTATAGAGAGGGAAGAAATAGGACAATGCCCCAAGGACAGATGTGTTTAAGGAAAAATTTGATAAGAAAATGGACAGTTTTCATGCTGAGTATAATAAAAATTTAGTTTCACTTGATTCATAAACTTTTCTTTCCTGAAGACATATCACTTATATGCAGCACAGATGAACATTTATTCTGATGACTGGGGGGAGGAGCTACAAGGGGAGCCCACAAAATTGATCTTGTTGGTAATAACCCAAACAAGATAACAGCAGCTACAAACCCTTTAATTATAAGTGGCTTTAAAAAATCTGAAACTGCTTTTAATAGTTGCTTTCATTCTGCAGTTTTGTTTTGTGCTTGACGAGAGAAAACATGTGCTGAAAGCTTCTGATTACCCAATAGCAATTACCAGAAAACCAATCAAAAGGCAATTTGGATTTTTAGAAAAGTGTGACTTATCAATTTATCCAATCGAGTTTTTCTTTTTCTTTCTTTTAGCTAATTGGATGGTGACTTTTGAAAAAAATTATTTCACAGAAACCGGTTTGACAAATAAAATAGACTAATAAGCCAGACAACAGACATATCTTTCACTGTTGTGAAAATTGTCCCTGTCATGACGTCTACTTATTTCCCAAGACTTTCCTTGGTATCCAGATTTTCTTATATTCAGTTGCTGCACCTGCAGCATATCCAGAAACTACTGTAAGGAGACCCTTTCTTTGACAACAAAGCAGGCATAGGGTGCAGCACTGCGTTCCAATGAAAAAATAACATCCCTATGAATTTTCTAAATTGCATAATGTTTCTTCAAATGACAGGAAGAGGATACAAATACAGATAATGAGCTAATTTGAGGCATAAATTAGCCCCCTTGGTGGCATGATGGGGATTTAAAAGAAAAAAAGAGTACATGAAGCATGAGCCTCCGTACTTCTCTCACCTCCCTCACCCCTATCAATCCATCCCTGCACATCTCATTTGTCTGCAGACGGAATGGCAGCCACCACCCAGAGACCATGTGTGAGTGTGTGTTTGTGTGTGTGTATGTGTTTGTGTGTGTATATATATATATATATATATATATATATATATATATATATATATAGTACCCAGGTGTTCAGTTTTCCTCCCTCAGAGAGCTTTAGGCTCCAGAAGTGGGTGTTTCAGACGGAGTGTTTCCTTCCATTTTTGGAATGGACTAGCTACAGACAAATCCCCTTTTTATCATTGTATTCATAGGTATAATTCCTAATGGCTAGTATTTCAAGAGAGGTACATGTGATACCTGAAAGTTGAACTCATTCTGTATTAGGGGCAAAAAAAAAAAAAAAAAAAAAAAAAAAGGAATGAAAAAGCAGCAGCCTCTCCTATTTTGAAACTTACTTTTCATTGGAAAGATGCTAAAGGCAGAAGTGTACAATTGCTTGCCTTTCAATATTCCATTTGCAAGAACATCTTTTCATTGATCTCTGTCTATATGTCCTGAAAGTGTGTGCTGTTAATTTGTTTTTTGAGATATAGATCACATAGTGTTACCAACACTTATGCCTCCCATTAAGGTTCTTTGTAATGATTTTTTTTTTTACTTCTTTTGCAGCAAACACACATTTGCTATTGTAGACAGAACTCTATACAAATCCAAACAAAACAAAACAAAACAGTTCCAATGGCTGCAAGTTCAAGTATCTTTGATGGTAGTTTACTTTACTGTAGAAATACGTTATATTCTGACGTGTACCTGGGTGCTTGAGTAATCACGGAAAGCTGGTTTCATAGACAACCTTCATGGTGACAAATTCTTACTCCATTTATTGAACTAAAAAAGTTTAAATTTCCAGAGACTATGTTTTGTTAAATTTTAAATTATGAGAGAATTTTTGAAATTACAATTCTACTTCCCAGTTTATTCGAGTATAACAACAGCTTTGATAAATCAAGATTTTTTTTCAACTTTTTTAATGCTTCTATTTTTGAGCAAGTACTTTCTACATGCTAGCAGTTCTTGTGCCAGAAAATCTATTAACATTGCTGCATTTCACCCTCTCGAGAGGCCAGCCAGACATATATTTTCCCCATTTCACAGATGTAACTAGTGCTCGGAGAAATTTGATGAGTCATCCTTTGTCAGAACAGATTACAATGCCTGCCCATTGGTTCAATATTTGTTCAGAAGAGTTCTGAATGTTTCAAGTCAAAGAAGGTCATGATTTGAAATCTCTCTGGGCTGATAAAATAGGCATTACACTAAGGGTTTATATTACGATTTCCAGGGCACTGGAAATCCTTATGCATAAAGTGTTATTTTCTGACATTACGTAGCTTGATTTATTTTTATGGTAAGTCCATTGTAGAGTTTGATACATATTTAAACAAGAAAAAGGAAATTAAATCTTAAAAGATCATTTATAAGAGATTAAAGAGGCTATCTTAAATACACATATGTGGATAAGGGAAATGTTAACTAAACTGCATTTCATATCTGAGTCAGATTCCCTTCCTGCTCTTCTCTGTCTAAAACATTCTTCAATCATCATTTTCTCACTGAGAGAAAAGGCTTACCTTTTCCCGTGGGCCCTACTGCTGCTATTAGTCTAGGGACCAAACAGTTAATTTATTTAAAGATGTCCAAGGAAGGCCTGATGTTTAAAAGCCTCAGAGGTAACTGATGGATACAGGCAAAATTCAAAGACATTATTTTTTCATTTTTGTCTAGTCAAGTATGTCCCAGTCTTTCAAAGATAAAGAAAATGGCACTATTTTAGGCTGCTTACACCTCCTAACTAAATGGTGGCTTGACTCTTTTCAGGGTCCAAATTTGTTGAGTCTTCACTCAAATTTACCCAAACTATTCCTCTTACATCCCATTCCCTTTCCTATTATTGCCCTTTCTGGCCTAAGGCTAGAAACCTAAGTTTATAGCAAAAGCATTTCATGACCCTCTTAAGCAGAGAAACCTGTGAGCTTTAATCTGTGATGAGAAAGGAAAATCTCACATTTTTATAGGTTTCTGTCAGGACAACTACTACTACCTCTCATTGGACCTTTTATCTCCATTTTATTAAATAATGAAACTTATTTTACTATCTTATTATTTTAGCCATGTGATGGTCCTACGTAGAATAATGCAATGGAAAGAGTCAACAATAGTAGGAAGAACTTTATTTCCAATCTTTCTTTGTATTTATATTTTTACTATTATCTATAGAAATGTGTTAAGGACTCAGGGTTATAGAATTATGGCACAAATGTCAGAATAATGAACTGAAAATAATATTTTTATTTTTATTTCTTTGTCTTTGCCATTTAGTTACCAATTATTTTCAGTGACCAAATATATTTTTTTTCCGAGAATGTTAAAGGTCTGCATTTAAACCCTTATAGGAAACCTACAGTAAGTTAAAAAGAGTAAAATTCTCTACTTATTGTGTCAGTATCAATTATTGTTTTAACTGTGATAATATGGTAAATAGATTGGTTCTAAAATAATAAGATAGTCCCTTGAATAGTGGACATCTTCCAGATGCATTTTCTTAGTTCTTATCTTGCTTCTCTTTGCTGACTTCTATGATTCTGGTATTTTAAATCTTGATGTTAGTTTAGTTTATTTCAAACAGAAATTTTTCTACTCCTTGCATAACAAGTGTGTGTGTGTGTGTGTGTGTGTGTGTGCCTGTGTGTGTGTGTGTGTGTGTGTGTGTGTGTGTGTGTGTGTATGAATATTGGTTTGTGGTCAAAGGAGCTTTCTGCATTTCTGTAACTATTGATAAAACAGTGTCATCTGAACATAAGGCAGACTCCCTTTTTCGTAGACATTGATTTTTCCTACATATCAGCTAGGTCATTCTGAGTGCTCAACTGTTTATACTTGATGTGAAAGAAAGGACCCAAGAATTGAGATATACAGATATCAATCCAAATGCAGGAAGAAATTTATGAAAATAAAAGGGAACTATCCAGGACTGTCTTTTTTTTAATGGTGAAAGCAAATTTAAGGCTTCCTCTTGTATTCCCTTTCTTTTCCCTTCCCTTCCCTTTCATATTAGTGCACTTTTTGGACTCTATCCTTTATAGATCCCTATTTATAATAACAATAAAAGGGCTAAGATGTTATCATGAAATTTTGCCATTGTGCACTTTTGGATAAGTAAGTGATGTCTAAGCTCTGGCTCTGATGCTATAGTAGACAAGACATTAAAAAAAAAAAAATCCAGAGATACATGAGCCAGATTACTCTGCATTTTATTCATTTATTTATTCAAACTCCATTTACTGATGTTTACTATTAAAATTGTGATGAGCAATATGACGGCCACTAGACATATGTGGCTACTTAAATTTAAAATAGTTAAATATAACTAAAATATAAAATGTAGGTATTCAATCACACCAGTTGCTTTTTAAGCATTAGCCACTGAGACTAGTGGCTACTATAACAGCACAGATGTAGAATATTTCCATCACTGCAGAAAGTTCTTTTTTTAGGTGCTTAATAAATATTTATTAAATAAGTGAATAAATATCTTAGTTAACATATACTGTAGCCCTGGGAGGTAGAATCTGGTTGTTTTATTATTACCCAACTGATAATTGATTTATTACCAAAAAGTCAGAAAAATGCAGATTTACAAAAGGAGAAAATACCACCTCTAATTCTACTACCCATACATCAATTCAGTTAACAGTTAGCATGTATCTACAGAAGTCCACATGCTTTCATTTATTTATTTTTCTTTCCAACTTTTATTTTGGGTTCTGGTTGGGGATACCTGTGCAGGCTTGTTGCATGGGTAAACTGTGTGTTGCAAGGGTTTGGTGTACAGATGATTTCACTGCCCAGATAATAAGCATAGTACCTGATAGGTAGTTTTAGAGCCTCACCCTCCTCTCATCCTTTTCTCTCAAATAGGCCCTGCTCTCTATTGTTCTCTTCTTTACGTCCATGTGTTTAGTTCCCACTAAGAACATGCAGTATTTGGTTTTCTGTTCCCATTGCAGAAAGTTCTAATGGGCCATAGAATTCTAAAAATTTAATGGTGAGTAAGAAAACCTGGTCCTTACCTTAAATTATAATGATAGACAAAGACTTTTACTTTATTTTATTTTTTATCAAAGACAAGGCATAAATACTGTGCTCTATCCTGTAATAAAAAGGAAACAGACAAATGCTGGAAAAAGAATAATGTGTTGGACGGGAAAACCTTTCTTAGGCAATATTTAAAGTAATAAATAAAAAAGAAGGAGGTAGCTATGCAAAGGGTATTATTGCATCGGGCCACAGTAATGAAAAACCATGTCCTTTTTATCTGATCACTGTTCTCTGCTACTTTTCTTCATTGACTTTCTTGGAGAACTGGATCTGATTCATGGTGAGGCTTCAACTATGACATCTCATCTGAAATCTGAATTCTGAACTTCAGGCTTCAGGTCTAAGGAATATCATCACTTTTGAGCCTTATCTTCCTGACTCCAAAGTCCGTCCTCCTGTTTAGCACATTCAGGGCCAGCAAGGACTGGTATCATGTCTCTGTATTCCCATGAGTGAGTGACCTAAACATATTGGCACTTGAAAAATATTTGTTGAATGAGACAGCAGATGCCCTAGATACTCCTCCATCAGCTTAGATGTAACACCCAAAAATGAACCTTGAAAGTCATCACAACCTCTCACATTACTCATTTCCTGGGCACCCACATTCTCTTAGTGTCAAAGGATTAAAACATCAAAGTCTTGCTGGGCTTTTTCCCTCATACTTTCTATCTGATCAAGCCACTGGGTCTGTTGATTCTTCCCTTCTCTCTGCCACCACTCAGTCCATTTCTGATCACCTCATGCCATCTAATCTTAGTTCCCAGACTCTCTTCCAGTTCTGCATTCAATATCCTTGCGCACAAACCTGAGACGGCTTCTTTTCCCCTACTCAGCTTGACGTTCCAGGCTTCCCAGCTGAGCATAGTGGCTCATGCCTGGAATCCCAGCACTTTGGGAGGCTGAAGTGAGCAGATCAAAAGCTCAGGAGTTTGAAACCAGCCTGGCCAATGTGGTGAAACTGTGTCTCTACTAAAAATACAAAAATTAGCCGGGCGTCGTGGTGTGCACCTATAATCCTAGCTTCTAGGGAGGCTGAGGCAGGAGAATCGCTTGAACTTGGGAGGCAGAGGTTGCAGTAAGCTGAGATCGTGCCACTGCACTCCAGCTTGGGCAACAGAGCGAGACTCCATCTCAAAGAAAAAAAAAGCTACCCAACATCGCTTTACTTTTCCCTTGCTGACCATATCTCCCTCCTGCCTGTCCATTGTGTCACCTGATTGCCTCCTCATCTCACTTTCTCATAATAGATACCATGGTCAATTCTGACTTATTTTTACTAACAATATTCCTTACACATAGAAGCTATCCATTCATATAATCAATATTTATTGAATGCCTACTGTGTTGAAGCACTGTGCTAGACGCTAGAAACATACAGTGAACCAGACAGACACAATATCTGCTCTTAAAAGCTTGATCCATTCCCTTTCCTTGCTAGTTTTAATCTTACTTAGAGGATTAGGTCTATTTATTTTCCTGAGGTCTTCACTTCCTTTGCTTCCCAGCTCACAGGGAACAACCTGCCTCCACATTTCCTCAGCCTTTACTGTTCTTATTTCATATTTTGACATTTGGTTCATTCAGTCAACAAACTTTGTATAAAGTATTCTCACTACATGCCAGAGACTGCTATTTTCTTTGATGAACAGGAACTTATAAAATACATAATTTATTACTTTGAACCACTTACAATAATCACGTAACTGACAATAGTAACAAGTGGTGGCTGTATAACTCTGGATAAGAAGTGCCTGACACCTCAGTACCCGTGCACCTTGAAACCTCGCTACATGGTTTGTATTTTGGCACTGCCCATGCGCACACCACAGGCAGCAGAGTAAGGATTTGAACTGTGTCCATTTGATTCTAAAGTTCAACCTCCTCCTTAACATAGGGATAGTCAGGAATCGTACTATCTCTCTGTATTCCCCTAAGTACCTAAAACTCATTGACACTTGGGAAATATTTGTCGGATAAAAGAATTCAGTCTTGTCTTCACAGTATCATGGTTGAAACATCAAATGCACCTCTTTCTGGGCATGGAAGAAGCAAATGGTTTCCAGAAGGTACAGTGTCTAATGAGTGGAGATTTGCTGGGACAGCCACTTCTTAGCCTCAGTATAGAAATATGGGAATGAGACAGTTAAAAAATAACATATTCATTTCTAATTGTAGACCATCTGAGTAGGTGAGATTTTGTCATAAAATGATAATAAATTTAGAGATCCTTCTGGGCAGAGGCCTGCTTAAAAGGGTAGAGTCAAGAGGTGGAACTCAAATAATCTAAGAGGTTAAAAAGCCTTTTTTGTTTCTTTGAATGTAAAATTTCACAAAGATTCTTTTGTTCAATAAAACAAATATATAAAGAGCACCTATTGAAAATACACACACACACACACACACACACACACACACACACACACACACACGCAAACACACTCCTCTAGGCCCTGTGAGAGGGATCAAGGCAAAAAGGAAGAATTATCCACTGGCATTACAGAAGAGACGGCTACAAACAAAAATGCTTCTAATGGAAGTACGAAGGTGATGTGAGGGTATTGTAGAGTGAGAAGTTAATTTTAGCTGAGGAAAGCTTGGATGACTTAATGGACAAGATAGGATTTTAAGTGAGCATTAAATATAGCTAACTACTGAAGGCAAACATTACATGAAAAGGCATGTCAGGTAGAGAAAACAGCTGGAACAAAAGCTGGAGCAGTAGGGTTCAGAAAAGAAACAAAGTGCTTTGGAAAACACACCTGCAAAGGTCAAGAGAGGATCCACTAAGGAATGCATTGGATTTCAGAGCCAGGAAACGGGATGATGTTTTTCGTGGAGAGGGTGAGGTAGCTCCCGGCCCACACTTTGAAAATTGGGGAGCCAAAACCCACAATGATGTAAATGGGGTAATGCTGATGGAGGATGAAGGCAGAGTGTTCTTTGTGTTTAGGGGATAGAAAAGCTTTGAAATCTTCCTAATTACAAAGTTAAAGCATGGAGGACCAAACTCCCAGGATAGCAGGGTATTTAATGTGCTCGTAGCATGCTTTATCATTATTGTTGTTAGTATTAAACTGTGACAAGCATTTTCCAAAGTAATTTTTTAGTTCTTTTCCATTTAAACTTTCCCATTATTTTCTACATTTCCTTGTAGCATTCATAAAACTGTGAAAGATGGGCTTTATTGTATTAGTTCATATTTTAATTGCATTTTACACTTTCTAAGTGATTTACAACCACTAATACTTTGTGATGAATAAGTAGTCATTTGTAACCACTATTTATTTTCAGCAACACATGACAAAATCAGAGCGTGGAGATATTTTTGCATTGAACCAAAAGGTTCTTTCACACAGAAACCTCTTTAGGAAAGCAAAGCAACAAGATGCCAGAATGCAAATCAGGTTTTCTGTCCATTAAGAAGTTAAGGATATGGCATAGTGCTTGGTTGCCTCTTCCACTAACTAGTGATTTGACCAGGATCATGTGAAAGAGAGAAGAATTGGTCTCATTGCTCTTTAAGATCTCACTTTTCTCTAAAATGGGTTCCTAGAATATATAAAAATACTCAAGATTTGAAATTCCATTTTATATCATAATACCATATATTTTCTTACTTTACATAATGTTTTTGCATTGTCTTGTGTTAACTCTATTGAAAGATGCTTACAAAATATGATAGCAGCAGCACCTTATATTTCAAGGCAGAGAGACATAAATGTTCATGGTGTAGTGTAAAAGTCAACATGAACTTGACTTAAACCTCTTGCAATAAAGTAAGACCACTGACTTAGTAAAACCCCAGTTTGTATCTCTAATCCCACCACTTAACTAGCTTTGCAACTTGGGCAAAATACGTAACCGTTTTAGAGCTGTTTCATCATCTATACAATGGGGATAATAATAAGTGTGAAGGGTGAAGATTTATTAAATTAATTGAAATAAAATACACAAATTAAGCACAGTATTTTCATTTGTAATAAGAATTCTACAACTACCTGCTATTCTATAAAAATGAATTAGGCATAGTCCCAGCCTTTAAGAAAAGCAGCTTGGAAAGGGAGATGGGCACATTAACAGGTACAGAAAAGAAAAGTGTTATTATCTTGAAAGCAGCGCGGAGAAAAGACTGGGAATTTAGAAGTGACATCTGCATGTTTTCTATTTAGTGTTTGTGCCATTGACCTTGAATCAGTGGCCTAAGGGCCTATGCTTGGACAGCTTTGTATCATTTTTTGCTTCTTGTTCACAAGATGCACATGAGAAGATACTCCCTGGAGCATGCTTGAGGGTTAGAGTGTGAAAGCGACTTCTCCTTTAACTTCCCTGTAGTGTGGCTCTGCTATATTTCAGCAGGTGGTGAGGGCAGTGGGATTTGGAGGAGCCCAGGGCATGACTTCCCAGATGTTACAAGGCCCAAACGCTCCACCATTAATTTGGAATGAGGTGTCTCTCTAAGAATCTCTTCTCATCATAAAAATATGCTATTCCCTTGATAAGATATAGAAGGCATACCATTGTTTAAGTAACGGTTTTTGAGTGTGTGACAGGGGAGGGAGGGAGGGAGAGACACAGTATTTGAAAGTGTATATATCGCCTTGCTAAAAACATTCTAACTTCAAAAATGTTAAGATGTCTAACATAAATATGCATCTAAGAATTGAAGTATAATACATATAGAGAAGCATAGTACATACTGCACTTATGTCAGAGTAATTAAAAAACCCGTGTGTTCATACATCCCTTCATTCAACAGCTATTCACTGAGTGTCTGGCATACAATCTTCTGGGCTACATGAGGTGTCTTATATAAACCAGAGCTCCGAATTCAGACAGAGATGTGCAGTGACAATGTGGTAAGTGCTGATGAAGACAGATACAAAGGGCTGCTACAACACCAAGGATGTGGCGATTAATTGACTAGGAAGGACTTTGGGAATATTTGGAGAAAAAAAAATGGTTATTGAAAGATCAGTGGGGAATCTTTGTTATACTTTCATCTATTCAGAGTAAAGCAAAGAAAACCAAGTGATGAGGATGAGGCTGCAGCCCTGCTCTGGGAACTGCATGTGGTCGCCTCCTTTCCAGAATCTGGCTGCCATGATAATCATTTAAATCATTCTGACTGCAAAGCTTTGCTCTTTTGCTCATGCCTACTTTCTTCTATTTCAGCTCTCAATACTTAGACTCTCCTTTCAGACACCATTTGGGAAATACTGTTCCCTGGTTCAACCTCAGCTTTTCTCTGTAGTTACCTTTCTGGCCTTTATTTTCTAACTCCACTCACTGT
Organism: Saimiri boliviensis; assembly: GCF_048565385.1. Lineage (NCBI taxonomy): Eukaryota > Metazoa > Chordata > Mammalia > Primates > Cebidae > Saimiri > Saimiri boliviensis. Next base: position 114,321,297 of record NC_133459.1, on the reverse strand, counting down.
ATCTACAGGTAGAAACCACACTTGCTTTCTGCCTTATATTGAATCAACCCAGAACCACTCCTCTTCCTTGTGGTAGGAGAAAGGAGAAGATCTGGAACACTTCTGTTTGGAGGGTGGCGGGTAGAGAAGATGGGAGGAAAGTATCCTGGGCAAAGAGAAGAATATTGTTCTTTCTCATTGGGCAGAGAGTTTCAGGAATTTATACTTTGCTTGATCCATAATAATGCCGATAGGATGGGTATACCTAACGTACAGAATATAGTGAGATTGGAACAGAGGAGAGCATGTAAATATACCCCACACATAGTAAATATTCAATATATTGTTTTTATTCCCATGCCAATTTGCTAAGCAGCTTCTGTCAAATATGTTCTGCTTGCTCCCAGGAGAAACCACAGGAGATTCCTTCCACAAATGTGTTTGCCAGAACATTACCTAGATAACAAGACAGATGGCAATTGAAAATTATCTGATGATTTTGACTTAACTATCACCTCCTGCCTCTCTCAACATGTGCCTCAACAAGGGTTTAACCATGAGGCTCGTTTTCACAGTCTCATGCTCTGTGGGGAGCTGGTGTATTATTCTGTTGCATAAAATCTTTCAGGACTGAGAATTCCTACTGAAGTGTGTGTGTGTGTGTGTGTGTGTGTGTGTGTGTGTGTGTGTGTCACAATCCATAGGTAGAGTACTATGGTAAAGGGTAGCCAGAGAGGGAGAGAGGTTAAGGATGATGCTGATAACTATCAAAATTTCTGTGTAGTTTGGGTCAGAACTAAATAGTATATGTGGTAGTTGGCTACTAGCTATAATTTCAGAAAGTTTTCTTTGGGATTTTGGGAATGACACATGTATTCTGCTTGAATAGAAATAGGCTTAGTTCATTTTAAGTCAAAGAATAATTAAATAATCAATCTCTAGGGTTTGAGGAAGGGGCATCTGAATTCAATTAATATAACTATCATTGATGTCTGATTCACTCTTGAGCATCCCAAACAATTGGATATTTTCTCTTGATAAAAAATATTTTATCTTTCTAAGACTTTGAGAAAATATGAGAATATATTACATTGCATCTGATTCAGCTGACTTGATGTTTCCATCTATTTATCTTAGATTTCCTTTCTGTAGTCATGAGAATACATCTTTGTCATCTTGCATGAAAACAATGTAGTTGCATAAGCTGTCAGATAGTTTATCAACATCTTTCACATGGCTCTTTGGGATGGGATGGGATAGAGTATGAAAACTTCGTGCAAACTCAAAGTTAATTCACCCATTACAGCATATGCAGTATGTCTATAATAAATTAAAGATACTGATTAATTATAAAATTAGTCTCACTACTATAGCATAATTCCATACACATAGAACAGATTTACAAGGGAAGCGGAAATGTCATCTTCGATGGAATCATCATGAAAGATCCTGAATCAAAAACAAAAATTTGTGAGCCACTGAAATTCAAAGAATTTCCCAGTTGAGTTTACTTCTTTGGCTTATGGATTCCATAATGTCAGATTTACAATTGCTTTGCCCAAATTTGGAAGTAGCTAATTGCAACTGAATTGTATAAGCTGCTCCCTATTGATGATATATGTCCATTTTGAATGTCTTTATCTCCAAATCTCTGTGACAGGTTAGGTACCTCTCCTAAATAATTCCCTATGCAGGGATATGTATTAAAAATAGCTTGTCAAATTGACTAAGAGGGAAACTGAGTGTTGCCTGGTCCATCTCCCTACACAGACACATTTTGACACAGTGTATTTGAGTGCTAATAATGACATTAGAAGATGTTGGAAAGAGATCTAATTCAGCATGCAGAAGTGACTTTGCTGTCATCTCCTATTTTCTGCACAATTGACAGCAGATACTTGGGGCTGAATTTTTATTTCAGGTCAAATTTCCAAGGCATGAGGCTGTCTGTTAGGAACAGATAAGACCAAAACCAATACGAGAGCACTTGTTGGAAGTGTCAGTGGTGCTGAGAATTTGAAAGGGATGCTTCAGTTTTCTGTTTAGGACATGACATAACAACATATGTTTTAGCAGCAAGAAAAACCAACCAGCAGCTCCCTGTCATTTTTCTATGGTTCCTACTGGGAAGATTTCAGTAGAGAAGTCAGATTTCTTAGGGAGAAGAGATGATTTTTTAAAAAAACACATAGCCTCTTTTGTCATATTATTTTCCCCTAGCCAATACTGCCTAGAATATTTCAAACAAATGCAACTAACGAGTATTTTTTTAGCACAAAGACCAATAAGCCCTAGTGTATGACTTTTATAGCCAAAAAAAAGTTGGAAATCAATGAAGTTGAGGGTTTATAAAATCATTCAGATGTGTTGACCCACTGAATTAAATGGGAAAACTCAGGTGTGTTTTAAAAGTTTCTTTGTAAACGTTCTGGGTTAGACTCTAGATAATTGAAATTCTCCTGGCTCACAAGCATGGGTCTTGCTCCCTTCAGTTTGAACATGCCAAGTTAATATTCATCCAATCAAGCTATAGTTAGCATCACTATTTATTGCTAAGAGCTATTGATGCCTGGATAATCTTTTGTCACTTTAGCTTTAAATTTGAACTACTTCCACAAAAGTCAAGGGTTTGTTGCATCAATGGAACAAAAGCCTCTACATCAAAGTTAAAATTTTGAACATGTTCACAATCCTAAACTTGACAAAAATCTCTTTTCTGAACAGAATTCATTGTACGCAGAGGTATCCTGTATTTCTTACACACCCCCTGAACTAGCACGCAAGCACAATTTCTCTTCTACTTTTCTGTGCCTGCTTTATTTTTATTTTATTAGTATTACTATTTAAACATTTCCTGTGGCATTTGAATTAAAATTTGTCATTTTATTTTTTCTCTTCAAGGAGGAATGATTTAAAACCCAAGCATGCACATAAAGATATTATTTGATGTATTACCTTCAAACATTCGTCATCATAGATGGTTTGTTCTTTGAAATAGAACCCTTGGGGAACCCTAAATTCTAAACCTGAAACTACCTTACAGCAGACTCGATTTGTAATTTGTAACAAAAGTGAACCCTCCCGGACTCATTAATCTCAGGAGACTCATGTCTCATATTGTTCTCATTTTCCAGCAGTCTGGCCTCTGGGTTGAGCACTTTACTTCTTTTTGCATTTCTTCTGTGTAGCTGGATTTCTTTTCAATATTCAACATAAACAATAGGTTTTACATTATTGCCACAAGGTCTTTCTATGAATAGCTCTCTTTCAAGAGTTCATGAAATTGTCATTCCTTTAGTCTATATTTATTCAACTTGCATAAGGTAAAACGATAAAGCTATGGGCCTTTTTTCTTTTAAGCAGACAGCACTTTTTCTACAACCAAGTATTGCCTTTTAAAAATAGTCTCTTTGGGAAGTCTTTGGGAAGCTATGTAGCAATTCCAGCAATTCTGCCATTGCCCAAACTTTTCAGGAAACTTCTTTATTTGAATTGCCTTTTGTGCCAGGGTATAATTTTTAAGAAAATATTTCATTGTTGTTTAAATTATCAACACATTACTTAATAGTCACTTACCATTGTTTGCCCATAACACTATTATCCTCTTTTTAAATTATCTGGTTATTAAGAATTTACTGCCAAATGACTATTCATTCCTAAACAGTAAAACCTGCCATCAAAGGAAGAATGTAATCTTTTGGATAGTTAAAAGATTGAGTTCTCATCTCTAGATGTAGTTCTGAGAAAGAACATCCCAAATGATTTTTATCTATGAGATCACCACCAGAATAAATATATTGCCTCTGATGGTCCCTTGTGGGCCCAAAATTGTATAAATTATTTAGATAAGCTTTTTATATTCATTTAAGAACATGACTTGCATTTTATGCACAATACAATATTTTTTCCCTTGGCTAATAATTTTGATTTCACTTTCCAGTGAGCACTCAGAGATATCCGGGCATTACAAGCTACCTAGTTTTCTTAGTTCCATTGCAATTGTTTTCCATAAACCAGCTGCTCCCCAGTAGGTCCGGATGAACACACACAGACACACACACACACACACACACACACACACATTTTCAAAAGCATTTTATTTATCAAGAAACCCTTTAATGCCTTTTAAGCCAATTTCTGCATGCTCATGTAACTGACATCTGTGTCTTCCAATTACCATGGTCCTTCCCTCTTGTGGGAGGCCATCTCTATGTATGGGAAAAGAAAGTAACAATCATCCAGGAAATGTTTATCATTGGAGTATCCCTGTGTTCTAGGTGCTTGGTGTAAGCATTTGAATGATGATTCTTTATCTTTTAAGGCATTCTAGGAACCCTTTTACAAAATGATAAAGACAGAACAGGCAACTCTTTTTTGGTAGAAAAGCAAGATGGAACAGTCTTTATTATGTGAGGTAATGGCTTATAAAGCATTCTCCAACCAGTTAACAGACTGCTCTAGCTAATGCATATAGTACAACATGACCTCTGTGTATTTTTTTTCTTCCAGGTCCTGTTTAGGGAGGAGAGGCAAATTATTCATTCTCTATGACTGTTCCCCACTAGGTACAAGGAGGAGGAAACAGCCTATAGGTAATTTGTAGCATTGTCAAGTCATCTTCTAACTTAAACTCTGAAAATCTCTGGCTGCCTTAAACACTACTGAGCTAGGGATTAAGTCAGGAGGGATTTCTACGTATTTCAGATTCAATACTTGTAAACACAGAAGGGATGAACCTAGTGAGAGAAGAAGTGTAGCTGTGTAGAGAGAGGTCAAATACCCGTAGATGAATTCCTTCTGTGCTGCACACTGTCATTGCAACTAAGAAATTTTTTTGTATTGAGTAGAATACCAGATATCTTTACCCTAGTATTAAATCTCTGAGAAAAACAGATTTAGTTCAAGAAACTCTATTGTCCACAGAGACTCTATAAAAGCATAAACCTTAAACAACTGATGCCATTTGTGATTTTTAACCAGCTAGAGTGGTTTCTTTCAAAAGTTAATATTTATCTTGCCATAATATTTACCTCCACATGGTAAGTGCTGCTATTTTCCCATGACTGCAATGAAGAATTGTGGTAAGATAAACTCACCTCTATAAGATAAATGTCAGATGTTTAATGAAAATCACTGGATGAGCATCCCAGGTTTACTTTGAATTTTCTGAGGGTCTGGCCCTCCAGTAAAATTTAACTCACAAAATTTTCCAAATATAAGTCCCTGTGTTCAAAACTGGGGATTACAAGAAATGAATTTTAAGAGAGCACATACCTTAAGGAAGAGATGGCTGGTTTAGAGATGCAGAGATGTGAATTCTCTACTCCTTTTTGATACTTAATTGTTGAGAGATTCTCTTGGCTTCAGTTTCATCTGTAAAATGAGCAGACTTAATTAGGCAGTCTCCAAGATTCTATGCCCAGTATGATTCTGATTCTATGTTAATATAGGACTAGGCTGAAGTCCATTGTTTATCATAAATATCATACTCCAGTATTTCAGAAATAAGACATTGAATATAATTTTGAGGATAAAAGAGATCTGAGGTGTGTCATTTACTGGCAGGAAATCACAAAATATTTGAGAGAATTAGATAGATACATAGAAAACTAAGTTAGAGCTTAATCTTACTTAAACTTAGGTTTAAATAAGCTGAAAGCAAACTTTGAACTCTGAAGAACCTGAAAAGGGATAGGATGCTTGGTTGAGGTATGACAATTTGGGTTATAATTACTAATATTTTGTGCTATTTTCCATGAGGAGCTTTCTTGACTCTCTTTGATGAGATATTGTACAGTTGAAATTCTAGAGTAGAATTCTCACTGTGACTCCAAAGACAACTACTCCATTTTTGTTTGTTTAATGTATTGTGCTTCCTTGTCGTCTTAGTCTATTCAGGCTACTATAACAAAGTATTATAGACTGGGTGGCTTAAACAACAGAACTTTATTTCTCACAGTTCTGGAGGCTAGGCAGTCTAAGATTAAGGCAGCAGCAGACTTAGTATCTGGTCAGGGTTCCCTTTCTGCTTCATAGATGTCAACTTCTTTCTACATCCTCACCTGGCAAAAGAAATGAACAAGCTCTCTTGGGCCTCTTGTATGGGCACAGTAAATATATTCATGGGGACACCTGACCTTATGACTTAATTACTTCCCTAAATAACTCACTTCTTAATACTACTGCATTGGGATTAGGTTTTCAACATATGTATTTAGAAGCAAGGGTGGACACAAATATTTAGACCATGGTTTTTGTCAAATCTAATTTTAAAGTAAGAGTCTACTTTTCTGCAAAGTTTTGACATCAGCAAGATGGCAAAACAGGACTTTCCAGAGCTCCTCTCCTGTAGAAACATTAATTTGAATAACTATTCATGCATAAAAATAACTTCACGATAACTAAAAAAAAAATCAAGTGACAGATTACAGCACCTGGATATAGCACAGAGATAAAAACAGATGCATTGAAAAGGGTAGAAAAGATAGTTTTACATTGCCTGTGTCATCTCTACCTCAACCCCAGGCAGACAGCATAGAGATACACTCTCCTTAGACGAAGGACAAAAAATGGGAGTGCTGGACATTGCCTTAGACGTCAACACTGGGCCTGTGCCAGTAAAACTCAGCACTGGGCAGGCCTTCTCACCAGACTATAGGCCAGTACCTGCAGACTGAGCCTCCAGGCCCACCCTAGCGCTAGGTTAGATCTCACAGCCTAAACTCCAGGTCTGCTTGGAAGACTTTCTGCTGCACCATTCCAGAGGCCCCAGATTCCAGATAGGCCTAATGCCAGACCAATTTCATATATTTAGTCTCTAGGCCTGGCTCAGGCTCTGGACCCATGCCAGCACCAGCCCAGCCCCTGCAGCCCTGGTCATAGCCAGCCCTGTGGCCCAGGCTCCAGATCTGGGTTAGGTGTTAGACCAGCCCAGAGCCAGGTGGGCCCACTTAGTCTCAGGATTCAGGCCTGCTCCAGTGCCAGCTTGGCAACACTGGTCTCAGTCACCAGGCTGGCACACACAGAGAATCCAGACCTTCTCAGTGTCAAGCTATTCCTGCCACTCTGCCCTCTAGATCAGTCCCTACAGCCCCACCCTGCAGCAGACCTACAGTCCAGGCCTGCTTCAGCAATCCCAGAGTTCACTCCTTCGCAGTAGACCCCACTCACTGGGCCATCCCCCACAGACCCAGGCCCCAGAATGACCCCTGAAGCTCCAGGACACCACCCACATGCAGGACTGTGCCAGTCTCTGCAGACCCAGAGTCTAGCTCCTATTGCTCCAGTCCCCAGGCCAGGCCAGCAACTGTGATCCAAAGCACTATACCAGCCTTTTTTTGTATACAGACTTTGTGCCTGCCACAGGCTCCAGGCTAGTCCCAGTGGCCCCAGGATTCAGTGGCCACGGAGTTCAGGACCAACTCAGTAGATCCCAGTGTTAGGCTAGCCTCCATGGACAGAGGCGCCAGGCCTATCCCAGTGGGCCCAAGTGCCAGGCCGACCCCAGTGCTAGGTCAGCTCTTACGGACTCAGGCTTCTGATTGGCTCCACAAATACAGTCTCCAGGCCCACTCTTTTTTTCTTTCCTTTTCTTTTGAGGTAGAATCTCATTCCATGGCACAGACTAGAGTACAGCAGCATGATCTCAGCTCAATGCAGCCTCTGCCTCCTGGGTTCAAGTAATTCTTCTTTCTCAGCCACCCAAGTAGCTGGGATTACACCAAACCGAATTAATTTTTACATTTTAAGTAAAGATGGGGTTTCATCTTGTTGGCTAGGCTGGTCTCAAACTCCTGGCCTCAAATTATTTGCCTTCCTCTGTGTCCCAAAGTGTTATAATTATACACTTCTGCCACTGCACCTGGCCTCCCTCTTATAAGCCCAGGCTCTAGACCAGGCATCCCTAAACTTTTTACACAGGGGGCCAGTTCACTGTCCCTCAGACCGTTGGAGGGCTGCCACATATTGTGCTCCTCTCATTGACCACCAATGAAAGAGGTGCCCCTTCCTGAAGTGCGGCGGAGGGCCGGATAAATGGCCTCAGGGGGCCGCATGCGGCCCGCGGGCCGTAGTTCGGGGACGCCTGCTCTAGACCCACCTCTGTGGAACCAATTAATAGGTCCATCCCAGTGAATCCTGGCTCCAAGGCCAATACTGCAAACCCAGGTGCCAGGCCTACGTACCTGCTGACCCAGATACCAAGCCAATCTACTCAAGGACTCCAGCAGCAAGCCTGCCTATAGACTACATCAGACAGCTTGCCTAGAATTTTTAGACAGGCTTACTGGTAAAGGACTTTCCTAGGCAAAGCCAGTCTACAGAAACTTAAATATGTCCCCAGTTCTTTAAATGTGCAAGCAACAACATCTGGCCACAAGGATCAAGAATAGTCAGGTAAACAAGATACCACCAAAGGAACAATATAAAGCACCAGTAACAGACCCTAAAGAAATGGAGATTTATGAATTGCTTGACAGACATTTAAAGTAATTGTTTTAAGGATGTTCAGTTAACTTCCAGAAAATGCAGAGGAATAATTTGACAAAATCAGGTAATAAATACACATCTAAAATTAGAAGTTTAACAGAGAGGTCATAAAAAATTGAACAAAAATTCTAGAACTCAAAAATATAAAAATACAACGAATGAAATAAAAAATACAATAGAATGTCAACAGAATTGATCGAACAGAAGAATTTGTAAACCTGAAGACGGACGATTTGAAAGCACACAGTCAGTGGAGGAAAGACAAATAATAAGAGAGCCTTCAGGACATATGAGACAGCATTAAAAGAGCAAATATTTTAATTATAGATATACAAGAAGAAGAAGATAAAGACAAAAAACCAGAAGACTTATTTAAAGAAAAAGTAGCAGAAAAGTTTTCAAATCTGGGAAATAATATAAATATCCTGGTAGAGGAAGTTCCAAGGTCTCTAATCAGATTCAATCCAAACTAGACTAAACAAAGATATATTGTAATCAAACTGTCAAAAATCAAAAACAAAGTAATAATCCTGAAAGTGTAAGTTGGTGCAAAAGTAATTGCCGTTTTGCCATTGACAGTAATGGCAAAAACCACAATTGCTTTTGCACCAAACTAATAGAAAGAAAAAAGTATATTACATAAAAGGTAGTTCCAATAAAGCTAGTAGTGGTCTTCTCGGTAGAAACATTATAGGCAAGGAGAGAGTGGGATGATACATTCAAAGTAGTGAAGAAAAAATACTGCCAATCCAGAATAATATATCTAGCACAACTGTCCTTCAGAAATGAAGAAGAAATAAAATATTTTCTAGACAAACAAAAGCTGAGGGAGTTTATCACAGCCAAATTTGTCTTACAAAAAATGCTAAAAGTATTTCTTTAAGCTGAAAGAAAAAGATGCTAATTAATAACAAAAACATGAAAGTATAAAACTTATTGGTAAAAGTAAGTACATAGCCTATAAAACTCACTGATAAAAGTAAGTACACAGTCAAAGTCAGAATAATCTAATACCGTAGAGGTAGTGTATAGATCACTCATGTCTTCAGTGCAAAGGTTAAATAACAAAACTATTAAAAATGATGTAATAATTTTTTAAGGGATACACAATATAAAAAGATGCAAATTGTGACACTGAAAACATAGAATGCAAGAGTAGATGTGGAGGAAAAATGTTGTTTTTGTTTGCTCAAGTTGATGTCAGATTATAATAATCTCTATGATATATTTTATATAAGCCGTATGTAAACCTCAAAGCAAAAGCCTGTAATAGATATACAAAATATAAAAAGTAAGAACTAGAGAATAACAGTTTATAATTCACCTATCACAAAGGAAGACAGCAAGAAAGGAAGAAAAAAAAAGGAGTTACAAAAAATAAAAACGAACAAACAGAAACAGAAAATAATTCACAAAATAGCAGTAGTAAGTCCTAAGCTATCAATAATTTCTTTGACTATAAATGGATTAAATTCTCAAATCAAAAGCTTTAGAGTGGCTGAAGGAATTTAAAACAAAAAACAAGACTCAATTATATGCTGTCTACAAGAGATGCATTTCACCTTTAAAAATATATATAAATGGAAAGTGAAGAGATAGAAATGGATATTCCACACAAATGGAAACCAAGAGAGCAGGGATGCTAAGTATATCAGACAAAATGACTTTTTTGAAAAAGGTCATGATATAATGACAAAGGGCTCAATTCATCAAAATGATATAACAATTGTAAATAAATTTGCAGCCAAAATTGGAGCACCTAAATATATGAAGAAAACATTAATAGATCTGAAAAGAGATATAGACTGGAATACATTATCCGTATCTTGGCTATTTTGAATGAACATGAGAGTACAGATATCTTTTCTGCATACTGATTTCAATTCCTTTGGATATAATAATCAGAAGTAAGATTGCTGGATCATATGTCAATTCTATTTTCAGTTATTTGAGGAACTTCTGCATTGTTTTCCTTGGTGCTTGCACTAATTTACCTTCCCACCAACAATCCACAGCAGTTGTTTCCTTTTCTTCATACCCTCACTGATACTTATCTTTCATCTTTTGGATAGTAGTTATTCTAATAGGTGTAACATAATATCTCATTGTGGTTTTAATATGCAATACCCTGATGCTTAGCAATGATGAGCACTTTTTAATATATCTGTTGACCATTTGTATATCTTCTTTTAAGAAATATCTATTTAGGTTTTCTGGCCATTATTTCATAAAATTCTTTAATTTGTTATTGATTTGAGTCTCCTAAATATTTTGGATATTAATGCCTTATCAGATATATGGCTTGCAAATATTTTCTTTCAATACATGGATTTTCTCTTCACTCTAATAGTTCCCTTTGCTGTGCAGAAGCCTTTTAGTTTGATGCAATTCTGTATGCTTATGTTTTACATTTGTTGACTCTGCTTTTGAGGTCATATTAAGGAAATCTTTGCCCAGAACAATGCTTTGGAGCATTTCTTCGATGTTTTCTCCTAACAGTTTTACAGTTTTAGGTCTTATGTTTACATCTTTCTTTCTTTTTTTTTAGTTAATTTTTGTAATATGGCATGAGAAAAGGGTCAAATTTTATTCTTCTGCAGGTGAATCTCCTGTTTTCTCAAGAGTTTATTGAAGAGACTGTCATTTCCTCATTGTGTGTTCTTGGCACCTTCGTTGAAAATTAATTGACTGTAAATGTATAGATTTATTTCTGGGCTCCCTCTTCTACTCCACTGGTCTATTATGTCTGTTTTTTCTGTTTATACCATGCAACTTTATTTACTGTGGCTTTCCAGTATATTTTTTAGTGAGGTAGTATAATGCTTCCAGCTTTGCTCTTTTTTAAAAAAAAAAAAAATCAACATTGCTTTGGTTGCTCAGGGTTTTTTGTGGTTCTACACAAATTTTAGGATTTTTTTTTTTTTACTTATGCAAAAATGTCACTAGAATTTTGATAAGGATTGCACTGAATATGCAGATCACTTTGTGTAATAGAGACATTTTAATACTATTAATTCTTCAAATCAATAAACACAAAATACCTTACATTTATCTATTGTTTCATCAGTGTTTTATATTTTTCAGTATACAGATCTTTCAGGTTGGCAATTAAGGTTAAATGAGGTTATAAAGATGGTGCCCTGATCCAATAAGATTAGTGTCCTTACAAAAATAGACACTGGAATAGACAGTGGAAAGTTCATTCTCTCCGTGTGTGTGTGCGTGCGCCTGTATGTGTGCGTGCGCACGTGTGCATGCACTGAGAAAGTCTATGTGACAATGCAGTAAGAAGGTGGCTCTATGCAAGCCAGGAAGAGCACCCTCACTAAAACCAGAATTGACCAGAACCTTGATCTTGGAATTCCAGACTTCAGAAGTGTAAAAAGTAAGAATTTTTTTTGTGTGTAAGCCACCAGTCTATAGTGTTTTGTTATGATAGCCCAGGCACACTAAGATGAGAAAACAAATATACATCACATGAGGGAAATAGGTTTATCTTGAAATAACTTTTCGGATACATGTTTTCTCTATGGTAACCAGTTTTAATTTGCATTACTTTGATGCTTAGCAATGATAAGCATTTTTTCATATATCTGTTGGCCAATTGTGTGTCTTCTTTTGAGAAATGCCTGTTTCAAGAACTGAAATAAAAACAAAATGCAGTGTATAACTAATTATTAACAACCACTTCTATGTGTGCACACAGTATTTATATGCTGTTGTACCCAGTATTGAGTTGTTAGGAGATGGGACTAGTAATACAAACTCTGTAGATGTGAATAGTCATACAAAAAACTATGATGTATATATCCTGTGCAAATTAGCTCACCTACAAACTTAAACTCTGGAGAGCAGTATCACACACACTAGCACATTGTGGAAATGCAAAAAAAAAAAAAAAAAAAAAATCAGCAATAACAAAATTGGTGAGAGGTAGGTGGCAAAATCTTATTATCATTTTATAGAGGAGAAAAAATGTGCAGCAGAAAGGTCAAGCATCTTGTTCAAAGTGACGCAGAATAACTGAGTTGAGCCCCGGAATGATTAACTTCTGTTTTCTACTCTAGTGGACTTAAGGTTACAGAATCCAACGAGGAAGGTCAAGGTATCAGTTTTATGCCATGAGACGGTTATGCTACATGGGTCACTTCTGTTCTTTTGTCCCCTCACCTGGGAACCACTTGATGGCTTTAGCCTCAGCAGCTCTCCCCATCCTGGGAAACCTAAATCTGAAACTAGACACTACATTAAAAGTTAGTACGTCTGACTGACTGAATTTCAGATCTGCCGAACTCTAGGCTATTCAATATTTTTATTTAATTAGAATTTCTTTGTGTTCAATCTGTGTTTTCTTTGTTGGATAATGACCTGGTGATCTCTTCAAAAGAGTATAGGGGCTTCCAGTGGGGGACACCTGGAAACCTGTTCTAAGACTAAGTATTAGGAGTAGTTTGCAGAGCCACTGAAGGGTATGCTGGGCATGATTGGTTTCCCACGCTCTGCACTGAGCCCACAGTTTTTGAGAAATTGTGTTAATGTCTAGATCATTTGAAGAAGTGAATTGATAAAAAGGTGAATTGATGACTCCTGAAAATGTTACTGTAATAATTAAGCTACTGTCATTTTTTTGTCTCTCCAAAGTTCAGGCACTGTTGGCCATGCCTTCCTTCGCATTCTCCCTTTTACTGGCTCAGGGATCACACATTTACTTCTGCAGTAACTGCTTCCTTTCTTTTTTCACTTCTGTCTGCTACCCACCATATGTGAATAAATTCTTTAATTCAGGGCTTTATGGAAATTACAAAATTATGTTGAGAACAACAAAACTCATATCCTCAAATCAGAGCTTCATTTTTTGCTATTGGGCTAAATTAGGTGTCAATTATACAACTAAATGAAATGGGTTTGTGGTCAGGTTCTGGTTTCAACTTTCAGTTCTTTCTCACTGGAAATCTGATAAGAAAATATATACTTTTTGACTTAGTTAATAAGTGACATTTGTTGTGGTCCAGTTTGTGCATATTGTTTTTCTATATTTTGATAATTCTTTTTGTTTGTAGTTTTCTATATTGATGAGTTTGGTTGCCTCTTTGTTTCAATGATTTTATTATTATTTTTAGGTTATTCTCTAATTCTAAGTTAGATGATCATAAAAAGTTAGAGAATTAAATCTATCGTGGTCATTTTCCCACAAGAATTCTTTGACACTACTTGAGGATTCAACAGTTTTATTTCATTCTGACACTAATAACATAGGGTTAGAACAGACAGCACTGGTTGAGGGGTTCAGTATCACAAGACTTCCCCCACTTTAGATGTCAACTTTCCCAGGTATCCTCAAGGCACCTGAACCTTTTCTCAGCTGATATAACTTTAGGGGTTCCCATGACCCCCTCTTAGGTTTGATAATTCACTAGAATAACTCACAGAACTCAGGAAAGTGCTATACTTATCATTTCAATATTATTACAAAGGATACAACTCAGGAAGAGCCAAATAAAAGAGATTTATAGGGTAACGTATATGGCTGGGGTGGGGCCTAGAGATTCCATGCTTATATTTCAAGATCTCTGAACCCCTAATCAATTGACTTTCAATCAATTGATGTTATGACTTTTTAAAGGAAAACTTGTTAAGAGAGTGTTGTGGTAATCTAGGTAAGAGATGATGGTGAGGCATACTGGGGTGAAAGAAGTGAAGGTAAAGAGGAGTGATCATATTCAGGGAAGATCCAAAACATTTCCAGACATTGAGTATGTGGGAAAAAGCAGAATCAAGAGTGACTCCAAGGTTTCTGAGCTGAGAGGTTGGAAGGATGGAATTGCCATCAACTACAGTGTGAAAAGCTGTAACTGCAGCAGTTTGGGGTGGGTTGGAGGGGTGTTTATGTGGAGGAAGATCAGAGTTCAGCAGTCTGGAAATAGAGGGGAGAGCTGTCTAGGCTATAGACATACTTTTGAAACTTGATGACAAGTAAATGTCACTTAAAGCTGGGAGACTGAATTAAATCACTGTATTTTTGAATATGCAAAAAGAACAGAAGTCCAGGGATTTATCCCTGGGGGAGCCCAACATTGAGAGGTCAAGTAGAAGAAAAGGATATGCATAGGAGTCTGAAAAACATGGACTGGTGGAGTAGGAGGGCAACCAAGGAAACTTTGAATTCCTTTGAAGTCAGATGAAGAGAAATGTGTTGTGCTAAGAGTGATCATCTCTCTTAAACGTTGCTTAATAGGTCCAGTATATGAGGACCAGAATTAAACAATTGATTTAAGAATGTAGATGTCATTGGTGACAATTACAAAAGCATTTTTGGTGGAGTGGTTGGGGACTAGAGTGAATTTGAAAAAGAATGGAGAAAGAAAAATTAGAGACAAGTATTTATAGTTTTGTAAATAAATTTTGTTTGTGGAGCAGTAGTTAGTGAAAGGAGTAAAGGGGGATTTTTCTGTTAGTTCATTTTGAAGATGAAGAGAGAGAGAGAATGGGACATTAGTGGAGGAGGAAATAGGATGATATAGAAGATCTTGGGGAAAATTGCTACAGCATTGTCTTTGAGTATGTGAGAATGGATGGAATCTCATATACGAGTGAAAGTATTAGCTTCAGCCAGGAGCACAGATGTTCATCAAAGTGGGAAGGCAAATTCTGGGAGGTAGAAACTGGTAGGTAGAGATGGGAATCTCTTGGAACTTCTTTATGATTGCTTTAATTTTTTCCATCAACTAGGAGACAAGAGTCTTCAGTTGAGAATGAAGACAGTGGAGGAGACACTGGGTGTATTAGTCGGGGTTCTCTAAAAGGACAGAACTAATAGGATAGATGCATATATGAAGGGAAGTTTAAGAGAATTGACTCACAGTAAGAAGGTGAAGTCCCACAATAGGCTGTCTGTAAGCTGAGGAGCCAGGAATACAGTCGAAGTCCCAAAAGCTCAAAAGTAGGGAAGCCAATAGTGAATTCTTTAGCCTGTGGCCAAAGGCTGAAGAGCCCCTGGCAAATCACTAGTGTCGGTCCCAGAATCCAAAAACTGAAGAGTTTGGAGCCTGATGTTCAAGGGCAGGAAGCATCCAACATGAGAGAAAGATGAAGGTCAGAAAACTTAGCTTGTCTAAGTTTTTATCCTAGCCATGCTGATGGCTGCTTTTATCCTAGCCATGCTGATGGCTGATTAGATGGTGTCCACCCAAATTGAGGGTGGGTCTGCCTCTCCCAGTCCACTGACTCAAATATTAATCTTTTTTGGCAATACCCTCACAGACACACCCAGAGACAACAGTTTGCATCCTTCAATCCAGTCAGGTTGACACCTAATATTAACCATCACACTGGGGTTTCCAGAAAAAAAGGGAAAGTGTGAAGTAGTCCTCTTAAGGAATGAATGAATGAACTAGGTGTATATGATACAATTGGGGAGTGTAAATTTATAATAATGATGTGACATGATATGTAGCCTAACATGTAATATGTAATATGACTGCCTGGCAGCATTAAGGATTGATTTGGAATTAATGAATTATTAGTGAAATTCATCATGGTGGTTGTGTATTTTGTTCTAGCCATGTTCAACTGCATCAATAAAGAAGCGGAATAGAGGGAGAATTACTTTAACCAGGACTGTGGTTTTGTTAAGAGAATACAGCAAAGCAAATGAGAAGCAGAGTAGTCTGGGGAATTCACAAAGGACCAGGAAATTTAAAGTGAGTAAGAAGGAAAGTGATGACATTAGAGGTGATAGTAATTGAAACCTGTCAGATCATCAAAATGAGAGGTAATTTTGGGGTTGGGATCTAAAGGAATGAACTAGAGAGACTGGATATGGTCAGCAGAGGGTAGAGCATGAAACTGATCATGAGAGATTTTACTATTGGTGATGAAAGAGTCTTAAGCATGACCACAAGAGAGAGTTAAGGAGGAGTATAAGAAGGATAACATCAGTGGAAGACAGAAATCCAAAGCTCTGAAAGATCAAGTTATTAGAGAGGTCAATCATATCATCACTGAAAAGAAAGGCAGAATAAGTACTGGAGTGAGTGAGTGTGAGCCAGGAACTAAAACTGTTTAGAACTGAGGAGAAATGGCCCAAGTGTGAGGCTGAAGGGGGGAGGTCATTGAATGACAGCAATACTGAAGAGTAGGGTGAGATAGTCTGCTGAGATTGAGAGCTGGAAATGTTTTCTTTCCAGAAGAGAGAAGGAGAATGGTCTGAAAGCAGGAAAAAAAAAAAAAAAAAAAAAAAAAAAAAAAAACAAAAAAAGACATGGTAATGACTTACCCAGATATTGACCCAGTAGGACAAGAGTTGTGAACAAGAGTTGTGAGAAAATGACACTGGGACTATTTGAGAGGGCCACTGGGGAGGCCACGTCCCCCAGGGAAGAGCCTGTAGTTAGAGCAAGAACATGAAGAGAATGTTCAGAGAACAGGTTCTGATTACTAATTGGTCTCCTTACTGCCATTCCTTATAGCATCCAAGTGAAAAGGGCAGCATAATCTAGACATTTACAAGGCTATTATCCAAAAAATTGGATATTTCATCTGCTATTTTGTTTGTATCCATAATAAAAGATGCAAAAGAATATTTATCCTTGGGACATTTTCTTCTTTCACATTCTGGCTGAAATGGGCCATGGAAATGCTGTTTATTTACCTAAGATTTTGACTGTGCAAATCATCTTTAATTACTTAATTGGCTTTGATAGATCAAAAGCAGAAAAAGCAATCTACATGCTGGGCTGTGACTTTATAGGCTTGTATGTTTGCAAGGTGTTGGTAGGCTGGAAAACTAAGGTGTGTAGATTACTTATTTTACCAAGTCCAGAAATAGAAATTGTGAAGGAGTAATAATCTTGTAAACCTAGAAATTTCCGGAGCTGTTGAAAATAGTTTACAAACATACAAAGCAAAAGGAAAGACTAGCCTTGTAAATTTTAAGTATTTATTTTTGTTAATTTCCTTTATGCACTAAATGGCTTTCATTTTGCTAGCCAGTATTTAAGTTTTAGCTTTCTTCCAATTGATATGTCATGGGCAATAAATTATGCACAGTCCTGCTAAAAACAAACCAGTTTTAAAAAAAGCAATAATTACCAAAGACCAGAATTGCAGTCAACATTTAAATGGATAATATTGGCCTACAACTCTTTGCCTGCCTCTTTTACTCCCAAAATTGCCACTGGTATTTACAAACTGCAAAACTTGCCCTGAATTGCTGGCTCCAATGTGCCAAGAACCTTGAGAAAAGAACCATGCTAGAATAAACCATACTACTCTCCTATCTTTTCCCATTCCCTGTGGTCCAGGCTTCTGACTGCTCTGTGCATGATTTCTCTCATCCTACCTCAATGTGAACACACCTAAGGAGTGTGAAAATAAAATTGGGGTGAATTAAAATGTGAAAATTGCCTTTGGATACTGGATAACACTGGAGATTTTGTATTCTGCTCATTTCTGTGCCCTTAGATAGAGCTTTGTGGCAGATAACACCTCTAAAATCCTGCACTTACTCATCCAAAATAGGACCTGCTGTTTGTGGTCTGCACATCCTCCTGTTTCAGGGTACTTTTACAGTTGGGATTAGCCTACAGTTGAGTAGTTTAAAATGAGGTTCGTGGCCTTTTAGCTATTTGCTAGATAAATGTATATGTCTTTTTTGCTCATCTTTCTCTATCAGCTGTAAATACATACACGAGTACATGGTATTCTTGATATCAAAGAATTGAGAGGACTTGTATCAATTTGGAAATGTTTATAGTGAGATACTGTGATGACAGTAACCCACAAAAAGAATATATGAGACCCCATAAAAATAATTACAAATGTTCTCATTTTCTCTTTCTTGCATTGGCAAGGGAATTGAGAAAGCATTATATTTACAGGGGGAATGTCTTTGCCTTTATGAACCCCAGAAAACAGTTTCCTTTTGTAAGCTTAGCTTGAAATATTATAGCATTTGCCCTCATGTTTCCAGTGGGCATTGTGAAGTATTAAAGAATTTTGGAAGTATTTTAATCTCCATGAAACAAGCAATCATGTATGTCTTCATGATATTATCCTGACATCACATGGAAACTCCAATAACTAATACAGGAGTTATGGTGACATATTACAGGATAATTCAAATTTTAGTTGTCCTGAGATTGAATAACAATAACTACACACTAAAACTACATTTGAGGTCAGCTACCAAAGCTCGCTTCAGAACAAGCCTAACATGGAAACTCTAAATATAAAATCATGAACTACCTAACCTCTAGCAGGGTGTGAAACCCAACTTGGAAGACCTTTTTGATGGAAAACTTCAAATAAATAGAATGCTCAGAGAACAAGAATGTTCCAGTCCATGAGGCAGTTTTCACTACCATTTCAAACATACCACACAATAGTGACCTTTTTTCCTTGAATTCAGCATCCATAATAGAATCTTGTTAATTAATTGTAGTTCAAGGTCTCAAGGTCATCATTATAAACCACTCTTCACTGGAGATATCGTAGATGTATAGTTTTTTATCCTTGAAAAGAATATTCACATATTCTATTTAATGTGATTGCCAATGAGGTTAGGACAGCTCTTTATACCCCAATAGTATATATAAACATTGTAGAAAATTGTACTCTGTCTCTATTTCTAGCTCCCCCTCTTCCATCCTTTTTAAAGAGATCATTGATATCTACTTATTTTCTCAATATCTACATCAAGTACACAAGCAATGAAATTTCTATTTACAATTAATCTAGGTTTTCATGTACATTTCTATAATGATTTTCCTTTAGATAAAAAGAGAACAAATTTAATTTTAGATGGAAACTCAAAGGGAAGATGAATATAGTAACTTGGTTAATGTAACTTGCTGTGGCTTCTTCCCATATAGGGAGGTCAACAGTGACATTACAAAATTTTAGTAAATCTCTTCAGCTCTCCAAAGTTAAGGGGTAGAAAGCTATGAAGTACATAAATAAGCTTAACATTATGACTATGCCATACTAGTTTCCACTTATTTTTATTTGAAGATTGAATTCACAATCCTGTATAATATTTTTGATCACAGACCAAAATTTAACAGGTGTAAGAAAAGTGATGGAACCATTCTGACTTCATAGGGAATCATTTTTAAATTATTGAATAATTCACTCCACTCCTTCTAGATACCTACTTTTATGGTAAGGACTATGAGAATTACTCAAGAAATATAGTTGTGGTCTTTACTCCAAAGTGCATCTGTTGAAATGTAACATGTGCATATGAAACAGATGATCTATAAGTACAGATGCCAAAAGTGTCAAACGTAATGATGTATATTAAAATTTTTTTAAACTTTAATGAGTCACTAGGGACTCTTGTTAAAATGCAACAATTTGATTATGTAAGTCAGGGAAAAGGGCCTGAGATTCTGCATTTCTAACAAGTTTTCAGGTAAATGATGCTGCCCAATGGACTGCACTTTGAATTGAAGGAATACAGACCAGTGTTTTTCAATAGAACTATAATTTGATCAAGAAATCTGAGCCACATATGGAATTTCAAATTTTCTCATGGTCATATTTTAAAAAGTTAAAAAAGGAAGGTAAAATTAATTTGAGAACTATTTTGGTTTAACCAAATATAGAAAAATATAATCATTTTAACATATAATTGAAATAAAAATATTGCTATGGTTAACATTATTTTTCGTTTTCTGGTGTATGTTTTGCAGTTACAGAACATCTCAGTTAAGACTAGCTACAGCTCAAGTGTTCAATCACCACACGTGTCTGGTAGCATGGACTGGACAGAACAGATCTAGATAATACGTGTCATGGAACTACAGACAGCAAAAAGGAAAATTAGAGTCCATAGAGGAGGAAGCTACAGGGAGCTCAACATTGAAAGCTGAATGAGGTTTGCAGAGAAGAGGGTGGAATTGAGGGTAGAACAACTTCAAATGGCAAAGCATCTGTTGGGTTTGCTTATTTAGAAATTTGGTGATAACCAGACTTCAAAGCTGTGAAGAGAAATGAACAGGATTTATACATTCTTGCCAGAACCCCACTAGAACCAGATAAACTCTTAACCTGTTCCTGCCTTGAACTGTGGATAATGCAGGAAAAAAAAGAGTGGCATCCAATTTGTTGCCATATGAGGGATGGCAGCAATTTGTGATGTTGACCTTCAATATGCAAATAGGAGGTCCACCTAGGTTTGGACTAAACAGACTTGCCAGTGCCCAAAGATGTCACTGAAGTCTTCTTGATATTACATGAAGCTATTCAGGTCACCGCCAAATCTGTCAAATTCTCCTGCCATTTTTAGAGTGTATATTTTTAGAAATAAATATGTCAGAAAGAGGAACTGATGGATTCTTGGCTCTATCAATCAAGGTAATGTTATTTAAATGGAAGGTTCTTGTGAGAATTAGAGGTCATGTATATAAGAAGCAAAGGGCCTGGCACGTAACAGATGACCAGTAGGTGATGGCTGCTATGACTGTGATAATTCTTATCATTATTATTATCATTATGTTACCATCCTTTAAACTTTACCTCCACTGAATGCCACATTGCCTGGATGGAAGAAATATACTCAAAGGGATAGTCAATTACTACAACCTTACCAGCACCAGGCAAAGCTTTCTCTCTCTCACCCTTTCTCTCATTGGCTAAGTTATTGCAAATGAATATTGTATTCTTATTACTTTCTACCTGTGAAGATTCTTAGTTCTTTTTCCTACCCTATAAGTTGTTCCTGGGCTCAGAGGGATGCAAGCTAACCCACTGACAGACATTCTCACAGGGATTACCATACAAGAGCATTCACTTCAAGGTGAATATGTTATTAGTAAGAGTTTTACATGTATGGTTACTGAGCTTCTCACCAACTGTTGGGTGCTACTAAGAATGTGTTATTTAAGAGAGGAAATTATTGTTAAAGATCTGTGTAGAATATTGTATAGTCCTCTTTTCTTAAAGAATACTTGTCTTATTATAGCCGCAATGATGCTGGTGTGAGTCAGTTGAATGAATTTTTTCCTTTCTTAACCAAAGCCTGGAATAAGTTTCTCATCTGACTATTTTCTTCTCATCTGTGGCTACTGTGTCTTATTTTCAGATCTCCAGAACTAATGCTACCTCTCCAGCTTATGTTCAGAGTGACTTACTGTTAGTATTGTTATGAGTCATTGAAGAGAAATTCAAGTTACCTATTAAATCAGAGGACTATTTGGGGGAAAACAGGAATTTTATACCTTATTGAAGAGCTGAGTTACAAAAACATCACTTTATATTTACTCCATTGAACTGCCCTAGGAAATGTCACGAGGGCACCAGAATTGGGCAATTCACAGCTTTCACACAGGATGAAATTCCTTTCTTCAGCATTATTTCTATACTGTTTCAAGTAAGCAACCAAATGTCAACTGCTGTAACCATCTCTATGGAATGTTTTAATTAACCCCTTTATTAGTAAGGATCAGTCTTTCACCCACCTTCCTGGGAAGCGTTTCTCTAATAGGTGATGAAATTGGCCATTTTGTTCGTCCAGCTGTCAGAGGAGCGTGCTCTGCACAGAGCAGGTTGATTCCATGCAGGTGTGGTACAGAGCTTATCAGCAGACTATGAGATGTCATCCGCTTTATTTTTGTTGAGAAGCTTGCCCACCTGCCTCCTGATTTCTTGCTGACACACCTTCCCATGTTTTTTTACTTTCTGGTCTCACAAGGGCCAAATTTTTATTATTGTTCTAAGTCATATTTAAATAACACAGTCATCTAAGCTGGCAGTG
Source organism: Saimiri boliviensis (assembly GCF_048565385.1). Taxonomy (NCBI): domain Eukaryota; kingdom Metazoa; phylum Chordata; class Mammalia; order Primates; family Cebidae; genus Saimiri; species Saimiri boliviensis. The sequence continues at coordinate 114,299,075 of NC_133459.1, read as the reverse complement.
AAGATACTTTGCATGTAAGCAACCTGTTTGTGGTTATAATCTAATTGTAAATATATTAGATTATATATTTACAATTATCAGAAACAATTGGGGTTAAGGACAGCTTTAAGTGAAAAAGACAACAAAGAAGAATGTCATTTTTTCTCGTTTCTTTTCAAATAATAGAAACTGACTCAATTAGATGCAACTCTTTCAGACAATGTGGGGAATAGAAAAGGATCATAAGATATAGCCCTGGCTTTAGGGAGTGATGGGACTGGTCAATAATTGCTGAGCACTTACTGTTTGCAGAGCATTGTGAAAAAGAATAACGCAGTAAAACACAAGGCATATACAAAGATCATTTATAATTAAAATGACAAAACTCTATGTGACTAAATGAATGACACAAGTGATTAGAGTTGTGATTATTTAGAGTGAGGAGAAAACGTTGTAAGACGGAATATCGCCCAAGAAAGTATACTCGGAACAATGTTTCTAAAATGTCAATGTGACGATGGTCAGACCACCCCAACCACGTTAACAATCTCTTCAGTGGTTCTACTTTTCAAGGCCCTACTTCTGCATACTCATCTCTTGGCCTCTCTTTCTAGAACTAGACTCTCCTGTTGCACTGAAAATTAACCTGTTTTAGAGTTCTACATCGCGTGCTTGCAGCATTTCGTATGTTATTCTTTCTACTTGGAGCATTAACAATTTGTCTCTTGCCTGGCTAATTCTTACGAATTCCCAGGATTTTTGAGACATTCCCTTGGCCCAATACCTGGGTTAAGTGTATCCCTGGCTTCTTGCATTTACCTTATTGTAACTGCTGTAGCTCCTAATTATTCTCCCGCACCATGAGACTCAAGGCTCTGTAACAGATGAGGACTTCATTTTTTTTTTTTTTTTTTTTTTTTTAGGCAGTTTGTGTCCAGGACAGTCCTGAGGTCTAGCGGAGCTGCACTTTGACGGTCCTGTGGGATTCTCACAGCTGGAAAGGGAACAACTGGAGCAAAGCTGGAGGGCAATGGCATTTCCCCAACATCCTCCCAGACCCTGACATAAGGATGCTGAAGCATTCCTTCTTTGTATTTTCATGCAAACTCCATATTTTAATACCTACTTTACAAAAGAAAAGACTGATTAGGGATAAAAATGTTTAAATGTCTAACTTGAAATCATATAGAGGATAAGTTAGGGAGCCAGAATTGAAATCCAGGTCTGTTTGGTCCTAAGTGGTCACTTGGGAAAATGTTTATTTATATATTTAAAACAATTTAGTAATACTAATAGTCATAATCTCTAAACTTTAAGTTGGTGTATTGCTAAACACTTTGCATTGATTAACTATTAATTTACTTATGAATACTATTAAAAAGTTACCATAATTATGCTCATCTCACAGATAAGGAAACACAGGCCCAGAGAATTTGGCCCAAAGCTACCCAGCTAGGAAGGGGAGTCCAGGTATATAAATCCTGCCAACCCGAAATGAGGGTTTAGGCTCCAGAGATAGATCAATTGCTTGGGCTCTCAGGTCAGCTGCTGGAATTCCAGTCTACTGTTCATGACTCGTGTAACTTTGGGTAGGTTACTTCACCTTTCTGTAAGCCAGTGTTCCCGGTTGTAATTTCTAAAATTAAATATAAAATTCTTAGCATAGACCCTGGCATAAAGTATATAATAAATGTTAGTGGAGAGAGATCCAAGATGGCTGATCACTAGCAGCTCGGGATTGTAGCTCCCACTGAAAATGCAAAGAACGAGAGGACGCCACACCTTCACATGAATTCTTGTTGCTCACGCACCAGGAGATTCCCAGCGGAGGAGCCCCACGGGTCGCCAGCGCGACTCTTGTGACCGGCGAGGCGGTTTTGCCGGCGCCTCGGAGCGTCGGTTCTTGGTGCAGAGTCAGAAAAGCACCATCAATCTTAACGCCAATGATTTGGTCGGCGCAGTGGGTTGCTCAGATTTCGGCGCTGAGAATCAATAAGTTGGACGTCCACTCAGAAACCCAATTACAAAGTCGGTAATTATAAAGACCACAGATGGATAAATCTACAATGAAGGGAAGAAAACAGTCAAAAAAGGCTGAGAATACCCAAGATCAAAACGCCTCTTCCTCAGCGGGGGATCCCAGTTCCTCATCAGCAACAAAACAAGGCTTGATGGAGAACGGGTGTGTTCCAATTACAGAAGCAGGCTTCAAAATGTGGATAATGAGAAACTTCTGTGAATTAAAAGAACTTGTTTTAACCCAATCTAAAGTAACTAAGAACTTTGAAAAAAGGTTTGACGAAATGTCAACAAGAATACAAAATTTAGAGAGGAAAATAAGTGAATTGATGGAACTGAAAAACACAATACGAGAACTACGTGAAGTATGCACAAGTTTTAACAGCCGAATTGATCAAGCAGAAGAAAGGATATCAGAGGTCGAAGACCAACTCAATGAAATAAAACAAGAAGACAAGATTAGAGAAAAAAGGATAAAAAGGAACGAGCAAAGTCTCCAAGAAATATGGGACTATGTGAAAAGACCTAATCTACGCTTGATAGGTGTACCTGAATGTGACGAAGAGAATGAATCCAAGCTGGAAAATATGCTTCAGGATATTATTCAGGAAAATTTTCCCAGCTTAGTAAGGCAGGATAATATTCAACTCCAGGTAATACAGAGAACACCACAAAGATATTCCTCAAGAAGAGCAACTCCAAGGCACATAATCATCAGATTCACCAGGGTTGAAATGAAGGAGAAAATACTAAGGGCAGCCAGAGAGAAAGGTCAGGTTACCCACAAAGGGAAGCCTATCAGACTTACAGCAGATCTTTCAGCAGAAACCCTACAAGCCAGAAGAGAGTGGGGACCAATATTCAACATCCTTAAAGAAAAGAACTTTCAACCCAGAATTTCACATCCAGCCAAACTAAGCTTCTTAAGTGAAGGAAAAATAAAGTTTTTGGTGAACAAGCAAGCACTCAGAGATTTCATCACCACCAGGCCTGCTTTACAAGAGCTTCTGAAAGAACCACTACACATAGAAAGGAACAAACAGTATCAGCCTTTCTAAAAAATACCAAAAAGTAAAGAACATTGATATAATGAAGAATTTACATCAACTAATGGGCAAAATAGCCAGCTAATATTAAATCACAGTATTAAACTCACATATATCATTATTAATTCTAAATTTAAATTGACTAAATTCCTCAATTCAAAGACAGGCAATTTGGACAAAAAACTAAAAGTGTATGCTGCATCCAGACCCATCTCACATTCAAGGATACACAAAGACTCAAAACAAAGGATGGAGAGAGACTTACCAACCAACCAGAGAGCAAAAATAAATAAATAAAAAGCAGAAGTTACAATTTTTGCCTCTGATAAAATAGTATTTAAAGCAACAAAGCTCTAAAGAAGCAAAGAAGGACATTATATAATGATAAAAGAATCAATGCAACAACAAGAAGAGTTAAAGGCCCTAAATATACACGCACCCAATATAGGAATACCCACACATACAAGACTTATAAAGAGACTTAGACTCCCACACAATAATAGTGGGAGACTTCAACATTAATATTAGACAGATCAATGAGACAGAAAATTAACAACGATATCCAGGACTTGAACTCAGATCTGGAACAAGTAAACGTAATTCACATTTATAGAACTCTCCACTTTACACAAAATATACACTCTTATCAGTACCACATCATATCAGCTTAGAAGTTTAAACGAAATGTTGGTTGGCTCCTTGTTTGTTACTCTCTTCCCTCATTTTCTTTCATGTCTCCATTATTAAGGACAATTATAGGCATACCCATATTTAGACTGCATTCTAGCCCGGGCAGCAGAGCAATACCCCCATTCTCTCTCCCTCTTCCTCTTTCTCTTTCTTCCTCTTCTTTATTCTTTTTCTCAAAAAAAATAAAAATAAAAATAAATAAATGTTAGTGTACTTACTCTATGAAGCGGGAGGAGTGGGTGGCCCTGATGTCCGGCCGGCAGTGCCTCAAGGGCTTGTAGGTGATGGAGAACTTGCCTAGGTAGTGGCCGATCATCTCTGGCTTGATCTCCACCTGGTTGAAAGTCTTGCCGTTGCAGACGCCCACGCTGCTGCCCGTGGTCTCGGGCGGGATGATCATGTCCCGCAGGTGCCGCCGTCTCGGGCGGGATGATCATGTCCCGCAGGTGCCGCCGTCTCGGGCGGGATGATCATGACCCGCAGGTGTGTCTTCACCACTTCCGGCTTCTCCGTGGGCGGTGCCTCAGCCTTGCGCAGGCGCTTCAGCGGCGAGTGCGGCTTCCGCCGCGGGCCCCGGCTCAGCAGCCGCTGCTGGCGCGCACTTTGCAGCTGCGGCAGCTTCTCGCAGGACGCGTCCGGGAGCTGGTCCAGGTCCACGTCGCGGTAGGTGAGCTTGCGGCAGGTCCGCTTCTTCTGCTCATTCGTGTTTTTATTCGTTATTATTGTTGTGGAAACATCTCATTTTCACCAAAGGTCTTTCTGTTGTCTCTTTGGTACAGCACAATACCTCTTCCTGGAGGCGTTATTTGATAAAATATTCACTTAAATGTGATGAAAAATGTTCCAAGGAATTAGGACTTGCAGCAGTCATTATTCGGTTTTGTGGTGAATTGCGTTTCAAGTAAAATTTCAGAGGCCGTGAATTTTGGCCATAGAGAGAGTTGGAGGGAAATGTGTCTTTTTCAGTTAGAGAATGTATTCAGAGGTATATATGAAGCCTTAGAGAAAAATCTGGACAGCAGCTGCAGGCGGAAGAAACTGAGTGAGGGCCTGTGTCTTGCTCCACAATTGAATTTTTGCATATGTGTTGGTGGAACTATTCAGCTAGCTTCATCATCTAGTCTGTGACGATTTGGGCATTGGACTCCTTTATTTTTTTATTTGACTTAATAGGATGTGTCTTTGAATTTTCTGTTCGGTCTTAGAGCTGTGTGTACCACATCAATACAAACCACGTAAAATAGAAAAAGTCTCAGTTCAAAATAAACTTTTATTGAGTATAAAGATCTATAAGGGGCTGTCATAGTTTCAAGTGAATTTTACATTTGTTTTAATATAGGACATTATAATTTGTTGCCATATTAACTGGTGAAACCTCTTGAATTTGGTATAATGAAAAGAATATAGGACTGTGAGACCTGTGAGACTTTCCTCTTGTTTCTGATACTGCACAGCAGTATAAATACCCTCATCTTTCTGGATCTCATTTTTCTCATGTATAAGATGAGTGATGTGGACTAGGTTAGGGGTCAGCAAACTATAGCCTGTGGGTCAAGTCCAAACTACCACCAGTTTCATAAACAAGACAACACAGCTGTTCTTATTTGTTTATGTACTATCAATGGCTCCTTTCAGCTACAACAGCAAAGTTGAGTAGTTGTAACACAAAGCCTGAAATATTTATGATCTGCTCCTTCACAGAAAGAAAAGTTTGCTGAGTCCTGAACTTGATGATCTCTAAGATAATTTCTAGCTCTAGTTTATAACATAGCTCCTCATTTACTAGGCGAGTGACCTTGGCTAAATGACTTAACCTCACTAGGTCTCAGTTTCTTCGTCTGTAAAACAGGAAGCATAATTTAAAAAACGAAACTGTACTATAGCCTTGTTGAGTAGACTAAAATAATCCACGTAAAGAGCATAGACCAGTCCAAGTACATTATGGAGATACACAAAATTAAGCTATCATCATCATCACCAATAACGGTATGATAATTTTGTTTCATTAAAAAATAAGGCCAGACACAGCGGCTCATGCCAATAATCCCAGCATTTAGGGAGGCCAAGGTGAGAAGACTGCTTGAGCCCAGGAGTTTCCAACCAGCCTGGGCAACATAGCAAGAACCCGTCTCTGCTGAAAAAAAAAAAAAAAAAAAAAAAAACTAGCCAGGCATGGTGGCTCACGCCTGTGGTCTCAGCTACTCGGGAGGTTGGTATGTTGAGACTGAAGTGAGCCATGGTCATACCACTGCACTCCAGCCTGGGTGACAAAGCAAGATCCTTTCTGTTGCAAAAACCAAAACTAAAAAACACACAATACCTAAAGTCATATGTAATCTACAAGGATTTATTTTGAAATAATTTTGGGGTTGTATCTCATGGAATATTTAAGACTGTCACCAGGAATCTCTGGGACCATTTGAGATAAAGTCACTTCTACTTCCTGAGCCTTCCTCTCAATGGCAATTCTGTAAGATGCCCCTGTCTCTCCAGGATGACTGGAAAAAGACTCTGTCGTCTATGAAAACAGAGACTTCTCTAAGCCATCATAAGACCTAGTTAAGATAGAAGAAAAAACTGTTATGTGATTTAAGCAGAAAATTGCATATTCACCAAGCCTCTGCAAATCCATACCCTTCACCCCTGGCAGACAGATAGTGGATGATGTTACCTGAACGGTTAAGTTGGCACTGGACTATTCTTGGGTGCAATAAATCTCATCACCCTCTACAGTTAAGGTTCATTCCCCTCATGCACAAAAAGGAGCAGAGAGACTCCTCTTGGTTCCATTTCAGTTTCTTTGACCAGACACAGCCAAGGATCTCTTGAGTAGAACCGGTTCGTTAAGTCAAGAACCCAAGTGTCTGATATTTTCCTCTGTGTGCCTGAGGTTTGTAGAGAGGTTAAGACTCCTCCAGGAGCATCCCAGAAAAAAGCTAATTGCTCCCACAGAGGAAAGCAGTATTCTACCCTTACTTCTTCCCATAACAGTAAGAACTGCTAAATGCCCATCAATTTTCTTCTCTAGAGTTGTGTTGCATCTGCCTTAGTCTGTCTGCATCAGAGTAGATGCCAAAGATCCTTTCCAAACAGCACAAAGATAATAAGCTCAGATATAAATCACGTATGATATCCACTAATTGATTGTATGTCAGGGATACTCACTTATGAGGCTGTAAAATGAGTTCTTTTACAATGAATGTCAATATTTTACACTCAAGTTTCAAAAACTCATAGTTTTGAAGTGTTTCAAACCATAGGGAATAAAATACAAGTTACCAATAGCTTGTCTTTGCAAAAAGGAAGTGGAAATAGAGATAAAGAGCCCAGACAATTGGGACTCCTGAAGCAATTGGGCTCATGTTCCTGGCTATTAGTGGCATATTCAGTTTTAATCAGACAAAATAAGGCATGTGAATTAATAGCATTATTTGCTCAATTGCTTTTAAATTATTAATTTTTTTTTTTGTTCTAAACAGTCTTATTTGATGTCATGTTGAGCTATGTTTTTTTCCTAGAAATACATGTGGACAATTCACTGTAGTGACATAAATAAGCACAAACTCCAGATCTCTAGATGTACACATATGGATAACAGACTTAGGTAAAATCATACCTCCTGCTAGTTGAATGAGCACTGTAGTATTTTGCTAGATGAAGGGAAACTAGAGATAATTCACTTCCGAATAAAATAAGTGAGATCTACTTACCTCTTGGTCTAATTGCTGATCTGCAATGGATGTTCCCCAAATGCGTTTCCCCTTTTTCCCTGCTACTGTGGCCAATCTGCATAATGGTAAATAGTCAGATACTAGATTCTGAGACACTATGGTAAAAACCAAGCAAAACAAATAAAGAAAATAGAGGATGACTGAATACCCCCTGAGTTTGAGAATCATTTTCTTATTTCTGATGATAATTTTCTGACTGAAAATGTACTTTGCCCACTTATTCAACAAAATTTTACTGTGTCCTGTTTTCATTGTTCTCATCACTGAGTCTGCAGGGAATATGACAGATCCATTTCTTTGTCCTCACAAATTTTATAGATCAAGAGTAAAAGTAGACACAGAGACAGATGCTTGCTAAGTCAAGAAAGAAGATGTAAGATTGAAATATGCTTTTTGTGCAAGTACTTTTCAAGAGACAGAGGGTAGCATAACGTTATTTCAGTGCCTTCTTTCTGTTTTCTCCACCCTCCCCACTGCATACCCAATAATTCTGTTATTTGTTTTCAATGCCTGAATCTATCATAAAAGTTTTATTTCTATAGCTTCTACCATAAGAGTTTTACTGCTTCAACTTATAGCTTTACCTATACAAATCCCATATATTTGAGTGTATGTGTGTATGAGAGAGAGAAAGACCTCTTAGGTTGTTATATTACTTTTGATTATGACTGAGTCCCAACTCCTTTCTTGAAATAGGCTTAAATTAAAAAACAGAAAAGAGAGTGATAATATATACCACTGAGGGTAAGAGCTGATGAAGGAGAGTAAAAACTTTTCTCCAGAATTTGATCTGGTGATTTCTACCTCCCTTACATCCTGTCCTTTACTTCTTTATTCCTAGGATTTTCTCTTAAGGAATTGAGGCTCCAGATGAAATCTTTCTTCTTGTCTTTCAAGTTTCATTCCTAGCATAAGATCCATATTCTGAAATGATTATTGCCTTAACCAGATCGTCCACTAAGGCTTCCCTTCACACACAAGTTTAGAAAACCCTGTACCCTGCCGATTAAGCTTCATTGGCTTCAGCCCCCTTCCCTTTCAGTGGAAGTATCAAGGACAAATGGAAACTCAACAAAATTATTCAGCTTCTTCAACAAATTCTTAAATCTCTGTGATATAAATTTTGTGGGTTTTTTTGCAATAAATTTTACAGTAAGTCACATTGGCCTCTTGTGCCATGAAACGGGCTGTACAATGGGCCTGAGGTTGATTCAAATAAAACTTTGATTGTGGGCTGTTGTCATGATTTTGATGACTAGATCCTACCTTCCAGGCTGGGTGCATCAGACTGCTTTCTGTACACAATTGTATTTAAGAGCACAGGTCTAAAAGTCTTTGGACATGTATGTTGACCCATTTCCCCCGCCTAATATCCCTGTGAGAAAAACTAGGGAAGAAACACAAATGGGTCATTGTTTTAATTTTACCTACCCTAGTTAATTCTGTAAATAATTGCAGTACCAGAGAAAATTTACAGTGGACTGGTGGCAATATACTGTGGTCTAAACATGTTACTCCCCATAGGTATCGTTCTGGGATGGATAACGCTGTTACATTGTTTTCTTTGTGTTTACTCAGAGTCACAGAGAAATCTTATATATTTATTTCTTTGGAGATACTTTCAATTGGATTGTGAGTGGCCAGTAGTTTTTCCATCATAATAACTAAGAAAATAGCATGATTCTCTTTTGAGAGTGGCCTTGCCTCCACAATATGCACATCACAGTGACAATTTCATCTCTCCGTGACCTCTGGAAACTGTTATTAGAAAGTGGCTCCTTTCTCCAGTCATTTTTGTACATGTTACATCTAAGGAGAGATAAAGTAGAACAATTTTTTGCTTTTGTGGATTGTGACCGTTAATATCTGGAGTAAATGTTACTTTCCACCCTGGGTGAATCATGTGGACGTGGAACTTGTAGCTACCTGTCCTCTGAACGTCTTCATAATAATGCATAGCCCCCGGGCTTTAGGCTGAGGTTATCAGAGAAGAAAGCATAGAGTTAGTCTTGAAATATCAATGGCTTCTGATACAGACATTTTTTTACTGTTTGAAAATTTCAGGTTAGTAGTGGCAATCTTGCTGAATCTGCTCCAAAAACATGGTTGATGTGAATGGATGATTGAAGTAAGAAACATGGCAATTCATTTAAAAAGCCAAAATTACAGAAAAGAGGAGAAAGAAATCCAAAAGCTATAAAATAAAATATTAAAAAGTTGTTAGATTTCCGTAAGTTTTCAACATTGTAAATTTTAAAAAGCCAGTAACTTTACCCTGTAATGGTATGTAAATCACAAGATTTCCTCTAAGTAGGAAATTGCTACTATTTGTGACAAGAGTAAAATGCCTGGTACAAAAAGAGCTAGTGTAGTTTAATTTTTCTTAAAGAGTATGAATCTAAAAGCTTGAACAAAAGTTGCAGCTATCTTAACAATCTGCACATTTACAAAATACAAACGGGGACAAATTAGACCTTCCTTTGTAAATGTATTTGTCATTTGCAAATTATTTGCAAATCAGTTTCTGTAGACCTTAGAAATACTTCAGGTCTTTCTAGAAGCAGCACTTTCGTGAGTGATTTTGAATATTTGTGAATTTTGCTTCATAATATGTTAGTGTGGTAGCTATAAGGTACACAAACTGGGCTTTGCTTTAAAAAGAGCCGGTTCCTTCCTCAGGAAAAAGATTTCCCAAATTACTGCACTCTCTTCTCCACGTGCATTTTATATTTGGCTCTCTTCCTTTCTTTCAGTGCCTGGTTATTAACCCTGCTAGTAGTTCAGCTGTCAAAATCCCTTTCAGCTGCCTCCACTTATGACTTCAGCTTTCTTCTTATCAACACTTCCTTTCCTGTTTGGTCTTGATACTGTCTCAGAGAGGATGGTACAGATTGGAGTGGAGGTACAGGTCAAAGGCATGGGCTGGGGATTATTGAGTTCAAGTCCCAGTGCTGCAGTTTTCCATTTTTATGACTTTGAAGAGTATATGCTACTGTTTCCTCATCTATGAAACAGAGATTTAAAAATTCTTCTTTCAGGATTGTGAGGATTCAGTGGTATAATAAATGCACATAAAGCTCTCGACACCATGCCTGGAAGAGAAGGAGAGCTTATAGGGAAGAGTGAGATTAGATGTTTTCACTGCTCTTGCTGATATTAGAGACTGCCTGAGTCCCAAGATCTTTCTTTCGTGTTCTTTCTCTGACTCTCCCCCAGCCTAGCTGATGTGACTTTATCACAGAACCTCTATGTCCATGGTCCCTAGGATGTCCCAGCCTAGAAACAAGGAACTATTAATAGTTTATATACATCTTGAAGTTCCCCCCTAGGTAAAAATCCACCTTCAGGAGGAAAACTCAAACCCAGTGATTCAAGCAAGATCCAGTTGCTAAATCATGGGGCAGCAGATCCTGCATCCCTAGTGTGAGCAGACATTTCAGAGTAGTGGCTGGATTACCTTTATCTGAAGACTTTGCTGGCAACTTATGCAATTGAGAAATTGTTCCCCACTTTCTAATCCTTGCTTTGCTCACCTTCTGCAAAATCCACACACTCATTCTCCCCCTTTCCCCCACCCTCCGCAATAGATAAGCTCTGGAAGACTCTCAAGATTTGAAGAGAGCTCTCTGAACATATGTTAGCAAAGCTTCCTGCACTCTCCTGCTTCATCACCTCTAGCATTCCGGAATCTAGACAAAAACAGCAACGGATAAGCTATAGTTTTTCCAGGCTGTCCTATGGAATTATCTTATTCCAGCCCTGAGACACCCAAGGCAGCACACCACTACCTTTTCCCCACTCATACTTGCATTCTGCTGTCTTGGTTTTGTACGTAAAGACCTAACACTTATAACAGGTATGGTAATTTTCAAAGCCCACACAAAGTAGATTTGTTATAGTCTTACAAAGGACTTCCTGAGTTTCTCTAGCAGTATCGTCTTCTCACATAATTTGGAGAAGAAAAACAGCTTACCATTTTCCAGTTAACAGAGTTGTTAAAAATCAGTAAGGCATGCATAGGGGAGGAAGAGGTGGAATTCTCGCGGTCAGGTTTCTAAGTGTTGGCAGGTGACTTAGTTTGTTTTGTGCTGTTGTAACAGAATACCTGAGATTGCTCTTACATTGTTTATGCTTGTATAATTAGCACCACATGGATGCCTTGTGCCTTCCAGAGTGGTGGGTCAATCAGTATGTGGGCACACTTGAGCCATGGCTGGGACAGCTGAGGGACACTGTTCCAGAATGTGGGGAACAGAGTCTTGAGGTGACAGAGGTGAATGTTGAGGTCCCACAAGCACCTCTCTGGATATCTTACCTTCGAGATTCTAGCTTGCTTCGCAGATATCTGAAATGCTTTTGGGATTATTCTCCCATTGTCTTGATCATTAGAACAGAACCTAGCTTCCTTCAATCCATGTTCATGTCTTTAGCCAATGGTTGCTTGGCCATACTCTTAGTGTTTTCTCCCAAACGTGCTTTTTTTTTTTCTTTATATGACCAAGCTGAGAGTTTTCCAAATCTTTCTACTTCTCTTTTAATGATAAATTTTGTTTTTAAATCATTTCTCTCTTCTGTCATTTTACTGTAAGCAGCCAAAGAGAGCTGTGAACCTAAATGCTTGAGAAAGGTCTCAATCAGTTTAGAAAGATTATTTTGCCAAGGTTAAGAATGCACCTGTGACGCAGCCTCAGGAGGTCCTGATGACACATGCCCAAGGTGGTTAGGGTACAGCTTCCTTTTACACATTTTAGGGAGATATAACAATTAATCAATACATGTAAGATTTACACTGCTTCAATCTGGAAGGGTGGGACAACTTGAAGAGGGGGCTTCCATGTCACAGGTAGATTTAAACATATTCTGATTGGCAATTGGTTGAAAGCGTTATCAGTAGGAAGGAATGTGTGGGTTACTATAAGGAGTTGTGGAGACCAAGGTTTTATCATGCAGAGGAAGCTTCCAAGTAGTGGGCTTTAGAGAAAAGACTGTAAATGTTTTTTATCAGACTTAATATTGGTGTTGGAATTAATGCTATTCGGGTATAATAAAGCATGTCCAACCCCTACTTCCCATTATGGCCTAAACCAGTCTTTCAGGTTAAATTTTACAGTGTCTTGGCCAAGGAGGAAATCCATTCAGATGGTTGCAAGGGGCCTTCAGATTTTATTTTGGTTTACAAAGCCATGCAGCACCTTGAGTGTTTTGCTTTTTAGATACTTCTTAGCAATTCTAGTTCATTGCTCTTAATTTCTGCCTTCCGCAAAGTTATAGGACATAGACATAATTTTGCCAAGTTCTCTGCAACTGTTCAACAAAGATATCCTTTACCTTTGTTTCTAGTACTTTGTTCCTAATTTCCATCTGAGATGTCATCAGAATGGCCTTTACTGTTTATATTTCTCGTAGCATTATGATCATAACCACTTAAGTCATCACTAGGAAAATTTAGGCTCTCTCTGTAGCTCTTCTTTTGACTCCTCACCAGAATGACCCTTCAGTTTCCATTCACAAAAATCTAGGCTTTATATAGCCTTCTCCAGATTCTTCTAGCGTCTACCCATTACTTAGTTTTAAAGTCTCTTCCACAGTTTCAAGTGCTTATATAGCAGCAGTCCCACTTCTGGTACCTATATTCCATTTTAGTCCATTTTGTGTTGCTATAACAGAATAGCTGAGTCTGTGTAACTTATAAAGAGCAGAAATTCATTTTGTACAGTTCTGGAGGCTGGGAAGTCTAAGGTCAAGGGTCCCACATGTGGTGAGGGCCTTTTTACTGTATAATTCCATGATGCAAGGTTAAAGGGCAAGACACCACAAAGAAGAGAGAAGAGAAGGGGGCTGAACTCATCCTTTTATCAGGAACCTACTCCCACAGTAACTAACCCATCCTGCAACGATAACATTAACCTGTTAAGAGAGGAGAGCCCTCATGACCTAATCACCTCTTAATGGTCCCATGTCTCAACACTGTTGCATTGACTATTAAGTTTCCAACACATGAACTTTGAGGGACACATTCAAACTATAGCAGTAGGGAAACCTTCCACCCTGGAATAAATACCAATATATCACAATAGGCTAGTGGCAGGAGGTGGGAGTAAATACAGTTAGTTACAAAGGCTTGAACATGTACTAGCAAAGGCTCAAAATTGAGAACCCTGGGCCACTTTGGGCCTTGAATTCAGTCAGGGCTTTGGATATCATGCGTAGTCCACACTGTCTTTGAATCACAGGATCAAGTGCTGCAGACAAAATATACAATGTAATTCACACTCTTGAATGCACTGTTGCTACCAGAGATGTTGACTATTACTTTCATATACTTAAAACTATTAACATGGTTTAAAGTAAAAAGATGAGATTTTTTAATTGGACTTCTGTTTCTTATTATAGACAGTGGCTCATGGCTGCTACTTGAGCTGCATCTTTTCAACATTCATACTGAACTCCTGAAAATATAAACTCAGGTGCCTTCCAGATTTAGCTTTCACTAATGAATTGGGAACAGTATGACGCTGCCATTGCTATTAATATATATCTATTAATCTGAGAAATATTGTATGTTGCTTTAAGGTCTTATCTGAGAAAGTAGAAGTCCTTTGTAACTTGCTCCTTTGCTTTTTTGGCACTCTGACATTTTGCAGATGAACAATTGCTCAATATGTAAAGTCTAAATGGCTGTCTTTATTCAATAAAGTATTGTATTATTGAATGAATTACAAAGAGGCAGTATCCTTTGCACATTAACTTTGAATCTGCTGCTTAGAGCACAGCTCTGATTTTCTTTCAGATGCTAATAGCACACTGTCCAGGCAAACTAAAGTTACTCTCTAAAAGAAGTTGGCAAGACTTGGTTTGCTTTAATTTTTTTGCTTAATAATGGTTTTTTATAGTAACAGAGTTACTTTTTCTCTTATTGTTCATTATGGTAATTTGAACTCAGTTGATATTCTGCTTTTGGCAAGTTAAAATATTATTGATTATAAAATAATTAAATGAAAAAGAGAATTCTTTTCTGATGGCATGTGTTAATTGTAATGCTTATTTTTTCTTCTAAAGAGAATAAAGAGTTATTACATTAATGTTACCAGCATAAATAATCATAATATTAACTAGGCAGTTTAATATCCTGGAGAAATTATTGGACTTGGGGTAGATAGGCCTATTTACCTGTGTCTTGCATGAGTTTGGAGTATTTCCTTATTAGTTTACTTACTTAGGTGTTGAGTAAGTCACTATAACCTCTTGGAATCTCAGTTTTCTCATCTATAAAATGCATATAAAACTTGACTTTATCAACATCCTAAAGTTATTATGAGATGAAGTCAATTGGAGTAATCTTATGAAAGTGCATTGTTAACTATACAGTAACAGCCAGGAGAAATGGCTCTTGCCTGTAATACCAGCACTTTGAGAGGCCAAGGTGGGTGGTTGCCTGAGCTCAGGAGTTCCAGACCAGCCTGGACAACATGGTGAATACCCCATCTCTATAAAAAATACCATGGTGTGGAATATTACGCAGCCATCAAAAACGATGAGTTTGCGTCCTTTGTAGGGACATGGATGAACCTGGAAACCATCATTCTCAGCAAACTGACACAAGAGCAGAAAATCAAACACCGCATGTTCTCACTCAAAAGCGGGTGTTGAACAATGAGAACACATGGACACAGGGAGGGGAGCACTACACGGTGGGGTCCGTTGGGGGGAAATGGGGGAGGGACGGGGAGGTGGGGAGGTGGGAAGAGGTAGCATGGGGAGAAATGACAGATACAGGTGAGGGGAAGGAAGGCAGCAAACTACACTGCCATGTGTGTACCTATGCAACAATCTTGCATGTTCTTCACATGTACCCCAAAACCTAAAATGCAATAAAAAAAAAAAAGAAAAAAAATACCATGGTGATACATGCCCATAGTCCCAGCTACTTTAGGGGCAGAGGTGAGAGGAATCACTTGAGCCCAAGAGGTTGAGGCTACAGTGATCTAAGATCATGCCATTTCACTACAGCCTGGGTGACAAAGTAAGACCCTGTTTCACAAAAACAAAAACAACAAAAAACTATATAGTACTATATACATAACAATTAATATAATCAAAATATATTAAAAATTGTTCCCACACTGTCAGAATAAACTTGAAAAATACTTCTCTGAGTTTTGTTATAAAATTCCTTAAGAATTAACTTTTTGAAACAATTTAATATAGTCTGATCTAGAATTCTAAATACTTGAGTTAATTTCTCACTTTTTTGCTGAGTTGCTCTGAAACCTTAGTAAGAGTCTGCATTTCCATGTTTTCATCTTTTCTGCCAGTAAAATTGGTCCTTCCTTTATCCTTTACTAAATTATGATGACTGTAGTAGGTTTTGAGCGAGAAAACCTGAAGAAGCCTGAATCTGTTAGTCATGAATGTTAATAGTTTGGGAACATAAATACTGATAAATGTTATGGGAGCTAATGAAAGGGAGTCTGATCATCACCCTTTATGAGTCTTCTGGAGTCGGTAGTAGAAATGTCCATTCATCCTTCTCAATGGAAAGCCCTGGTTGTGGTGAAAAAAATCACTGACAAGTGAAGATAATTTTCAAATAACATGTGGCATATCAACAAGAGCCAAGTCTTAAAAACTGACACTACCGTGGGTACTTCAAGACTGGGAATGTAGCACAGGGGGGTGGTTACACAGGTGTTGAGAGAATAAAAGAGCAAAATGAACTACCAAGAGACACCAAAAAGACAACCGCAGGAAGCACCACCTCTTGGGCTGCGGGAACAAAGAAAATGGATAGAACTGTCAGAGCTAGCAGCTTTGAGGAGCTGGAGCTCACACCTCTGAGGAAGAGGTGGACAGAATTGTGGGGGGTAATGTGGAGGTAGCAACGTGGACTGTTTCTGAGACTGCTGAAAGAACCTACAGGCAGACCAAACTGCCGCTGCTGAAATAAAGTGCTACTAAAGGCATGCTGATAGGAAGAGCAAGAAATAGAAAAAAAAAAAGGCCCCTTTACCCCTGCCAGCCTTTCATTCTTTGTCCCCTTATGGGGGATCCCTACAGAAAACACACTGGCAAAGGAAATACGTGGTTTTCAGAGTCCCAGACCCCAACATCACAAAATGGAGTCTGGAAGAGTAGACTTGGGAGTTGAGAGACAGTAGTTTAATGACCAGCCCACATAGTTTTAGAAAGAAGTAGCTGTGATAGCCTCAGTCCCGTGGTCATAAACAATCTGCCTTTGCCAGAGGGACTGGAGCTTACTCATTTTTTCTTATTGTGGTGGTGATGATAACTTTCTACAAAATGGACCAATTCGAGTATGATTCAGCCTTGAAGCTTCAAATACTTAAAACAAAACACTGCAAACCTCTCCCCTGAGTTTCACTTCGTTTTAGTCTCATGATGTCTTCCTATTCCGAATCTGTCAGGGGATTGTTGAAAAGGCAAGAGAACATAGATAAATTTATAAAAACATCTTAAGTTGGCCTTTCTAGTCTCCTGCTTCATGCCTGTTTCAATGCTGATGTGGTCTTAAGATAAAAGAATTTCAGAATTAGAAGTGACCTAAAGTACTAGACCATTCACTCTTACAGATGAGAAACTGAGGTTTAAAAAAAAATCAAGTGACTTGCTCGAGCATATATGTCAAATCAAAGTTTATATTGGCTTTTGGCTTCTGAATTTTCTAATTGCCAGGTCTGACTCATTCTACCATAACTGGCTGCTTGATAGGATTATTAGATAGTTATTTTATCCACATTTGTTACTAATATGTATATTCATAGACCTTAGACATTACAATGATTATCACAAAAAACTGAGTTATGATTAATACTATGACACCTCTTGCTGTCATTTCCAAAGAAAATATCAAATTTAGACCTATGTCTTTTTGTGATGTCATCATGTTGTTACTTTTGGCTATGAATATCATTGTATTCCAGGTTTCCATTGTTAGGAGACTCCTGTGTTGTTTCTAACCAGCTGAGAAAACAATGTCATTGCTATGAGAGCCTAATATGAAATATAATTTTGATTAATTAGGACCAGCTGGCCAAACAAATTTTGTTGCTAAATATTACAACAAATTTTGTCCTAAATATTACAGAGTATATAATTGAACCTTCTCATACTTCACAAAATATTGCCTAAAATTCTTTTTATATGTAGCTTATAAGCATTTTTAATAATGTATATATATATATAATTTTTGTTCTTCTAGTGAATGCATATTATGATGGTTGATTTTATGTGTCAGCTTGACTGGACCAAGGGAAAGGCAGATAACTGTAAAATTGTTTCTGGGTGTTTCTGAAGGGTGTTTCTGGCAGAGACTGGCATTTGATTTGGTAGACTAAGCAAAGATCTACCCTCACCAACGTGGGCAGGCATCGTTCAAGCCATTGAGGGCCCAGATAGAACAAAAAGGTAGAGGAAAAGCTAATTCTCTCTCTTTCTCTTCTTGAGCTGGGACATCCATCTTCTTCTGCCTTTGGATAGCAGAGCTCCGAGTTTCTTGACCTTTTGTCTCTGGAACTTTAACCAGCAAACTCTACCACCCCCACCCCTTCTATTTTGAGAAAACTTTCCTGAAGGTGATCATTATGCCCTCTATCTTCGGCTGCAAAGAATGCAGATGTTGAGGATGAATAGCTTTAAACAGGCATGGGATAGGGACAAATTCTTGCATAACAAGTAAAAATTGAATGTGGATGACTTTGTGGAACCACCCTGATAATTTTCCTGAGTCTTCAGCTTGCAGATGGAATATCATGAGACTTCTTCCATAACCATGTGAGCCAATTCCCATAATAAATATCTTCTAATATATCTATGTATCTTTGTATCTCTCTTTGTATCTATCTGTGTATCTATGTATGTATCTACCTATCCATCTATCTATCTATCTCCTCTCGATTCTGTTTCTCTGAAGAACCCTGACTTATATACTTTTATGAGTTACCATAAAGAGTAGAAGAAATCTTTATAAACTCAGTAAGTTATAGCATAAAAATGGTAACTACATTTTCAAGTATTGGTATGAGATTGGGTTTTTAATCTCTATTCAATTCCCTATTATTCAATTCAATACAATCTTACTAGTTGCTTACTTTATTGCTAAGGTGTAATAATTATTACCAAAAGCAGTGTTAAAATATGAGCACACTTATCTTTTTCTTGGCATATATTATGATTCCACAATGTCATCCACACTCAATTTTTACTTGTTTTGCAAGAATTCTTCCCTGTCCCATGACTGTTTAAAACTACTCTTCCTCAACGTCTCCATACTTTGCCGGATGAACATAGAGGGCATAATGATGATCAGCTTCGGGAAAGTTTTCTCAAAATAGATGGCCTTTGAACTGTGTATTGAAACAGTGGAGGGAAGCATTTGCAGCAGATTCTTCAACATTCAGAAGGCTCAGAAAGGTGAAATGAAATAGTATTGAATTCAGGGAACTGTGTTGGTGGCATGAAGCTCCAGGCAGAGATGTCTATAGCCAACTGGAGGTGGAGCACATGAGAGAGATCAAAGCTAAAGATGAAAATTTGGCAGTCAGTGGTGTCATTAAAATCACCAGATTAGACATAATACCCACAGAGATTGAAAAAAGAGATCAAAGACAGAACCCTGAGAACCACTAACATACACGATAAACAAAGAGAAGCCAGCAAAGAGATCTATGAAAAATGGTCATGGCAGTGTGATAGGACTTTCTCCTTAGTTCAGCTAAAAACAGGGTTCTTGTCCCACAACCAGGAAAGATTATAGACTCATGTACCCACAGAAGGGTGGGAAAAATTGAATTTATTGGGCAAAAAGGAAAAACAACAACAACAACAACAGCAACAACAACAAACAGCAAAGTGAGAGAGGTTCCTGTTAGCAGGCCACCATCTGACAGATTGAATCCCGGGTTCCCATCCCTGAACAGGAGAGGACGTTCCCTATAATCCTCCCACCCTGCAAGAACTTCCAGGGCTCGATCCTATTCTCCTAGGATGCAGGCTGGTTGGAGATTGTCTGGGAACCCCTTTATGCTTGGGTGTCTGAGCAGGAGCATCAAGAAAGTATGGCATGTCTGTGAGTAGAACTGGGAAGTACAGTAATCTTGCGAATGGACCCTGGCCCATTATTGTATAGCACAGGAGCATCTGGAATGCTATATCCTAGCAACACAGGGAGAAAAACGGAGGCCAAAGACGTTCTTACTAAAGCAAGAGAAAAACTGGGAGAACTGACCCAGCTAGCCCAGGTAGTTCTGAAGAGGATGGCAGCATGTGTTCAACATAGTCAATGAAGAGAATATTCTCTCAGCTAATTCTGGAAATTCAGTCTGTGGAATTGCTTGAGGGAAAAAAGAATCCTGACATCAGTAAATAATTTGAAAGTCAAGTGACCTAGTAACTATCCTTGAGAATTTTATTCACATGTCACAAAACTCCACCAGAGGGCCAGGGACATAGGAATAAGCTATGGCTCTGGGAAACTTTGCAAAAATTAGGTGGAAACTTGGCACCTTCACCAATGAACTAGGGGACCTGAAAGAGGCTCATTTTTGAACAAGAAAGTGGGGGCCAACACAGGGAAGCTGATCAGCATTAAGGGGCCTGATATTGGGTCTTAAGCCCAGTTTTAACTACAGACCTGGTGGGAAAAGAGAGCTAAAACTTTGCTGTCTGGATGCTGAATGCAACACTGTAAACATTTGTTCAATGTAGACTTTAACAGCAAGATTTTAAAAAACTAATACACTGCAATCTAGTTAATAACCAAATTGATATCATTGTATTTTACTACTACGAAATTTGCTGAGGTATGATTTTTGTAATCCTCCTTTAGCTCAAAAACGGTTTTATAAAAGAAAAACATGTAAAGAAAAGAAGCCCGAAGGCTTTAATAAAATTATTGAATTCATGAAGGTAAAAAGTATTGCATATTACTCTTTTTAGGTATAATTGTCTTAATTACCCACAGAGATAACCAGGTTTATACTTAGAAAAAAAGAGAAATCAAGTTCCAGTGAAAACAGATTTTTTTTTTTAAAGAAAACATAGCTGCTAAATGTATTCAAGTAGAGTAGATATATTAATTTAAGATAAACTATTTTGATTACAAGTATTGTCAATGTGAAAGGATATTAAATCTTGGGACCCCAAACTCATTAAGCCAAAGGAAAAGTTACGCTGGAAACTGGGTCATGCAAACCTGCCTCCCCCTTTTTGGTTCCTAAATAAGATGCCTGTAAGATGAAAAGCCACACGCCTCCCCCATATTTAGCCCACAAGGAAACTCCTAGTGAGCTCCAAGATCTTTACCCTGAAGTGTTTCTGTTAAAATTGCATCATGGTAAGGTAAATTGATAGATTATCTTTCCAGGTGCAGTCACCTCCTGCCCACCAGACACAAATCTATGTCTGATTGTTCCCCGCCCCATTTTGTCTATGTTATCTTATGTAAAAATGCAGATTCCCTGAGCCAGACAAAGGCATGAATATTTTTCCCTATCCCCCCTCTTACATTAAAATTGTGTACTTCTCAGTATCCCCCTATTTCCTTTTTTAATTTGGAGCCCTCAAAATCATCTTCAGAGAAATACATAGACCTGTCTCCCAGGCATGTGTCCTTAACTTTGGCAAATAAACCTAAAATGATTGAGCTTTGTCTTATAATTTTTCTTGATTGATAACAGTTAAAGTCAGATGTATTGGAGTTGGGGAAAAAATTAGCTTTTTAAAAAGCCAAATAAGAGTTTACTCTTTGAACAAAAAAATCCTCAGGTAACAAGAGAATACTTTGAAGCCAACCTGTTTATATTACAAGTATTGACAAAGTTTGTTCTACTAAAGAGAAGAAAAATTGCTGATTTTATCTTGTCTGTTACACCCCCAACAAATACAAATATCATCATTAAGTCTCTTAGATATATTAAGAAAATATATCTTTTTTCTTAATAAAAAAGATATATAAAAGAAATTATATATATAAATATATAAAAGAAATTATATATATAAAAGAAATTATATATAAATATATATATATTTAAAATTATATATAAATATATACATAAAAGAAATTATATATAAATATATATGAAATTATATATAAATTTTTTATATATCTTAGATATATAAAAGAAAATATACTTTTGTATACAAAAGTATACATTTGTATTTAAATGTCAAAAAAGAATCCAGCCTTTCCCCCTAAAATTAGTTAATTCTATGATTTTCAAAGTAAGCAAAACAAAGGGTACGTGAGAAGAGAAGATGTACTAATAGTTATGGCAGTGTAAATCATTAAAGCAATCTGTGGAATATTGACATATGTTTTGGTTTGTAAAGAGTTTTTATTTTATAAAATTAAAGAATTTCTATAAATATAATTTTATGGTATAAAAATGAAGTCTGTGAAGCAGAGATACCTCCTTTGACTATTGTCTGTCTGTCTGCTTTCTGTATATGTACGCATGTCTGCCATATACTCACGGAAAAAATATCCTTTGAGTCACATTTTACTTTATATCCGAGGTTCAAAATAAGGAAAAAAAGCTTTGGCGACCAACTACACAAGGAACAACAGTATTGTTTTATTACATTGAGGCTCTCTTGAGTCCCAGTGGTTCAAGAACCAATGGGGTTTCCATTAGAAACCTTTGCCTTTCTTGCCAGTGTTGCACATGGCAGTTCAGGTTCATTGTTATTTAGAATTTAAAACCTAACAGTCGCACAAGTGAGGTCCTTAAATCCTGAAAAATAATGTTCTTTTAAATCATTTTTCAATAATATGAGAATTAATATATAAAACTAATTATATGTATAGTTGTGGTATTTTATTAAGGATATAAAACATGGTATCATTCTATGTTATTAGCAACAGCTTCATTCACTCATTCATGCATTACTGAAGAAATTATTAAATGTACACCATGATCCACTTTTCAAGGCCAAGAATATAGCAGTAAACACAACAGAAAAAAATCTGCAATAAGGGAGTTTACATTATAGAAAGGAAAGATAAATAAATCAAAAAGTACGTAAGAAGTTGATAAGCACCTTGGAAAGAATGAAAATGGGAGTAGAGAAGAGATTAGAAATTGTGAGGGATAAGGGTCTGACTCCAATTTTCTTTTTTTTTAAATTTATTTTTTATTTCAATAGGTTTTTGGGGAACAGGTGGTATTTGATTGCATAAGTGAGTTATTGAGTGGTGATTTCTGAGATCGCTATCCGTCACCCAAGTAGTGTATACTGTATCCTGTGCGTAGTCTTTTATCTTTTACCCCTCTTCCAGCCTTTTCCCTGAGTCCACAAGTCCATCGCATCATTATTATGGCTTCGTGTCTGCATAGCTTAGCTCCCGCTAAGCTCTCGCTCATCATATGAGTGAGAACGAATGGTGTTTGGTTTCGGCTTTCCATTACTGAGTTACATCACTTAGAAAAATGGTCTAGTATCTAAGAATGATACAAATTTATTGTATCATTCTTACGGCTTTGTGTCTACATAGCTTAGCTCTGACTTAGCTTTCACTCATCTTATGAGTGAGAACATACAGTGTTTGGTTTTGATTTTCCATTCCTGAGTTATTTCACTTAGAAAAATGGTCTCCAGTTCCATCGAGGTTTCTGCAAATGCCATCATTTTGTACCCTTTAATGACTGAGTAGTATTACATGGTATAGACACTACATTTTGTTTATCCACTCATTAACTGATGAGCTTTTAAGCTGGTTCCATATTTTTGCAATTACAGGTTGTGCTGCTATAAACATACATGTGCAAGTACATTTTTCATATGATGATTTCTTTTCCTCTGGGTAGATACCTAGTAGTTGGATTGCTGGATCAAATGGTAGATCTATTTTTAGTTCTTTCAGGAATCTCCACACTGTTTTCTATAGTGGTTGTACTAATTTACATTCCCACCAACAGTGTAAAAGTGCTTCCTTTTCACTACATCCACGTCAACACCTATTATATTTCTATTATGGCCATTCTTGCAGAAGTAAGGTGGTATCCTGTTGTTTTGATTTGCATTTCCCTGATAGTGATGAGCATTTTTCCATATATCTTTTGGGCATTTATATATCTTCTTTTGAGAATTGTCTATTCATGTCACCTTTTTATGGGATTATGTGTTTTTTAGCCCACTTTTTTATGGGATTGTGTGCTTTTTTCTTGCTGGTTTGAGTTCTTTGTGAATTCTCAATACGAGTTCTTTGTCAAATGAACTCATTTTAAAGATTTTCTCCCACCCTATGGAGTGTCTGTTAACTCTGCTGATTATTTCTTTTGCTGTGCATAACGTTTTTAGTTTAATTAAATTCCATCTGTTTATCTTTTTTGTTGTTGCATTTGCTTTTGGGTTCCTGGTCATGAAGTCTTTGCCTAAGCCAATGTCTGGAAAAGTCTTTCCAGTGTTATATTTTACAATTTTTATGTTTTCAGGTCTTATATTTAAGTCCTTGATTCATCTTGAGTTGATTTTTGTATAAGGTGAGAGATGAGGGTCCAGTTTCCTTCTACATGTGGCTTGTCAATTATTCCAGCACCATTTGTTGAAGAGGGCATCCCTTCCCCACTTTATGTTCTTGTTTGCTTTGTGGAGTATCAGTCAGCTGTAAGTATTTGGGTTTATTTCTGTGTTCTCTATTCTGTTCCATTGGTTTATGTGACTATTTTTATATCAATGCCATGCTGTTTTGGTGACTATGACCTTATAGTATAAAGTCAGGTATTCAGATGCCTTTTGATTTGTTCTTTTTGTTTAGTTATGCTTTGGCTATGCAGGCTCTTTTTTGGTTTCATATGAATTTAGGATTTTTTTTTCTAGTTCTGTGAAAAATAATGGTGGTATTTTGATGAGAATTGCAGAGAAATTGTGGATTGCTTTTGGCAGTATAGTCATTTTCACAATATTGATTCTACCCATTCATGAGCATGGGATGTGTTGCCATTTGCTTGTGTCAGCTTTGATTTCTTTCTGTTGCTGTTGTAAAAGGGGCTGAGTTC
Organism: Saimiri boliviensis; assembly: GCF_048565385.1. NCBI lineage: Eukaryota > Metazoa > Chordata > Mammalia > Primates > Cebidae > Saimiri > Saimiri boliviensis. The sequence continues at coordinate 114,274,595 of NC_133459.1, read as the reverse complement.
TTGATTTGATTCTCAGCTTGGTCACTGTTGTTGTATAGCAGAGCTACTAATTTGTGTACATTAATTTTGTATCCTGAAACTTTGCTGAATTCATTGATCAGTTCGAGGCGTTTTCTGGAAAAGTCTTTAGGGTCTTTTAGGTATATGATCATATTATCAACAAACAGCAACAGTTTGACTTCCTCTTTATCGATTTGAATGCCCTGTATTTCTTTTTCTTATCTGATTATTCTGGCTAGGACTTCCAGCACTATGTTAAATAGAAGAGGTAAAAGTGGGTATCCTTGTCTTGCTCCAGTTCTCAGAGGGAATGCTTTCAATGTTTCCCCATTCAGTATAATGTTGGCTGTGTGTTTCCCGTAAGTGGTTTTTATTACTCTAAGGTATATCCTTCTATGCCAATTTTTCTGAGAGTTTTAATCCCAAAGGGATGCTGGATTTTGTTAAATGTTTTTTTCCACATCTATTGAGATGATCATGTGATTTTTGTATTTAATTTTGTTTATGTTGTGTATCACATTTATTGACTTGCATATGTTAAACCATACCGGTAACCCTGTTATGAAGCCCACTTGATCATGGTGGATTATGTTTTTGATGCTGTTGGATTTGATTAGCTAGTATTTTGTTGAGGATTTTTGCATCTATGTTCATCAGAGATATTAGTCTGCAGTTTTCTTTTTTTGTTATGTTTGTCCCTGGTTTTAGTATTAGGGTGATACTGGCTTCATAGATTGACTTAGGGAGGATTCTCTCTTTCTTTACCCTGTGGAATAGTGTTAATAGGATTGGTACCAATTCTTTGAATGTCTGTTAGAATTCAGCTGTGTATCCATCTGGTCCTGGACTTTTTTTGCTGGCAATGTTTTTTTTATTATCATTTCAGTCTTGCTGCTTGTTATTGGTTTGTTTGGAGTTTCTGTATCTTTCTGGTTTAATCTAGGAGGGTTGTGTCTTTCAAGGAATTGATCTTCATCTAGGTTTTCTAGTTCATGTGCATAAAGGTGTTCACAGTAGCCTTGAATAATCTTTTGCGTTTTTGTGGTATCAGTAGTAATATCTCTCGTTTCATTTCTAATTGAGCTTATTTGGATTTTCTCTCTTCTTTTCTTGGCTAATCTTGCTAATGGTCTATCAATTTTATTTATCTTTTAAAAGAACCAGCTTTATGTTTCATTTATCTTTCGTATTTTTTTTGTTTGTTTCCAATTCATTTAGTTCTGCTCTCATCTTCCTTATTTGTTTTCTTCTTCCGAGTTTACATTATTCTTGTTTCTCCAGTTCCGTGAGATGTATATTTAGATTGTCTGTTTATCCTCTTTCAGACTTTTTGATGTAGGTACTCAATGCGATGAACTTTACTCTTAGCACTGCTAAGCCATATCCCACAAGTTTTGATAGGTTGTGTCACTATTACTGTTTAGTTCAAATAATTTTTAAATTTCCGTCTTGTTTCATTGTTAACCCAACAATCATTCAGCAGCAGGTTATTTAATTTCCATGTATTTGCATGGTTTGAAATTTGAAATTGGAAATTAACTCCCTATGGTCACAGAGGGTATTTGATATAATTTTGATTTTCTTACATTTACAGAGACTTGTTTTCTTGCCTATCATATGGTCTATCTTGGAGAATGTTCCATATGCTCATGAATAGAGTATATATTCTGTAATTGTTGGGTAGAATGTTCTGTAAATATCTGTTAAGTGTGTTTGTTGTAGGGTATAGTTTAAGTCTATTTTTTCTTTGTTGATTTTCTATCTTACTGACCTGTCTAGTGTTGTCAGTGGAGTATTAAAGTCCCCCACTTTTATGGTATTGACGTTGATCTCATTTCTTAGGTCTAGTAGTAATTGTTTTATAGATTTGGGAGCTCTAGTGTTAGGTGTATATATATTTAAAATTGTTATGTTTCCTGTTAGACTAGTCATTTTATCATTATATAATGGCTGTAAGGCCGTTTGCCTGGCTGGGAGCTCGGACATGCCCATCCCTCTCCGCGCCTAAAAACTACGTCACCACTTCGTGCTCGACACCAAGCCCTGCGCTCAGTATCTAGCTCTGCCATGTAGCTTCCCCAACGCCCACTTTTGCACTCCGCACCCAAATCTGCCCTTAACACTAAACTCTGCACTCGGCACCTAGCCCGCCATTGGAGAACCCCGCCAAAATTTAAAAGAAGTCCCGCCAAAACCTGCCCAATAGCATTTTGCCCTGTCCAGGTTGCACTCCCCCTGGGCAGCCCGCTCACCGGAAATCCCGCCTACCTACCAATAGCAGCTTGCCCCGTCCATGTCCTGTTTCCTCATAACCGATCAAGACACTCACTTACTATAAAAACCCCACGCCTGGGGACATCAGGAGCGACTTCCCTGGCCCCTTTCCCCAGGACCATGGAACCTTGCCCGGGGGCTAAATAAATTGGCATTTAATTTTCTTATACTGGCCTCAGTTTCCTCATTTTAAACTTGGCAATAACCCTTACAGTGTCCCTCTTTGTCTTTTTTTAACTGCTGTTGTTTTAAAGTTTGTTTTGTCTGACAGAAGAATAGCTGCTTCTGCTTGCTTTTGGTGTGCTTTTGCATTGAATGTCTTTTTCCATTCCGTATCTTAAGTTTATATGAGTCCTTATGTGTCAGGTGAGTCTCCTGAAGACAGCAGAAACTTGGTTGATGAATTCTTATCCATTCTGCCATTCTCAATATTAGTATTTAGATGCAAGGTACTATTCTATTTATTGTGCTGTTTGTTGCTTGAATAGCTTTGGTTTTTTTTGTTTTTGTTTGTTTGTTTGTTTTCACTGTATTATTGTTATATAGGTCCTGTGAGGTTTATACTTTAAGGAGGTTCTACTTAGGGGTACTTTTAGGATTTGATTCAAGATTTAGAGCTTTTAGCAGTTCTTGTAGTGCTGGCTGGTAGTGGTGAATTCTGGCAGTATTTGTTGGAAAAGACTTCATCTTTCCTTCATTTGGAAAGCTTAGTTTTGCTGGATACAAAATTCTTGCTGATAATTGTCTTGTTTCAGGAGGCTAAATATAGGACCCTAATCCCTTCTAGCTTGTAGAGTTTCTGCTGAGAAATCTGTTGTTAGTCTGATAGGTTTTCCCTCATAGGTTACCTGATGCTTTTGCCTTACAGTTTTTAAGAGTCTTTCCTTTGTCTTGACTTCAAATAACCTGATGACTCTGTGCCTGGGTGATGATCTGTTTGCCATGAATTTTCCAGGTGTTCTTTGAGCTTCTTGTGTTTGGATGTATACATACATCTTTAGCAAGGCTTGGGAAGTTTTATTCAGTTATTCCCTCAAATACATTTTCCAAACTTTTAGATTTCTCTTTTTCCTTGGGAATACCAATTAGTGTTAGGTTTGGATGCTTAACAGAGTTCCAAATTTCTTGGAGGCTTTGTTCATTTTTTTAAACTGCCTTTGACAGACTAGGTTAATTTGAAAGCCTTGTCTTCAAGCTCTGAAGTTCCTTCTTCTGCTTATTTAATTCCATTGTTGAGACTTTCCAGTGCATTTTACATTTCTCTGTGTCCTTGATTTCCAGAAGTTGTGATTGTTTTTTATTTATGCTATATATTTCACTGAAGATTTTTCCTTTTATATCCCATATTATGTTTTTGATTTCTTTAAGTTAGACTTCACCTTTCTCTGGTGCCTCCTTAATTAGCTTAACAACTGACCTCTTGAATTATTTTTCTGGCAATTTAGAGATTTTTATCTTGGTTTGGATCCATTGCTGGTAAGCTGGTGTTATCTTTTGGGAGTGTTAAATAACCTTGTTTTATCATATTACCAGAATTGTTTTTCTGATTTTTTCTCATTTGGGTAGACTATGTTAGAGGAAGAATCTGGGATTCAAGGGCTGCTGTTCTGATTCTTTTGTTCCCCTTGATGTGTGTGATGTTCTCTCCCTTTCCCTAGGGTGGGACTTCCTGAGAGCCAAACTGCAGTGACTGCTTTTGCTCTTCTGGGTCTAGCTACTGGCAGAGCTACCAGGCTTCAGGTTAGTACTGGGGAGCGTCTGCAGAGTCCTGTGATGTGATTTACCTTCAGGTCTTTCACCTGTGGATGCCAGCACCTGCTCTGGTGGAGGCAGCAGGGGGGAGAAGTGGACTCTATGAGGGCCCTTGGTTGTGTTTTTGTTTAATGTGCTGGTTTTTTTGTTGGTTGGCCTTCAGACAGGAGGTGGTGCTTTCAAGAGTACAACAGCTGTGGTACTATAGGGAAGATGCAAATTTGCCCTAGGGTTACTTGGTTAAGTATTCAGGTTTCTCAGGCAGTCGGCAGGGCCTTAGAAGTCCCAAGAGATTGTGTCCTTTGTTTTCAGCAACCAGAGGTGGGGGAGGTAGAGAAAGACCACCAGATGGGGCAGGAATAACAGCCTCTCTTTGGGTAGGGCTTGCTGCAGCTGCTGTGGGGTATGGGGTTATGGTTCCCAAGCCAATGGAATTATGTTTCCAGGGGGATTATGCTGCCTCTGCTGAGCCATACAGGTCTCTAGTGAAGTGGAGGAAAGCCAGCAGCAACAGGCCTCACCCTGCTCCCTTGCAACCTGCATTCCTAAAGGCCAGTGTCACTCCCACTGTGCTTCCCCAACAGCACTGAGTGTATTTCCAGGCAGCCAGTGACTAAATGACTGGGGCTGAGAACTTGCCCTATACCACCAGCCTCCCTGCTAAGAAAGCAAGCAGACTCACAGTTTTTCAGCATCTCAGGGAGCCTGAGGTGGTGATCCAGTTCTTTCGAAGGATCTTTGTATTCTTTCAGCTTTCCTCATATGTTTGTGTAGTAATTCTTGGAGCAAAAGTTCATGATGTGAGTCTCCACACACTGCTCTGTCTATCCCAAGTGGGAGCTGCAATCTAGTCCTGCTGAAGCAGGAGCAGACACAAATAAACCTCTCAAACACTGAACAGGAAAGGAAGTGATAATTTTATTCCGCTGGGAACTGCAGCAGGCATAGATGCCTCAACAACTGAGCTCTCTGACAAAGAAAACCTTGGCCCTTTTGAAGGCTTACAATCTGAGAGGTGCACATGAGAGGGTTGAGAGCATGGGAGACGTGACTAGGTGGGGGTCTGAGCAGTTGAGCAAGAACAGTGCCTTCTGGGAAAAATTCCTCCATACCATGTCCATAATCTATAGATAGGGTTGTGGTTAGCAGTAGGTGGGGTTAATTCTTAACCTAGCTGGGGGCACAACTTCCACTGACCTCCTCTGGCTGACTTTTAACTTCTCCTTTTGAAATGTAATGTAGGGCCCGGTGAGGTGGCTCAAGCCTGTAATCCCAGCACTTTGGGAGGCCAAGGCGGGTGGATCACGAGGTCAAGAGATCGAGACCATCCTGGTCAATATGGTGAAACCCCGCCTCTACTAAAAATACAAAAAAGTAGCTGGGCATGGTGGCACATGCCTGTAATCCGAGCTACTCAGGAGGCTGAGGCAGCAGAATTGCCTGAACCCAGGAGGCGGAGGTTGCGGTGAGCCGAGATCGCGCCATTGCACTCCAGCCTGGGTAACAAGAGGGAAACTCCGTCTCAAAAAAAAAAAAAAAAAAAAAAAAAAGAAAGGTAATGTAGATGACTAAAGGGGAAATGGCCTTAGAAGCTAAAGAGGAAGGGTTCTCCTTCTTCACCACCTCCTATTGGATATCTTAATCTCCTATTATCTATCTCCAGTTTTAAATAGAAACATCAGAAAAGATTTGACTGAGAGTTATTAAAGGAGATAAGCAGAAACAAAAAGAAAAATGCAGATACCTGGAGAAAGGGCAAAGCCCCTGAAATGAGTGTTTTTGATGTGTCTGAAAACAGCTAGTAGGCCAATGCGACTGAAACGGAGTTTTGGGAAAATGGAAGAATAGAAGGAATAGCAGACCAGGTCAAAGAAACAAGGTAAATCGTGTACATTTTTATGCTCACTGTATTAGTGATAGATTGAACAGACATTGACAAAAATAAGAAAGGTAATTGGGAGGCTATTGTAACAATCTGAGTGACAGAGGACAGTGCTATAAAGGTAGTGAGTTGTTAGATACAGGATGTATTTGATAGTAGAGCCAAGGGGATTTCCTGACAGATCAGATAAGGGATAAAGCAAGGTATGTGTTGTAAGCAACTGGAGCAGTGAGTTGAAATTTACTAAAATGAGGAAAATTGAGTAGAGCACTTGGGAAAGGGGAGAGACATCAGGGTTTTTATTTAGGGGAATGTTGTTTGAAATCTCTATTAATAAGAATAATGGAGATGTAGAGTAATTCCTTTGCATATGTCCTCTTGATGAGGTCCAGGCTGGACATATAAATTGGAAGTTATCAATATTTTGTTAATATTTACAGCAATAATACTGGATGAGGCAACCAAAGAGGTGGGTTACATAAAGAGAGTGGCCCACGAACCAGGGCATTCTACCCTTTACATATTAGATTGACCAAAACAAAGGAGGCTAAGGAGAAGTAGTCAGTGAAGTAAAGGTAAATATGGAAGCCAAGTGAAGATAACCTTTCCAGGAGAAGGGAATGATTGACTTGTCAAGTGCTGCTAAGAGCTCACGTATGGTGAGGATGGAGAATTGACTGTTGGATTTAGCAACATATAGTAGAAATTTTCACTTCATAATAATTTCTCCAGATCTAGGAGACCAGATGTTATGCTTAAATACTCCTTTTTGGCCATTTTCAGGTTGTTAACAAGATGAGACTGTTGTGGTGGTATATTTTAGGAGTAGTTAGAATTTTTCCTATTGATAATGATAACGTGTTTCCTCAAAGTGAAATGTTCCATAGTAAATTGACTCTCCTTATTTTTATTTTGTTACAGCTTTGTATGCTATAACTAATGTAAATTGCATATATAGAGAGTATACAACTTTATGGGTTTTGATATACATACCTATGGAACCTTCACTACAATCAAGATAATGAACATATCTATTGTCCCAAATGTTTTCTTACACTCATTTGCAGTCTCTCCTCCCTCTATGCCCAGTAATCAATGCCACTATAGATTAGTCTTTACCCAAATATTTACTGTTTCTAGGGATCACAATTCCTTTGTGTAGATCTGAATTCCTACCTGCCATCACTTTTCTTTTAGCCTGAAGAACTTCCTTTTAATGCCTGTCTGTTGGTGACACACTATCTCAGCTTTTGTTTCCCTGAGAAAGTCTTAATCTTCCTTTTTCAAGAATATTTCACTGGATATCTCATTCTAAGTTGAAAGTTTTATTTTTCTTTTAGCACTTTCAGGATTCCATTCTATTTTGGCTTGCATTATTTTTGAGAAGTCTGTGATCATTCTTATGCTTATTGCTTTCTATGTAGTAGTGTATGTTTTTTTCTTTGGCTCTTCCTAAGATTTTCCTTTCATCACTGGATTTCAACAATTTGATTGTGATATGGTTTGTTGTGAGTCTTTTGATGTTTTTCCTGCTCAGGGTTCTTTGAGGTTCTTGGATCTCTGGGTCTATATTTTTCATCAAATTTGAAAAGATTTCTGTTGGTATTTTTTCAAATATTTTGCTGACTGTCTCCTTCTGGGACTAAAATTACAAACATATTAGAAGCTTAATATTACCCCACATGTCACTGATGCTGTTTGTTTTGTATCTTTCTTTTCTCTATGCTATTTCTTTCTATTCTTATTGCTATGCATTCAAGTTTACTGACCTATTCTTCTGTAGTATGTAATCGGCTCTAAATCTCATTCTGTGACATTTTTGAGACTTTTTTCATCTTTACAAATTCTGCTTAGTTCTTTTTATATATTTTTTATTTATCTCATTATGTTAATGCTTTCCTATAAATCCTTGAACATATTTATAATAGCTATTTAATGTCTTTGTTAATTTCATCTGAACTGTTGATTATGGGTCTGGTTCTAATGACTTAATTTTCCTCCTGGCCATGAAACATTTTTCTGTTTCTTTGCATATCTAGTCTTCTAGGTTTTTAAAAATTTTTATTTTTTAATCATGAATATGTACAATTATTAATTGACAACAATACTACTCACAACCAATATTACTCACAATAAATGATATGTACAGTTATTGACAATTAATTGACATTAATAAAAATTGACAATAACTGTACATATTCATGGGGGTACACAGTGATACTTACAATGCATGTAATATATAGTGATCAAATCAGTGTCATTAGCATATCCATCATCGCAAGCATTTATCATTTCTTTGTCCTGAGAATGTTCATTAGCATCCTTCTAGCTTTTTGAAACTATATATTATTGTTAACAGTAGCCATCCTACAGTGGTATAGAACACCAGTCTTTTTTAACTGAATGTTGCATATTTTGAATATCAAGTTGTTGTATATGTGCATTTTGTTGTCTTTCTTTAGAGAGTGTGGAACTTTATTTCAACAGTCAGTTAAGTTTTTACAAACTAGCTTGATTTTTTACACTTAAAAAAAAATCTTAGGGTGGGTCTGGAGTAAACAGCAATAGAGAAGTATTATTTTTTCTTTCGAGATGAAAGAGTTTTGTGTGATCTCAGCTCACTGCAGGCTCCACCTCCTGGGTTCAAGGGATTTTTCTGCTTCAGCCTTCTGAGTAGCTGGGATTACAGGTGACTGCCACCGTGTCCAGCTGATTTTTGTATTTTTTTTAGTAGAGATGGGCTTTCACCATGTTGGCCAGGCTGGTCTTGAGCAGCTGACATCAGGTGATCCACCTAGACTTTCCAAAGTGTTGGGATTACAGGCTTGAGTCACTACATCCACCTGAGAATTATTAAGTTAGCCATATTTCTAAATTGGGATCACTGTGGGATCTCCTCAGAATATTCTGGTACTTTAGTGAAGTTTCTGCTTTGAGTAATCTGAATTCAAATGTCTCCCAGTCCTCTGTGAGTTGAGGGAATTGTTCAGTTTATCTTTGTCAGGCCTTGTGGAGTTTTACTCCACACACAGAGTTTAGAATTCAGCAACAGACTAAAGGAAACCCCATGCATATTTATGGAGTGCTTTTTCTGTGTGGCTCCCCCATCTCCATGATCTTGCTCTGCAATTCCAGCTGCTTCAGACTTCTCAAACTCCGATCAATCTCCTCAACTCATCTTGTCATACTTTGCTTGGGTCCTTTTTTCCTGCCTTGTGGTTTAGAAAGTTCCTGTAGGCAGAGAACCAGGGTAATCTTAGCATTTACTTCCTTTTCTTCCCTTCTCTCTGGGAAGAGAGACCTACTCTGCCTGTTGTCCAATGTTTGAAAACAGTTGTTTTGCAGATTTTGTTTAATTTTCCAACGGTTTATGGTAAGAAATGTTAAGTTAATTTATATGAACTGGAAATTCTAATTTCCTCTCTTTCAAAATAAATGGTTGTCATTTAATTTTAAATCTCACCATTAAAGCTGAAATAAATCTCACTAAGATATCATGCCTTTGAAAATCTAAATTCAGGTTTTAATTTTTCAAAAAAAATTAATAAACTTTATTAGAGCAATCTTCAATTTACAGAAATTGGTTTGTGTTTACATTTAGGTGTATGAGTTAGTTTTTGAAATGGGTGTAAGTTCTGTGTCTACATTCATATTTTTGCGTGAGAATGTGCAGTTGTTTCAGCAATTTTTTTGTCAATACCATACTTTAGCTTTATAGGAGTTCTTAGTGTGTATATAGCTAACTATATATTCCTATATAGTAATAATACTGAGTCAGATAGTGTTGGGCCTCTGAATTTTTTCTTCTTCAATATTGTTATGGCTATTCTGGGTTCTTGGTTCTTTGCATTTCTATATAAACTTTAGAATCAGTTTGTCAATATTCATAAAATAACCTGCTGGGCTTTTCATTAAGATTGTGTGGAATCTATAGATCATTTTGGGAAGAACTGACGTTTTAACAATATTGATTCTTTCTATCTATGAACATGGGGTATCTTTTCATTTATTTAGATCTTCCTTGATTTTTTAATCCCAGTTTTGTAGTTTCTCTTATATAGATCTTGTACATATTTTGTTAGATGCATATCTAATTAATAAATTATGTATTTTGGTGGTGTTGTAAAAAGTGTTGTGTTTTAATTTCAGATTCTAGTTTTTAATTGCTGGCCTATAAGAAATCAATTGCCTTTTGCATATTAGCATTTTATCCCACAACTTTGCTTTAATTGCTTTTAGTTCAGGAGATTTCTGTTGATTCTTTGGAATTTTCTTCATAGACAGTCATATCTTCTGTGAACAAAGACTGCTTTATTTCCTTCCCAATCTTTATATCTTTTTTTTCTTATGTTACTGCATTAAGTAGAATGTTGAATAAAAGAGGTGAGAGGAGATATCCTTGACTTGTTCCTGACATTAGGAGGAAAAAAAAATCTGGTTTCTGTCTATTAAATATAATGTGGGTTGTAGGGTTTTTGTAGATAGTCTTTATCAACTTGGAGACGTTCCTATCTATTTCTAGTTTGTTAAGAGTTTTGTCCTGAAGCAGTGTTGTATTTTTAGCAAATGCTTTTTCTGCATCTATGATATAGTCATATAATTTTTCTTTTTTAGCCTGTTGATATGATAGATTTTATAAATTGAATTAATTAATCCTGTTTTTACATATGAAGCCTTGTTTTCTCACATACTGTGGAAATTAATCCTTGCTTTGTGGTCATCTACCTTTAATACTTAAAACTTAAATTGCTCTCCATGTCAACAAATATATCATTTTTTCTGAGTATACAGTAATCCATTGATGGTATACACTATAAGCAGTGCCTTATTGGAATTTAAGTATTTTTCTAATGTGTGTATTATTATAAACAATGCTGAACTCAACACTTTTACACATTTGTACTTTTGTCATTGTCTGTTAATTTTCTTAGAATTTATTTATAACATTTATTTTTAGGTCAAAGGATATAAACAATTTTTTTAAATTTGAGGAATATTGCCAGAAATTGTCTTCCAGGAATGATACATAATTTGGAATCCCATTAGCTAATATGTTTTATAAGGAAATAAATAGAATCTTTCAATTTTTGTTTCGAACCAACCTTCCCTATATGTCTCGCAACCACATGGTCACTAACTAATAATTTAAGTACCTACCATATGGAGAACATTGCTGTGAATTGGAAATTGAAAAAGATGTAATTTTTGTCTTCCAGTGGCTTACATTCACATTATGTTGATTTTTGTTGAACAAAATCAACATACAGCTATACAGTTGACCCTTGAACAACATGAGTTTGAACTGTGCTGTTTACTTATATATGGATTTTTCTCCACCTTTGCCAACCCCAAGACAGCCAACCAACCCTTTCTTTTCCTCCTTCTCCTCAGCCCACTCAACATGAAGATGACAAGAACGAAGACCTTTATGATGATTCACTTTCACTTAGTAAATATACTTTCTCCTCCTTGTAATTTTCTTAATAACATTTTCTTTTCTCTAGCTTATTTTAACGACACAGTATGTAATACATGTAACACATAAAATATGCGTTAATTGATTGCTTATGTTATCAATAAGAATCCAGTCATAGTAGGCTATAGTAGTTAAGTTTTTGGGGAGTCAAAAGTTGTGTGTGGATATTTGAAAGCACAGGAGTTGGTGGCCCTAACCCTCCAGTTGTTCAGGGGTTGACTGTATACGTGGCCCAGGTGTACCACCAAATGTTCCAGGTTCCCAGAAATCTCTTTGAAGGTAGGACTATTGTAATAAAATATCATCATTTGCCAAAGAAGTTGGGGCCTTCAGCGGTGATATGCAATGTTTCACACTCTGTTGGAAACAACCTAATCCAAATCTTTACAAAGGGGATTGAAAAGACTGATTATAATGACCTGTGTAAGGTTGGTTCAGGGCACTTAGGTACACTCCTAATAAATGTGCAGTGGGGCTGCTGCATGAAAGTAACGAGATAAAAGATAAAAGACATGTTTGTTTTATAAAATTAAACTTGTTGATACTTGAGTTCCAGGAGTTAGAAAAGGGCAAGCTAACTATAATCACAGTCATTTTAGGTAACTTGTGAAACTTAAGTTATAAAATATATTTATTAAATTATGAATTAATGTAAAGATGTCCAGAATGGAAGTACTTCCTTCCTAAATGACTCTGCTCACACAGTTTCTTATCAGCCTCTAATGATAACTGACTTATATCTGTAAATTGAAAATTGCATAGCAGAAACCTACAACCCAGTGAGTTAAACGTATTTTATTTATAACTGCTCAGTGAGCAAGGAAAAACCCAGAGGTATTTAGAAGTCAGAAAATCTGCTGTTCTCCTAGATGTCATAATTGTAACTACAGTACAAAGAATAAATGATAAATGAGACTGATCGATGAGCATGTTCTGAATTATATTCAGAACCTCAAATATAAACACATCATATTATTTTGTGCCAGGATCATCACCCCCAGCCCAGAGAAGGGAGCCTATTTTCATATGGTAAATTGAAGAAGAAAAATTGAAGATACTCACGAATAAATAAAAGTGCATGTAGAATTCAGATATGCAAATGATAACAGTTCTCTTTGTACACACTGTAGATGCAAGAGGAGAGTAGTGATCACAGCTGGAATTCATGCTGAGATCTTACACAGTGTAACATTAGTGGCCACCTTCAGCTCAGGCACACCACAGCTGTTCACTTTAAGAGCCTGCCACCTCCTCCTCTTCTCCACACCCCCACGCCACCACACACACAGTAACCCTTCGTACTAACTTTCTTTATTTTTTTTTTAAAGGCAAAAATGAAGCCAAAACCTTTTTGTGTAAAGAAAAACACTATAAAGGAGAAGAAAAACCTGAAGCAGTTACATTTTAAAAATTGCTTTAAAAATTATAATTTCTTTTCCTCCAAACCACTTTTTCTCCAAAGAACTTCAAAACACTTACTCTGCATTTCAAAGGTAGTCATTATGTATTACACATATTGGAGCAGTTGATATGACCCTAATATTTTAGTGGATAAAAACTTTTGTATTGTTTCATTTTCTTTCTCTTGTGCTTGATTTTCGCATTTTGTTGAAATAAATATATATCTAATTATGCTGCCAGAAGACTATCATGATCTGCAAAATTTACAAAAATTATCTAGTATTGAAAACCCTTCCACTTGCTATTATTTAACTGATTTGTGACTAGAAGCAAAATCATTTTTGTTTTCATGCTGTGTAGTGAGCTAAATAGTGCCCTCCAAAACGGTACATCCACATACTAATTCTGGGACCTGTGAATATTACCTCGTATGGCAAAGGATGTGATTAAGTTAAAGATCTTGAGAGGGAGTGTTTATGCTGGATTATTCTGGTGAGCACTAAATGCCACCACATGTGTGTTTCTAAGATAGAGAGAGACAGAGGAAGTTTTCAAGAGGAGGAGGCAATGTGATCATAAAGGCAGAGACTGGAGTTGTGTGGCTATGGGTCAAGGAACTCCTGAAGGCACCAGAAGCTGGGAGAGGCAAAGAAGAGATTCTTTCCTAGATCCTTCAGAGAGATTATAAGCCTGATGACACATTGATTTTGGATTTCTGGCCTCCAGAGCTTAATGAACAAGTAAATTTCTGTGGTAGAGCTTGTGGTAATGTGTTATTGGAGGCACAGGAAACTAATATGTATAGATTCCTGGAAGTACATATATTATTAGCTAAATTTCAGATTCTCTAGAAAACAGAGCTCTAGAAAACAGAATAGATGATTATGTGGAACGTGTAAGTGGGGTAAAGAGAAAGGGAAGTGAGGAATGCAAGAATTTGAAGCTGATGAAGTTCGGATCTTTGTCCCCACCAAATCTCAAGTTGAAATATGACCCCAAGTGTGGAGGATAGGGCCTTGTGGGAGGTGTTTATGTTATGGGGGCAGATCCCTTGTGAATGGCTCGGTGTTTGTCCCATGGTAACTAGTGAGTTCTTGTGCTATTAGTTACTGCAACATCTGATTGTTAAAAAGAATCTGGCACTGTCTCTTCTTTGCTTTTCTCCTCTCTTGCCATAGGACACTTATGCTCCCCCTTTGCTTTCTGCCATGAGTAAAAGCTTCCTGAAGCCTCACCGGAAGCCAAGCAGATGCTAGTGCCATGCTTTTACAGGCTTCATAACTGTGAGACAAATAAACTTCTCTTTATAAATTACTGAGTCTCAAGTATTCCCTTACAGCAACACGAAAGAGACTAACACAGAAGTAATGTGATATGATTGGTAACCATACTGTACTGCTTATGACCAGCTGCTGTGAGATATATGTTGCTCAGCAGATGTACTAGGTCAACATATGGACTTCTCTGGAAGGCTGGATGGAAGAATCTTCAGTAGTTCATGGAAAGGTGAAAAGAAAAAAACTTTTATCTGCCTGGCTTCATCCTATCTCTTGTTTCTCCTGGTTGAGTTCCAGTGACAACAATTCAGTTTTGAATTAAGTGATGTGATCCTTCAGTAATGGACTGGAAAACCAGATTCTGCCCTATAAGGTGTGGTATTTCATACATATTCAGAAGTGGAAGGCAAATCGGCATTCATAGGCTTGGCATGTGAGGCGTGAAAGCCATTTGGGTTCAATACTTCCATTTCGAGAAAGAGTGGTTATGGAGAGCTGGTATCCTTGACAGCCTGGTCAGAGCAACAGGGGAAGAAATCTCAGCAGCACACAAAGTTCGTGTCTGATACTCTTTGCAGCCTGAAACAAACTGCTGGGATTCATGATCATCATGGGGAGTGAGAGAAACACAACTGAGATAAATGTGGTGTTGAGACTGAAGTCTGAGAAAGGTATATTTTAGGATGCCTTCCAGCATAATAGGACATTAAATACAAATTGTCATTAACTGACAGGGGTCATAACTCAACATGCATTGTTTTTCTATCTAAGTTCTACCATATTATTACATTATTGTCATTAAATGACAGTGGTGTGCTAATACTTTTTTTTTTTTTTTCAATTTTTTCATTGTGGTCAAATGTACATAACAAAATTTATAAATTTAACCATTTTAGTGTACAGTTCAATAGGAATCAATACATTTATAATATTGTACAAGTATCATCACCATCCATTTCCGTAACTTCATATTGTATAACAGAAATTCTGTATCTATTAAACCATAACTCTCCATTCTCTCTTCTCTTCAGCCTCTTGGTAGAACCCTTGATAACCACCAATCTGATCACAGTGGTGGGCCATTTGGAGCGGCTGCTGCCATCAGGCTGGCTGCAGTGGGGAGGAACCATTGGTGGTGGCAGGAGCAGCAGTGTTGGTGGTGGGACCCCTGTACCCTGTGTCCCTTGTGCCCCACATCCCTGAGGTAGCCGACTGTGCCATCCCCACCCTTACATGGCCAGGCAAGACCCTCTCCCAGGCCAGAGCCTCCACCACGGCCACAACCTTTCTCCCTGCCACATCCTGGGAGCCCACGAACACCAAGGGCACAGGGAGGCACAGTTCTGCAGTTGCAACTTAGGCAGCTGCAGCTGCACCTGGGAGATTCCTGCCTGCTCCCGGCTCCTTCCTGCACAAAGGCACAGCCAAAGCCGCAGCCAGGACTCCTGGGGCTGGCCCTGAGAGCATCGGTTTCATTTGTGCAGGGTTAGCAGGGGCCACTGCACTACCTGCACCTTCCTTGCTGCCACTGTGGGGAAAATGCAGCGAGTATGTGGGCAGTCCTCAGAGCCTGCCCCTGGGAGTTCCCCAGAGCCCGCTGCTCTGGGAGCAACCACAGTGAGGCCAGGAGGGGTCACCTGCTGGTGGGGGAGCCATGTGATGGGGCACAAAGGGGTAGGTAGAGAGAACCCCTGAGGTGGAGATGAGTCTGAGATGGTGTCACACTCCATGGAGCCGGCAGGAGCTGAGAGCAGGCAGGAACCTCAGTCTCCCAGGTGCAGCTGCAGCTGCCTAAGTTGCAGCTGTGGACCTGGGCCTCCTTGTCTCTTGGGGGCCGGAAACAGGCAGGAGCCCTGTACAGCTGCAGCTGTCTAGCTGCAGGTGTGGACCCAAGCATCTCTGTACTCGGTGGGGGGGGCCCAGAAAGGTCTCTCCACTTACCCCAAAGGCTCAGAGGTATCTGTCCCTCCTGCCTGGCCGCTCCCCACCGCCCCCCCCCAGCACCCACTCTGATCTGGAGCAAGTTTGAGGCCAAGCCAGGGTACTGTTGCCGCCTGGCTGGGTGTTTGCATGCTTGGAACAGTGCTGACACACCAGCCCCCTGCCACCTTGGCCTCCTCCAGACTTTGAGCACTGATGAGCACAGGAGGGAGGCTCCGGTGGAGCTGAGGGCAACTGGGTGCTGGCCCAGAGGTGCCCCTTATTACAAACAGGCTGGAGACCATGAACGCCAGCAGGTAGCAGAAAGGCTACTCGATGGAAGTGGGTGGGTCCCTGGTAAAGCCTTACAGCCGTTGAAGTCCTGAAGCCTGGGAGCTAGACTGCTGATCCTGTGGACTAGAGTGGGAACTTGTGGTGCTTTTTCCCCTGGCCTGCCCTTGGCCTCTTATGGACCAGTCGGCACACACTTCCTCCCATCTGAGGTCCATAAAAAGCCCCACACTCAGCCAGACCAGAAGAAATGTTGGGACTGCCAGCTGCAGAGAGGAGCTGTTTACTCTAGGGTCTCCTTTCTGCTTAGAGCAGGGAGACGGTGGATGACCTGCCTGACCTGCCTGCAGAGAGGAAAGAGCTACCTTCTCTGCTTAGAGCTGAACACTTGTCAGGACACCCTGATTACAGAGAGGAGCAACCCACTGCTGGTCTCCTTTGAGCTCTTCTCAATAAAGGTTCTCTGCTCTCGCTCACCCTCCACTTGTCTATGTACCTCATTCTTCCCGGACACAGGACAAAAACTCAGGACTTGCTGAATGGCAGAGCTAAAAAAGCTATAACACAGTGCTGAAACATAGCCCTTGCTCATCATGCTGTGGTCAAAAAGAATGATAAAAGAGAGAAGGAGAGAAGAGCTGTGGCCCTTTGGGAAGTCCAGACCTCGGAGTTCCCTGAGCCAGGTCTGTGAGACCCTTTTATGGCTCTGTGGTTTCTGGCATTTCCAAGCTTCTGGGTGACACCACATACCCTGTTGTCAGCCATGGAAGCTACTTATGGTATCCCTGGTCCAGCCACAGCCTCACAGGGAGCCAGTGCCCATACCCCATGCTCACTCACTCAGACACCCCTCAACACCCTGCCTCCAATAAATGATGCTGGAAATACTGGATATCCGTATACAGAAGAATGAAAGTGGACCCTTATCTCTTGATATATACAAAAACCAATTGAAAATGAATTAAAGACTTAAATCTAAGACTTCAAACTATGAAACTACAGAAAGAAAACACTGGGGAAATATTCCAGGATATTGAGGGAAAAGACTCCTTGAGTAATACACGCAAACACAGACAAGCAAAAAAAAAAAAAAAAAAGAAAAATGGGTTCACATCAAGTTTAAAAGCTTCTGTACAGCAAAGGACACAATCAATCAAATGAAGTGAAGAGACAACCCACAGCCACAAAACAGAAGAAAATATTTGCAAACTCCCTGTACTAGTGCATTTTCATGCTGCTGGTAAAGACATACTCAAGACAGAGAAGAAAGAGAAGTTTAATAGACTTAAAGTTCCACATAGCTGGAAGGCTTCACAATCATTGTGGAAGGAAAGGAGAAGCAAGTCATGTCTTACATGGATGGTGGCAGGCAAAAAGAGCTTGTGCAGGGAAACTCCCATTTTTAAAACCATCAAACCTTGTGAGATGTATTCAGTATCACAAGAACAGCACAGGAAAGACCTGCCCCCATAATTCAGTTATCTCCCACCAGGTACCTTCCACAACATGTGGAAATTATGGGAGCTACAAGATGACATTTGGGTGGGTACACAGAACCAAACCATGTAATTCTGCCACTGGCCCCTCCCAAACCTTATGTCTTCACATTTTAAAACCAATCATGCCTTCCCAACAGTACCCCAAAGTCTTAACTCATTTCAGCATTAACTCAAAAGTCCGCAGTCCAAAGTGTCATCTGAGACAAAACAAGTGCCTCCACCTATGAGCCTGTTAAATCAAAAGCATGCTAGTTACTTCCTATATCAATGGGGGTACAGCTAGTGGGTAAATCCAGCCATTCCAAGTGGGAAAAATTGGCCAAAAGAAAGGGGCTACAGGGCCCATGGAAGTCCAAAATCCTGCAGGCAGTCAAATCTTAATGCTCCAAATGATCTCCATTGACTCCATGTCTCACATCCAGGTCATGCTGAAGAAAGACGTGGGTTCCCATGGTCTTGGACAGCTCTGCCTCTGTGGCTTTGCAGAGTGTAGCCCCACTTCTGGCTGCTTTTACAGGCTGGCATTGAGTGTATGTGGTTTTTCCAAGTGCACAGTGCAAGCAGTTAGTAGATCTACTATTCTGGGGTCTGGAAGATGGTGGGCCTCTTCTCACAGCTACACTAGGTAGGGACTCTGTGTGGTGGCTCCAACTCCACATTTCCCTTCTGCACTGCGCTATTGAGAGGTTCTCCAAGAGGCCCCTGCCTCTGCAGCAAACTTCCGCCTGGGCATCCGGGCATTTCCATACAGCTTCTGCAATCTAGGCAGAGTTTCCCAAACCTAAATTCTTAACTTCTGTGTACCTGCTGGCTCAACACCACATGGAAACTGTCAAGGCTTGGGGTTTCCACCCCTTAAGCAACAGCCTGAGCTATACCTTTGTCCCTTTTAGCTATGGCTGGAGCAACTGAAGCATAGGGTACCAAGTTCCTAGGCTGCACAGAGAAGGGATCCCTAGCTTTCCCAGAAAACCATTGTTCTTCTTTCCTAGGTCTCCAAACCTGTGATGGGAGGGGCTGCCGTGAATACCTTTGACATACACTGAAGACATTTTCCCCATTGTCTTGGTGATTAGCATTCAGCTTCTCATGACTTATGCAGATTTCTACAGCTAGCTTGAATTTCTCCTCTGAAAATGGAATTTTCTTTTCTATCTCATTGTCAGGCTGTACATTTTCTAAACTTTTATGCTCTACTTACCTTATAAAATTGAATGCCTTTAGCAGTACCCAAGTCACCTCTCAAATGCTTTGCTGCTTAGAAATTTCTTCTGCTGGATACCCTAAATCATCTCTCAAGTTTAAAGTTTCACAGATCTCTAGACCAGGGGCAAAATGCCACCAGTTTTGCTAAAACATAGCAAGAGTCACCTTTGCACCTGTTCCCAACAAGTTCTTCATCTCCATCTGAGACCAACTCAGCCTGGATTTTATTGTCCACATCATTATTAGCATTTTGGGCAAAGCAATTTAACAAGCCTCTAGGAAGTTCCAAACTTTTCCCACATTTTCCTTTCTTCTTCTGAGCCTTCCAAACTGTTTCAACCTCTGCCTGTTACTCAGTTTCAAAGTTACTTCCATGTTTTCAAGTATCTTTCCAGCAATGGAAATACTGTTGAAACTCTTGGTACCAATTTACTGTATTAGTTCATTTTCATGCTTCTGATAAAGGTATACCCAAGACTGAGAAGAAAAGAGGTTTAATTAGACTTATAGCTCCAGAGGACTAAAAAGGGCTCACAATCATGGCGGAAGGCAGGAAGGAGCAAGTTGCATCTTACATAGATGGTGGCAGGCAAAGAGAACTTGTTCTGGGAAACTCCTGTTTTTAAAACCATCTTGAGACTTATTCACTATCACAAGAACAGCGCAGGAATGACCTGCCCTCATGATTCAGTGATCTCCCACTGGGTTTCTCCCACAACGCGGAAATTATGGGAGCTACAAGATGAGATTTGGGTGGGGACACAGGGCCAAACCCTTCACTACTCATCTGATAAGGGATTAATAACCAGAATATATAAGGAGCTCAAACAACTCTCTAGGAATGCTTAGGAATTCATTACTTGGATATGGAGCAAAGGGAACCCTTGTACACTGTTGGTGGGAATGTAAATTACTACAACCACTAAGGAGAACAGTTGAATGTTCCTCACAAAACTAAAAACAGAGCTACCAAATGATACAGCAATCATACTACTGGGTATGTACCCCAAAGAAAGAAAGTCAGTATTTTGAAGAGATATCTGCACTCCCATGTTTTTTTGCTATACTGTTCACAATAGTCAAGATTTGGAAGCAATACAGATTTTCATCAACAGATGAATGGATAAAGAAAATGTGGCACTTATACATAATGAAGTACTATTCAGCCATAAAAAAAAAAAAAGACATCTTGTCATTTCCAACAACATGGGTGGAACTGGAGGTCATTATGTTAAGTAAAATAAGCCAGGCACAGAAAGACAAACATCACATGTTCTCATTTATTTGTGGGATGTAAAAATCAAAACCATTGAACACATGGGAGACAGAGAGTAGAAGGTGTGGGGAGGGGAGTTGGGGATGGTTAGTTGTTAACAAATAAATAGAAAGAATGAATAAGTCCTACTATTTGATAGCTCAATGGGTGACTATAGTCAAAATAATTGTACATTTTAAAATAACTAAAAGAGTGTAATTGGGTTGTGTGTACTGCAAAGGATATATTCTTGAGGAGTCGGAGACCCTATTTACTCTGAAGTGATTATTAAACATTGCGTGCCTGTATCAAGAATCTCATGTACCCCCCAAGCTGAGCACAGTGGCACACACTTGTAATCCCAGCACTTTAGGAGTCCAAGGTGGGCAAATCACCTGAGGTCAGAAGTTTGAGACCAACCTGGCCAACAGGGTGAAACCTCATCTCTACTAAAAATACAAAAATTAGCTGGGTTTGGTGGCAAATGCCTGTAATTCCAGCTAATTGGGAGGCTGAGGCAGGACGGTCACTTGAACATGGGAGGCAGAGGTTGCAGTGAGCTGAGGTCATGCCACTGCATTCCAGCCTCGGTGACAGAGGGAGACTCCATCTCAAAAACAAACAAAAAAACAACTCATATATCTTCATAAATATATACATCTATGAATCCACAGAAATTGAAAATAAAAAAGTAAAAATAAAAGTAAATTATGCCATATGCTTATGGTAGAAAATTGTATAAATGTAGAAGAGAAGCAGAGTAACAAGAAAAGCAATCACCTTTTTTACTCTTAACATTCATATGTGATCTATCATTAATATTTTAATGTTTGCTTTTATACACACAGTACATACACATATATGTATATTATGTAATTGTCATTTTATATGTATATATAATTCATTTTTATACAGTCATGCATCACATAATGTTTCAGTCAATAATGGATTGAATATAAACAGTGGTTCCATAAGATTATAGCAAAGCTGAAAAATTCCTATGCCTACTGATTTGTGCTACAATTTCCTACAGTATTCATTACATTAACATGCTGTACATTGGTGGCCTTGGAGCAATAGCTCTACCAGGTTACCTAGGTGTGTAGCAGGCTCTGCTATCCAGGTTTTTGTAAGGAGTGCACACTCCATGATGTTTGCACAATGGCAAAGTCACCTAATGATACATTTCTTAAAATATGTCCCCATCGTTAAGGGACATATGAGTATACCACCTTTTACATAAATAGTATAAAACAATATTTTTTAATGTCACCATATATGCTTCAAAGACAACCTTTATATACTTGCATAATATTTTATTGTGTAGATTTACTATAAATTAGCTTAGCCAGACATTAAGCTGTTTTCAATGTTTTATTATTATAAGTAACAGACTAAAAATACGTACCGTAACTTTTTTAAAAACTTGGGATTATTTACTCATGCTATTTGTGGAAAATTTTAAGTCCACAACTTGTAAATTTTTTAAAGACTCTTGTTACCTATTTCCAATTTTTTTTCTACAGCTTAAACCAAATTTCTTTCCCAGCAATACAGTGTAGGAGTGTGGATTTCTTTGTGTACTTGCCTACACTGAACATTCATTTTACAAAATATTTCCATTTGGTAGATAAAATACATAACATAGATTTAATTTGCTTTTCTTTGATTACTAATAAACTCTATGTGATTATTTGTCCTTTCTCTGTCTTTTAAAGTTATTGCCTCATTGCCTTTGCTCATTTTATTTTTCTAAGGGTCTTTTTTTGATATTTTAAACTTTTTTTCCTATTCTGGAACCTATAGAAAAATTTTGAGCAGGGAGGTGATATATGATCAGATCTGTTTTCTTTTTCTACTTAACAGTGTAAAACATTTTGAATAAAACATATGGGGATAAATTTAAGCATATTTACATAGTACTAGTCTCACATGTATGCATTTCTCCCTTTTTAAATAAATTAAATTAAAATTTTTAAGCTGCCAAGTGGCACAGACTGGCAATATACATACTCCTTAAGTTACACAACAGTCAAGCAGCTAAAGTCACGATTTATGTATGTGTGCCCAATTAGAAAAGAGGCTGGTGCCAAGATAATCACAAATTTGCCATAAACTAAAGTTCATTACTGTTACATGAGAAAAGATATTGGAAGAACTTCTTTTATTTGTTCCAGTTGTCCTAGAAAAGGAAAAGGATTATGAGAAACATTTCATATAAAAGTACAGCTAACATTTATTAAATGCTGACTAAACATGTAACACTTAAGTACATGTATTAAGTAATTTAATCTTTACAACAACCTGTGAAATAGCTCCCATCTTTTGCCCCATTTTATGGATTAAGAAACTGAGGCAGCCAACATTTATTAAATGCTGACTACACATGTAACATTTAAATACATGTATTAAATAATTTAATCTTCACAACAACCTATGAAATAGCTCCTGTCTTTCTCCCCAATTTTTGGATTAAAAAACTGAGGCACGAGTTCAAGTGACTTTCCCAAGGTGATTTAGTAAGTACATGATAGAGCTGAGATTTGATTCCAGGCAGCCTGGTCTTGGAATTTGCACAACTTTCTTGCTAGAAGCCTTTCAATTTAAATTCCATTTAACCTTTCAATTCAATTTAACTGCATTTACTGAATACCTGCATACTAGACACTGTAAACAACTTATAGAGAGAAAAGAAATAAGATAGAGATCCTCCTCCTAAAAGTGCACAAGTGAAGGTGACATGCCCATAAAGAGTGGCAAATAATGTGAAAAAGGCAGAGGATTCTATGGAAGTAGAAGGGAAGTGTACTGCTTTTAGTGTCCGAGTGATAATATCTAAGCCGAGGCTTAAAGAATAAAGAGAGGTTATCCAGGTGAAGAAAGAGAAAGAACAATTTGAGTAGCTGTTAACAAATGTTGTCAATACCTCTCATGAGTCAGTTTTGTGCTGAAAGCTGGAAATGTAACACTGAACAAATCAGAAAAGTTTTCTGCACTAAAAATGAGTATATGTCAGCTACTAAATAAGAAATCTACAAGATATAAATTGTGAACAATAATATGAAGAAAGCAAATGAGAAAACAAGTTACTGAGCCAGAACAACTGGGAATGTGTTTTATGTCTAGGAGCCACTCCTGTGGAGATCAGGAGAAAAAATTTCCAGGAAGAGGCAACAGCAAGAATGAAAGCCCTAATGTGAAAAGGAGCTTAACATGTTCTGGGAACTGAAAGAAAGCCAAAGAGAGTACAGCATAGTGAGCAAGAAGTGGCAAAGGATAAGTCTGAGATATAGGCAAAGCCAAATTTTACAGTCTCTTGTAGGTGATAGTAAGGAGATTATATTTTATCTTGTGTGCATTAGAGAGTTATCCATAGGCTTTTAAGCTGGGATCACTACATCATCTCATTTCTCATTCAGGCTGTCTGGGGAGAGAATGGATTAAACAGGGCACAAGCAGAAGCTGACAGATCTTCAAGGAGGCCCTGGTTAGTGGTCCAGCTGAAATACTGTGAAAAAACAGATGCCATAGTAAGGATCTTGGACTTCCTTTTGCAAGTGATAGAGACTCCTGAAGAGTATTTTAGAGTTATGTGACATAATTTGGGGGTTAGATCATTTTATTAAAGTTCTGGAGAATGGAGGGAAACAAAATCACCTGTCAGAAATTTTTTCCAACGCATTGTGTGATACGTAACTGCATTTATGTGTGCGATTATAAATATGTATATGTATTTTTTTCCCAAATGAAGCTTGCTTTCTGGAGATACAGAAGACTCTCAAAAGATATTATAAACGTATCATTTGACTTCTTTCTGTTTTTCATGAGGACTTAGGTCTTGACATAGTACTTCCAAAATAGATTTTTGTCATCTCTTAGGGGTTAACATCTAGATTTCTGCTTCAGAGAGGAGCTAATGTGACTGCAGCAGAGAGGAAAACAGTGAAAGAGAGCTGTTATATATTTGTCTCTTCCTTGTTTAGTAGACAGACTGTCAGATGACTCTAGCATTGATCACGAGGCCCTTAACAATCTGGTCACCATTATCCTTCGTTTGTAATTTGAATGTTAGGTAAAGGGGACCCCTGTCCTGGACCCCTGCTTTGGACCCCTACATGTTAAATTTGTCAGATAGCATGAATGCAGTCGATGCGTTCATAAGAAAGTATTGTTTCCCAGGAGTTCTGAGCATCTGTTTTGCTTCTCTTTGCCTTCCAGTTTGTACTTCTGGAAGCACTCATAAGTAGTGCTGAGCTCACTGCAGTTGTGCATAGCAGCCAAGGAGCATTTCTCAATTTTAAACACCTTACTCTTATATTTGTTATGTAGATGTTTAGATGTAACATATATGAAGCATGATACTAATTCTTTGCATTGGCAAAGAGGTGAACACAAAAACTAGAATTGTATAAGTTTCAATTTTTGGAAAAATTTTTAATCTTAAAATTTAAATTTTTTGAAATTAAAATTAGTAATAAAATGCTCATTTTACTTAAAACTTTTAATTTAAATATATTTCATTAAAATACTTTAAACATCAAATACAGTTTTCAACTTTAAATATTTTGATTAAATATTCGATTGAATATTTGACAAAATATATTTGATATTTGATATACTAAATATTTTAACTAAATAATATATGAGTATTAAATATTTGAATATGTATTTGATGAATATCAAAGTGAATTTTTTAATATCAAATAGTTGATGAATATCAATGTGATTTGTTCACAAACTACAATTTTATTTTATCTTTTAGTTTTAATAGATAATTTTTAATATTTTAAAATAAGGAAACTTAAATAATTTTTATTTTTGCATTGATTTTAATTTTATCTTTTGATAAAAGTGCATCTAATTTTTAATATTTTGAATATATTTTATTTGTTGATTCTGTAAGTTGTTTTTAATGGAAAACAAGTATATAAAAGCTTGTTTATAATAACAGTGATTTTGCTGAATTGAAAGTACGAAAATGCCTTGAAATAAATATATAATAATTTATGAATTGTCTTTATTTTATTACTCATCCAAACATTGCTGGTCCATCTCCAGAAATGTCCAATAGTAATTGAAGTCCATTGCCTTTGCTTGTTTACCCACTTTTAGTAATACAAAACTTGACCTTTATATATCTCTCCCAATTTTGTCATAAAGATATATTTGCAAAATGGTATTTTTTTAAGCTTGCTTTATAATTTTTAAAGAATTAGACATATGATACAGGAGCCTCCAATGCATCCTTGTCCTAGGCGTGGCAGATGTTAGAGGAGGTCCTGTTGTTCCATACGTTCCTGCTATGTGGAGGCTTCATAGCTGCCTGAAAAACTCTGCTCCTTCCCTCTCCTCTGCTTAGCTCACTCCTCTTAATCATTCATTCACTGTTCGGCCCCAATGCCAGTATTCTCTGATCCCTGAATCTATACTTAGTCACTCTCTCCTTAGGAGTCCCACTACGCTTTTCACGTTTTCTTATGATTATCCATTTACATGAGTCCAAGCCTTCTTCTCTACTGTGAGCTCTTTGAGGCCAGGAATTCCTCATTCATCTCAGTATTATTAATGCTTGTCACAGAGCCTGGCCTGTAGCCTGTGCCCTCCATAAGTGTTTGAGGGAAAAATGAACACTCACACCCACTCTCCATCTGTAGAGAAGTGCTTGTGTTCACACATTGCATTTGCTCTTGTGTGATGAGACATACTGCATATACCCAAATATATACACACTCTCCCACATATACAGATTTTTTGGAACTTGCTTCCCAAATCAAACAATACATTTGTGTGATACAGACTTTTAAAATTCTGATTTTATTTCCTTTTCAAGTTGAATGGGAATCTTTCTCTTCTTACTCTTTGAGCTGCTAATACACAGTTGACATTATCGTATTTTCTTAAGATTGAGAGCACTTGCTTTTCTTTTGTTAATGTTGTTATTGTTTTAACTATTTAAGCATTTTTTTCTTAACAACTCAGCTTGTTAGCAGTATATAATAGCAATGTAAAAAGAAATATCTTGCATTTTGGGTCATACTTAAGTGAAAGGCATTTATTTAAAAAGAATCTTCAAATGAGATTATTCCAGAACTTTTCTCTACAACAATGAATATTGATACCAAACATACTCCCCTGTGCAAAACAATTCTTTAACCAAGCTTACTTTCCTATTTTCATGCTAAACAATATTGGGGCCAGGCAAAGATAATTTAGCTTCTTGATTCAGGACATGCCTGCTCCTAGAAGATAAGACTTTGAAGCTACTGAAGAGATTTCTTATCAAGACTAACAGCTTGTTCATCAAGAACCCTTTCAAGACTCTCCCCTCACTGTACCCACCAATCCAGGTCTATTCTATCGTAAAATCTGCAGAATCCCAACCAGTATGCATTTTTACAAGACTTGCCTTAAAATCACCCTGTACATTCTAGAAATATCCTCCCCTGACATCCTCCTTCTCAGCTCAGACACTACTAACACTGTATTATAATGATGAAGTTCTTTACTGTGTTACATCTCATAAATTTCGTTTTTCTTGATAGACTGTTTTTCTGGTGATCCTTTTGGGGATTAAGCATTTGAAAAATCCTCTAGATTCTACCAAAATATAGTGTCTCAAGACCCTGGAATTGGATTAGCATACTCCCCAAGGACCCCTTGAGCTTCCTGTCTACAGTGTCTCTGACCGCAATGGATAATAGGTTCCACAGTGGGTCAGAACTGTGATTTAAAAAAATATTTTCAACTTCCAAATATCTCCTAGGAATAAGAAATCTTATTTCCGAATTCTTTGATTATCTGATCAGAAAGGAAATCTTTTTTCCTTTGGGAAAAGCTATCTTGTGACTTAAAAACACTGCTATTTGTCTTTATGTCTGTCCTCAACACTTTCTGCTGAATGTATATAAGAAGATGATCAAAATAAGACAATGGGTGTAGGTTTGAGAAGTTCATCTCTTGAGCAGTTCAAAAGTTCTCCTTAAGTCAGGCTTCCTATAAGACAAACTTTGCCTTGGGTTTCCTATTCTACTCTTATGAGACCTTTCCTTAGTCTTGTCTTATTTTATCCATGAGCATCTGGGTCAAGGCACGTTTTCTACATCACATCTTCCATCTGAAATTTGAGATGGCTAACTATTAGGTTAGGGTGTCATGGGTGGTTTTATATGTTAGCTTGATTGAGTTAAGAATTGCCCAGATAGCTGATAAGACATTATTCCTGGGTTGGTATGTGAGGGTGTTTCTGGAAGTGATTAACATTTGCGTCAGTAGACTGAGTAAAGGCGATCACTCTCCTTAGTGTGGGTGGGTCTCATCTCATTAGCTGAGGGCCTGAATAGAACAAAAAAGCAGAGGAAGGGCAGATTCTCTCTCCTTTTGAGCTGATCCATCTTCTCTTACCCCAGTGCATCAGCACTACTGGTTCTTGGGTCTTCTGTTCACCCCTGGCTCTCGGAGCCTCAGACTCAGATTTACCATTGGCTCTCTGGTTCGTCAGGGATTTGGATTTGGTCTGGAACGACACCGCCAGCTTTCTGAGTCTTCTAGTTTGCAGAGTGCAAATCATGGGATTTCTCAGCCTCTATAATTGCATGAACCAATTTTTCATACCTCTATCTCCCTATATGTATCTACATCTATTCTATGGGTTCTGTTTCTCTGGAAATCTAATACAAGGAACAATGGGCATAAGCAACATATCCAGAATACCACTGCTTTCATGGGGATATCTCAGTCTAAGTCCATGCCCCATTGCAGCCAGAGAGATCCCAGTGTGAAAGGCTCATGGGACCTCAGGGGAGAATAATCTTTTATGTAAAGGTCCTTGAACCACTGGACCTCAGCAGAATGTCAGGAAGTTTGTTTCTAACTTGTATTTTTACTATAGTTTATTTATTTATACATTTAAGTGAAATAATTTTTCCAAGAATAATTTAGAATTACAATGGCTATTTTGGCAAACTTTTAATTTGAACAAAACTATTCATTTGAGAGGTATTTTAAAAAAAGAATGGTCTGCGACTTTCATTGATAGAAGAATCTTGCAAAAGAAATTTAGTTTCTCAGATTGATTCTTTCAAAAGATTCCTTAGCCATGGCAAATGAGAAATACAAAAACTTTAAAACTAGTTTTTCTTAGATCCTCCTGAACTTCAATCTGAATAACTGCCTTTATTCCACTCCTCCTCCTTCCTAGGTTCCTATATTACCCTTATTCCCATCCCTTCTCCTGACTCATCTTTCCCTTCTAGCCAACAAGCAACTCCCAAATCTCAAATGTTTTTATAGTGTTAAACCCACTTCAGAACAGATCAAGTTCTATTGGGGTTGACTTTAAGCCCTGATTTTTGTCTGAATTGAAAGCCATCGTTAACACTTTCTAAAGCCTACACACAAAATAGAGACCAAAATTTACAAGAGAATTTGGAGTTGTTCTAATAGCAGATTATTTAGGAATCTCAGGTTTACATCATTTGTCTCATAAATTGATAGGACTCTCAGAGGCAAAAAAAATAAAAATAAAAATTGAATGGACAAGTCAGAGTGGGGAGATTCTGAGTGACCTAATAGACCCTGAATTGCAGGGAACATTAGAGGGATTAGAAAAGCTGTAGATGTAGAGCAAGAGCTGTAAGATGCCATCCTCAAAGTCTGTTCTGTAAAAACAGATTGTACTGTAACCTTGTTCTACAGGCAAAGAACGGATGAATCTACTGGTGACTTTAGGAGTAGGCTTTTTAACACTTTTAGACAGCATTCAGGAATAGATCCCAAAGCAGGTGTGACCCTAACTCTATCTTCACTTTCTTTGAACAACTTGAAGCCAGAACCAGGGGATTTAATACGAAAGCAAAAACAAGAATGGGAACTAGCTCTGTTGCCTGGTCTCTAGGCATTCACTCAACATCTTGAAATAGCCTTAAAACACTTTTGGAATAAGGTACAGTATGAATTGGTGGTCTCAGGCATAAAGAAACTGGTTGTTCCTACCTCTGTGACAAGAACATGGGTAGAGAGTTATTAATAAAGACACCTGTAAACAATGTAAGCAGAAAAAACAGTGATAAAACAATTGCATTGTGATAGTTAGAAACCAAAGGAAAATATTGAAGTAGATGGACATTGAAAATGCTCCAAAGGAAAAATTAGCATTTATTTTCCCATATTTACCCTTAAATTTACAAGTATAAATTTCTGCAAATGTTAAAAGACCGTCTGCCAAATTGTTTATAGATACCGCAAACTCAGCCACCAGTGCACAACCTTTCTCTTAGAATTAAGAAACTAATAATCCCCAGATATCCCTTTATCTTAGTCTATAACCACCATCCTTGGACTTTTAAACAAATAACATTTTTCCCCTTCTCTGTGATACCACATCTGTGAACTTAATAGGGAAGGATTGAGTGGGCAAATGAAATACTTAGCTTAAGTGTTCCACTGACGACCTCTTGAAATCCTAAGGATTCTCCTAATCATAATCTGATAATAACTAATTGGATATTGACATTACTGGTTTCTTTGTGTCTTAAATCAGCACAATATGAAAATATTCTTGCTCTATAAGACTATTTGTGGCAAAAAAAAAATTCCACTTACATTAGCAAAATTATTGCTGCCTGCTATGGTCTGGATGTTTGTGTCCCTCTCAAGATTCATATGTTGAATTCTAATCACCACAGCGATGGTATCAGAAAGTTGGCCTTTGGGAGATGAATGTGCTCTTACAAAAGAGGCTCTGAGACCTGCCTCGACCCTTCTCTCAAGGGAGAACGTAGTGAGATGATGCCTTCTATGTACCAGGAAACAGACCCTCGCCAGACACTAAATATGTCAGCACCTTGATCTTGGATTTTCCAGTCTCCAAAGCTGTAAGAAATGATTTTCTATAGTTTATCAGCTACATATTTTATGGTATTTTGCTATGGCATCCCAAAAGGACTAACGCAGTGCCAAAAGCATCAGGGTTCAGATCAAACCACACAAATCTAATCCAGGTTTCTACAATGCTGTTTAAAGACAGAAATTCAAAAGGCTAAAACCAGTAGTTAAAAGACTACTAGAGAAAGGACTCTTCATACCTAGCACCGTTCTTATAGTTTTCCTTACTTTCCAGTTAACAAACCCTACAGGAAAAGACATAGATTCATCTGGGACTTCAAGGTCCTAAACAAAATAATTATTCTCTCTTCTCTTCCTTGTGGTTGCGAACCTATTTATGTGTTACTTGAAGATACATTTCTTTTTCTTTTTTAAAGTTATTGATCTGGATTCTGACATCTTTATTGTCTTTAATTGTTCACCCCTTCTTGGGGAGCTGAAAATATACCTGAGCCCTCTCATTTTTGGCAAAGACAAATTAGCCCTCCATTTAGATGCTGTGGTCTAAATGTTGAAATTCATATGTTGAAACCTAGTCACCAATTTATGGTATTAGGAGATTGTCTCTTTGGGAGGTGACTGGACATGAGGGCTTCACTCTCATTAACGGGATTAGTATTCTTCTAAAAGAAGTCTCAGAGAGTCGCTTTCCTCCTCCGCTATGTGAGAATGCAGTGAGAATTTTTTCTTAATGAATCAGGAAATGGGCCCTCATCAGACAGACTATGCCAGTACTTTGATCTTGGATTTTACAACCTCTAGAACTGTGAGAAATGAATTTCTGTTGTTTATAAGCCACCAAGTTATGGTATTTTGCTATAGCAGCCAGAATGGATGGAAAAAACTCCCCATTGCCTTAAAATTACTTATTTCAGGTCTTGAAATCCCATAAATATTTTCCCTTGATGTCTTTCTTTTGAGACACTATTAATATTCTGTCAAGGCAGTCATCCACTTTAATATAATAAACTAGTTTTTTTATTTAATCAATAGGTTTTTCTAGTGTTTTTTTGTGGAGCTAATAGACAACATCATCTTACCAAGAACAATTGTCTCTGAATATTAACTTACTCTGGACATTTGTCTAGGGAGATCTTGATTGTGTGAATGAGCTTAATCTTATTAATGCTCCACATGGGTATTCTAAGGCTGAGTTAAGGCATTTTTCTAACATAACGTGACAGCATTAGATGATACATTTCTAGTGTGTTTTTATTCCACACCACACATTTGTAGACCTAGGACCACAAACATTTTCAATGTCATTATAATCACATTTTTGGTCCTTTCTAATCATGATTCCATTGGACTTTCCTGAAACCAGGGCCTATATTTAACAATAATACTGCCATAAAAATACTCCACTATTGCAATGTTCGTAAAATAATACTCTATTGTAAACAAAGTAAATTTTCTAACTCTGATTGAACGTTAAATTCAAGGCCAGATTCCCTAAGATAAGGTCAGTTCAATTACAGTTTACACAATTCATGTATTAACTTAAAGCACACATATATTTACACACATTCTTACATCTTTCAAAACTATACTCAGGAAAACACTTTCCTGCTTACACTGAAGGCATATATCGCTGCTGGCATCTAGCCATTTTTGTTTGGGTAATCTACCTGAGTAAGGAAAGACTTTTTAATGGATGAGAATAAATGAGAGATAGGACTGTGTCAAGCTGAAAGTTTTAAGATCTTTCAAGTTACATAAAAATGAATCTGTAAGTGTTCTTGGAATGCAAAATTGGAGCTGCAATTGGATATCAAATCAGTTGCAAAAAGTATACAGTAGCCATTTCTCAAGTTCAGACACAGCATGTAGTTTTGTAAAGCAATTTCAGGAATAGTTTGTTAGAAGCTTTGTCCCTTTTGAAATAATCGACAAGGCATGAATTTCTTAAAAGGCTGACCATTTGGTGGTGGGAATTTGCTCATACTTCTGAACTTTACCTTCACAGCCTCTTAAGAGATACTCACATATTATTCTAACTCACGGCAGCATAAGGAGGGCTGGTCTCTTTCCATCAGGGTTGGAGGAACCTGGTGAATTTTAGGTGCTGTTATTGCTGCGAAGGGAAGCATATTCTTTTAAGTACAAGCTTCACGGCGATTAAAAACAAAAACTAAAAAGCAACTCCTAATTGTTTCCATTTCTGATAATGGCTCTATTCCTCTTTTCTAATCTGAAAAATGCACTGCAGGGTTGATGGTGTCACTTGCTACCAGCACGGCTGGTTGCTGTGGGATGGTAGCGGTGGGTGGGCTCCAAGGTGACAACGGAGACTTCCAAACTCAGCTGAATCACTTCTACTCCGGGGTCCACGTCATCCACATCAGCCCGTGTTCTGTTTCTGAAAGTCAGAGACTCAGCGGACATTCCTGCCACACTATTCCTCAGTGGGGCTCAAGATCCCTGGTATTATAATTTTTTTTTAATCAAAAGAAAACACAAATAAAACCAAAAACAAAAAACAATCCCTCTGTCTCTACTTACATGCAGTGCCTGACTCTCATTTAGCTTGATTTGCCCAATTTATTCATATTAATTAATTGGATAACGAGTCACCAACAGTCTTTAGGTTTTATAGAACATTACCCTCATTTCCTAATTTACTTCCAGGGAAATTATGTATGTAAATATTCTCTCAAAAAAGGGAGAGTATATCCATTTTTCAGCACATATAAATCATTACTTTTTCATTCCAACTCCCATCTCAAAATATGCAAATGGTTCCCGAACTTCTCTTAGGACCTTTGTCTATTTATAGCACCCCTTCCCCTATATTTAACACTGCTTTGAGGTGCTGTTTCTAAAATGCAAATCTGACTCCACCACACTTCCAGGCTTAAAAACCTTCACAGCTTTCTGTCACCTATAAAATAGGATCCCAAGTGTCCTCCCTGCCCTGGGCCCTGACCAGGTCTGTCCGTCGCTTGGTGCCCATCCCCAAACTGCCATTTTTCTGACTTGCATTTTCTTCCCTAGGCCCCTGGCTTGTTCACAAACCGCTCCCATTGTCTACACGGCGTTTCACTGTGGGTTCTCCTGGTACATGTCTGTCTAGTGGCTGGTCCATTCTTCCCTGTGACCCCAGGTCTTCTTAGCAGTGGCTCTAGATGACCTCTTCCTCAGTGTTTCTTGGTAGTTTAGGTGTCCCTCTTCTGAGGTCCTCTCTCAGAATTGCCATACTGTGTGGCCATCATTGACTTAATTTTCCATCTCTCCTTCTTCACAAGAAGCTCTTTCAGGACAGGAACCACCTTTTTTTTTTTGTGAGTGCTCAGAATTCCTTTAGTGCCAGGCACAGAGGGAGCTCTCAGCTTCTCTGTTGAGTGAATGAAATGAATGCATGAGTGTTTCTAAAGAACGGGATAGCCTTTTCAAGCAATGTCCTCTCTTGGAGAGGGGGTAGGACTGCCTTTCTTCCTACTCTTGGGGAAAGCTCTGTGCTGTTAAACTTCAGATATTTCAAAGTCAATGCTTTTAGGACAAAATATTCTAATGGAGCCGAGAAAGCTGCAAAAGATAACAGGTTTGCAAGAGAAAGGGTCCTGATCATCCTGGATCATGTCTGGCTCTTGGTAAAGAGACACAAGATGACTGTCTTTTTTATTCCTTTTTAGTGAATCTTTATTAATTTAGCAAATAATTTTTTAAGCACTATGTGCCTGGGACTGGGAATTCAATAACAAACCAGATATATGTGATCTGTCTTCACCAAGTTGAAATGGATCATGAACGGAAAACGTTAAATTCTCAAATGACTGCTAAGTTCCAGGAAGTTGGAGTAAAGGTTGTGAAGCAGAGTATCCTGAGAAGCGTACAAACATGGACACATTTCTTCGTTCCAAGAAAATATTTTATTAATATGTAATCTAATCTTGTCTGTGGGAACAATAAAGGCTTCTCCAAGAAAGGTCTAGGAATTTAGGGATGGTGGTTGGGCAAAATGAATTTAGGAACAGCATGCACAGAAGCCCCACAAAGGGGAATGGAAACAAAGGTATCATCACTGGAGTTTGGTGAGTAAAGGGGAAAATCAAGAGAGGGTGGGCCTTGGGTGATGCGCCTTTGTAACCACTTGCTGACTCACTGAACGAGTCTTGATCACTCAAGCCTTTGTTGCTTTTGCAATAAAGCGTTGCAGATTTAATCCATAGAGAAATGGAAAGCTTCTGAAGGTTTTCTGCAGGTGAGTTGCAGGTTTGCATTATGCTCACTTAAAATGCTCTGGCTATTGTTAGGAGCGAAACAGAAGTGAATGTGGGTAGGTTATCATGGCAGCAGATTTATCTAGGCAGTCTCTGTGAACATGCCTGTGATTGTGTGTCCATGGTAGAACTTCCTGTTCTAGCTTCCTGATGATTTGTAATACGGTTCTTGCTCTAAAGGTAACTTTATAGCTAGGAGTCAAGTCTCGAAACCCCACAAAGGGAAATGGGTACACCTCAGAACTGGGTTTCCTGATACACTAGGCTGAATTCTCCATCTGCCAGGCCCTGGCATTGTTTACTGGAGATGTCACAGGAAGATGGGCCATGTCATTGAGCCACTTTAGTCACATGTGAACAGCCATTTGGAGATTCTGAAATTGATGGTTCAGGTTGAGTACTGCTGACCTAAAATGCTTGGGAATAGCAGAGTTTCAGATTTGGGATTTTTTTCAGATTTTGAAATTTTTGCATTATATACTTAGCAGTTAAGCATCCCTAATCTGAAAATCCAAAATTGGAATTGCTTCAGTGAGCATTTCCTTTGAGTGTCATGGCAGTGCTCAAAAGGTTTCAGATTTTAGGGCATTTTGGATTTTGAATTTTTGGATTAGGGCTGCTTAACCTGAAGCTACAATTTAGAAGGGCTTAATAAGCTGAATCCTACCTTGGAGAATGAGACTTGGCTTAACTAGCCCTTCTTATATTTCCATGTAACTGTCTATCTTATTCTGCTGAAACCTTGGGAATTGAGTGGAAAGAGATACCATGAACCCCTGTTGCTGTAAACTTCTGAAAGAAGAAGAATATGTTTTTTATATCCTGAAGTCATGGTTCTTATTCACCTTTGTGTCCTCTAGCACCTAGAAAAGCCTGGAAGTTAGTCGGTCTTCAATTAATAGAAGACCTTATAGCATAATTGTTAAAGAGCTCAGGCTTTACAGGCAAATGAGAGTTTAAGTCCTGAATCTACTAATTCTCAATAGTTTCTTGGGCAAGTTAATTAACCTTCCTAAATCTCAAGTTTTTTATCAGCAAGATAATGATTAAATGCCAGATTCTTAGTGAAATGCCTAGCAAATATAAAGCACCCAATATATTTTAGCTCTTATTATTAATGTTGATTGAATGCATAAATACATTCATGATGAAACAAACCATTTTACGCAACTGAGGATGAGAGAATAGCAAGATGTGCTAAATGTATGGGCTAATCATATTTAATAGGCTTTTCAGTGTCTGCAGTTGTACTGTTTCTGGGGTAAGATTTGATGTATTTTGTATATTAATTCACATAATAATGGATCTTTTTGTAGTAATCAGCGTATAACCTGGATGAAAACTCAAATGTGCATCTACAGCCTTCCAAAGTCTACCTGAGAAGCCAAATTTCTGTTGCTTAGATCCAGCTAGCAGGTATTGGTGTGGCCATGGCTTTGGAATAATGGTGTGATCCAACTGAATTTGGACATAGTAGTTTAGTCAAGTAGCAAAGGCATGTTGTTAGCATAGGGGAAGTGGGAGCTGGGGGAGGCCCATAGCTCATATTATTGGTCTGGGCACATGTCTGGCTGAAATGGTTTTTGGAAGTATTTCAAAGTCAAATACAAATAGTTTTACGTAAGTTATTGTTATTTTCTACTTTAGGTAAACTTGATGATGTAGTGAAACAGTATTACCTGGAATTCCTGAAGAGAAGACCAGTCATTAAAATTTGAGACAATTGCACAATTCTGACCGGAGTCATTTCCAAAGATAGATTTTGATTAGAGCACCTCCTGTGTATATTCTGTCATTACTAATTTGTGTCTGCATTTTTTATAGGTTTCTAAAAGCATATGTTTTTAAATTTTATAAACTCAGGCAAATAAAACCATCCATGATCCTTAACACAGCCCTGGTCAATATTAGTTTTTTAATTATATTTCTTTTTAAGTTTTTTTCTATTCACTCTTTTAATTTACCTGTAGCCATTATGTACATAAAAATGTATATATTCCTATCTTCTTACTTAGCATTTATTACAAATAATTTCTCACATTATGTGATCTCAGCTATTTTAATCATCATTTTATTGTTTATTATTCTTGTAAGATAGTAACTAATGCTTACTAAAATGCACCTGGTGCAAAATAGTTGTAAATTAAACGTATATGTTATACAAGCTCAAATTCTAAAGTTAGTATACAAGCCAAAAATTACCTCTGGGTGAATTATTATTCGAATTTCTTTAAACAACTATAAAATGAGCATACAAAAACCTGACTTTTTCTATCAGTGTTTTTTCTGTAATCCTCAATTCTTCTCAATTTCTTCTTTAAGAATGTTGACAAAGTCATACTACTTATTTATCTGTTTATAGAAGTATTTTAAGTTATGTTCACAGGAGAAACTTTAAAACCATGATCATATGTTTTCCGCAAATTTCCAACAGGCCATGTCAGTTATAGCATGTGTGATTTCATCTACTGCCAGGAGGAAGAAACCATTGAGAGAAATGGCTGGCATAGTTGTCAGTATTACTTAAATCTCTCTCTCTCTCTCTCTCTCTCTCTCTCTCTCTCTGTTTCTCTCCCTCCTTCCCTCCCTCCCTTCCTCCCTCCCTCCCTCCCTCCTTCCCTCCTTCCCTCCCTCCTTTTTCTCTCTCTCCCTTTGTCCCTCTCTGGTGAAGTTAATGTTTGTGAGTTAAATTGAAGTACCACGCACCTTCGTCATTGAAAATACTGCTTGGCCTTCCACCCTCTCTCCCCATCTGAGCACCAGATGTAACACCTTTAAATATTTTTTAATGCATTGGCCAGCCATGTTAAGCCCTAACATTCATTCCATAGATATTTAAGTATATAACAACGAACTGAACATTCAATATGCTTTTCATAAATTATTTTTTGCATATGCAGTGAATGGCTTCCATAAAGAATCTCAGTGATGACTATAATAATAACACATAGTTCCTGAAGCTCTATTCTGTTTGCAGTTCTTGTTTATCACTTTGTATGAAGTATTTTACATCATCTTCACAATGATCTACTGAGATAGAGATGATTATGAGAGGCTAATAACTTGCTCAACATCATGGAAGCAGTAATTGGTAAAGCTGGGTCTACAGTCCCAGGTCTGTATGACTTCAAAGAGCAGTATGCTTACCACTGCTATGACTATCACTATACATTTTAACAATATGCTGATATGTCTATTTCTTGATTTATAATTTTGTATTGATTATTGAATCTGAGGAAATTACTTTCATATGCTTCTGGGATGACAAACTTGTCCAGACTTGCCTGAGACTTTTCTTGAATCCCAGCAAACCCATCAGTTTAGAGCAAACTGTCTTTTATCAGGTATATTTCAATTCTAAGTTATTTTTGTAGTTTCTCTAATTATTAACTTACAGTTACTACTAACTGATAGTTCTAAGAATTTTAAGTCTACTTAATACCTATTTAAAATAACCCAAATCCCTGTAGGTATATTTTAAATACATTAAAGTATACTTATTTTAAATACATTATATGCTTATAAATATTTAAGTTTTAAATACATTAAAATATACTTGTTTTAAACACATTAAAATGTACTTATAGGTATTTAAGTTTTAAATACATTAAAATATGCTTAGATACCTGTACAATAACCTATTGTAAACACTAGACAATATCTCTTACCTTCCAATATACAAAATAGTATATTTGGAAAGTGGAGATTAGTACTCATTCAGTGCCTTTCCCTTTTCTCTTCCTCCCACTTGCCAAATGCTGCCAGCTATGTATGAGTGTTATGTACTTTCTGTTCTGTATACCTGAAATTCAGTGTAATAAACTTTGTGTAGTCATTGATTCTAAATATGGAAAATGTGTAAACAGCATTTTCAACATTATGATTAAATAAATAATATTCATGTTATTCAAGAAAGTGATTAGACACCTAGAAAAGGAAATGTCACTGCCGTTAAGCCTGTCCTGGTTGGGAGTTTGTTCCTTTAAGGAGTTCGTTTCTTGAAGCATCGAAGTTAAATGGAAGGTCATTTTCTCCGTTGGTCAGTTTTCCAATTCATGTGACATTTGCTTCCTATTTGGAAAATTACTCTATTGGTCAATTTTTTGTTTTGGTTTTATCTGGAATTTCTAATTGTCTTTCTTTGTTGGCAAAAGGAACATGCCCCTTTCTCAAGTTATCACTAATATCTTGCAGCTTTTTAAACAAATTATGTGCTGAATGGAATTTTATGTTCTTTGTGAGTAGATGATAGTTCTTACTGGGCTCATTGCCTTCTAGGGGTGCTGCAATGGCATGCTGCTCCTCCTGGAACTGTGTTTGAAGTTTTTCTGTGCTTGTTCCCACTGTTGGTTTTTTACTTTGCATTTTGTTCCCATGGTTTCATTTTTTCTTTTGATTTTACTAGAGTCCGTTTTCAGGTAGTATTTTTAGGATATATACATGGAGATAAACATTTCTTACATCTTGACTCACTTTGACCTTTTGAAAGAGAATGAAATCCAAATTCAAAACTGTTTTCCTTCAGAGGACATTACTTCATCATTGTTGATGAGACATCTGAAGACAATATAACAATTCCTTTTTGAAAAGCCTTGTTTCTTCTGCCTTCCCACCCGCCACCCTAATACTATTTTCATCTAATGTGATTTTTCTGTTTATCTCTAAATATGTTTATGTTTTTTGTGTTTTTACATGTCATTTGCTTAAAGATCTTGAAGGGGTTACACGTATGCACACATGCTCTCACGCACATACATCTGTATGATTATTTCTGTCAACTTGCACAAAATGTTCAGTAAAGTTTTCTTTTAGTGAGATCTAGTTCCAGAAGACTATTTCTATTCTTGGTTTCACATACTGTTGTAAATCAAATCCATGCCTTCATTTTCTATTCTTTGATCTGTGTTCCCTTGTGGGTTTATTATGCATTTAATTTCTATATGTATCTCATGACTATTACACTATGACTGGCAAGGTGCTCTATTTTCTTTCCCTTTATGTACCATACCTTTTCAAAGCATTTGGAAGGATACTAATCATTCAACTTCTCATGAAATTTTTGATGACTGATATAAAGTAAGTAGAAAGAGACGCCTTTCAAGCAGAGAGGTAGGAGGTTTTGTGGGATTTTTTTGGCATGTGATATTTTAATAAGACTTCTCTTACACTCTTCCCCATATCCTCACAATTTTCCTTGAGTAATGACATGGATATAAAGACTCCCCTAGATGTAGCAGTTTTAAAAGAATACTTACATTGTGAAATTGGAAAGGCCTGAAGCAATGCCTTTATTTCCTTGTCAAATCTCATAAACTGAAAAAGTATTAAAGAAATGGTGTTGGGGACTTTGAGAGAAGAGAGTCTTCTTTTTTGATTCTCTTTCTTCCTGTTCTCCCAACACTGCCCTGGTGGGCATGAGACTGCCACAGGGGTTGTTCTTTGAATAGTAAGACAAGTGATTGTCCTGTTCGAAAGACATGCTTGAAGTAGATGCTCTGAGAGCACAGGACTCTCTCACAGAAAAGAGGATAGTCCATTCTTCCATCCTAGAATTGGGAGTTGGAATCAGCTAGTACTAAATTCATGAAATTTCTCTTAGAAAATGGGAAAGTGTGTTAGTTGCTCTCATAAGATGAAGAGGGATCTGCTACATTAAAGAATAATAATACTAATAATGAGTAGTAATAGTAATAATACTAATACTAATTACAGTAATAACTAACTCCATTGAACACTTTTGGGTGCCGGCAACAGTGCTAAATACTCACCACATATTATTTTACATAATTTTCACAATAACATGAGATTAGTGGTTATTGTAATTTCTGCTTTTTTTAAATTATTGAAATGGAATCTCACCCTGTGGCCATTCTGGACTGCAGTGGTGCAATCTCGGTTCACTGCAACCTCCACCTCCACGGTTCAAGTGAGTCTCCTGCCTCAGCCTCCTGAGTAGCTGGAACTACAGGCATGTGCCACTATGCCCAGTTAATTTTTGTATTTTTAGTAGAGACAGGGTTTCAACACGTTGGCCAGGATGGTCTTGATCTGTTGACCTTGTGATCCACCCACCTTGGCCTCCCAAAGTGCTGGGATTACAGATGTGAGTCACTGCACCTGACTTCCACTTTTTTACATAGAGAAAATGTGGTTTGGAGAAGTTGAAGTAGTTGCCCAAGGTCAAAGTTAAATAACTGATGTAGCCAAGATTTAAACTAAAGTAATTGGATCACAGAACATGAGCTCCTAACCGCTACTGCTGTCATTTGCAAACACTAACTACTTAATGTGGTTTGGCTCCGAGTCCCCACCCAAATCTCATCTTGAATTATAATCTCCAAGTGTTGAAGGAAGGGCATGGTGGGAAATGATTGGCTCATGGGAGCTGCCTTTCCCCTTACTGTTCTTGTGATGGAGCTCAAGATCTGATGGTTTGAAAGCTTGGCACTTCCCCTTTGCTTGCTCTCTCTCTCCTGCTGCCATGTAAGATGTGCTTGCTTCCCTTTTGCCTTCTGCCATGATTGTAAGTTTTCTGAGGTTTCCCTGGTCATGAAGAACTGTGAGTCAATTAAACCTCTTCTCTTTATAAATTACTTAGTCTCACGTATTTCTTTATAGCAGTATGAAAATGGACTGATACACCACTCTGCCCAATTAGTTCACAGAAGGATCTTGTTAGAAAAAAAAATTCTAATAAAAATATTTATGCAAATAATTAGAAGCCCAACCATCACATTATGATTAGAAAGCTAAAACAAACAAACAGAAGCAAAATGCATGCATGCACACATACGTATACGAAACACAAAACAAACAAATAAAAACCTTTCCTCAGAGTTATTTTGATGTAAAATCTACCAATAGCTGTG
The DNA here is from genome assembly GCF_048565385.1 of Saimiri boliviensis. Taxonomy (NCBI): domain Eukaryota; kingdom Metazoa; phylum Chordata; class Mammalia; order Primates; family Cebidae; genus Saimiri; species Saimiri boliviensis. Next base: position 114,233,391 of record NC_133459.1, on the reverse strand, counting down.
ACCCTTCCAATTACCAGGTAAAGATGTTTGGGTGGTTTTAGGCATTTTTACTTTTGGAGGTTTTTATCAGATCATGTCAAATGTATTTTAATATGCTTATATCCCATGATCAACTTAATTTCTATGTAAAAAATAAGAATAGAGTTGAGGAACAGTTGAATAATGAGTTGACTAAGTAGTTTACATGTTATATTTTGCAGGCATTGAATTATAAATTTCATTTTATTCGGAGATTGTTTTTAGTTAAAATTTCCAAGCAATACATATTTTTCAGACTCAAATACTGTTCCTAGTTTATAGGGTGAAGTCTACAGAAAGAAGATAAATAAACAGGAACTTTAATGGAGGATAGAGTTGAGGGGTAAAGGTGAAAGCCTACTATTGTTGCACAAGCAGTAGATTTTGAAGCAGATAATCAGAATACAATATTGCACCACCATTTTCTTGGAGAAGCTTTTGGAAAATCACTTAACTTTCTTTAGGTCTTAGTTCTCTGCTTAAAATAGTAGATAAACACTCAGACTATTATAATGATTATAATTTGAAGCTTTTTTACTCAAAAATATTTACTGAATGCTTATTAAGCAGGAGTCATTGCTCTAATGTTGAAGTGTCACAAGAGGTGAGGACAACAGAAGAACCTGTTTTCTTTATGGGAGGAAACGTTAATCAATATTGTAAATACACTTGGGTAGTAATAAGGACTATGAAGAAAAGTAAAGTAGGTGAAGGGGGAAGCAGTGTGTGTGCGTGTGTGTGTGTTGGGGGGATGTTATGGCATTATGGCAGCACAACACAGACATGACACAGCTGTTTCTAGAACTCTATGCCATTTCTCTGAATCCTTCCACTGGCTCCATTCTGAGTGCTTAGGTACTAAAATAGTACAGAATCCCATGTTGTGTCTATATTCTCCTTAAGAAATATGTTAGAAAATTACGATCCTGTGTGAAAGAATCTTTTTTAAAAAGTTTACCTGATGCAAATTCAAACCTGTGAATTTGCAATAAATGCCAATCTAAGTTTGCAGTAAATTATTATGGAAGACACTAAGTCATACACAATCAAAACTGAAATAGACACTGGGCTTGGAGGCTCACACCTGTAATTCCAGCACTTTGGGAGGCTGAGGCAGGCAGATCATGTGAGTCGGGAGTTCGAGACCAGCTTGACTAACATGGAGAAACCCTATCTCTACTAAAAATACAAAATTAGCTGGGCATGGTGGCGCATGCCTGTAATCCCAAATTCTCGGGAGGCTGCGGCAGGAGAATTGCTTGAACCCGGGAGGTGGAGGTTGCAGTGAGCTGAGATGGCACCATTGCACTCCAGTCTGGGCAATAAGAGCAAAACTCTGACTCAAAAAAAAAAAAAAAAAAAAAGAAAAACTGAAATACACTTGAAATGATTATTTAATTTATCTCTCTCATACAGTGGTATAGTAGATAAAATGTCATCAACCCTATTTTGTAAGTGATTCCTGAACTCACACAGATAATAAGTGGAAGACAGTGAGTCCCAATCCTGGCCTGACCCCTGTCCAGAGCATTCAGACTTGTACCTTAGTTGCTTTTCAGAACATATAGTTTGGTTTTATATACAGACTTCTACAAAATCTGAGCATCATTATGAATGTGGGTCACTTACCCATAGAGGCAACCAGGGTTTGGTTTCCTGAGGGAATCTGAACAGTGCTTCAGCTAATCAATGGTGTGTGAGAGTGCCAGCCAATGAATAGAGGTGCAGAGATAAGGGGAGAAAGGGCCTACGTCCTCAGGGATCAAAGAAAAGAGAGAAAGTATAATAGTGACAAAATCACACAAGAATAAATATACAGAGTATGTTTCCTTTTTCTTCTCCCTAAGGAAAATTCTGGCATTGAACACTTGACATTTTCTCATTCCCAGCTTCTGAACTTTATCATGAGCTTCAGTGTGGGAAGAAAGGAAAAAAACTAGAAGATTTACACTGAAGAAAGGAGGAGAAAGAATAACTAGTGGTTTTAAACTCTGGCTGGATATTAAAACCACCCAGGGAACTTTGAAAAATTCCAGTGCCTAGGCCAGTTACAGTCATGTGCTGCTCAATGATGACTATACGTTCTGAAAAACGCATCATTAGGTATTTCATGGAAGAGTGAACATCACAGTGTCTACTTACACAATCCTAGTGTGTAGTATGGTATAGCCTACTACAGAGCTAGGCTATGCAGTTTAGCCTGTTGCTCATGGGCTACAAAGTGTGCAGCATATTACTGTACTAAATACTGTAGGCAGTTGTAATGCAATAGTTAGTGTTTGTGCACCTAGATATATTTAAACATAAAAAAGGCACAGCAACACACAGTATTATAAGCGTATGGTACCACCGGCATGTAATGTGGTTTGTTGTTGACTGAAACATTATTGTGTGGCACATAACCAAACTGCAAAATTGCCGAGAGTCGAGCTAAGATGTCAACATTTTAAACATACTTCATATCTTTTCAGTTTGCAACTATGCTCAGGAACAACTGGACAAGCATAATGCAAATACATACATATATAAGAGAAGGTATTGGGCTGGTGGAATAAAGAATCTGGTAGTCTAGACATGGGAAATCTTGAGGATTATAAAAATACAGTGATAAAGATAAAAGATTTGAAAGAGCAGCTGCCATCCATGGGAATAATATTGAGAACGGCAGAGGTGGAGAGAAAGACATTTTAAGATGTTTTGCTCCATAGGAATAACATATGCCCTCTTCCAAACTCACATTCTCCAGAAGTTTTTCAAGTAAAAAATCAAAATTCTTTTCAAGGTTGTTTTTTCTTTTTTCTTGTAGAAGATTGCTTCTCTTTTATTTGTACCATTTAGAGATTAGAATACATGGGGCCACACTTATTTGGCATTATGATAGTTTAAAGGGATGAATAAAAGTGAATTAAAAATAAATATTTATGTGAGAGTCCATATACTCTCTGATTATATTGAAAAGGAATGATTAGGAATAATAACGATGATAATAATAGATGGATTATTGGGCAGTGAATATTTGCTAATATTCTTCTATGAACTAGAAATGGATTCACTTATGTAATTGTCCCAAATATGTGAAATAGGTCCTACTATTATTTCTATTTTCAAATGAGAAAATGAAGCAAAGAGCGGTTAAACATTTCTCCAAGTCATACAGTTACAAAGTGGTACAGCGTAATTCAAATCCAGAGTTTCACTCCCAAGGCCTTTCATGACCTTCATGGCATTTGGCCATGGAGAGAGAGAGAATCATGATAACTCAGGAAAAGAGTACTAGTAGAGAGTGGACAGAAGATTTAGGAACAGGATGATCAGAGGACAAAGGCTTGAAGAGTAGGGATTTCAAGAGCTAAGAGGCAGCAAAGATGGGCGATACAGAGGAGAGTAGCAACAAAATGGAAAGCTCGAGGCAGTGGTTCAGTCTGAATGGTTTATAAATCAGGAGGAATTTGTAAACCAAACACTGAATCTGAAAGTTGCTTTTGCCTCCTTCATGAATCATCAATTTTATTAACTTTGGATAATATAAAATATGATCTTGGATCTAAGAAATTTAGTAATTTAAAGAGAGAACACTAACATAACTAAAGAAATTAAGTGAGAGACAAAAGCTGTATTTTTTTAGATAAAATGGACCTCACTGCAATGACACTGCAGACAAAACCAGGTGGATATGTCATAAATGTCTGCGTTCCTATTCCATTTATCATTCAAGGGAGATAGACACCTAGAAATATATATGCTGGTAGTCAAAAATTAATTTTGATATTAAAGAAGGACTAAGGGCTGATGATTACAACACTTTATTTAAAAGTAAGTAAATGCCTTATGACAATCTTGAAATCATTTACAGTGTAATTAAAAGGATGTATTTTGTTGAGTTTCTTTTAAATTTGAGTTATGTATCATTTATATTGGGCTAAGTCTCTAAATAAAATGAATGAAAAAATATATTTATGTAAAAAATGAAAAATGAAGAAATGAATGAAAAATGAAGTAAATTCTCTCTAATGTCTCATAATCTCAGCTATCTCATTTGTAAAATTAGGTGGCTAATAGTTGTCTTTCTGATTCAGAATACTATTAACCTACATTTATCAATATCTTTATCATCTAACAATTCAAAATATCATGAGCAACAGATAAGCAGAGCAAAAATAATTAAATGACCAAACAACTTTTTATTGAAAGGAAGCATTTTAATTTCCAGTGTTTGTTTCGAGTGGTTCACAGACTCTTCACATTTTTTATTTTTTTTTTTTATTGTTCTAATACATGTTTCTAAAATACATAATGAACAGCAACGTGTATACCATGCATCACTTAATGACAAGTGTACCTTCTGGGAAATGTGTCATTAAGCAATTTCATCATTATGAAAACATCCTAGAATGTACTTTAAAATGTCAGCACATTAACTTGTTGACCAGATGAATCGCATAATCTGTTGTTCTTGGCCAGATTACCACATGACCTCTTTGTGCATGTATTTAAAGTCCTGAGTCACTACTGAGATGATTGCCCTTCTGCCTGAGTCTCTTCATATAACAGTGTCCATGGGAGGGTGCCAAAGCAGCATTTCCTTATCCTTACCTTGGAAATGCTCACCAGGGCTCAGGCACTTTGCTTCTATGCCAGTGCCTCTCCTGATGTGTGTGGTTTTGGGTGCAAAACAATAAGCACTGACCATCCCAACAAAGTAATTCTCACCTTGGAAAGTTTTAGCGCTTGCTCTCAGTGTTGAGGACTTCGTGTTGTATTTTCTCTGTTACTAAACATGAGAATTTTAGGGGAGAAAAATTTTTTTTTCTTTTCTTTTTTTACCTTCAGGTTCTCCAGCTAGGGTCCTGCAAATCAGACTGACAAAGGGAAGCTTAATAAGAGAAAATAAAGAGAAGTTTATTAACATATGCATCACACTCAGTGATTAGTATCTCAAAGGGGTGGTGAAAACTTGGGCTTATATAATGTCTTAGTAAAAAATAATAAATGCGTAGGGAAATAAGACAACGGAAAGGGACTTTGAGCTTCTAGAGGCAGCAAAGTGCAGAAAGGTAAATATATGGGAAACTAACTCAAGGAAAATAAGGACTAGTTAGATGTGCTATATAGGTTTTTCTGGTCCCACCTCTGGGCTGATATGAGAATAGAGTTGTCTTCAGTGATTAACAATCATCTTGCCCTTCCTAATAGAGGGAGAGCAGAGAGTTAGTTCTGTGTCTGATATATCTCAGTTGTCTTTAGCTCAAAACAATTCTTGTAACAGAGTGGCATACTATGGTGTGGAATACTCTGAACCCCATCAGAGACTGTAAAGAATATTTGTTGTAATGCTGAGCTTTAGATTTAGTTAAACCTATAATCATATCCCCACTTTCCCACTGATAGGTTCTATGGCTTTGGAGAGATTACTTAACCTGTTTTCATAACAGGAATATTAGTGGGGTTTAATGTTTCAAAAAGCAGTTAAAGTGCCTAGCACAAGACTTGACACACAGGTGTTTGAGAAAGAATTAGGTAGTTTACCCCATCACCAAATAATTGAGTCAGAGGAGCTGTTAGCTTGTGTCCTGTCTGTTTTCTACTGACATAACAGAATATTATGGACTAGGTCATTTATAAAAAATGAATGTGGCTTATGGTTCTGGAGGCTTGGGAAGTCCAAGGGCATGGCACTGGCATCTGGCCAGGGTCATCATCCCGTGGCAGAAGAATGGAAGATAAAAGTGAGCCCACTAGTCAGAGAGATACATTGATCTGAACTAATCCTTTTTATCAAGAACACACTCCTTCAATAACTAACCTATTCCTGTGGTAACAGCAGTAATCTCTTCATGAAGGTAGAGCCCTCATGGCCTAATCACTTCTTAAATGCCCCACCTCTTAATACTGTTACAGTGACAAACTTCAACATGAGTTTGGGTGGGAACATGCAAATCATAGCAGCTTGCTAATGATTAATGAAGTTGTCAGATCAAGACTCTTTCCATATATGAGAAGGAGCCACCCTAAGAATTTCCTTCTATGATCAGCATTTATCATGTTTTTATGGGAGGACAAGATCCAGTTGTGGGACCTTTGTTTGAAACAAGATGTAGAAATCTTGGAGAGAGGTCCAAAGAGAATGACTAAAAATGATTACTTTAGAAAATGGGTCCTTTGAGGAAAAGCTACAGAAATTTGGGTTATTTAGCATGAAGAAAAGTACCATGGGAGTTGGGGAGAGGAAAAGAAAAATGTAAGCACAGTGAATTTTACCTAAATTTTGACTTAAACTGTTAGGTGTGAAAAATGGACTTTACAGTGTGGTTTTTACGAAAGACCTACTCCTGTCAGTGCATGTTATATATAATGCAAATAGATGACTTTTTTTTTTTTTTTGGCTTGGAAGGTATATAGTGCTATGCATTTTAAAGTAGTAATTTATTTTATCATAGTGTTGTTAAAATTGCAAAAGAAAATGCAGAATTTTTTTTTTGCTTTTTTGATAACTTTTAAAAATAAATTAAAGCAGAGGCTATTAAATTCTTTAGCAGAAAAGATGAGTTATCCCTTAATTCAGAGCTTTCTCCTGATGTATTTAGAATAGAACTGCATCCCCAAATAAGGCATAAACAAATAACAAGCATACATTTATATATTAGGCATACATTTGTTTTTGTCAGCAAATGACATCTTTAATTACTTCTTAGCAAAGTAAGTATACATATTTCTTATTTTGGTTACACCTGGGAATTGTGCTTTTTGAAAAACAAAACAAAGTAGACATCACTTAGTGAAGTCAATGAAAAAAATTGAAATGTCAAGCTGAATATTGTAGTTTGTCTCATTCTCCTTTTCCTTTTTATCTCTGTCCTGGAAAAATAGGAGCTTCTTTGTTTTTTCAGTTACTAAATGTTTTCTCAATTTAAAACAAATTAGCACAATGGAAATAAATATTCTTTCTACACCTGTGAAAGAGCTACTGTTGCTAAAAATTAGGCTATTGCTTTAAAGATCTGAGATAAATTCAAGTGTTTAAACACCCATTCCTAAACTATCATATGAGTTTCTTTCAAATCTAATCAACAAATACTGGTCTTGAGTGGTTCATCCCCAGTCCTAAAGTGCATCCTTGTTGGCTTTGAAGACATGTGTTCCATGTTCCTCTCCTAGTCAGCTCTGTGCAGAAGGCAGCCTGTCATGCAAGGTGTTAGCAACAAAGGAGTTGGAGGCCCTGTAAGGCATCTTAAGACCTATTATAATATTATCATAAAAAAATTATACTTTGTAATCCAAGTTCTATAATAATAATCTAAATTTTGAGCCATCTTAGAAACTCATTTTGCATAAGTCTGACTTACTTTTAAAGAACAAGAAAATTCAAGGTGGCTGGCAAGATGGCCAAATAGTAATATCTCTGTTCTGCAGCTCCCAGTGAGATCAATGCAGAAGGCAGGTGATTTCTACGTTTCCAGCTGACATACTTGGTTCATCTCACTGGGACTGGTTAGACGGTGGGTGCAGCCTACAAAGGGTGAGCCAAAGCAGGGTAGGGTATTGCCTCACCTAGGAAGCACAAGGGTTCAGGGAACACCTTCCCTTAGTCAAGGGAAGCCGTGAGGGACTGTGCTGTGAGGAATGGTGCACTCTGGCCCAGATACAATGCTTTTCACATGGTCTTCACAACCTGCAGACCAGGAGATTCCCTCAGTACCTACGCCACCAGGGCTCTGGGTTTCAAGCACAAAACTAGGAGGCCATTTGGGCAGACACTGAGCTAGCCACAGGAATTTATTTTTCATACCCCAGTGGTGCCTGGAATGCCAGCAAGAAAGAACCATTCACACCCCTGGAAAGGAGGCTGAAGCCAGGGGCCAAGTGGCCTAACTCAGTTGATCCCACCCTCCTGAAGCCCAGCAAGCTAAGATCCACTCATTTGAAATTCTTGCTGCCAACAAAGTAGTCTGAAGTCAACCTAGGGTACTCGAGCTGGGAGAGGGGAGGGGTGTCTGCCATTACTGAGGCTTGAGTAGGCAGTTTTTCCCTCAAAGTATAACAAAGCTGTCAATAAGTTTGAACTGGGCAGAGTCCACTGCAGGTCAGCAAAGCTGCTGTAGGCAGACTGCCTCTCTAGATTCCTCCACTCTGGACAGGGCATCTTTATAAGAAATGCAGCAGCCCCAGTCAGGGCTCATAGATGAAACTCTCATTTCCCTGGGACTGAGTACCTGGGAGAAGGGACAGCTGTGGGCACAGCTTCATCAGACTTCAATATTTCTGCCTGCCAGCTGTGAAGAGAGCAGCAGATCTCCCACCACAGTGCACGAGCTCTGCTAAGGGACAGACTGCCACCTCAAATGAGTCCCTGACCCCCATACCTACTGAATGGGAGACACCTGCCAGCAGGTGTTGACAGACACCTTTTACAGGAGATCTCTGGCTGGTACCTGGAGGGTAGGCTTCTGGGATAAAGTTTCCAGAGGAAGGAACAAGCAACAGTCTTTGCTATTCTGCAGCCTCCACTGGTGATACCCAGGCAAACAGGGTCTGGAGTTGACCTCCAGCAAACCCCAGCAGACCTGCAGCAGAGGGGCCTGTTAGAAGGAAAACTAACAAACAGAAAGGAATAGCATCAACATCAACAAAAAGACATCCACAAAGAAACCCTATCTGAAGGTCACCAGCATCAAAGACCAAAGGTAGATAAATCAGTGAAGATGAGGAAAAACAGCACAAAAAGACTGAAAATTGCAAAAAGCAGAATGCCTTTTCTCCTCCAAAGGATCACAACTCCTTGCAAGCAAGAGGACAATACTGGACAGATAATGAGTTTGATAAATTGACAGAAGTAGGTTTCAGAAAGTAAATAATAAACACTTCTGAGCTAAAGGAACATGTTGGCTCAATGCAACGAAGCTAACAACCTTGGAAAGAGTTTAGAGGAATTCCTAACTAGAATAACCAGTTTAGAGAAGAACCTAAATGACCTGATGGAGATAAAAAAAACATAGCATGAGAACTTCGTGAAGCATACATAGGTATCAATACCCACATCAATCAAGCAGAAGAAAGGATATCACAGATTGAAGGTCAACCTAATGAAATAAAGCCTGAAGACAAGATTAGGGAAAAAAGAAGAAAAGGAACAAAGAAAGCCTCTAAGAAATATGGTACTGTGTGAAAAGACCAAACCTATGTTGGATTGCTGTACCTGAAAATGATGGGGAGAATGGAACCAAGGTGGAAAACACCCTTCAGGATATTAGGAGAACTTCCCCAACCTAGCAAGACAGGCCAACATTCAAATTCAAGAAATACAGAGACCACCACAAAGATACTCCTTAAGAAGAACAACCCCAAGACACATAATCATCAATATCACCAAGGTTGAAATGAAGGAAAAAATTTAAGGGCAGCCAGAGAGAAAGGTTGGATTGCCCACAAAGGGAAGCCCATCAGACTAACAGTGAATCTCTCTGCAGAAACAGTACAAGCTAGGAGAGAGTGAGGGCCAATATTAAACATTCTTAAAGAAAATAATTTTCAACCCAGAATTTCATATCCTGCCACACTAAAATTCATAAGTGAAGGAGAAATAAAATCCTTTACAGACAAACAAATGCCAAGAGATTTTGTCACCATCAGGCCTGCTTTACAAGAGCTCCTGAAGGAAGCACTAAATATGGAAAGGAAAAATTGGTACCAGCCACTGCAAACTATACCTTAAAAACCATCAACTAAATGAAGAAACGGCATCAACTAACATGCAAAATAACCAGCTAGTATCATAATGACAGGATCAAATTCATACATAAAAATATTAACCTTAAAGGTAAATGGGCTACATGCCCCAATTAAAAGGCACAGATTGGCAATTTGGTTAAAGAGTCAAGATCTATTGGTGTGCTGTATTCACGAGACACATCTCGTGTGCAAAGACACACATAGGCTCAAAATAAAATGATGGAGGAATATTTATCAAGCAAATATAAAGAGAAAAAAAGCAATCCTAGTCTTGGATAAAACAGACTTTCAACTAACAAAGATCAAAAAAGACAAAGAAGGTAATTACATAATGGCAAAGTGATCAATGAAACAAGAAGAGCTAACCTAAATATATATGCACTCAATACAGGAGCATCTAGATTCATAAAGCGAGTTCTCAGAGACCTACAAAGAGACATAGACTCCCACAAAATAATAGTGGGAAACTTTAAGACTCCACTGTCAATATTAGACATATCAACGAGACAGGAAATTAATAAGGACATTCAGGACTTGATCTCAGTTCTGGACCAAACCAATGTAATAGATATCAACAGAACTCTCCACCTCAAATTAACAGAATATACCTTCTTCTCAGCACCACATCACGCTTCTTCTAAAATTGATCACATAATTGGAAGTAAAACACTCCTCAGCAAATGCAAAAGAATGGAAATCATAACAAACCGTCTCCCAGACCGCAGTGCAATCAAATTAGAGCTCAGGATTAAGAAACTCACTCAAAGGCACACAACTACATGGAAACTGAACAACCTGCTCCTGAATGACGACTGGGTAAATAATGAAATGAAGGCAGAAACAAAGAAGTTCTTTGAAACCAATGAAAACAAAGACACAATGTACTGGAATCTATGGGACACAACTAAAGCAGTGTTTAGAGGGAAATTTATAGCAATAAATGCTCACGGGAGAAAAAAAGGAAAGATCTAAAATCAACACCTGAATATCACAATTAAATGAACCAGAAAACAAGAGCAAAGAAATTCAAAAGCTAGCAGAAGGCAAGAAATAACTAAGATCACAGCAGAACTGAAGGAGATAGAGACATGAAAAACCCTTCAAAAATCAATGAATTCAGGAGGTGGGTTTTTTTTAAAGATCAACAAAACAGATAGATGATGAGCCAGACTAATAAAGAAGAAAAGAGAGAGGAATCAAATAGATGCAATAAAAATGATAAAGGGGATATCACCACCAATCCCACAGAAATAAAAACTATCATCAGAGAATACTATAAACACTTCTACACAAATAAACTAGAAAATCTAGAAGAAATTGATAAATTCCTGGACACACACACCCTCCCAAGACTAAGCCAGGAAGAAATCGAATTCCTGAATAGACCAGTAACAAGTTCGGAAATGGAGGTAGTGATTAATAGCCTATCAACCAAAAAAAGTCCAGGAACAGACAGATTCACAGCTGAATTCCACCAGAGGTACAAAGAAGAACTGGTAGCATTCTTTCTGAAGCTATTCCAAACAGTAGATAAAAGGGACTCCTCCTTAAGTCATTTTATGAGGCCAGCATCATACTGATAACAAAACCTGGCAGAGACACAATAAAAAAAGAAAATTTCAGGCCAGCATCCCTGGTGACCATCAATGTGAAAATCCTCATTAAAATACTGGCAAACAGAATCCAGCAGCACATCAAAAAGCTTATCCACCACAATCAAGTCTGCTTCATCCCTGGGATGCAAGGCTGTTTCAACATACATAAATCAATAAACATAATCCATCACTTAAACTGAACCAGTGACGAAAACCACATGATTATCTCAATAGATGCAGAAAAGGCCTTCAATAAAATTAAACAATGGTTTATGCTAAAAACCCTCAGTAAACTAGTTATCAATGAAACACATCTCAAAATAATGAGAGCTATTTATGACAAACCCACAGCCAATATCATACTGAATGGGCAAAAGCTGGAAGCACTCCCTTTGAAAACCAACACAAGACAAGAATGCCCTCTCTCACCACTCCTATCCAACATAGTATTGGAAGTTCTGTCCAGGGCAATCAGGCAAGAGAAAGAAATAAAAGATATTCAAATTGGAAAAGAGGAAGTCAAATTGTATCTGTTTGCAGATGACATGATTATATATATGGAAAACCCCATCATCTCAGCCCAAAAATCTCCTTAAGCTGATAAGCAAATTCAGCAAAGTCTCAGGAAACAAAAGCAGCGTACAAAGATCACAAGCATTCCTATATACCAATAATAGACAGAGAGCCAAATCATGAATGAACTCCCATTCACAATTGCTAAAAAGAGAATTAAATACCTAGAAATACAACTCATAGGGAATGTGAAGGACCTCTTCAAGGAGAACTACAAACCAGTGCTCAAGGAAATAAGAAAGGACACAAACAAATGGAAGAATGAATATTGTGAAAATGGCCCTACTGCTTAGAGTAATTTATAGATTCAATGCTGTCCCCATCAAGCTACCATTGACTTTCTTCACAAAATTAGAAAAACTACTTTAAATTTCATATAGGACCAAAAAGAGCCCAACATAGCCAAGACAATCCTAAACAAAAGGAACAAAGCTGGAGGCATCACACTACCTGACTTCAAACTATACTACAAAGGCTACAGTAAACAAAACAGCATGGTACTGGTACCAAAACAGATATATAGACCAATGGAACAGAACAGAGGCCTCAGAAATAACACCACACATCTGCAACCATCTAATATTTGACACACCTGATGAAAACAAGCAATGGGGAAAGGATTCACTATTTAATAAATGGTGGTGGAAAAAATGGCTAGCCATATGCAGAAAACTGAAACTGGATCCCTTTCTTATACCTTATACAAAAATTAGCTCACGATGGGTTAGAGACTTAAACATAAGACCTAAAACCATAGAAACCCTAGAGGAAAACCTAGGCACTACCCTTCAGGACACAGGCATGGGCAAAGACTTCATGACTGAAATACCAAAAGCAGTGGCAACAAAAGCCTAAATTGACAAATCAAATCTAATTAAAGAGCTTCTGCACAGCAAAAGAAACTATCATTAGAGTGAACATACAACCTACAGAATGAGAGAAAAATTTCGCCATCTATCCATTTGACAAAGGGCTAACATTAAGAATCCCCAAAGAACTTAAATTTACAAGAAAAAAACAACCCCATCAGAAAGTGAGTGAAGGATATGAAACAACACTTTGCAAAAGAAGACATTTGTGCAGCCATCAAACATATGAAAAAAAGCTCATTGTTACTGGTCTTTAGAGAAATGCAAATCAAAACCACAATGAGATTCCATCTCATGCCAATTAGAATGGCGATTGTTAGAAAGTCAGGACACAACAGATGCTGGAGAGGATGTGGAGAAATATAAACAGTGTTACACTGTTGGTGGGAGCGTAAACTAGTTCAACCATTGAGGAAGACAGTGTGGCAGTTCCTCCAGGATCTAGAACCAGAAACAACATTTGACCCAGCAATCCCACTACTGGGTATATATCCAAAGGAGTATCAGTCATCCTACTATAAAGACACATGCACATACCTGTTTATTGCAGCACCTATTCACAATAGTAAAAACTTGGAGCCAACCCAAATGACATGAATGACAGAGGGGATAAAGAAAATGAGGCACACATACACAGTGGACTACTATGTAACCATAAAAAAGGATGAGTTCATGTCCTTTGTAGGGACATGAATGAAGCTGGAAACGGTCATTCTCAGCAAACTAACACAGGAACAGAAAACCAAACACCATATATTCTCACTCATAAGTGGAAATTGAACAATGAGAACACATGGACACAGGGAGGGGAACATCACACACCGGGGCTTGTTGGGTGGTAGGGAGATAGGGGAGGGTTAGCATTAGGAGAAATACCTAATGTAGATGACCGGTTGATGTGTGCAGCAAACCACCATGGCAAGTGTGTATCTATGTAAAAAACTTACACATTCCACACATGTATTTCATAACTTAAAGTATTAAAAAAAAATTCAATAAAATCTCAGAATATTAAATTATTTTCCTATAAATTAACAATTCACTGGTGTGAGATGGAATCTTATTATGGTTTTGATTTGCATTTCTCTAATGACCAGTGATGATGAGCTTTTTTTCATATGATTTTTGTCTGAATAAATGTCTTCTTTTGTGAAGTGTCTGTTCATATCCTTCACTCACTTTTTGATGTGGTTTAATTAATTTTAAAATAATTAAAATAATTATTTTAAATAATTTAAAATCTCAGATTATTCAATTATTTTCCTTGAAATTAACATTTTAATTCACCAACACTTTAATGATGCAAAAGAATAAAATATGTGATAAATACAATGGCAAGTTTTGGTTTACTGGTTTCCAGTGAAAATAATAAAAATGGACAATTATAGTCAAAAGCTAAATTAGGTCTTAGCTACAAGTCATCTTTTCATACTGTGTATGTGTTAGATGGGGAGGTAGTGCTGCATCTGAGTGGGTTCTCCATCTAAGCTCCATCTGAGCATGTAACTCAGCAAGGTGAAGGGAATTTCTCAGTGCTTTGTAGCTAGTTAGCAGAAGGGCTGGCTAGGATGAAAGCTCAAAAAATAACTGCCAATAGTTCACTGGCCATTATTTTTCTTACCACCTAACACTATTTCTTCAGTAGAGACTGCAGACTGTTTAATCTTTTTCTCACTGGATCTGAAAGAAAATGAGAAATGCTCTGTTTCAATTTGCTATCCCGAGAAGGAATTTTGTAGTTGGCCAAAGTAGTTCATACAAGCTCTTCAGTGTCAATTTCTAAAAGGGTTCTCTGGTTCTTTCTCTAGGAGAGTAGGATAGAGCCTAATTTGGAGCTGAATGTTCTGGAATTTTCCTCCCACCTCCATGTTGGAGAGATGAAACTGCTTTTCAAAACAATTCATTAATTTATTTTCAGCTTTATTCAGGTTTTAATGACAAAAAATAAATGTCAAAGTATATAATATGTTTTGATTTACATATACACTGTAAAATGATTACTACAATCAAGCTAATTAACATATCTGTCACCTCAGTTACTTTTTGTATGTGTGGTGAGTATACTTCAGATCAACTCTTAGCTAATTTCAGATGTACAATATGTTAATGCTAACTGTAGTTGCTGTGCTATAGATTAGGTTTCTAGAACTTACTCACCTTGTAACTGTAAGCCTGTACATGTTGACCAACATTTCCTATTTTTCTTACCCCTGACCCCTGCTGACCACTCTTCTACTCTCTGAAACTGCTCTTTGAAAAACAAGCATTAACTTCTTGCCAATGCTGCAACGAAAACACTGCCCACAGAGCCAAGGAACCATTACACAGGGCTTTAGCAATTGAATTAGATGTATTAAAGGCAATCAGTCAGTAATTTCTGGTATCCACCCATACTACAGGAGCTATTTTGAATTCAAGGAAACATTAATAAAAATATCCCCTTGAAGTAAATAATTAAAGGTGGATTATTATTTGAAACCTCCTAAACCATAGGTGGCACATTTGCAAATTAGTGTGTAGAACTGATTTGGGTATATCATACAAAATAAATGAGAACCAGATTTTGAATGAAGTTAGGCTGTTTAGTAACAAAACTAATGTTAAGGATAAAATCTTCTTGTAAGAGAGAAAGAGGTTTCTCCCTCAGTGTTTTAAAGAATTGATAAAAATGTGGAGAATCCTTCAAGGCAACTAAATGAACTTGAATAAATGAAAGGAGCATTAATTATAGTTCTACCATGTTTAATGTTATATTAAAAATTAGGGTATTTATTATTATGGCAATTTGTTATTAACCTTATTTGATTTAACAGGCAGAACTTTTTCTCCATAATTTGTGTTCTCACAAATACCATCCAATCAATGTACCCGCTTTTACTAAATACTTAGGTTCCACCATGCCAAGAGATTTCTTATTTGACATTAAAATCTGTAGAATTATCATTAAAAGTTCGCCAATCTTCTGCTCTGTTTGTGAGGTACGTATTGTATGGCTAATCTAACCATTATTACATGGATGTTTTCTCTCATCCCTCACAAATAAGTTGTCAAATCCACACAAAAGGAAAAAGATTCTAAATTGTACCTTCTTAAACATTATTCTCTCCCCACATTAACAAAGATGACTGCTGTCTATGATGGAATCAAAATACAATAAGATGTCATCTAGATTTTTATTTTAATTATCTGTATTTTCATTACAATTCAGATTATTTTTTAAGCATTCCCATTTGATGCCTTTGTTTTCTTATACAAAATGAGACAAAGTTTTTTCCATCATTGATTCTATTGCTTTAAGCCTGGAACCTTTCAAATTAATTTTTATATACTATACTCAGTTTAGTAAAATATTTAGAGCTTTTATAATGTTGTAAACCATTAGGCTGTAATTACACTAACATAGTACTGAGACTAATAGTTCTGTTGGAATACAACAGTGATGCATGATGGCCTTATTAATATAATAGTCCTGAAACACTACAATATTAAAAAAAATTAATCATTGTTACCGGCTGTATTTAGTTACAGATTGTAAAAAACTACTTATAATTTTACTACTGTTCTTACAGCCTCTGGGAGAAACCTAAAACAATTTCAGTAAAGCTTCAGAAAGTTTCAAACATGGTTTCAGTCTGATGATCTAGCTATAGTTTAGTGAATTTTAAAGCATCAATAATTTACAAAGAGGAGCTAGTCTGACTCTAGTAATTAAGGTTGATGTATTGATTCAAATACATCACCTCATGGCTACTAGATGGCTTTAAAATAAGCATGTAGGTATTAATGGGAGCTGAATTCTATACCCTAACTTGTTCCCTGTCCCCACTAGTTGGTAAACTTGATGAGGTTGTGGTACTTAGTGAGTCATCTTCACCTGCAGCACCTGACACATGGAAGAAACTTAACAGAAAACGTTTTGTATGAGTATAATGGAGTGTATTCAACACATGTTGAATGAATGACAGAATGCCCAGAATCCAATACGTCAATCAGGCCAGTCTTTTAGAGAGTTTGAGCACTGCATGTTCAAGGCCTCCCATTCTCTTTCTTCCCTCCTCCTCTTAACATCTTTTTAGCCTGAGGGTGAATATTATAAAACCATGAGATTTATATTGTGGATAATGAAGGAAGTGTGTGCATCCACTTTATAAAAACTCTTTACTGAGTGTCTAGCAGTCTTGAAGCTGTTAGTAAAGTGAAACGTTGATTCTTAGTTGTAACTCTGCATGATTTTTGCAGGTGGCTATACTCCACTCACTATATATCCTGCCGTCTTGCTAAACCATCTGCCTATTGCATATTTTTGGACTCCCTAGCACCAACACTTCAATGCAGAAGACCCACTTGTTTCTCTAATGGTCTCCTTTCTCCTTCTTATCTAAGACCCTTAATCTGCCGTGCATGTTCTAACTGATTTCACCAAGTTTGGCTTTGATAATTTTAGCCCACAATATTAGGAAAAGTCTCTTTTTCTAGGGAAGAGAAGTAATGTTTATTTCTCACTTTCTGCATTTTAGTGTATAACAACTAGGGATTTTTGTTTGTTTGTTTTCTCATTTTAGCTCCTAGCATTCAGTAAGGTTGACATCAATATTAGCCTCTCTAATAGTTAATCAGGATTCTAATAGAGAAAACTAGACCCTGAGAATCTGGAGTTTAAGTCGGCTGGGATCCACCAGTGGTTGTGTTGATCATCTACCTTTCTGAGTTAACTTTTACAGAATCACTCTATAAAACCTATCTAACTACTAGTGGCAATTCACAAGTGCAAGAATTAAATGGCATAGTATACATCTCATGATTCCTTCAGGGACACCTGATATGAGGGTTTTACTGGAAAGGTCAGGTAGGCTGCATAATTTCCTGGAAAACAACCTGCCCATTGGTACAAGAGTATATATTTCATTATTTAAACACAGAGTATTGAGCCCCTGCCATATATAAAGTGCTGAAATGCTGGAAATAAAAAGATAAATAGTAATGAATCTGACAGTGATCTCATCATCAAGGACCCTCATTTAGGTAAAGATGGTGATACATTCAGTAGTATATAGGATGTGGGAAGTAAAGCCTGTTGTTGATAGCAGTTGCCTTGAAGTAGAATATAGAAATCCAAAATTGAAAGGTATTTCAAATTTAGCTCAGCCACTCTCACCTAACCTCTTTACCATGTGGCTAGCCAGTCTTGACTTAAAAATCACAGGAAATAGAAAATATACTAACTATAGTCTCCAAAGGCAGCTTGTTCCAATTTTATGTTTCAGAGCTCAAATATGTCTTCCTGAAATTTCCACCGTGGATCCTATTTTGAAGAATTCATCCAAGGCTAAATCTAACTTATTTTTCTGACAATTCTCGAAGTCTTTGACTCTAGTTAGATAAAATAGCTCATATTAATTGAGCAATTTAAAATGATGACATTAAAGCCTTTATGTGTGTTTATTTAACTTTCACAACAATACATGAAGTAACATTATTATTACTCTCATTCTACAGATGAGGACATGGAGGCATAAGAAATTGCCAAAATTGCCAATGTCCAATGTCCAATATTGCCGTATCAGTGAGTAGTGAAATTGAGATTTGAAGCCAGAGCCCACACTGCCTCCCTCCCTTCTTAGTTCTTTTCCAAGAGAAATCTCCCTAGTTTGGAGAAAAGAATATTCCGTGACCTACAGTTGAGTGGAATGCTCACTTTTATGCACCTGGACATGCTATATTCAATAACTTTAGTTCCTGTTACTTTTCAGCCTCATCGACCAGCATATCCCATGCTCTCCATCCCTTTGCATAGATGTCTAGAATGAACTGCAGTTCTGAAAATGACTTTCTCCTTAACCTAACTTTGGTCAGGCTCCTCTGAGCCTTCTTCTCAACTATGTTCCAATCTTCAGATTTCTGTATGTTTCTTTGCATCATCCAGTCTTAGCAAAAATCCTGCTGAGTCAGTTTAGCAAGAATCCCCACCCTCAATACCTGATCACCCTTAATAACTGATCAGATTCCAAATGCTTCAGCCTTGGTATTTGATTATGTTGGCCTGCCTTCAGCAAGAATCCTTTCAAGTCATTTAGCCAGAATCCTCCTGTTAGATACAATATGAAGTTCCTCTTCAAAGGTTTGACTTGTTTAGTTTTTTTGTTCTTTGTTCTCTACTTTCAAGGCATACTTCCCTGTTCTTTGCTCCTTCCTGCCCCTGACTCCAGTAAACAACTTTCCTGGAGATCTAATCTGTAACCCACATCTGCTACTCGCTCTGTAAACCATCCCTCCCACCCCAACAGCTCTTCCCACCAAAACTGCCATTCCCACCACTATAACCCACACCCCTGCACTCTTCAAATTAACCAGTTGGGTTTAGCTTAGATTTAGATTTAACCTTAGATTTAGGTTTAGCTGTGGTCCAACTCCAGCCAATGGAGACAGGACACAGTAGTAGGGACAAACTGCATTAAGGATAAAATCCCCTATCCTCCTTTGTCCAGTGTGCTCTTGCAATCATGGCAGACATGGGCAGCACCCTTCTGAAGAAGTAAATTTGCCTTGCTGAGAAAGCTTTTGTTCAACTGTTCATTTTCTTTGTGACTCCAAACTCTTATTTCAAACACTCCCCTCAGCCCTTAGTAATTTTCCATCCACTGAACCTGCTCCTTGGCTGCAAATAGCTACTTGTTCATGCTGTATTTGGACTTGAGCTAGGTTCCTTACTGGAGTCTCTTATTCTCTACTACATTAATTTTCTAAATATATAATGTATCTTCATGACTTTAATTTCTGTCTGGCTCTGATTTTATTTAGCAGCTCCTTAAATGTGTCCTGTGGATGTGGGTGGCGCGGTGCAGAAGCAGGAATCAAGTAATACTTCCTGGAAGAGATAATGTAAAATCAGGGTTGTAAAAGATGTATGTAAAATTTCTTGGGCAGAAAAGAAGGGAAGAGAGGGCATTTCAGACACATGACTGACTTACACAAGTGCATAAAGATGTGAATCAGCATGGAGGGTTTAAAACAACAGTAATCAGTTCCATGTTACCTGAGCAAAGACTGGTGGAAGAGGTTCTAGGACTACAGAGGACATTTAATACTGAATTGACAGTACTCTGAGACACCAGCCTATGGTTTTAAGCAGGGTAAAGGCATATGTTTTTTAGATATGGCAAAAGATAATTTTCAAATAAGAGGAAAAATTGCAACTCCAATAGAGTATAAAAATGAATATGTGTTAAATATTTTATTTAACTAATTCATTGAGGAAACCAGGCAAATGTTAAAATTGGTTCAAAAGAGACTCAAAAATACAGTCACATTTACAGATTGGAAATATTGAAGTGAATTTGCAAGTGGAAATAGAACTGGTTTTTCCACAGGGAGGAAGGGAAGGCAAACTTCTATTAGACAGATCAGAATCTGCATAACTTGAGATAAAAATTTTACATTGCTATCAGTTACTCAAGATTTACAGAGTTGTGAAATACCTCCTCAGATTCAGCATCAGATAAGGAAATGGGTTGCTCTGTGAACAGTGCATGGATTTCTATTGGTGTCAAATTTTTTTCTACCAGTTTGTATTCAAGAAAATTTTCTTTGTGGCCCCGGAGGAGGATAGAACAGAGAAGAATTTAGTGAGTTTTGCTCTATTTTAGAGGACCTTTTAAATAGTCCTTTTATTTACTGTATTTGTATGTGATAGGAAGCATGATAATAAAAAGGAGAAATAATTTTTCAAACTATTATATTCTTTACCCTGCCCTTTCACTCGTTCATACGGCATGAAGGAGAATGGGAACCAATAAAGAAAACTAGTACACAACCCTTACATACTACTTTATTTTCTCTCTCTGTCCCAGTTAGCAAGATTATTTTGAAGTTATAAAGGAGAAAAAATAAACTTTTCTCTACCCTCCTAGGTTTTCTGACTAGGGCTCTGTAAATTAAACTGACAAAAGTAAGATTAAACAGACAAAGAGAAAAACAAAGTTTATTAATACCTATAGTACATATATAGATGGGAGAAATTCAGTGATGTGTAACTCGAAGAGGTGATTAGAGCTTTAGTATTCTATAGCATCTTGACACAGAATAAGAACTACATTCCAGAGAAGTAACAAAACAAAGGAAAAGGGATTTAAGCTTTTTAGGGTGGGAAATTCTGGGAAGGCAAATATATGGAGGAACTGGTTGGAGAGAAGGATTGTTTAGTAAGGTTTGTCATGCAGCTTCCTCTTGGTGCCATTTGTGGGTTGATAAGCGTATTGAGTCATCTCTGGTGATTACAAGTCCAAGAGTTATTCTCCCCTTCTTGTTATAAGAAAGAGAGACACCTTTACAAACAGAATTTATGTCCTGCTTTTGGCCAGATAAGGAAGGGCAGGGAGTTTTTTTCTGCCTCTGGTGTTTCTTGCTTGGATGCAACTCAAAATAATTATTAAGCCAAAGTGACGTATTTTTGGGTGGCATTTTCTGATCCCCTACAAAAGAATGACTTATCCAGTAATTGATAAGTATGGAAGGTCATATAGGGAAAGAGATTTTTTTAAAAGGGGAACTAGAAAAAAATGATATGGTAATTTTAATCTCAAATGTTTTTAATTTCACTTAAAGGAGAAAATTTTTTCATTACTGTGTTAATTTTTATACATTCTTGGGATAGGCCCATTTTTGTTTGTTGATATAAATCATGTTTAAAGATGCTTCATTTTGCTAATGGCATAGTTTAAAATCTAAGGCTTAATCTTGACATGATTTGCCTTAGAAAGTTTCAAAATGTGTTTAAAATACAAAAGCTTCTCTTTGAAGCTGTGATTAACTACATACTATACCTTTGAATGAAGCTGGGGTTCTGATCAATATTTAATAATGATTTCATGGTAAGTGGGTGGGTATGCTCATTAGAACAGTAAGTGAGAAAAGGATGCATTTTAATGGAGAATTAACAAATGGAGCTTGAGGGCAAGGGATATTTGCTTTAGAGATTTGTTGTAATTTAAAATAAGGTATCTTAAATACAGCATTCCATGCATTTCTTGTAAATGACAAATTGTGTCCTAGATCTAAAAGTGTTGCCATTATTATGATGAATGTGATCTGAGATGAGGTCTGAACAGCCTAAATAAATTAACATTGTGAAAGCTTGGCTCAAAACAATTTGGAATGGTTCAGGTTTTAATTCATTCAGACACAAGATATATTTCCCATGTTCTTAAATTCAGTAGCATGGAAGTCTACAATTTCAAGTAAAGTTTTGGTAAGCTTTCTAGTTTATGTCTCGTTTTTTTCTCCCATGGGATAAAGTTAGGCTCAAGGTCTCTTGTCCCATGTCCATAAAATTCCACTTTGAGAAAATCTGAGATCTAAAGACAGTCTCCATTGATTAAAAGAAAAAAGTAGCAGTAACTATTGTAACACTATAGCAAACTGTAAGACCAAGCTTGACCAGTCATTAGTACACAATACAACAGCATGTGTTGAAACCATTGTTGATCCAGAAACAGAAAACTCATATTCTGAGTTAAATCACAAAGAGAGTGAAAGGAGAAAAAATTAGAATCGCTGTTGAGAACTTTAATTTGCATTTGTTTATTTGTAGGTAAGTATAATCTAGTTAGAATGAATAATTCAGAAGGCCAAATGAATCTCTATTAGGTAGAAAATTGGCCTGGGGAAACTGGATCACCACTCCAAGATAGAGACCATGTTAGGTGAATTAGGCTTATTACTGAAGGCTTGGGCTGGCTTTCTTCTCTCTAAGAAGATCTGGAGAATAGACTTACCCATGGAACATTCAAACAAACCACCACCATAGCTGATGCTGCTGTCTGTCTTCGTAAGATCTGAACTGGAGGATCTGAATATGTTATCATATATGTAACTGTGTATTTGTGTGTTTAAGTGAGAGAGAAGGAAAAAGAATGAGTACCTCTGAATAAAAGCTTATGATAGTAAATTCATCGCAGATCCAAAGTCTGTACTCTTACTTGCTCATTTTTCTGTATGTCTCTCATTTGTAAAAATAATCTTCAACTCTTCCACAATTTCTCCTATTAGGAAGTCAGAAGGATTTAAGAAAACTGAACTATTATTATAGAAGATTACTCTGTGTTTTAGTCCACTTGCATTGCTGTAAAGGAATACCTGGCTGGGAACAGTGGCTTATGCCTGTAATCCCAGCACTTTGGGAGGTCAAGGTGGGCAGATCACCTGAGGTTGGGAGTTCAAGACCAGGCTGACCAACATGGTAAAACCCCATCTCTATTAGAAGTAAAAAAATTAGCCAGGCATGGTGGCACATGCCTGTAATCCCAGACGCCCGAGAGGCTGAGGTGTAAGAATTGCTTGAACGCAGAAGGTGGAGATTGCAGGGAGCTGGAGGTTTCAGTGAGCCAAGATTGCGCCACTGCACTCCAGCCTGGGTGACAAAGTGAGACTCTGTCTCGATAAATAAATAAATAATAAAGGAATACCTGAGGCATGGATAATTTATTTTTTTAGAAAAGAAGTTTATTTGGCTCATAGTTCTGCAAGCTATACAAGAAGCATGGCACCAGCATTTGTATCTTGAGAGGCCTCAGACTGTTTGCATTCATGGCAGAAGAGGAAGGGAAGCCTGTGTGTTCACAGATCACATGATGAGAGAGGAAGCAAGAGAGACTGTGAGGGGAGGGGCCAGACTTTTTAACAACTAGCTGTCACAGGAACTAAGAGAGTGAGAACTCGCTCACCTCTCACCAAAGGAGAGCATGAATCTAGTCATCAGAGATCCACTTTCATAGCTCAGGAATCTCCCTGTAGGCCCTACCTCCAGCACTGACTATCAGTTTCAACATGAGATTTGCAGGGGTCAAACATCCAAGCTACTGCACTCTGCAAGTCAACAACTCAGCTTTTCCCAAGAAAATATTAGTGGTGTTCCAGAAAAAAAAATAGATTCTGACAGTATATTTTTTCAAGATGCATGTACACATTAATGTAAAATTGTTATTATATATTCATTTACCTTTAAGAAATGGTGTTTCATAATTGCTTGAGGCCTAATACAAAAATGCAGGATTTCTGTTCCATCTGCTTGTTGATGTGAATGCTGCTTTGGTGTTTTTTTAATGTCATTATCACTAATTTATGTCACATATTTTCTCATACTTTTAAGATATATTTGTGATATCATGTAGTATTTATAAATAATATAATTTTGAAACAGAACCTTATAGATACTAAGTTGTCTGAATCAAATAAGTAATATGTTTGAGTATCATTACAGCTTTTGAATTCTAAAGGAGAAAACTAGCTGTCCAAGATCAATGATGTTTAGAGCATCACAATTTAAGTATTACAGAATTTTGCAAAGGTATAGTTTGCATTCTTCCCCTTGCTATAGAATAGCTGTGGGGAATCAGGTTTTAAGATATTTTTCAGAGAAAATAAAATACAAGATGGACTTGGTGCTCCACTTTGTATAAGGATCTGATTCAGTGATACTATTTCTTACTGAAAAAGATATTTGCAAAAGAAGATGGAGAAGGGGGGAGGTGGAGGAAAAGAAGCAGAAGAAGGAGGCTTCGTTAAATTTTATTCATATTTTTAAATGCTGGGATTTTATGATAAATGTGAAATGAAAGACACTTTACCTTTTATTTTTGTCTTTTGCTCAGTTTGTTTATTAAAATGAAAGTAAATTACCATGATTCACTGTATTTGTTGTATCAAAAGAAAAAATTAAAGAATATAGATTAAATTCTAACAGCAGTTATTCTAGAGATGGTTTTTTATCTAAGCATGCATATCTACCAAGATGCCAGAATCTACTATTTTCAGAATTATTTTATTTACAACCAAGGTTATTTTATCCAAAGTATGAGAACATTATTTTGTTTAGAATCAAATACATTTAGGAAAAACTATGAGGCTATTGATGTAGTTCTCAATTCACAAGAACTAGCTAATGACTTTCTGGGTGTCCAGAGTATATGCCATACTCTTTCTGATAGTCTAACATATCAGAAAGAGTCCAGATTTTGGGATTCAGTAAATTGTGTTTCAAATGCTAGGTCCTCCATTCATGAGGATGCCATCTTGAATAAGTAAATTTTCCCAAACCTCAGTTTCTGTGTCTGTAAAATGGGGATAATCGTATGACCATAACAGAACTATTCAAATAAACATTGAATGAACTGGCAGTGGCATTGTCAGTTTTACATGGATAAGATAGGGTCATATGAACTGGGCCAAGAGGCTGGAGATGAGACAAATTGGTGAAAATCCCATTTCATTTACATGGGAAGAAGAGTTAGAGGAATGATGGAACATCTTGGCCAGTAAGATGGCTTGGAACTTCAAGGCAGCAGCCGGTCACTGGTTCTTCACCATCTCTCCCACCATTTACAATGACAGTGTGGAGACAGATAAATGGTGGAGGCACTTCCTATGAGGGAGCAGGCTCCAGGATAAACCCTACCTCCTCAGGCTTCTGGAAAAAAAAAAAAAAAAGTTCAAAAGTTGACAAATCATGCTTGGACTTTGTTATGGACTGAATTGTGTCCTCAGTCCATTCTGACTGATGGCATTATAAGAGGAGGAAATTTGGAATGCCCAGAGACATACCAGTTGAAAGAGCACAGAGGAGAGGCCATGTGAGGACACGGGAAAAGGCGGCCGTCCTTGAGGCCAGAAAGAGAGGCTTCAGAAGAAAGCAAACCTGCCGACACCTTGATCTTGGACTTCTAGCTTCCAGAACTGTGAGAAAATAAATGTCTGCATTTAAGCCACTCAGTATGTGGTATTTTGTATGGCAGCTCTGTTAAACTGACAGAGACTGCAAAGGTTAACATCTCTCCTCAGCACACTTCACATTTCACCCAGTGTTACAATGAAGAATGAAATATACTTGGCCCTTCACTCTGACTCGTGGGTGAGGAAGAGTTGAAGAGGGAAGATAGAGAAAGGGTTGTGTGTCTTTCTTCCCTGAACCCTACGTGCAGAATGCTGCTGAAACATTAGTCTAACTTTGGGATTGAGGGGAGGCTTTCTGGAGGAAATCATGCCTGGATTAAATCATGGTAGATGAATAGGGCTTAAGTCCATGACTAAATTTGGGAAAGGCATTACAGATTGAAAGAGCTACCTGAGTGGATTCATGGAGGCAAGAAATATCATGATATTTCTATGTCAACACTATCAGGACTTTGGTATTAATGAAGATTAGGTGTGAAACAAGAGTGACAGGAGGCTGGAGAAGGATGGAGAGCAGTTGCTGTGGGATTATATTCCGGCTGGAGAGAACCATATCTAGGTTTTTAGCAAGAGGCAGAAGTGGTCGAATGTGTGTTTCCGAGAGTGAACTGTGACTGCCATGCTAGAGTGAATTCAAAGTGAGGGTGGTTAGAAGATGAGTTAGGCACCATTACAGTCAGGCAGCAGTAATGAGGCCCTGCCTCAGGCAGCGACACCACCTGTGCAGTGGAGGTCCTGGATTCCAGCTATGCTTTCAAACAAGGCTTGGAAACTTAGTGATTAACTGGATGCAGTACAGGAGTTGTGCAGATGGATCCTGCCATTGCTGGAGGAAAACAGAAATAGGAGCAGGGCCTTTCATTTTGAAGCTAATACGTTGCCTTCTCCACTTATTTCTTTCTTTTCATTTTGTTAAAGTAGATAGATACATATTTCTCATATTTTTAAGTTTTTATTTTGTTACATAATATATGTAAATTTATTTAAACTTTGTCATCTGGAAACTTGACAAGCCATTCTTTTTAGGTCCTCATTCAGGTCACTAATAAGTCATTGAATGAGAGAAGGCTGCATATACACTGATCTGGTTAATATTGCCCTACCCGCTTTGGGTTGATACTGATACAGTAATGTCAACTGTAATACTCTCTAACCCAATTGTGCCATCAGTAACTTTCCCTTCTCTTCCCTACTCCTGAAAAATCTCATCAATTTGATCATCCGCTTCGCAAAAGAAATCTTTCATACACTATACTATACTGTATAGACAGGCATGCAAAACAGATTTGTGTCTAATCTTTATCGGAAAAGATATTTGTTAGAAATTCTGTCCCTAGAAGTCTGGGCAAATATTTATCTTTATAACCATAATTTAAATATATATCAACAAAAGTTCCATTTGAAAAAATATCACAATTATCTCTATGTGATTAATTCTGTACTTTTGTGTGAGGTAGTTTTTGTCAGTGTTGGCATTTCTCAAAAAGACCATTCAGTCTTGTCAACCAGTAAAGTAAACTATTGTGTCTTCATTTAGAATATGATTTTCTAAACAGTGAATGACTTATACATTTAAAAGGTAGTAGAAATAAAAAAATATTGTTTATATTTTATTTTATACATATTATATGTGTGCATTTAGATTTTTCATCATAAATGAGTTGACCAATTTCCTTGAGCAAGCAGATTACTTGATTTTGAACAGTGATGCTTTCCTTCTGGCGTTATTTGGGGAGATCTGGAGACATTTTGACAGTCATGACTGGGAAGAGGGTGCTATTGGTATCCAGTTGGTAGAGACCAGTGGTGCCAAGCATGCTGTGATGTACACAACACCTCTCAACAACACAGAATTTTCTTTTTTTTTTTTTTTTTTGAGACTGAGTTTCGCTCTTGTTACCCAGGCTGGAGTGCAATGGCGCGATCTCGGCTCACCGCAACCTCCGCCTCCTGGGTTCAGGCAATTCTCCTGCCTCAGCCTCCTGAGTAGCTGGGATTACAGGCATGCGCCACCATGCCCAGCTAATTTTTGTATTTTTAGTAGAGACGGGGTTTCACCTTGTTGACCAGGATGGTCTTGATCTCTTGACCTCGTGATCCACCCACCTCGGCCTCCCAAAGTGCTGGGATTACAGGCGTGAGCCACCGCGCCTGGCCCTAACACAGAATTTTCTGCATAGACTTTCCATAGAGCAGAGGTTGACAAACCCTGTCTTAGAGGTGCCTGATTATCATGTACTCCTTTGCAGGGTACACCATTAATTGTCACAACTATGCTAAAATATTAATTTGCTCAGGAATAAGTTACTAATGTGTAGTCCAACACATCCAATTACTTTCCATTGGAAATGGCTATATACTTACAGGCTGTGCTATATAGTTTTTCTGCCAACTCTTTTTATTCAGTCCTGTAATCATTTTTTCCTAAAAGTGTTTTAATGAGTTCTACTAATCTATTAGTTCTTCCACTTTAATCAATAATTTAAGCTTGGCAACATTATTGGATCGTTAGAACAAATATCATGTAACTGCCCTAATCCTACTCCCAGACTTTACTTTTTGTTGTTGTCCAAAATAAGTCCATTTATAAGCCCTTTTGTCCTGTCAGGTGCCCCAGAAGCAATCCCTGAAGCTCAAATTCTTGTGCAAATGATTTATTGATAAAGTGTTCCTGGAGAAACAAGCAAAGTAGGGAGTTGTAAAAGAACAGAGAGTGGGTGAATCGCCAAGCAAGGACTATGGAGGGTTGCTTCAGCGTCTCAGGCAAGGGGACCTCTGAAGTGTATGTTACGCATCAGAAGTGTCCCTGTGTAATACAGTACCGAGCTTTCACCTGGACTCACAGGTCAGTCACTGACTAAAAGCCTCCACTATGGCCGTAAGCTGTCTGTACTCCTGCTCTCTGTGCATGTAGGTAAAGATGTTCCAGTTACATGGGAGGTTTTCTAAAAGAAGGTGCTGTCTGTGGAAGAAAAAAACAGGAAAGGTAGAGGAGAGGTTCCTGAAGATGACAAAAAAGATCAGAGGGTATCTGGGAAGGTCTTTGACAGCACTACTTGCATCCTGAAGCAACCACATTTTTCTAAGGTTAATCAAAATGGGAGGATTGAGTACTGCCCCTGTGAGACAAATCTGTATAAATGTTCAGATTCACAAGGTAATAGTTTCCTAGGAAAGTTAGCTTAAATTTTACTGCATGACTCACTGTCAATTTGTAATAATTGTGTTTTATATCATACTTTTAATGTGAATTTCACATTTTTCATTTCTCATCTATGTTCTTAATCATTATAACCATAACTTCTGTACTTCAGTGAGATTAGCATTCCCACATGAACTAGAACTATTAAATCGTTAATAGTCTCTCTATGATTTTTCTACTTGACTTGTTATGACACTTCAATAATTCCATCAGAGTTTAGGTATTATGAAATGTTACAATTTATACTGCTGGGCTCCAAACACAAGGCATCAATAAAGCAAACTCTTCAGTGAGAATACAGTGT
Source organism: Saimiri boliviensis (assembly GCF_048565385.1). Taxonomy (NCBI): domain Eukaryota; kingdom Metazoa; phylum Chordata; class Mammalia; order Primates; family Cebidae; genus Saimiri; species Saimiri boliviensis. The sequence continues at coordinate 114,204,381 of NC_133459.1, read as the reverse complement.
TAAATAAGTTAATATTACATAGGAAACAACCACATGAATTACTCTACAATATTACTGATTTATTTTTGTTTAATTTTTAACTTTAATTTTTATTAGGTTATATAGAAATAATGAAGTCCTAGATTAATATCTGTAAGGTTATTTCTGATTCTTATATTTTATGCAAACAACTTTTTATTGCCATAACAAGTAGTTGTCTCAAATATTAAATAAGATGAAAATCAATTTACATGCTGCATACATTTTAGCTTCGATTTTACCACCAGTTATAACTTACGTCTGGGGAACAAAAAATATTTGGCTTTTATAACCATGCAAAGCTCTTGATAGCCAGCTTCCAAGTCTACCTCTACTGCAAGTCACAGGCAAAAAACACTTTTTTTTTTCTTGCCCAGAGGCCTATTCTCCATTGTTATTTGCAGACTAGATAGCTCTAGATTGAATTTCTCTCTCTTTTACAGGTCTCTGCTGAAAGTGAAAGGAAGTAGTCAATGAACACCAACATTTTGAATTTTGCCTATGCTATGGTTTGACTGTGTCCCCTAAAATTCATATATTGAAAACTTAATCCCCAGTGCAACAGTCTTGAGAGGCGGGACATTTAAGAGATGACTAACATTGTTATCACAGAAGTGGGTTCGTTATCACAAGAGTGAATTCGGTATAAAAGCTAGTTTGGTCCTGTCTTGCCGTGTCTCTCAACTACTTTCTGCAAAGTTTTGGTGTAACAAAAGGCCCTCATTAGATGTGGCCACTGAATCTTGGAGTTCCCTTTCTCCAGAACTATAAGAAAGAAATATCTTTTTTTTTTTAAACAATTATTATTCAGTGTTGGAACTCTCCAACATTCTATTAAAGCAACGCAAAACAGACTAAGACAGTCTACATTTCCCCCACTTGCTGTGCCCTTAAAGATATGGTCTACCTTCCAAGGGACTACAGTCTAAAGTTTGAACAACTGTGTATGGGTGGGGGAGGTGTTTGATTTTTTGTTTATACAGCAGAAACATTCTCACCTTTCCCAACTCTGCTGTCCGAAATCTTCAGATTACCTTATATTCTAGAGTTTATTATAGGACATATTCTTGTACAGGTATGCAATTTTGCAATTGTCAGGATCTAGGGTTGAAAATAGAAATACAAAACCATAGTCATGTGGACAACATGAAAATATATATTTTTCTTTCTTAAAAGCACGAAAGAGGCTGTTTTGTTCCACCAAGATGTACAAGAATACAAGCTGCTCCAATCTTGCTCTATAATATGGTCCCAAGCTACTTGCCACCGATCAGCCTTTCAAACAGCAGTACAGAGTATGTTAGAAAGTTTTTTAGATACAGACACGTTGTTTGCAAACAGGGATAATTTGACTTGTTCTTTTCCTATTTGGATGCCTTTTATTTCTTTCTCTTGCCTGATTGCTCTGGCTAGGACATCAAATACTATGTTGGATAAGAGTGATGAGAGTGAGCATCCTTTTCATATGCCAATTTTCCAGGGGAATGCTTCCAGCTTTTGCCCATTTGGTAGGATGTTGGTTTGTCATAAATAGCTCTTATTATTTTGATGTCTGTTCCTTCAATACTTGGTTTACTGAGGGTTTTTAACATGAAGTGGTGTTGAATTGTATTGAAAGCCTTTTTTTTTTTTTTTTTGCATCTACATGTGGTTTTTGTCTTTAGTTCTGTTTATGTGCTTAATCATATTTATTGATTTTCGTATGTTGAACTAACCTTGAAACTGAGATAAAGCCTACTTGATCATAGTGGATTATCTTTTTGATGTGCTGCTGGATTCAGTTTACTAGTATTTTTTAAGGATATTTGCATCTGTATTTATCAAGGATATTGGCCTGAAATTTTCTTTTATTGTTTTGTCTCCATCTGGTTTTTATATCAGGGGAGTGCTGGCCTCATAGAATGAGTTAGGGATGAGTCCTTCCTCCTCAATTTTTTGGAATGGCTTTGGTAGGAATAGCACCAGCTCTTTATTGTACGTCTGGTAGAATTCACCGATGAATCCACCTGGTTCTGGGCTTTTTTCAGTTGGTAGGCTATTTATTATTGACTATTTCAGAGCTCGTTTTGGGTCTATTCAGTACTTCAGTTTCCTCCTGGTTCAGTCTTCGGAGGATGTATGTGTCCAGGAATATATCCATTTCTTCTAGATTTTCTAGTTTGTGTGCATAGGCATATTTACAGTAGTCTCTGATGGTTATTTGTATTCTATGGGGTCAGTGATAATGTACCTTTTGCCGTTTTTAATTGTGTTTATTTGAATCTTTTCTTCTTTATTAGTCTATCTAGTGGTCTATCTTGTGAATTTTTTTCAAAGAGTTGACTCCTGAATGTATTAATCTTTTGTATGACTTTTTGCATCTTTATCTCCTGAAGTTCAGCTCTGATTTTGGTTATTTCTTGTCTTTTGCTAGGTTTGGGGCTAATATGCTGTTGCTTCTCTAGCTCTTCTGGTTGTAATGTTAGGTTGTTAATTTGAGACCTTTTAAACTTTTTGATGTGGGTGTTTAGTACTATAAATTTCCCTGTTAACACTGCATTAGCTGTGTTCCAAAGATTCTGGTATGTTGTGTGTTTATTCCTATTAGTTTCAAAGAAATTGTTGATTTCTGTCTTAGTTTTTTTATTTACCTGAGAGTTACTCAGGAGCAGGTTGTTTAATTTCCATGTACTCGTATGGCTTTCAGTGATTTTCTTGGCCTTGATTTCTATTTTGCTGTGCTGTGGTTTGAGAGTATGGTTGATATGATGTCAGTTTTTTTTGAGTTTGCTGAACACTGTCTCATGTCTAATTGCATGTTTGATTTTAGAGTATGTACCATGTTGTGATAAAAAGAATGTATATTCTGTTGTCTTTCTTGGAGAATTCTGTAGAGTCTATTAGGTCCATTTGGTCAAGTGTTGAGTTCAGGGTCTGAATCTCTTTATCAATTTTCTATCTTAATGATCTGTTTTAAATGATCTGAGGAAGTCTGCCATTACTATTGTGTGTGAATTTAAATCACTTCATAGGTGTCTAAAAACTGGTGTTATGAATCTGGGTACACCTGCATTGGGTGCATATAGATTTAGAATATTAGAGTTTAATTCTTGTTGAATTGAACTCTTAACCATTATGTAATGTTCTTCCGTGTGTGTGTGTGTGTGTGTGTTTGTTTTTGTTTTTTTTTTAAATCTTTGTTGGGTTAGGGTCTGTTTTGTCTGAAATTAGGATTGCAACCCCTGCTTTTTCTGTTTTCCATAAAGGATTTTTAAACTAAATAGTGCTATTTAGTTATTTATTTCTTCTTGAGTGAGTTTTGGTAGTTTTGTACTTTTTAAGGAATTTGCTTAGTTCATCCAAGTCGTTGAATTACTGGCGCAATGTTGTTCATAATACTGTCTCATTATCCTTTTCAAATCTGTGTCATCTATGTGATCTCTTATTTCTGATACTTGTATTTTGTGTCCTTTCTTTTTTCTTGGTCAGCCTGGCCAGGAATCTCTCAGTTAACTGATTTTTTTGGTTGTTGTTGATTTTTTTAATTGGTTTTGTTTCATTCAATGTTTCCTGATTAGATCGTTATTATTTCTTTATCTTATTTTGAGTTTCCTTTACTGTTCCTTTCTAGCCTCTTAAGGTGACACTGAGGTCATTGATTTTAGACTTTTTTCTTTTTTTCTATTATAAGCATATAATGCTATAAATTTCCCTCATATATTAGCTGCATGCAACAAATTTTGTTATGCTATTTTAAAATTTTTATTTAACTCAAGATGCATTTTGAATTGATTTTTGTGTATGGTGTGATTTAGGGGCAAATGTTCATGAAATTCTTTTCATGAAGGTAAACAATTAAAACTAAATCTCTAGTAATGCTTATAGATGCAATAAAAATAACAATAAAAGGAAAGCAAGGGAACAATGAACATAGGTTTCAAATTAATGATTCTGGGTCAGGAGAGTCAGGGTTAATATGAGGGGTTATACTATTTATATGTAGGTACTGTATGGAACTAGCTTTTATGTTTAGTAGTGGTTTTGAGGGTGCTTATTAGATTATTATACCAGCTAGCCAAACAAAAACAATCACATATGGACTAATGATGAGTATGTATCATTAACCAAGGTTGTGAATATTCAAATTCTGTTTAATACATGTAGAAGAAAACAAAGCAAGAAATTCCATTCTTGAGCATATATCCCAAAGAAATTCTTGAACATAAAAAAGAAAAACATATAAAGAATGCTCAGACCAGAATTATTTATAATAGTAATAAACTTGAAACAACTTGTGTCTATTAACATATAATTGATAAAATGTGCCATGTTTACAAAATGGGATACCTTATACCAGTGAAAATGAACAAATTACAGTTACAGAATCAACAATTATAATTCCCTGGAAAAGCTGGTAGCTCAAAAATGTATGCAGTATAATATCACTGATAAAAATTTTAAAAATTTGCAAAGCATTTGTATAGATATTCTTAGCACATGACATATACAGTAAAATGAAAAGAAATGCATGTGAATGATAATCTGAATTTAAGAAGATGATTATATCTGGTGGAAAGAAAGAATTGAGAAAAGGAAGGGAATTCAGGGGCTTGAACTATATTGTTAATAATCTATTTTTTAAGCTTGTTTTACATGAATAAAGAAGGCCTGGGGGAGTGATTACTTCTAAAACAACTTTATCTTTCTGCCCCTGCCCATTCACGTCTATACTAGAGAGCTTGTTTCTCTTTCAGGTGAAATCTAAAGCAAGTCTTATGACTTTTCTGGTCACATATAAAATATTTCCCCATTCTAGTCACAAAAAAGTGTTCCTTTAGTCACTGGCACATCCATGGTGCAATAATAAAATTCCAAATTTATGAAACATTAAAGCATCTTATCTCCCCAAGACAGGTTGGCCTTATGCAGCCAGTGAGTGAGACATGCTAGACTTCTCATCTACTTGTTCTAGAGGTTCCTCCCTTCCTCTGGACTCTCTAGGTTGCCTCTAGATTCTTCAGGGTGGAATCCTGTATGCCAGTGGGTTGGAAGAAAGAGATAAATGCAATACCTTACTTGATTGGTACTGTTGATGTAATCTAGTATATTGGAGGGCCCTGGGCTTGATCCATTACTGCAAGCTGACTCTCTCTCTAGCTTTTTTGTGTTTTTGTTGAGGGAGGAGATTGCCCTGTGTAATACTACAGGGAATCTCTGACTTGCAGTTACCTTGTACAGAGAAACTCTGTTATACCATGGGGATCCAGGGGTACTCACCCAGCCGCTTTCTTTCCTGCTGCCACTGGCTTTGTTTAGGTCCCCAGGGCTCTCATCTGGACTGTTGTAATAGCTTTTCAACAGGTCTCCCTGCTTCTCCAACCTCAGTTACTTTCTCCGTATTTCCATCAGTGCTAGTGATTGGGACACTTCTCTACTTAACATTTGAAGATTGTTTCTTGCTATGTAATATGGCCCACACTACTTTTCCAAGCATAAGGTGGCATTCACAATTTATGCAGAATTGAACCTTTCTAATCTTATCAGTATTTCCCATGGGCATGTACAGGCCACTTCAGCCACACTAAACTTACACACATGCTCTCATGGCTTCATATGCTTTTATGGTTTTATACATGCTGGAATTGACTTTTCTTCTCTTTCTGCATTTTGCCCTTAATGCTGCCCTATATAGCACAGATTTATTTATAGTGCCTTTATATAACAAATACATTTTACATTTATGCTTGTCCCCCCTTCTCATATATATATATATATATATATAGAGAGAGAGAGAGAGAGAGAGAGAGAGAGAGAGAGAGAAAGAGAGATATGGAGTCTTACTCTACTGCCCAGGCTGGAGTGCAATGGCATGATCTCTGCTCACTGTAACCTCTGCCTCCTGGGTTCAAGCAATTCTCCTGCTTCAGCCTCCCAAGTAGCTGGGATTACAGGCCCCCACCACCATGGCCAGCTAATTTTGATATTCTTTTTAGTAGAGCTGGGGTTTCATCATGTTGACCAGGCTGGTCTCGAACTCCTGACTTCAGGTGATCCACCTGCCTTGGCCTTCCAAAGTGCTGGGATTATAGGTGTGAGCCACCGTGCCTGGCTCTCTGATGTATTAATGTGTATTATGGGTTAGCCGGTTCAGTAGACTGATGCTTAGCTGAGGCTCTCAACCAATGAGCCCAGAGAGAATTTCACACAATGCCTCACTGTGAGTGGTGCTACACATTTTTTTAAATTTTAAACTCTTTATTAACTTCTCTTTGGTCTCTCTTTCTTCCATTAATTTATCTTTTGGCAAAATGCTTTGATCCTTCAGAGCTGATATTAACTTCTCTTTGGTCTCTCTTTCTTCCGTTAATTTATCTTTTGGAAAAATGCTTTGATCCTTCATAGCTGACAAAATAAATACAAATGATGCTATTGGAAGTGCTGAAAAATTGCCAAGAAAGTATACCATAAAGTTTTATATATTTAGTGGCACATTGAACGTAATAGTCAGTGAATAAGAAAGCAAAGACCAGCAAACAGTTAAGGATTGAAAGAAGCACTTTTGCTTTATAAAGGGCATCATCATATAAATCATTGCAGCTTGGGTGGATTAACCTGATGCCGTATGAATAGCATGTGAACGAAATTGTGGCTTGAAACAATTGTGCCTTTAAATTCCTGAGAAAATTTAAAGAGAATTCCTCCCCTGAGCAGTGGCTCATGCCTGTGATCCTAGCACTTTGAGAGGTCAAGGATCACATGAAGCCAGGAGTTAGAGACCAACCTGGACAACATGGTAAACCCCCATCTCTACTAAAAATACAAAAATTAGCCAAGTGTGGTGGCATGGACCTGTAACCCAGCTACTCAGGAGGCTGAGGCAGGAGAATCACTTGAACCTGGAGGTGGAGATTGCAGTGAGCTGAGACTGTGCCACTGCACTCCAGCCTGGGCAAAGGAGTGAGACTCCATCTGAAAAAATAAAAATAAATTAAATTAATAATAATAAAATATTATTTAAATAATTAAATATTATAAATAATTATTTTAAATAATAAATAATTTTTTTAAAAAAAGAATTCTACAGCCCATATTATTGTATCAGTTCTTCAAGATCCCAAAGTGCCCTTTGTTCTCTGCAGTCTTCATTCCTGACTACCTTAGGCAAAAGGTAGTCTACCTAAGGCTGACTACCTTAAGACCACCATCATTTGTTTCATCTTTTGTTTTGTAAATGCAGCATCTATACTACCTTTCCCATGGCACCTAACCATATTGAAGTGTGTATTTGTCTGTCTCCCTAAATATATTCTGGGCCTCTTGGGGGCAGGGATCATGGCTTATCCATCTTTTTAACTCTTAACACCTAGCATAGAGTTTGACACGTGGAAGATGCTTGATAAATATTTGTAGAAACCAAATAAAATGTTTACCATTGTTCTTCATTGAAACTCATAAAATTTGCACTTTCTTCCTCTCCAGACACTTACCTATTTATGTGAAGGGAAAATCTGATTCAGAATAATAAATAGAAAATATTACACCATCTAGAGCTGGCCCCAAAATAAAAGACAACTTTCTCACTCCCACTTTTCTGATTCGTCTCAGTGGCTCTTGTCAAGATCACCTTTGATCTAAATTCTAAATATCACGATAAAGATTTTTCAGCCCCTGCTGTGTCAGAACGGTTAACTCTTCACACTCATGTGGTCTTCAGAAATCCTTTTCTTCCCTGACTTCCATAATGGTCTCGTCTTCTGGTTTTCTTTAGTTTTTAGGCTGCTGCTTCTTAGTTCCTTAGTAACTGTCCCCTTGCTCTCCTTTATTCTTTGGCAGGCTTAGGTTCTCATTCTACACATACTTTAATTGGTCAGTCATTGCTAGTTAGGTTTTAATTATTATCTCTCTATTGATCACTCTCAAATCTCCATCTGTAGCTAAAATCTCCCCATCAGACTCAGAATTATACAATCATCATCTATCTGGATGTTCAACGAGAAATTCAATGTAACATCCTCTCCAAGAAAGAGAAAAAAAGTACTTTTCCTATGGTATTGTATGTCGTAATTGGGTACTGCCAGTCATTCCAGCCAGAAATCTGCGATGCAGTGATGAATCCTTGCATCTCCTCATAGGATCATCTTCTTGCATACACCCGCTCCTTTTTACCTTCTCATCCTTCTTGTACCACACACACTCTATATCACCCTCCTTCCAATCAGGCCCCTCAGTCTTGCCAACCAAATTTCTCTGTTATCTGGTCCTGTCACTCTTTGTCTTAAAACCTAGCCAACAGATCTCTGCTGTAATGATAAAGAAATCCAAATTCCTTGGCACAATATATAATAAAAGGCTCTTTATGATGCAGGCCTTCTCCTGTTCAGCCTTACCTCTTGGCCTTCTCATGTCTTACTCTGAGTTTCTTTTAATGCCAAACACTTGTAGCTCTTCCAAGTGCTCTGTCCTTTTTTCTAGCCTTTTTGTATGCTATCTGTCTCCTTGGTACATTCTTACCCCACATGTAGTTTTCTTGGCAAAATCCCCCTCTTAATCAGTTATTCATCTTTATTCAACACATATTTATTAAGTATTTTAGATACTCTCTGGGTTTTGGAGATAATTGCTGAAAGAAAAATGTAGTACCTTCTCTCATGAAACTAAGATTTTAGCAGGGGAGAAAGTAATTAAACTGATAATTATACTAATAAATATGTAATTACAAGCTCGGGCAAAGGGAATAAGAAAAAGTGAAAGGTATACTGAAAAATTACCACAGCACAATTTCCTCTCTCATAATAATTATCATATTGCATTGACATTATTTGCCAAGTGGCCCAACTAGGCTGTGTGCTTCTTGAGAGCAAGGACTTTGAAATAATTTGCACTTGTCAAGTGCAGAAGTGGGTAGTATGTTGGCTATCTCAGAAGTGTTCTGCATAATGGCATAGGTGGATGGCCGGCTGCTTATGATTCTGTGGAATAAATTTCCATATTTGGGAATAAGTGAATTAATTGATTTCTATCGTCCTTGCAACAAAAAATATTATGATTGTTTAGTTACTCGTAGAATTGAATGACCTGTAAGAGGGATTCGTCTTGTGTACTTTGCTGATACAACAGCTGACAAAATGCTCCCTATGAGTGACCATTTACTGTGTAGGAGTATGAGAATATAGATGACTAATTTTTTTAAGGCCCTCATTGTTGACTACAGAATAATCGAAAAGATATGGAGGTAGTCTACAAATAGACTAGGATGTGATACGGTTGGCAAGCTAAATAGTAGCTTAAGGACTCAACAGTTATTATTATTTTTAATATTTTCTTTGTTAATTGTAATATTTCCTTGATCCCTGGACCTAAACTGCCTAATAAGATTGTATTTTGCATAATTTGAAATATTAGACAAAAAGCAGGAAAATTACCATCTTCTAGACAGACTCGAAGTGGAAAACTAAGGGATATTTAATAAGCCGACTCACTTCCTTTTTCCTTTACTGTTTCCCTCACCATGGAAGCAGGGGCTTTTCTTTCTGAAATTGACGAGAATTGACAACCCTTTGTTATAGCGTGAGATGCCTAATCCTATTCCAACATTTTCTGTCTTGATGTCCATAACACCCACCCCTCTTTTCTTTGGATAGTGCTTAACACAATGCATTTGTGGCTTGCCATGTTTGAGCATGGAAATGACTACAGCTTGGTAGAGGAAAAAATACTTTTCAGTGGTTTTTGTTTTTACTTGTTATGGCTCTGAATATTTCCTGCTTTGACATGATGGCTAAAATGTGCACAGCATTTCTGTGCCATCCGCAAACATATTTTCAGCATGCCTGTTTTCATGAAGAAAGTGAAGGAAGCATAAGCTTGGCACAGCACTAAGTATGGGGTGTGTACAAGGAGACCATCTGTCCCAGAGACATGCTGCTCTGCTGACACACAGAAGGAAAGGAATCTGTGAAATCACAATATGGATTTCTAAGGCATTAACTAGTGAATAACTTGGGTAATGGGCTTGAGGGCAGCACTCTTGTTATTTATTGAAAGCTTCTCCCTCTACTTCAACCCCATTTCAGTACTTGTGGTCAGATCAATATTTCTTAGGCCATTACTTTATGTGGCAAAAAGTGTGTCATCATTCTCGTGTTAGTGAAGAGGGAAGGAGGCAGAGTGCTAGTTAGCAACATTTTTCAGTTAAAAAAAAATGTGTCCGTTAGCCATGACACTGGGGAGAGGTGCTGTTTTTTCTACACTTTTACTGGAGCTGGAGTTGGGAAAAGCTGTAACTGAGACTTTGGAACCTGCTACTGAGACATCTTCATTAGTCTCTTTTTTGGGGACTGGAATTCTGGGGACTGATGCCAGAATGACCACATCTCTTTACTAGTGTCTTCCTATGGCAATCTATACTTATTCCACGGAGCTATAGGATTCATCTCAACTATGACAATAAAGACTTGTGTTCAGAAAATACTCAGCTTTTCTGGAAATAGTTTCCTTCCAGCATTGGCATGATATTAGTTGTTCCAACTTCATGGATTTAATTGAGTCAGAATCCTCACTCTCATGGGCTAATTCTTGATCCAAATCAAGAAAGATAGTGAAGAAAAGAGAAAGAGTCAGAGACAGATAGAGATAGAGATAGAGAAAGAGAAAAAGAATTGTACCCTAGTGAAGATCTCGTATGACTTAAATGGAGACATGATTAAAAGCTTCTACTTTTGTTTTTTGTTTTTCACAACAGCAAAACATTAGTGGAAGCAAAATCCAACTGACTCTTACCTGATATCCTGGTCTCAGAAATAATAATCAGATAGCTACTAAGCTGCCACAGTTTTCACCAGGGGACCAGTGTCTAGGAGACCAAGAACTGACAGATTTGAATGCACGTAGACTGAAGCAAGCCGACTTTCAGGCTGTCTCTCTGGACAATCAAATCCACTGCACTACACTCAACATTGAAGGAGAATAGTTGACAGCATCTAGATCACTTCTAAAAAATAACACACTGCCCCCTATGGTGGTTGGACAGTGCTCTGTGGCTTCACTTGGCAGCTTAGCTTTCTTCTTCTATAGGAATGGGCTTTTGTTGCATTTTTAAGCCCAGCCTACATCTCTTTTACTGAGGAAATATATGATTTCAATGCAAAGAGACAAACAGATAAGTCAGAGTCTGTTCCCAATAACCCATCATCTGGCAAATTATAGGGAACTGTCTACTTCTATAATCTTAACGCAGGTGGAGAACTTACTAAGTTAACGTCAGGGGTGACAAATGGGCTATTTCAATTGGATTTAATCAATAAATTTTTTTTTTCATCCACAAAAAGGAGCTGCTACCACGTGTAACATAAAAGGAAAACGCAACACCTAGTTCACTAAAAAATACATGTTTTGGAGTACCTATTTTGTGTGTCCTGTTTATAATGAAAAAAAAAAGGTGAAGATTTTGTCTTCAAGTTGCTTATGGGCTTTCGAAAACTAGTCTAAAAACTCACCCTGTAAAATTGCTCTAATCGATGCATGTTCATGATACTAAAGAAGCAGAGAGAAGGGAACACTGAAGTCATCCTGGGCTGGGAGTTTTCTTGGAGCAAAGACTGTTGGATCTTGTCACAGGTCTGGAAATACTGTGTGGCAGACTGAAGAGTCAGAAGTGGGGTTACCCAGGGACTAGGAAGTACCAGAACCAAAGAGATCACATGGATTTCCAAGAAAAGCAAAGAGTTTGATTAACTAGAATTTTGGGGTGAATGATGGGGAGAAAGGTGAAACTGAATAGAGTGTTCAGTGACCACATCATACTGGACCTTCAAGACCTGTCTCCTTGGAGAGACATGAGTCTGCCTGACAATACAATTTTTGAGCCTGTGGCTTTTCTCTTCATTCAAGCTTGGATTGTTGCAGAAAGAGAAAGCAAGCTATGCCCATTTCTCTATTCCTCCTCTTCTGACTGCTCTCTCACCTTCATAACTTATTCTGAATGGCACTGGAAACCTCTGATTTTGAAGTAGAGCTTCAATATACAGCCACTACAATTGGGGAGAAGGAGGAATGAAATCTTTTGAGCAAATATCCTTGAGGGTGCAAATCCACAAAAAGGGACATCAGGAAGAGACCGTATTTTAGGTCTGGCTACCAGAAAGAGCACAGTAGTAACAGCTCTCCATAATCAACAAAAACTAGGTTATTCTCTTTTTATTATTACTAACATCACCTTCCTTTGTCTAAGTGTTTTTATCATTGTGGGTCTTATAAAAAGGGCATAGACTCCAGACAAAATAAGTTCTTGCATTTTATTTTCCCGGTTGTTGCCTCACCGCCATTTGGGAAGCAGATCAAGAGTGACGAAGAGTGCTTGCTTTCCTCCCACTCCACCTTCATCCAGTCCTACTCTCTTTAAAGAAAAAGAAATGACTTCTTTGACTAGGTACTCTTCCCGTATCTCTCTGACATGGGACAAGCAAACATGCCATTTTCTAGCAGATTAATGAAAACCAAGCATCCTGTTCAGCGGGTGTCCATGACTGGATGTTGGTTACCGAATGTGCTTATTCACATTTTCACAGTGCTGGCTGGGCTGCCTGCTGGCCTGCATTCTGTTTCTAGCACTAGTTTCCTATTGCCTTTAGCTCCTTCACTTGGCTTTATCTGTCCATTTAGCTGCTATCTGTTTCTCTTATACTAATCTAGTATATATTGCAAATAATGTTTTTGATGAAAGGAGCTTTCATTGTGATGGTTTTGATTTTATTTTACAATGGAATTAAACCCAAATTGACTTTACTGCCTTTTCTTGGTATTATTTATTCAACTTAATTTCAGAAGTATAATAACCTGTTTGGTTATGATCTAGCCACATTGCATATGCTAGTTTTTCCCTATCAGAATTCGAGTCTCATGAGTAAATGCAATACAAGTTTTCAGATATATCCAGACTTAGGTTTCAAATTTAGATGAAAACTTTATGGTGTCAATCAACAATACATGATATATGTAACTTACATTCTCAGCTAATTCAGTGACTTAGGGAAAAGAAGTCAAGAATCAAGTCAGTTTTCCTGAGCTATTCCTAGAGTAAGGTTTATAAGTGCTGTAATTGCATCTCTCATGTTTCTATCATGAAATGGAAGGACATAATTTTCATATTTGAACAAAGGAATTAGACCCGTGATCTCGAATTATTCAATAGGCACAGAATATGCCCAAGGTTTCACATGGTTTCACATCATTTCTCTTGATATGTGATGTAGGGTTAATCATGTGTTAAAATTCAATGAAAATTCACTTGTGGAAAGAAATCTTTACCAATTAATGACTAAGTTAATGATTTCCTAATCTGTACTGTGAATAAAAGAAAAGCATGGAAGAGGTGCACAATTAGGCTTACAGGAGAACATGTAATACTGTGAAGATAAGTTAATTGTATCTTGTAGTATGCCTACATTTTACTGACCATTTGATATTGAGGTTTTGAGCTTTTGATATATGGGTAACCTTTTCAAAATCATTTAGTCTTTAATCACATTTCTTTTGTTCATTCACTGAGGGTATAGACTTTGATCTTAAAGCATCTTTTCTTTCTTTCAATACAGTAAAAACTTAGAAATAAATCCATTAACTCATTAATGCCATTATTTTTAGGTAATAAAGGTCATGAGAAATTTCATGATGATAGATGTTATATAATGATTATTTTAGTTACTGAGAATAACTCAGCTAATAAGCTTAACATTGGAACTCTGTGCTGTGGTGTATCCTAACTTTCTCCTTTTGCTTGTTATAAAATGCAGTTGAGAGGCTTACAAGTGCTGCAGGTAGTAGAAGACTAAGAAATACTGACATAAGGAAGGGGTTATTTTTTACATATAACTAAGAGCCTGAAAAACGGCATGCTGGCAGCATTGATTCAGAAGCTCAGTGATGGTAGAGCTGCTGTCTGGGTATCTCTTGGTCTTTTTCTCCTTTGTCAATTCAGAGTCACAAAAATGGCTGTTGAGCTTCTGTCCATCATAATGGTATTTATATTCCATGCAGAAAGGAATAGTATTTATATTCCATGCAGGAAGGGTGGGTATAACTGAAGGGGCATGCCACCAGAGTCTTTTTATTTAAAAAAATTATCCTAGAAGCCCCAGAAAGATTTTCTGCTTTTACATTTTGTTAGCCAGAACTAGGTCTTATGGACCTTTTTTACAATAATAACCGAAATTGGCTTGGGAGGAGTGAGCACTAGGACAGAGTACCAACAAACAGTACCTGTCAAAGAATTATTAAGCACAATCACCGTGGTGTGATTTTTTTTCAGAAAATTTTAATTATGTCTTAAACAGGACTTAGATGATAGAAAAAGGAAATGGGAGCCATCTAGCTGGTTTTTCATATGTTCCTCGATTATTTTCTTCATTTATCAGCACTTCCTATAATAGTCTTTTTGTATCTGGGTTAAACTTAACTAAATATTTACTAAATTAGGTATGGAAGCAACACAAGTTGTGTTACATGGCACAATGTGACATGTTATGACTATTTTTTTTAATTTGTGCAAATTTAAGGGTTACGTGAGAAATTTATTAAATGTATATAATGCATAGTGGTAAAGTCGGTATTTAAAGTGTTCATCACGCAAGTAAAATACATATTTTAAAAGTATAGTCCTCCTCCTCCACTATCAAACATTGAATTTATTACTTCTAGTTTACTGTATATTTGTACCCTTTAATTGATTTATCTTCATTCTTCCCCTTCCCATCCGCCTTTCCCAGTCTCTGTTATCTATTTTTCTACTCTCTTCCTTTATGGGTCCAAATTTTTTAGGTCCCACCTATCAGTGAGAGCAAGAGATATTTGTCTTTGTGTCCCTGACTTACATCACTTAAGATAATGATGTCCAGTGTCATTCATCTTGTTGCAGATGACATGATTTCCTTATGTATATCACATTTTCTTTATCCATTCATCCACTAAGGAACACTTAGGTTGATTTCCTATCTTTACGATTATGAATAGTGTTGCAATAAACATGAGTGCAGGTATCCTTTGATATATTAATTTATTTTCCTTAAACTAGATACCCAGTGTGAAGACTGCTAAATCAGATGGTAATTCTATCTTCAGTTTTATTTTTTTTAGAAATTGTCATAGGAACTGTACTACCTTATATTCCTACCAAAAGTACATAGAAGTTCCTTCGCTTTTCTTTACATCCTCACCAACATCTATTACTTTTTTGTATTTTTGATAATAGCCATTCTGATTGGAGTAAGATGATATCTCATTGTGGTTTTAATTTTTATTTCTCTGATGATTAGCAATGTTGAGAATTTTTTTCGTATACTATTTTTTCAAACCTAGCTGTTTGTATGTCTTCTTTTAAGAAATATGTTCTCATTTTCTTTTCCGACTTTTTAATGGGATTATTTGCTTTTTTTGTCTGTTATTTGAGTTCTTTTTGTATTCTGGTTATCAGCCCCCTGTCAGATGAATAATTTACAGATATTTTCTTCCATTCAGCAGGTTGTCTGTTTATTTTGTTGATTATTTCTTTTGCTACAGAAGTTCTTAGTTCAAGTCCTATTTCCGTAGTTTTGTTTTTCTTACCTGTGCTTCTGAAGTCTAAGTTATAATTTTTTTGCTTAGACCAATGTCCAGGAGAGTTAGCCCTAAATTTTCTTCCAGTGTTTTTATTATTTGGGTCTTATATCTAAAACTCTAATCCATTTCAAGTTGATTTTCCGTATATGGTAGGAGATAGGAGTCCAGTTACATTCTTCTGCACGGGGCTATCCAATTTTCCCAATACCATTTACTGAGAAGGGCGAATGTAAGGTTTCATTGGCTTTGTTGAAGATGACTTGACTGTAAATA
This sequence comes from Saimiri boliviensis, assembly GCF_048565385.1. Classification (NCBI taxonomy): domain Eukaryota; kingdom Metazoa; phylum Chordata; class Mammalia; order Primates; family Cebidae; genus Saimiri; species Saimiri boliviensis. The sequence continues at coordinate 114,188,520 of NC_133459.1, read as the reverse complement.
TATGGCTTTATTTCTTGGTTCTTTATTCTGTTCCATTATTCTATATGTCTATTTTCATACCAATATCATACTGTTTCAGTTACTATAGCTTTACAGTATAATTCAAAGTCAGGTAATGTGATGCCTGCAGCTTTGTTCTTTTTACTCAGAATTGTTATGACTATTTAGGCTGGCTTTTTTGTTTGTTTGTTTCATATGAATTTTGTGATTGTTAATTTTAATTCTGTGAAGAATGCCACTTATATTTTGATAACGGTTGTATTGAATTTGTAGACTACTTTGGGCAATATGGTCAATTTAGTAATATTGATTCTTCTGATCCATGAGCATAAAATGTTTTTCATTTATTTGCGTCATCTTCAATTTCTTCCATCAGTGTTTTGTAGTTTTCCTTGTAGAGAACTTTTACTTCCTTGGTTAAGTATATTCTTAGGTATTTTCTTTTCTTTTCTTTTCTTTTCTTTTTGTAGTTATCATAATAAATGGGATTGCTTTCTTGATTTCTTACTTGACTAGACCACTATTGGTGTATCTCAATGTTACTGATTTTTGTACTAGTACTGTGTTAAATAGGAATGGTGAAAATAGGTATCCTTGTCTTGTTCTGGTTCTTAGAGTGGAGGCTTTCACCTTTCCCCCATTCAATATGATGTTATCAGTGAGTTTGTCTTATATGGACTTTTACTATTGTGAGATATGTTTCTTCTATTCCTAGTTTCTTGAGAGTTTTTAATCATGAAGGAATGTTGAATTTTATCTAGTGCTTTTTCTATGTCTCTCAAGATGATCATATGATTTTTGCCTTTCATTCTGTTAATGATATATCACACTTATTGATTTGTGTATGTTAAACCATCCTTGCATCCCTGGTATAAATCCTATCTGATTGTGGTGTAATATCATTTTGATGTGCTGTTGGATTTAGTTTGCTAGTATTTTGTTGAAGATTTTTGCATCTCTGTTCACCAGGGATATGAGCCTGTGGTTTTCTTCTTTCATTGTTGTGTCTTTTCCTGCTTTGGCAATCAGAGTGATACTGGTCTCAAAATAAGTTAAGAAGAATTTCCTTCTTTTGTTTAGAATTGTTTCAGGAGGATTGCTATTCTTCCTTGTATATTTGGTAGAATTTTGCTGTGAATATATCCAGTCCTGGGCTGTTTTTGTTGGGAGACTTTATTACTGATTCAGTCTCACTACTCATTATTGGTCTGTTTAGACAGAAAATCAGTAAAGAAACATGCCATTTATCCATTCATCCATTAAGGAACACTTTGGTTGATTTCCTATCTTTACTATCATAAATAGTTCTGCAATAAACATGAGTGCAGGTATCCCTTTGATATATTGAAGTCCTGTCTTCAAATTTAAAGGTTGTTTATTCTGCTTAATCTAGTCTGTTTTTGAAGCTTTCAAATGTATTTTGTATTTCCTTCCATAAATCCTTCAACTTCAGAATTTCTATTTGGTTCTTTTAAAAACTATATATCATTGGTAAATTTTTTATTCATGTGCTGAATTGTTTTTCAGGTTTCATTGTATGATTTTTCAGAATTCTATCTCACTGAACTTTAAAATCAATATTTTGAATTTTTTGTCTGAGATCTGAAAAATTTCTTTCTAATTAAGATACATTGCTGGACAATTATTATGTTCCTTTGGAAGTGTCAGATTTCCTTGCCTTTTCATGTTTCTTGTGTTTTTATGTTGCTATTGGCACATCTGGTATAACAGTTGCTTCTTGTTTTTGAATTTACTTTCACAGAGGTGAACATTTTCTTGAAGATGTGTCTATGGTGTTGGTTGAGTAGGGTCCTTTTGCTTCAATTCTGGCTGCATGCAGTAGTGTGATCTCTGTATGATTTTTTTCTGGCTGTAAACAGTGTTACTGGTATCTGTGATTTACTTGGTGGGTTAGGGTGAGGCTATTAGTGGAGGCTGTGGTGATACTGTGCTGGGGACTAGGATACAAGGTGAGCTAGTCTTCAGGCTCTGGTGGTGGCAATAGTGGCCTGAGTATACCTATCTCTGTGCCTCTGATCAGAGCTGGCACCTGTTGGTGGTTACCAGCAGGTTGATTCATGGGCCTCTAGGGGAGTTGCTCAGATCCTGGTAGTGGCAGCAGTGGACTAAGTGAGTGGGTAGGTCCTTGGGCTCCTGGAGAGCCAGTGTGGTATAGGTGATGAGAGTAGCAATGAGAGGATGATTCTCTGGGCCTCAAACAATGTGTGTTGCTGTTGACAGTGGCTATGTTGGGCTGGGTAGACCAGTCTCCAGGCCTGCAGGTGGCACTTGCAGCTGAGGTGGTAGTGGCCAGAAGTTTAATCCTGAACTTAGGCCCTTTGGAGGGTTGCCCCAAGATCCAAGGTGGTATATTGCTTTGGGCAATACAGGGGACCTCAGGTTGTGGTCTCTGTCATGGAGGGGTTCCAAGTAGGGCTTTGTAGGCTTGTGTTCAGGCTCCCCAATGGTTAGAGTAAGTATCAGCTCTGGGGTACAGGTGGGTGGGGCAACCCTCAGGCCCCAGGTGGAATGCTTGGTTGAGGGGAGGTTGCAGTCACGCTGAGGCTCTGCCACTGGAGATGGTGAGGGTTCCCTCAGTTATCAACGCCTGGGCCAGCAGGTGAGTGGGAAACACACGTATCCTTCACACCTCAATCATGGTGGGACTTGCTCCCCACAATTGGTTGCGGGATCCCATGACCAGCTTGCAGCCAGGTCACAGCAGCAACTTGTGCCCTGCTTCCATCCCCGTCTCATATTCTGACAGTGCTGCACTCATTTTCTGGTCACTGCCACCCAGTCCTAGTTGCTGGAGTCCTCCAGGCTTGCTCCCCTGTCTCAGGTTCCATAATGAATTTCCATACTTTCCTCGTTCTTTCACAGGTGAGTCCCAGGACAGTGTGAAGTTTTTCAGAGGCAATTTTTGAAAATGGTGCTTTATTGTTGCTGCTTAAGTCTCAGAAAGGGTGTAGGTCCAAGTTCAACTCCTTCCCTGAATCAGTTCTGTCCCATGGTCTTTTCTGGCAGCTTCCTATTGTAGTTTCAGGGATTGGGTGGGATAAGGGGTTCTCCCAGGATCAGGACTGTATGATTCCACAGCGGGGGATGTGGTCCACTGGAAGTCTCTTACTCTTTCCTTGAATAGTGAAGTCACTCCCAGCACCCAGAAAATCCTAGCTACAAAGACTGCCTCTCCTTCTTCCCTGCTTTTGGTGTCTTCTTTCATTTCTTTGTTGAATTCCACAACCCTTACTTGGATAATGTACTTGAAGTGTGACTATCTAGGGACTACTCTTGTTCTTCTAAGTAGAGGAGGCAGACATAAAATGCTTCTAGTCAGCCATGCTAAACAATCTTCCATGATTTGATTGTTACATCAACTACCACTCTATGCCAAAAAATTCTGCCAAAAAAATCAAAACTCAGTGGATTAAAACAAGAATCACTATTCTTGAGAATCTGTGAATAGCTGATTAATCTGTGCCATCTGAGGAGCTCTGCTGTGCTCTGCCTGTCTCTCATCCTCTTGCTGGAAATAACAGTCAGTACTGGGCATTTTCTTCTAAGGGATGGCTGTGGTGCAAGAGAGCAAGCCCCCATTTAAGAGCTCACTGAGCCTTTGCTTGCATCGTGGCTGCAAGACTCCAGGACGGCAAGACTGGCCAAAGCAAGTCCTACAACTAAGTTCAGAATCAAGGCATTTAAGAAATAAAACCACCCACAGAGTGTGAACATTTTTGAAGAATAACTTGGTCTGCCATAATCACCAATCATCTTTGGGCATAATGACTGAAAACTAGTGATTCCTCTGGAATATCTGGCATAATATAGCACTATTCTCATCGTGTGTTTGAAAAACAACTGTATAAGGATTGTCTCAGATTCTTGTCTGTATTTTTAATAAATACATGTATTTTTAAACAGTGAGGGAGAAAAATAGAACCTACTATTCTGCTCAGGGTCACTGTGAAATTTCGATGGAAACTTGCTGTCATACTGATTACAATGGAAATTTTCAGAGTCTCAGACCTCTTAAGGCAGGAACCCCTAGAGGTGCCACTTTCAAGGCAGATATACATTTTAAAGTCTTTAGGTAGGGAAGTTCTGGCTGGGAAAATAAGCTCAATATTATATAAATGTGCAAATGTCGTGAAGAGTTCTTTCTGTTTCAAGGACAGGACACATGTCAAAGGAGAGAATGACCCTGAAGCATCATGCTTACTCTGCTGATGAGATTTATGATATTTCAAGACCTAGGTGATCCCCTTCATAAGGAGCTTCATCCTTGCACTATAAAATTTTACTCTCTTATAATTGTCAGACCCTCACCCAGTCTATACTCCCTTATTGCAAAAATGACGACCCTGGAACATACCATCTAGATCTTTATTGTTTCTTCTTGCAGAGTAGGACAGATGTGACTGTTAACACATTTTAGGTCTTAAAACAACTGAGTAAGAAGAATAAGAATAATAGACAACATTTTCCAAGCAGTTCAGACACTTTACTACTTGGCGTAAGTAGTATTGTTTCCCTTTTGTAATAGATAAATAAATAGCTGCTTTGAACATTTAAGCAACCGAAGCTCACATAATGGATTTATTTAATTAAACACTAAAGAGCTATAGTTTTAAGTATAAGATACAAAGAAAAGATAATTAATATACTTGACTGTGGATTAAGTTAAAGAAATATTAGCATTGCGGATGATGGACATGTTCTTTATTATAAATATATTAGCTAACTATATTTTTGTATGCAATGCCACATACAAAATATGAAGGGAAAAATTATTATTGACCTTGTGGTGTTTCATGAGAAACAGAAATGCCGCCGAAGAGGTCTCGATATGATCTTGAGAAGAGATGAACAATTTTGGGAAGGAAACATAGCACAGAAATTCTTTCAAAACTCAGTGATGCAAATTCACAGCTCTGGTTTATGCACTCATTTGAGAAGGAGGCAGCCTCTGAAAGATGATGGGATTGACCTACTGAATTATAATAGAAATAATTCACAATATTAAACAACTTTTGTAAGTAGGGGAGAGACAGATTCTGTTTTCTGGAGAATTGATGTGCACAGTGAGCTGAGTGAATATCATCTATAAAGTCAAGAAGAGCTGAGCTGGTTGAACGGATAGGGCACATATTAAATTGATAGTGATTAATTAGTTTTGTGTCACTTTGATGCTTTTAGACCTGTTCATGGTGCGGTTTTCAATTATTTTAGTATTATTGGAAGAGCCAAGATTAGACCATAGTTATTAGAATTAGATGAGTTACCTTATTTGCTGAGTGGGATAACCTTTGCTATTTTCCTTTCACGTGATCATTGCCATTTGCAAAGAAAAGAAAATGAGGTAGTGAGAGCATATACAAAGGCTTCACAGAGGGCTAGATTTTTAAAAGCAGGATCAGATAAACCATATGCTCAACGTTAAAAAAGATATTTAGATGGATTGTTCAAATTGTTATTGTCACTTGCTGTCACTTTTAAGTTATTCATATTAAGATGCAAAAAGACAAGAAGGAAGTGGATTTCTGAACTTCTGAGAAAAATCAGAATATTAAAACATTCTGAAACCCTCACATTTAATTCAAAAACTTGTCTTCATGATGTCATTCAATATAACGAGTGACATTCAATATAATATTATATTGACATTCAATATAATCTTGAAGATTAAAAAGATATATGTATATATATATCTTTATAATAAAATATATTAAAATATTCAAAATAAAATGAATGTATAATATGAGAGAGAGGAAAACAGAGGTGTCTGGGCAGTAACTAGTGATTAGTATCACAGAAATCCCTGCTTCATCTTTACCCCCAGGTGAAGGACAGTTTAATCTCTTGACAAACTCTTTCTCATTATTGTGTAAACAAAAAAATAGTCTCTCTAACTTAAAGAGAAATAAAAGGCTGCCATTGACTTCATGACCCCTATCTCCTTTCTTTACAGAGTCACTCTTCTGGAAAGCGTAGTCTTTGCTTCCATGTTTTCATTAGAGAAAACTCAGAAGCATTGTTGATTTCTTAATTGCTAAATCCATCTTTTCTTTTCTTTTTTTTTTTTTTTTTGAAAAGATCTCACTGTCTCCCAGGCTGAAATGCAGTAGTGCAATCACGGCTCACTGCAGCCTAGCCCCACTGGGCTCAAGTGATTCTCCCATCTTATCCTCCCAAGTAGCTGGGATTACAGGTGTGAACCACCAGGCACAGAGTTCTGCCATCTTGCCCAGGCTGATCTCAAACTCCTGGGCTCAAGTGATCTGCCCGCCTTGACCTCTCAAAGTGCTGTGATTATAGGTGTGAGCACACAGGTTCTAAATCCATCTTTTAGCATCCTATATAGTTTACTTTTTTTTGCTATTTATTGTATGTCCCCCACTCCCTCCCCAACTAGGATATAAACTCCAAGAAGGTATCTTTGTCTGTTTTGCCCACTGATGTGTCTTCAGATTTTAGAGTGATGCCTACTACATGTGGTGCTAAACCAAATTTATTGAATAAGTAAAAGAAAGGGAATGAGTTCTGTTGAAACCACTGATTCTACTACTATCTCCCTTTCCCATCCAATGCTCTCTGAGTGGCAAATACCCAACTGGCTGATTTTTTCTCTCATGGGATGCTTTTGTAGGTTCTTTATAGACTGCTAGAAACCTCAACTCATACCATGTGCAGATGTGATAATGCATTGTCTAGTGAGTTTGGCAAAGTACTTTCATGACAGCCCTGGCTACTTTTCAGACATGGTTATTCACAAGCCCTTGCACCCTCCTCATTTGAGTAAATAGAAAAAAAAATGCTAAAATAAAGACTATGTGAAAAAGACAACTGATGACTGGCAAGAACTCAAATAATGAGAATGAGGTTCTTCTCTAAATATTCAGTTTTGAGATCCACAGATGGGTCAGAGTTGAAATACAGTCTCCTAAAGAAATACAACTCAGAGGGTAGTTACTGAAGGTATTAACATAGCTGAAAAAATAATATGCTAAAAGATTACAGAAATTGAATTATAGAAAAAAAAATCACATGCAAAATTTGGCAATAACCATGCAAGAATGGGCAATTTTATTCTCTTCTTTGGTTAATGGACATTTTCTCCTCAAAGCTCTGTTACCTTTGACATAATGAAGTTGAATAACTTAAAACAAGACATTTTCATTGACATCATAAACAAAATGAGAATAGATCATGTGGCACGTCAATGAAAGGAAAGGAAAATCTGATGTGATATTTCAGATCTAATAATCCTCTCACGATATCTTCCACTTTCTTTATTTCTTCCCTCACCTGCCTTCCCAGCAGAGGACTGAAATACTAAGGAAGGTAAGAAACTTTAATCTTTGGATTATTCTTTCAAGGCATGACTTATGAATTTGTAAGTCTACATTAAGAGTTCTCCTGATTTTGTTAGGCTACCTCCTGAATTTATATCTCTAGATTATGGTTTCTCAACAGAACAACTGACTTTTCGAAGCAGATAATTCTTTGTTGCAGGAACTGTCCTGTGCAGATGGTGATTGTAGGATATTTGGCAGCATCCCTGTTCTCCATCCACTAGACGCTAGTATACCTTCATGGTTTTAACAATCAAAAACATTCTAGACATTGCCAAATGTCCACTGGAAGACAAAATTGCCCCCAGTTGAGAACCACTACTCTAGAGGAATACGACTACTTATATGGGCCACTATTGACTTCCTTTAGTGAAGTATTGAAATAAAGATACAGATTCGGGAAAAACTGACTGGTTTATAAGCAGAAATGAGAAGAAACAGAGAGACAGCACATTTGGAAGTTACAAAGCTTGGAAAAGGTGAATTGTTCCTAGACCTCAGAGTATGAGATGTTTTAAAAATATCTTGAGCATCAAAGGCTGAGTAAAACTTCTCAGAGAACAAAGAGATTTAGTCCTGCAAAAGAGATCAGATGAAGAATGTGATCTTTCCACGTTTCATTTCAGATAGCCTAAAGGCATTCCTTATCATACCAAAAAAAGAAGGTCCGGAAAGCAACAAGAAAATAAATCAATTTGGTTTGAGAATTATATCTAAGAACAAACTTTGGATATGCTTACTGGCATATAAAATTAACTGAATGCAAATAGATAGGACAATTGCTACATTTTTGATTAAATTACATCTCCCCCCTCCAGCAAAAACGAAACAAAAATAAAAGCATGAGCCCACCAAAACAAACTTCTGGCTTCGAAGCTTGCTCCAACAATAAGCAGGTCACACAAACTCTTCTATTCCCAGAAAAGGCAACTTCTGCAACACTGACTTCAGATATAACCAAGGAAAATGATACACAAAGAAATTAGCACCAAGAACCGTGGAAATCAATGGGCAAGCATATCGAAAAGAGAAATCAGAGTTTAATGGAGAGGGGAATGGCCTTGTTTATTGTTACATAAAAATATTCCATTTTACATAAAAATATATGTATACTATATACACACACATGCATGTACATACACACACAGAGAGACACATTCACACACTCACTGAAATGCTTCTATACCTATGCATTTTAAATTTACTCACTTTAAAAAGTAGTAACCATGACTCCTAAGAGTACTAGCATATCAACTCTTCCCAATCCTGCACAAGTTTCAGTGGTCGTGTGTTGTTATTTTCGGCACAGTCAAGATGCCATTTCTTAGTCTACAGTATGTTTGTTCTATTTAAGACAGTTTTATTGTCATTTTAATTTTTTAACGAAAGACAAAAATATTTTTGAAATAACTTGGAGAGCTATTAGAAACTAGCAAGACAGGTCAGAACTGCTACTATCAACATTTGCAGTTCTTGTAAAATTGAATTACACATTCATGTTTTACATTGGCAATTTGTAAAATGCCAGATCATCTCAGTGTATTTTATAAGATGTGAAATTTAAAAAATGCACATTGAAGCAAATGATATGAATAAATAAAAAGTTAAGATACTTTCTATATTAGTTCGATTTTACATTGCTATAAGTAACTGCCCGAGACTGGGTAATTTATAAAGGAAAAAGTTTAATTCACTCACAGTTCTGCCGGCTGGGGAGGCTTTAGAAAATTTACACTCATGGTGGAAGGTGAAGGGGAAGCAAGGCACCTTCTTCACAAGACTGCAGGAAGAAGAATGAACTCAGGAGGAAATACCAAACACTTATAAAACTGTCAGCTCTCATGAAAACTCACTATCACGAGAACAGCATGGGGGAAACTGCCCCATGATGCAATTACCTCCACCTGGTCTCTCCTTAGACATGTGGGGATTATAATTCAAGATTAAATTTGGGTGGGAACACAAAACCTACCCAAATCATTTTCCTCCCCAATTCTCTGAACATCTAGTGTTTCTTGTTTAAGTCAATATTTATAATCTTGTGTTTTTCCACTCATTTCTTCAGTTTCATAAAAACATATTAAACAGATGAGAGAAACAGAGCAGGTGTGAGAGATATTTCTGGGTTTTGTTTCATTTTGTTACATTTTTCTTTGCTATTTTTGTGTTTGTGTTTTTACAAAGTAGAATCTGGGCTGATTATTCATCACTTGTTCCCTGTGTCCCTCACACATTCTCTGTTCTTTGCTCAGTAGCCTGGGAGGCTGAACTCTGCTGACCTGCATTGATTGCCTTAGTAAGGTTTGGTTTGGGAAGCACTGAAAGAAGATCAGAAGGAGGAGATAATGTCCCCTTTGCATCCCTTTTCTCAGCCACAGTTCCTGTTTACATTGTGGTCATTCTGGCTGAGACCATGTTTCTGTTTTTCTCTTTCATACTCATGAATAGCACTGGCTCTCTTCTGCTGTTCCTGGGTGACTTATCATTCTTTGTTGGCTCCTGACATGGTTTGACTGTTATCTCCATTATCTCCACCCAAATCTCATCTTGAATTAGAGCTCCCATAATTCCCTCATGTTCAGAGGTAACTGAATCATGAGGGTGGGTCTTTCCTGGGCTATTCTCATGATAGTAAATAACTCTCATTAGATCTGATGGTTTTATAAAGGGAGGGAGGGGTTCTCTGCATGAGTTATCTTCTCTTGTCTGCTGCCCTGTGAGACATGCCTTTTATCTTCCACCATAATTGTGAGGCATCCCCAACAACGTGGAACTGTGAGTCCATTAAACCTCTTTCTTTTGTAACTTGCCCAGTCTCAGGTATGTCTTTTATCAGCAGGGTGAAAACAGACTAATACAGTAAATTGGTACTGGTAGAGTGGGGTGCTGCTGTAAAGATACCCAAAAATGTGGAAGCAAATTTGAAACTGGGTAACAGGCAGAGGTCAGCAGTGTTTGGTGCAGTTAGAAGAAGAAAAGAAAATGTGGGAAACTTTGGAGCTTCCTAGAGACTTGTTGAATGGCTTTGCCCAAAATGCTGATAGGAATATGGATAATAAAGTCCAGGCTGAGGTGGTCTCAGATGGAAATAAGGAACTTATTGCAAAGATGACTCTTGTTATGTTTAAGCAAAGAGCCTGATGATATTTTGCCCCTGACCTAGGGGTCTGTGGAACTTTGAACTTGAGACAAATGATTTAGGGTATCTGGTGAAAGAAATTTCTAAGAAGCAAAGCATCAAGAGGTGACTTGGGTGGTATTAAAGGCATTCTGTTTTATAAGAAAAGCAGAGCATAAAAGTTTGGGCCAGGTGCTGTGGTTAACACCTGTAATCCAAGCACTTTGGGAGGCCAAGGCAGGGGGATCACCTGAGGTCAGGAGTTGGAGACCAGCCTGACCAACATGGTGAAACCCCATCTCTACTAAAAAATTGTAAAAATTAACCAGGTATGGTGGTACCTGCCTGTAATCTACTCTGGATGCTAGGGCAGGAGAATCACTTGAACCTGGGAGGTGGAGGTTGCAGTGAGTCCAGATCAAGCCACTGCAATCCAGGCTAGGTGACAGAACTCTGCCTAAAAAAAAAATTAAGAAAATTTGCAACCTGACAATGAGATAGAAAAGAAAATCCCATTTTCTGAGGAGAAATTCAAGCCAACTGCAAAAATTTGCATCAGTAACATCAGTAGCTGAATGTTAATCACCAAGGCCATGGAGAAAATATCTTCAGGGCATGTCAAAGACTTTTGTGGCAGCCCCTCCCATCACAGACCTGGAAAAAGGAGGAAGGAATGGATTCACATAGGAGGAAAAAAATGGTTTCATGAGTGGGGCCCAGGGTCCCTCTGCAGTGTGCAGTCTAGGGGCTTGGTGTCCTACATCCTAGCTCTTCTAGCAGTGACTAAAAGGGGCCAAGATACAACTTGGGCCATGGCTTTAGAAGGTGCAAGCCCCAAGACTTGACAGCTTCCATGTGGTGTTGAGCCTGAAGGTGAACAGAAGTCAGGAATTCAAGTTAGGGACCCTCTGCTTGGATTTCAGAGGATGTATGGCAGTGCCTGGATGTCCAGGCAGAAGTTTGCTACAGGGTTGGGGTGCTAATGATAACCTCTGATAGGGTAGTGCAGAAGGGAAATGTGGGGTGGGTGTCCCCACACAGAGTCCCCACTGGGGTTTACCTAGTGGAGCTCTGAGAGGTGAACCACCCTTCTAGACCCCAGAAAGGTAGATCCACTGACAGTTTGCACCATGCACCTGGAAAAGCTGCAGACAGTAAATACCAGCCTGTGAAAGCAGCCAGGAGGGAGACTGTACCCTGTAAAGCCACAGGGTCAGAGTTGCTAAGATACAAGCACACATTAGCCTATGCCTACAGAGAGTCAGGATCATCAATATCACTGTCTTCCCTCTCCACATGTTGTTCCACTAGAAAGTCTTTGGGGCAACAATATAGAGAAAGTTATCATCTGTGAGAATAGTGTCTTCTTTTGGAATACTTCCTGAAGGAAGTTCCTGAGGCAGTTTTATAGTTAGCTGTTTTAATATATATGTAAGTAGAAGGATAATACTCTAAAATAACAAGATAAAGGAGTACATAAATGAGTACCAGTCATTTATTATGATTATCAAGTATTATGTACTGTACATAATTGTAGATACTGTATATTTTATGACTGGCAGCATGGTAGGTTTGTTTATGCCAACAGCAACACAAACGTGAATAATGCCTTGCTCTCTGATGTTCTGATTTCTACCTCATCAGCAGGTGATGGGAATTTTTCAGTTCCATTATAATCTTATGAGACCACCATTATACATATGGTCCATCATTGACCAAAATGTCTTTACGTGGCACATGACTGCGGTTTCTCATCACACACTCAAGAATTAAACTTTAGGAGGTTGCTGTTTCTCGTTTGGGTCCATGAGTAATATTTGTACTCATAATATACTACTATGCATAATTTCCTTCTGTGCCACTTTTCTTCCACTTAATTTACCATAGAACCTTTCCAAGTCACTGCCTATAGCTTTAATTTATTGTTTACAACAGCTTTATTTTATTAATGTTTGTTATGTCTTATTCTAATTATTCCTTTAAATTTTTCTGAATCTTTGGAAATACCTCTTTTAGATAGCATACTGATGGCAGAACCAGGTTGTACACAGTGGGAAGGTGCAGGTGGTGGTGGCAGGAGCGATTGTGAGAACAGCAATGGTGGTGGTGGGTCCCCTGTGCCCTGCATTCCCCAGGCAGTGACCTGCACCACTCCCAACCTTGTATGTCCAGGTGGGACCCACCCCCAGGCCTGGAGCCTTTTCTGGCTCTGGACCCTGGCCCCATGTCACTGCTCTCACCCACCACTGCTGCAGGGCATGGGGAGGAGGCAGAGCTGGGCCTGCGCTTTGGGGGCCCAGAGTGGGAAGTGGCAGCAGTGCCCACTTCAGGGATCTGGCCAGCAGCATGGTCACTGCATCTACCCTGCCAAGGGCTCCACTTTTCTGTGCCTTGGGAGGAGGCTCTGCACAGAGCTGCTTGCGGCCCTGTCCCTGTGATCCACCCTATATCCAGGTGACCGCTGCGTCTAACACTCCCAGTGGCAGGGCTGGTGGCCTGTGACCTGCTCCAGGAGGCACTCCCCATGGGCAGGGCCGGAGCTGAGTGAGGGGATCTCCAGGCTGCCCTAGGCACTAGGGCCACAGAGGGAGCTCACAGAAACATTGCCCCTGCCCCAGATGCCAGTCTAAGTCCAGGGAGGGCCTGGAGCCCCCTCCCCAGGCTGCAAGGGGGTGCAGCCAGGTGCCACACTTCACCAAGCTAGCAGGAGCCAGGGACAGGTGGGAGCCCCTCCCCTTTCAAGTTGGTCGGGCAGGAGCTCCCCAGGCACAACTGCAGCCACCCAAGCTACAGCTACAACCTGGGCACCCCTGTGCTCTTGGGAGCTAGGAGCAGGCAGGGATCCTCCCCTTCCAGGATTCACTGCAGCTACTCTGCCACCACTGTGGACCCAGGCATTTCTGCACTCTCGGGGCCCATGAAGGCCCCTCTGCCTCTGCAGCCTCAGGTGTGTCTGATCCCACTGCCTGGCCTCTCCTCACTCTTAGAACCCACTTCAATCTCAGAGCAGAGTTGGGGCTGGGCCCAGGTGCTTTTACAGCCCGGCTGGGTGTGTGAATGCTTAGGGCAGCAGGACATACCAGCTCCCTCCCACCTTGGCCCCCTCTAGACTTTAGGTGCTGACAAGCCTGGGATGGGGAGAGCTGAAGGTGGCTCAGTGCAGCCTGCAGGTCCCCCTTGGCACTATGAACAGCAGCAGGAAGCAAACAGGCTGCTGGGCAGAAGGAAGCAGGTCACTGTTGAGGCTGCACCTTCTGGCCAGGGAGGTCCTGAAGGCTGGGAGTCAGGTTGCCAGTCCCACAGGCCAAGAGTGGGTTCTTGTGGTGCCTTTTCTGGGTCCGCTGTGGTCTCCTATGGACCAATTTGTGCATACTTCCTCCTCTCCGAGGCCCATAAAAGCCCTAGGCTCAGCCAAAGCAGAGCAGAAAACAGAGAGAGGATGGGAGTACCAGCTGCAGAGAGGAGCTACTCTCTCTGCTGAGAACTACAGATAACAGGATTACCTGCCTAAAGAGAAGAGAAAGAGTCCACCCACTCTAGGACCTCCTCTCTGCCAAGAACTGCAGACGGCATAGAGCAGATACTCTCTCTGCTGAGAACACTTGTTGGGACAGCTTGCCTGCTGAGAGTAACTACCCTCTCAGCTAGATGCTGATCACTTGTCAGAGCACCCCAGTTATGAAGAGGAGCTGCCCACAGCAAGTCTTCTCTGAGCTGTTTTATTGCTTAGTGAAGCTCCTCTTCATCTTTCTCACTCACCACTTTTCTGTACCTCATTCTTCCTGGTCTCAGGACAGGAACTCCGGGCCTGCTCAATGGTGAGGCTAAAAGGGCTGTTGTAACACAAACAGTGCTGAAACATGCCCCTTGCAGGTGAAAAGAAGAGAAGAGCTGCAGCTTTTTGAGGAGCCCAGACATAGAAGCTCCCTCAGCCAGTGCTGAGACTTCCTCTTTGGGGCCCGTTGGTTCCTTGCATCTCCAAGCTTCCAGGCATCGCTGTGTTCCCAGGTGCCAGCCAGGAGAGCTGTTTGTGGTATGCCTGCTTCAGCTGCAGCCTTAAGGAGAGCTGGCACTCCTGCCAGAACCTGGAGCTGCCCATTTTGTGGCAGTAGTTGGCATATTTATTGTGTGGTGGGTGGATGCCATACTCACTCACAAACCCCTGACTCCTCCACACCTGACTCCGTCTTTCTTGGAGGTATGGGATCCAGACCGGTAGCATGAGCTGAGGGTAGCCTGCCAGGTCAAGTGGGTGTAAAAGCCAAGCAGGCCCAAACAAAACTTGAGCAAAAGTGCCACTGACCATCATTTCCAGCCAGAAATGTGACACCCCAAAGATCTCAAAACTATAATAGATTTTTGAATTTTAATCTAAAAATCTTTGATGTTTTATTGGAGTATATAGTCTATTTACATTTATTTAATTTTTGATATCAACTTTATTGAGGTTGTATTTGTCTGTTCTCACACTGCTAATAAAGACAGAACTGAGACTTGGTCAGTTCCACATGGCTGGGAAGGCTTCATAATCATGGCTGAAGGCAAATTAGGAGCAAAGTCAAGTCTTACATGGTGACAGGCAAGAGAGAACTTGTGCAGGGGAACTCCCATTTATAAAACTATCAGATCTCATGAAAATTATTCACTATCATGAGAACAGTAGGGGGAAACTGCCCCCATGATTCAATTATCTCCACCTGGCCCCACCCTTGACATGTGGGGATTATTCCAATTCAAGGTGAGATTGGGTGAGGGTACAGAGCCAACCATATCAGATGTATAATTTTATATCAATAAAATACTCATGCTTTAAGGGTACAGTTCAATCCATTTAATCCCCACCACAATTAGTATATAAAACATTTTCCTCATTCCTAAAGATTTTTTGGTGCCCCTCCTAGTCAATCCCTACCCTCAACCCAAACCTAAACCCTGGAAACTATTGATCTGCTTTCTATCACTGTATGTTAGATCGGTCATTCCTCAAATTTCTTATAAGTAAAATCATACATTGAACTCTTTTTTGTCTGGCTTGTTTTACTCAGCATAATGCTTTTGAGATTCATTCATGTTTTTTGATGTATCAGTAACTTATTCCTTTAAGGATAAGTAGGGTTATATTTTACAGATGCACAATTTATTTTTCCTTTCACCTGTTGATAGAAGGTTGAGTTGTTTCTAGTTTGGGCTAATATGAATAAATCTTTTATGAACATTCTTGTTCATATGTTTTAGCTTATCTTAAGTAAACACTTTAAAGTATTGTGGGGTCTTAAGTGTATATATTTAATTCTACAAGAAACTACCAAACTGTGTTCAGAAGTACTTGCTGTATTTTACATTTCTACCCACAATGTATGAAAATTCTAGTTGTTCCATATCCTCATAATATTCTCAATCTTTTAAATTTTAGACATTCTGTGTGACAGTTTAAATTTGAATTACCTAATAATTAATAATGATCATCTTTCATGTTTTCGTTCACCATCCATACTTATTTTGTATAGTATCTGTTCAGATTTCCTGTTTATTTTTAGGTTGACATATTCTAATTAGTTAATTGTAAAAATTGTATACGTAAATGCAACATCTTTGTGAGATATATGTGTTGCAAATTTCTCTCCTAGGCTGTTTCTTGCCTTTTTATTGCCTTATTGAAGTCTTTCCAAACAGTAGAAGTTTTAAATTTGATGAATTCCATTTTTAATTTTTTTTATAGTTCATGTTTTTTAAAGTTCTATTTAAGAAAAAGGATTTTCTTTTTACCAAAATTGCAAATAGTTGCTCCTGTACATCTTCCAGAATTATTATAGTTTATCTTTTACATATACATTGATGGTACATTTTGAGTTAATTTTTGTGCATGGTATGAGGTAAGAATTGTTTTTTTTAAAATTAATTCATAATAATTGTAGATATATGTGGGGTACATGTAATTTCTTTTTCATGTAAATATCCAGTTGATCCAGCGCCATATGTCAAAAGAATAAATTATCTTTCTTACAGAATTACCTTAGCTTCTTTATCAAAAATCAATTGGCCATATATCTGTTGATTTATATTCTGATTTCCCACACTTCCACTGCCTAATGAGATAACTTCAGCTCTACATTACAATTTAAGTTTACCTTATTTACAGTTAAATAAATTTTGAAATTTAGTTTCTTAGTCCCAAAAGACACATTTCAGGTGCTCAATAGTCACACCTGATTAATGAGCTAATTACAGAAAGTTCTGTTGAACAGGAATGCTGTCTGGTGTTTTACTATACACACACACATGCATGCATATATATATATATATATATATATATATATATATATCTCCTTAAGCAAGTATCATATTGACTTAATTAGTATAGCTTCATACTGTCTTGAAATAAGACAAAACAATTTTTTCAATTTTTTATTTTTCCAAAATCATTTTGGTTAGTCCATATTCTTTGAATTTTTATATAAATTTTAGTATCATTTTGTTGATTTCCACACATAAAAAAAGCCTGCTGGTAGTTTCACTGAAATTGATCTATAACTGAAATTGAAAATATAAACAAATGTGGAGAGAACTGACATATTGACAAATTTGAGTCTTTCTATTCATGAACATAGTATATTGCTACATTTAATTCTTTATTAATTTCTCTCAACAATGTCTTACAGTTTTTAATGTACAGCGGGTCTTGCACAAATACTTTAAAAATTCATTCTCAAGTATTTCGCATATCTTGAGGCTACTATAAACATTTTAAAAGTTTTTTTTTTCTAAATTTGATATCATTATTTGTGGTTCATATATAGGCAATATTAATTTTTAAATATTGATCTTGTATCTTGCAGTCTTGTTTAATTCACTTGCAATTAGTTTTTTTGATAGATGCATTAACATTTTCAACATAGATGATCATGACTTTGGTGAATAGAGTTTTACTGCTTTTTTATTTGATATGTCTTTAATTTATGTTTCCTTACTTATTGCTCTAAATAGAGTGTCCAGTAAAATAAAGACAAGGAATGGTTTAAGCACATATCTTTGTTCTCAATTACAGAAGATCATTTAGACTTTCACCATGAAATATGATATTAGCTCCACTTTTTTTTTTTTTGTAGATGCTCTTTATTAGGTTTAGGAAGTTCAATTTTATCTCAATTTGCTAAGAGGTTTTATTATTTATGGGTGATATGTTTTGTTAAATTTTTTTGCCTTGTCTGTTAAAACAGTTATACAGTTTTTCTCCTTTATCTTTTTAATGTAGCAAATTACATTAATTGATTCCTAAATATGAAAACAATCACTTGTTTCTGGGATAAATGCTACCTGGCTCTGGTGTATTACCCTTTTTATATGTTTTTGCATTTTACTTTGGAGCTCATGAGAGATATTAAACTATAATTTTAATGTCTTTTATATTTGTATTAGGGTCATGTTGACTGCAGTGGGTAAAGTCTAAAATGGTCTCAATAAACTCTACCTCCTAATATACATTCCCTTATTCAATCTCCTCCAATTGAGTGTGAGTTAGATTTAGTCATTACTTCTAAAAAAAAAAAAAAACAGAATAAGACAGAAATGCTAGGATGTCACTTCAGAGATTTGATCATACAAAGACTGGTTTCCATCAGAGATGATCTCTCCTTCATCTCATGTAGCTTGCATTTGAGGGATAATATCTGTGAGTCTGGATTATCAGTGACTTTGGAAGTACATCACATCTTCTAAGACTCATGATACCTATGTAAGTGAATTTAGAAGCAAATTAGCTCTGAGTTGAGCCCTGGGATGCCTGCTGATCTAGCCAAAGATCTTGCTTATAGTCTTACAAGAGATTTTTATTTCTATTTTTATGAGCATCAGATACTTAATCTATTGACATAATAAAATGAACAGGTAAGTATTTTTCTACTTTTTAAGAGTTTATGTAGGATTAAATGATTGATACAATTCATGAGTCAAGTCATCTGGGCTTGCAGTTTTCTTAATGGGAAAGTTTTAAATTACAAATTCAATTCATTTTGTAGCATTATTGGGTTTCTGTTTTCTCATGAATCAGATTTGGCAATTTGCGTCGTTCGAGAAATTTGTGCATCTTACCTAAATTGCCTGATATACCAACAAAAAGTTACTCATAATATTCTTTTAAGGCTTGTAGTTTCTGTAATGATTATCTCTCTTTTGTTTTGAATTTTTTTAAATTGCGTTTTAGATTTGGGGGTACATGTGAAGATTGTAAGATTGCTGCATAGGTACACACATGGCAGTGTGGTTTGCTGCCTTCCTCCCCATCACCTATATTTGGCATTTCTCCCCTTGTTATCCCTCCCCAACTCCCGATCCCCCGCTGTCCCTCCCCTATTTCTGACCGACAGACCCAAGTATGTGATGCTCCCCTCCCTCTGCCCATGTGTTCTCATTGCTCAACACCAGCCTATGAGTGAGAACATGTGATTGATTTTCTGTTCTTGAGTCAGTTTACTGATAATGATGGTTTCCAGATTCATCTATGTCCTTACAAAGCATGTGAACTCATCATTTTTTATGGCTGCATAGTATTCCATGGTTTATATATGCCACATTTTCCCTGTCCAGTGTATCATCGACGGGCATTTGGGTTGGTTCCAAGTCTTTGCTATTGTAAACAGTGCCACAATAAACATTCGTGTGCTTGTGTCCTTATAATAGAATGATTTATAATCCTTTGGATATATACCCAGTAATGGGATTACTGAGTCAAATGGAATTTCTGTTTTAGATCCTTGAGGAATCACCACAGTGTCTTCCACAATGGTTGAACTAATTTACACTCCCACCAACAGTATAAAAGTGTTCCTATTTCTCCACATCCCCTCCAGCATCTGTTGTCTCCAGATTTTTTAATGATCGCCATTCTAACTGGTGTGAGATGGTATCTCAATGTAATTTTGATTTGCGTTTCTCTAATGACCAGTGATGATGAGCATTTTTTCATGCGTTTGTTGGCCTCATATGTGTCTTCTTTTGTAAAGTGTCCGTTTATGTACTTTGCCCACTTTTGAATGGGCTTGTTTGTTTGTTTCTTGTAAATCTGTTTGAGTTCTTTGTAGATTCTGGATATCAGCCCTTTGTCAGATGGGTAGACTGCAAAAACTTTTTCCCATTCTGTTGGTTGCTGATTCACTCTAATGACTGTTTCTTTTGCTCTGCAGAAGCTGTGGAATTTGATTAGGTCCCATTTGTCTGTTTTGGCTTCTGTTGCCAATGCTTTTGGTGTTTTAGTCATGAACGCTATAGCAGATTACCTATGCCTATGTCCTGAATGGTTTTGCCTACATTTTCTTCTAGAGTTTTTATGGTTTTAGGTCTTATGTTTAAGTCTTTAATCTCATTTTGACATTTTAAGTTATATACTGAATTGTGTCCTCCCAAAATGCATATGTTGAAACATTAATCCCAAATATGATCATATTTGGAGGTAGATGTTTTGGGAGGTGTTTAGGTTTGGGTGATGCCAGGAAGGTGGATACCTCATAATCAGCTTAGTGTCCTCATAAGAAGAGACACCAGAAATCTTGCATGCACTCTCTCTCTTCTCTCTTTCTCTCTTTCTTTTGCTCTCTCTCTCTCTGCTGTGTGAGGACACAGTGAGAAAAATGGCCATCTGCAAGCCAAGAAGAGAGGCTTCACCAGGCAATCAAATCAGCTATCACCTTGATCTTTAGCTTCCCAGACTCCAGACCTGTGAAAAATAAATTCCTCTTGTTTAAACCATCCAGTCTGTGATTCTTCTGTTATAGCAGCCTGAAATGACCAATACAGTTAGTAATTTGAATCTTCCTATTTTCTCATTCAGTCTAGCTAGAGGATTATCACTTTATTGATTCCCCCAAAGAATCAGCTTTTGGTTTCATTAATTTTCTTTATTGTTTAGGTTGTGTGTGTGTGTGTGTGTGTGTGTGTGTGTGTGTGTGTGTGTTTTAGTTTATTTCTACTTTTATCTCAATTATTTTCTTCCTTTCTATTTACTGTGTGTTTAATTTGATTGTTTTCCATAACCTCTTAAGATGGAAGCCAAGATTATTGATTTGACCCTTCCTTTTTGTCTACACTCAGTGTTTGAAACTCTGAATTTTCCTTTAAGCATGGCTTTAGATGCATCCATCCCCAGATTTTGATTTGTCCTGCTTTCACATTAATTTAATCAGAAATGTTTCCTCAATTCTTTCCTGATTTCTTTAATGACTCACTAATTGTTTACTAGTATGTTGTTAAATTTTCAAATGCATGTGATTTTCCTGCCTATTTTTCTATTGTTGATTCATAATTCAGTTCTGTTCTGGTCAGAACACACTCAGTGAATTTAATGTGCTTCAAATTCACTGTAACTTGTTTTATTCCCTAACATACTGTTTGTAATGTTGAATGATCCATATGCACTTGTTATTGTTGGGTGCCACGCTCCATTTATGCCAGTTAAATTGGTTGAAAGTGTTCATTATGTCACCTATGTCCTTAGTGATCTTCTGCTTGTTCTGTCAATGACTGGCTGAAAAGTTTTGAAATCTTGAACTGTAATTTTTGATTTTTCAATTTTTCATTTTACTTTCACCAATTTTATGTGTATGCATGTGTGTGTATGGCTATTTAGCTTCATGTCAGAATTGAGTGGAAAGTACAGCCTCCTACCCTGACACACCCATAGCTCCCTCAGGATCAACGTCCAGAACCAGCATGGTTTGTTTGTTGCCATGGCCACTACACTGACACACTATTATCAACCAAAGTTTATAGTTTACATTAGGGTTCACTCTTGGGGTACATTCTTTGGGTTTTCACAAATATATAATGGTGTGTTTCCACCATTATAGCATTATAAAGAATAGTTTCACTGCCCTTAAAACACTCTATGTTCTGCCAGTTTCTTCCTCCCTTCCTCTAACCCCTGACAACCTCTGTCTTTTTACTTCCTCCATAATTTTGGCTTTTCCAGAAAATCTTGTTACTTATACTTTCTTTTTTATATTTGCAACTAATACAAGTCAATTTTCAACCACTTCACAGGTAGCATACATACTTTATAAGAAGAAATATTCCTAATTTCTTCCTACTGTTGATTGTATTATTGATGCCATTCATTTCAAATATCCATAAGCATATAGGTGTGTATGTATACACACATACACATACAAACAGAAATATGTAATTGGAAATATTTTTGTGATGACCATTTAAGACAAATTATTATCTGTTACAGCAATTAAGAATAAGACAAAAGTTGTTTACCTTCACTGATTTCTTCTCTGACAGTCTTGTTTATGTAGATCCAAGTTTCTGACTTATTTTCTTTCTCTCTGAAGAACTTCTCAACTTTTCTTATAAGGCAAAGAAAGTTCTTCAAGCTTTGTTTGCCTGAGAAAGCCTTTATTGCTTTTTCACTTTGGAAGGATAATTTTAAAGGGTGCAGAAGTCCATATTTATTTGTTTGTTTTTCTCCCTAAATATTTCACTCCATTTTCTTCTTTGTCGTCTTTTTTTTTTTTTTTTTTGACATTTTGGCTGCTTGGTAATTTCTGTGATTCCTGGATCTATGATTGGTGGCTGACAATAATTTGGGGGTAATTTTCAGTCATTATTCCTTCAAATATTGCTTTTGTTCCTTTCTCTTTTTATTCTGCTGATACTCCCATTACGCATATGTTGCACCTTTAGTAGTTGTCCCACAGTTGTGAGATATTCTGTTATGTTTTTTTCTGACTTTTTTTTCGCATTGCTTTTTCATATTGGAAATTTCTATTAACATACCCTCAAGTTCACAGATTCTTTCCCTAGCCATGTCTAATCTAATGAGCCCATCAAAGGCATTCAGTACAGGGTTTTAAATTTCTAACATTTTTTTGTTTTTTTTCTTAGCATTTCCATCTCTCTGCTTACAGTATTTATCTTTTCTTGCATACTGTCTACATTGTCCATTAGATCCTTCATGCATTAACTATAGTTGATTAATCTTATAACTGATAATTCTAATATCCCCGCCATATCTAAGTTTGATTCTCATGCTTGCTCTGTCACTTCAAACTTTGTATTTTGCCTTTTAATATTTCTTGTAGTTTTTTGTTGGAAGGCAAATATGATGTACTGTATAAAATAAACTGCTGCAAATAGACCTTTAGTGATACAGTGGTAAGGTGTGAAGGTGGAGGGGAGTGGGCAGGAAGCCTTCTGTAGTCTTATGAGTAGGTCTCAATCTTATATTAACCCTGTGTCCCTGGGTTGTGAATTTTACAAATGGTTCTTCTGGTTGTTGTTGTCCCCCCCCCCCCCCCGCCTTAGGTGGTATAGGATGGTTAGAAAGGGTAGCATTGGCAACAGAAGCCAACATAGACAAATGGGATCGAATTAAACTCCAGAGCTTCTGTACAGCAAAAGAAACAATCATTAGAGTGAACTGGCAACCAACAGAATGGGAAAAAATTTTTGCAATCTACCCATCTGATAATATCCAGAATGTACAAAGAACTAAAACAGATTTACAAGAAACAAACAAACCAACCCATTCAAAAGTGGGTGAAGGACATGAACAGACATTTTTCAAAAGAAGACTTTTATGAGGCCAACAAACATATGAAAAAATACTCATCATCACTGGTCATTAGAGAAATGCAAATCAAAACTACATTGAGATACCATCTCACACCAGTTAGAATGGCGATCATTAAAAACTCTAGAGAGAACAGATGCTGGAGAGGATTTGGAGAAATAGAAACACTTTTACACTGTTGGTGGGGGTGGAAATTTGTTCAATCATTGTGGAAGACAGTGTGGCAATTCCTCAAGAACCTGGAAGTAGAAATACCATTTGACCTAGCAATCCCATTACTGAGTAAATATCCAAAGGATTATAAATTGATCTGTTATAAAGACACATGCACACGTTATGTTCATTGCAGCACTGTTTACAATAGCAAAGACCTGGAACCACCACAAATGCCCATCAGTGATAGACTGGACAAGGAAAATGTGGGACATATATATCATGGAATACTATGCAGCCATAAAAAAAATGAGTTCATGTCATTTGTAGGGACATGGATGAATCTGGAAACCATAAATCTCAGCAAACTGGTACAGGAACAGAAAAACAAACACTGCATGTTCTCACTCATAGGTGGGTGTTGAGCAATGAGAACATATGGACACAGGGAGGGAGCATAACACACTGGTGTCTGTTGGGAGAGATGGGGAGGGACAACAGTGGATGGGGGAGGTTGGGAGGGATAACATGGGAAGAAATGCCAGATATAGGTGATGGGGGATGGAGGCAGCAAAACACATTGCCGTGTATGTATCTATGCAACAATCTTGCATGATCTGCACATGTGCCCCAGAACCTAAAGTACAATAAAATTTTTAAAAAAAGGATGGATATGTGTATTTCCCCTTCTCCAGGTGTTAGAGTGTAATAAACCCCCAAACAGGTTAGGCTCATGTAAAATAATTCCTCTGAGGGCTGGTTTTGTTAAGTATATTGTAAACAGTGCAGCAATGAACATTCGTGTGCATGTGTCCTTATAGTAGAATGATTTATAATCCTTTGGATATATACCCAGTAATGGGATTGCTGGGTCAAATGGTATTTATATTTTTAGATCCTCTCACCAACAGTGTAAAAGTGTTCCTATTTCTCCACATCCTATCCAGCATCTGTTGTCTCCAGATTTTTTAATGATCACCATTCAAACTGGTGTGAGATGGTATCTCAATGTGGTTTTGATTTGCATTTCTTTAATGACCAGTGATGATGAGCATTTTGTCATATGTTTGTTGGCCTCCTGTATGTCTTCTTTTGTAAAGTGTCTGTTCATATCCTTCGCCCACTTTTGAATGGGCTTGTTTGTTTTTTTCTTGCAGATCTGTTTTAGTTCTTTGTAAATTCTGGATATCAGCCCCTTGTCAGATGGGTAGACTGCAAAAATTTTTTCCCATTCTGTTGGTTGCCAATTCACTCTACTGACTGTTTCTTTTGCCATGCAGAAGCTGTGGAGTTTGATTAGGAGGAAGGCAGCAAATCACACTGCCATGTGTGTACCTATTGCAACAATCTTGCATGTTCTTCGTATGTACCCCAAAACCTAAAATGCAATAAAAAAGAAGAATGAAAACAAATAATATAGTAAAGTAGAAAAAGTAAAATAAAGGTTAATCCAGGATTGCTGTAGCCTCTGGAATAATGCAAAGAGATGACAACGGTAATTTATTCAGGGGAATCTAGTAGTGTTAAATGATATTTATTAGATCAGCTTGGTGAGTATTTGCTACATTTTTCTTTATTTCTTACAAATTGATTCTATATCTTCTTTTGTTTGTGTTAATATCTTATAATAAATGGATTCATTAAAAAATAAAAAGGAAGTGCTTTGCTCATGCGACATCTCTAAAAAGTCTACTTAAAATGTCATTCCAAGTAACTCAGCAATGATTTTAAATTTTAAAAATCAGGAGTGTGTAAGTGATGAGGTAAAATGATTGGCGAATTACTTAAATGCAAAATTACGTTAAATAACAAAACATGATTTTTAAAACCCGAAGATAGGGAAATAGAAGTGAAGGAGCAGATTAGAATATGGTAAGGAGGTAAGTAACGTCAATACATGCGCTCATTTTCTCGTATTTATTAAAGGGTAGTCTGTAGATCTTTAAGAAGTAAAGATCTCAGGACACTGTGACATAAAACTGTAATCCCAGCACTTTGCAAGGCAGAGGTGGGCTGATCACTTGAGCACAGGGAATTCAAAACCAGCCCTATTATGTCAAAACCCTGTGTCTACTAAAATACAAAAATTAACCAGGCATGCACCTGTAGTCCCAGCTGCTTGGGGGAGGTTAAGGTTGGAGGATCACCTGAGCCCCTGAGTCAAAAGTTGCAGTGAGCCAAGATTGCACCACTGCACTTCAGCGGGTGATAGAATGAGACCTTGTCTTAAAAAAAAAAAAAAAAAAAAAGGAAGATGTAGGTGTATAGTATAAAATTATAACTAGCATTTTATTAGAGTTAAAAAAAAATAAATGGGCTTGGCATGGTGGCTAATGCCTCTAATCCCACACTTTGGGAGGCTGAGGTGAGTGGATCATGACGTCAAGAGATCAAGACCATCCTGGCCAATATGGTGAAACTCCATCTCTACTGAAAATAAAAAAATTACCTGGGGTAGTGGCAAACACCTGTAGTCCCAGTTAATTAAGAGGCTGAGGCAGAAGAATCGCCTGAATCCAGGAGGTGGAGGTTGCAGTGAGCCAGCCTGGTGACAGATGTATTTTGTCTCAAAATAAATAAATAAAATAAAAACAATTTATGTAACAAAAAATGTGTACTTGAGTTCAAAGATCGAGAGCAAACAAAATAACAAGTAAGCATAAAAAGAAACAAGCAATAACAAAAGAGAACATATAATTATGATAACAGAAGATAAAACACATGTACTATCATGCTACTCAGTCATACAAAATAACCTATTAAAATTTAATAACTTTCAGTGTCAAAATAAGAAAATAATACATAATATGTATATTATAAATTATAAATAATATTAATCACAATAAACAGTAAAGAATAAAACAATTGCTGGCTTTTCTAGGTCCTCATTCTGGGATCATGTCTCACTAAGGGTATTTTAATTTTTCAGGTATTTATTGGTTGAATGGGATCAAGGTGACCTCTTATTCTGAAGTCATCATTGTAGTGCATATTGTAATTGTGTGATTCCAGGTTAGTGTTTAAAAGTCTATGATCCTTTTTGCAAGGCAATTATCTTTGATACTTCAGATTTTTTATTTGTTTGCTTTTCTTTAAAAGTTAAGGAATATGGGATAATAGCGCATCTCTCTTACAGACAGAAACTTACATGTGATAGTGCAGTCCACAGTCAAAGAAAGAGGTTCAGCTTCCCTTTGATGTAAGCACAGCTCTTTTTGAAAGATACTGGTTCCCTTAATTCATAGAAAAGGAGAACACTAATAATCAAAGTTTCACTTTCAGAATAGAGAATGGTGAATTTAAGTTTCAGAAGGGAAGTCTTGAACCTAGATGAGAAGAGGAAGGGCAACAGGGAAGGCAAGTGGGGTTCAAATACTTAGATACGACGGTGGTCAGGGATGAATAGTTCAACGCTCTGAGAATTTTTTCCATGTGATTTTTCTATATATAACTGTGCAAACCACAGTTAGCAGTGTCTTAAGAAAACCCACTGAAATTTAAGTTTGAAGACTGACTTCTAAGAATGGGTCTGTGACAAATGGCATGATATGAAGGAAAACAGTTAGCTTGAATATACTTCTAAAATGGACATACTATTTCACCATTTCTGTCCCACGGGATAAATGAGAGACAGTGCTGTGACTTCCTTGGAAAAAGGCAGTATAGATAGCATTACTTTTTGAATGTTGGACTTGTCAATAGAATAATCTTTGAACTATGCCAGAAAGCCTCAGAGGTTTCTTCTGCGTGAAATGTGACCATTATTTCTTTGAGAGATTAAAAGTAAAGCAATGTCTGGGAAGCAGTGTTCAAAAAGCAATTTGTTATACTAGATTATCAAGAAAACCTTAAGAATAAATATTACCAAACCAATTCTAGCCTTTCATGAGATCAGAGAAACTGGCTATTCTGTTGAAAATAGCTACTAAGCAGAAATATTATATTAAGACAGTATCTAGTATGAATATTGTTCTCTCAAAAATTCTATTTTCTCCTTTTGAATTTTAGATTTCATTTTACCTGTTTATTGATTTCCTTTCGTCTAGTATCTAGATCATCTCTTTTCTAAGTTACAACCTATACAAAAAGTGTTGCAGTAAATATACTAGAATTAGAGCAGGAGATAAGAGAATTTTGCTACGGCTTTGAAAAATGCACGTTTATCCCATGTAATGAGAAGGCTTATCACATCATATCTTTCGCAGACCAATCCACTTATCTTTAATGTTGCAAAATGTATGTAAAGCAGAAGTTATCAACTTATTCTGTATATGTCACCCCCATCATGTCCACACATTTAAATCCTATCCATATTTTAAGTTTCTGCTTAGTATCAACATCGTCCTCTAGATCTTCCCTGACAACTCTCTGGCCAAGCTGATCCTCAACCTCCATTAGACTAATCTTTCATATGGCACTTACAACTTTCTCACTTTTATTATGTTCACGTCTTCCCTTTGCTACCAAATCTTTCAAGAAGCACCATCTCATCACTTTTTTTTTCTGCACATATGGGATGTTCACTAAATTGTTATTGAATAAATAAGTTAACTTTTAATTGCCCTATAATTTGAATTTATTGTGCCTTTTGAGATAAAAAAGAAATAACCTTTACATCTACAGTAAGCAAGAATTGAGTGTTTTGGAAGTTTTAGAAGTTTCATGAATATAAATTGATAATACCAATATTTGGGGTTTTTTCTTATTTATGTATTGTCCTTTAAGTTCTGGGGCACATGTGCAGATCATACAGGTTTGTTACGTAGGTATACACGTGCCATGGTGGTGGTTTGCTGCATCCATCACCCCATCATCAACATTAGGTATTTCACTTAATGCTATCCCCCTCAATTCCCCCACCCGTTGCTATTCCTCCCCTAGCTCCTGAACCCCCAGGTCCCAGTGTGCAATGTTCCCCTCCCTGTGGCTCTGTGTTCTCATTGTTCAACATCCACTTATGAGTGACAACATGCAGTGTTTGGTTTTCTGTTCTGTGTCAGTTTGCTGAAAATGATGGTTTTCAGTTTCATCCATGTCCCTGCAAAGGGCGTAAACTCATCCTTTTTTATGACAGCATAGTATTCCATGGTGTGTATATGCCACAGTTTCTTTATCCAGTCTATCATTGATGGACATTGGGTTGCTTCCAAGTCTTTGCTATTGTGAACAGTGCCACAATAAACATGCATGTGCATGTGTCTTACAATAGAATGATTTGTAATTCTTTGGGTATATACCCAGTAATGGGATTGCTGGGTCAAATGGTATTTATATTTCCAGATCCTTAAGGAACCGCCACATTGTCTTCCACAATGGTTGGATTAATTTACACTCCCACCAACAGTGTAAAAGTGTTCCGATTTCTCCACATCCTCTCCAGCATCTGTTGTCTCCAGATTTTTTAATGATCACCATTCTAACTGGCGTGAGGTGGTATCTCAATGTGGTTTTGATTTGCATTTCTCTAATGACCAGTGATAAGGAGCTTTTTTTCATATGTTTGTTGGTTGCATAAATGTCTTCTTTTGAGAAATGTCTATTAATATCCTTTGCCTACTTTTTGATGGGGTTGTTTTGTTCTTGAAAATTTTTTGAGTTCATTGTAAATTCTGGATTTTAGCCCTTTGTCAGATGGGTAGATTGCAAAATTTTTTTCCCATTCTATTGGTTGCTGGTTCACTCTATTGATAGTTTCTTTGGCGTGTGGAGCTCTTAAGTTTAATTAGATCTCATTTGTCTATTTTGGCTATTGTTGCCATTGTTTTTGGTGTTTTAGTAATGAAGTCCTTGCCCATACCTATGTCCTGAATGGTACAGACTAGGTTTTCTTCTAGAGTTTTTATAGTGTTAGGCCTCATGTTTAAATCTTTAATCCATCTAGAGTTAATTTTTGTATAATGTCTAAGGAAGGTATTCAGTTTCAGCTTGCTGCATATAGCTAGCCAGTTTTTCCAACACCATTTATTAAATAGGGAATCTTTCCCCCATTGCTTGTTTTTGTCTGGTTTGTCAAAATCAAATGGTTGTAGTTATGTGGTGGTCTTTCTGAGTCCTCTGTTCTGTTCCATTGGTCTATATATCTGTTTTGGTAGCAGTACCATGCTGTTTTGAATACAGTAGCCTTGTAATATAGCTTGAAGTCAGGTAGCGTGATGCCTCCAGCTTTGTTTTTTGTTTTTTGTTTTTTTTTTTGCTTAGGATTGTCTTGGTTATGTGGGCTCTCTCTTGGTTTCATATGAAGTCTAAGGTGGTTTTTTCCACTTATGTGAAGAAAGTCATTGATAGCTTGATGGGGATAGCATTGCATCTATAAATTACTTTGGGCAGTGTGGTCATCTTCACAATTCTTCCTAACCATGAGCATGGAATGTTTTTCCATCTGTTTGTGTCCTCTCTTATTTCCTTGAGCAGTGATTTGTAGTTCTCCTTGAAGAGGTCCTTCACATCCCTTATTAGTTGTATTCCTAGGTATTTTATTCTCTTTGTAGCAATTGTGAAAGGGAGTTCTCTCACAATTTGGCTCTCTGTTTATCTACTATGGGTGTATAGGAATGCTTGCAATTTTTGCACAATGATATTGTATCCTGAGACTTTGCTGAAGTTGCTTATCAGCTTAAGGAGATGTTGGGCTGAGATGATGGGATTTTCTAAATATGCAATCATGTTATCTGCAAGCAGGGACAATTTGACATCTTCTCTTCCTATTCGAATATACTTTATTTCTTTCTCTTGCCTGATGGGCCTAGGCAAAACTGCCAATACTATGTTGAATAGGAGTAGCGAGAGAGGGCGTTTTTGTCTTGTGCCAGTTTCAAAGGGAATGCGTCTGGTTTTTGCCCATTCAGCATGATATTGGCTGTGGTTTTGTCATAAATAGCTCTTATTATTTTGAGATACAATCCATCAATGCCTAGTTTATTGAGAGTTTTTAGCATTAAGAGCTGTTGAATTTTGTCCAAGGCCTTCTCTGCATCTATTGAGATAATCATGTGGTTTTTGTCTTTGGTTCTGCTTATGTGATAGATTACATTTATAGATTTGCAGATGTTAAACCAGCCTTGCATCCCTGGGATGAAGCTGACTTGATCGTGACGGATAAGCTTTTTCATGTGCTGTTGTATTCTGTTTGCCAGTATTTTATATAAGGTTTTTGCATCAACATTCATCACGGATATTGGCCTGAAATTTTCTTTTTTAGTTGCATCTCTGCCAGGATTTGGTATCAGGATGATTTTGGTCTCATAAAATCCGTTAGGGGAGATTCCCCTCTTTTTGTATTGTTTGGAATAGTTTCAGAAGGTATGGTACCAGCTCTTCTTTGTACATCTGGTAAAATTTGGCTGTGAACCCCTCTTGTCCTGGACTTTTTTTGTTGGTAGGCTATTAATTGCTGCCTCGACTTTGAACCTTGTTAATGGTCTATTCAGGAATTCAGCTTCTTCCTAGTTTACTCTTGGGAGGGTGTATGTGTACAGGAATTTATCAATTTCTTCTAGATTTACTGGTTTATTTGCATAGAGGTGTTTGTAGTGATCTCTGATGGTAGTTATTATTTCTATGGGATTGGTTGTGACATACCCCATATCATTTTTTATTGCATCTATTTCAGTCTTCTATCTTTTCTTTTTTATTAGTCTGGCTAGCGGCTTATCTATCTTGTTGATTTTTTCAAAACACCAGCTCCTGGATTTATTAATTTTTTGAAGAGTTTCTTGTGTCTAAATCTTCTTCAGTTCTGCTTTGAATCTAGTTATTTCTTGCCTTCTGCTAGCTTCTGAATTTGTTTGAACTCTCTCCTCCAGTTCTTTTAATCGTGATGTTAGGGTGTCAATTTTATGTCTTTCCTTGCTTCTCTGGTGGGCATTTAGTGCCATAAATTTTCCTCTAGACACTGCTTTAAGTGTGTCCCAGAGATTCTGGTATGTTGTATCTTCATTCTCATTGGTTTTGAAGAACATCTTTATTTCTGCCTTCATTTCATTGTTTATCCAGTAGTCATTCAGGAGCAGGTTGTTTAGTTTCCATGTAGTTGTGTGGTTTTGAGTGAGTTTCTTAATCCTGAGTACTACTTTGATTGCACTGTGGTCTGGGAGACTGTTTGCTATGATTTTCTTTCTTTTACATTTGCTGAGGGGTGTTTTACTTCCAGTTATGTGGTCAATTTTAGAAGAAGTGTGATGTAGTGCTGAGAAGAATGTATATTCTGTTAATCTGGGGTGGAGAATTCTGTAGATGTCTGTTAGATCCACTTGGTCCAGAGCTGCGTTCAAGTCCTGGATATCCTTGTTAATTTTCTGTCTCATTGATCTGTCTAGTATTGATGGTAAAGTGTTAAAGTCTCCAATTGTTATTGTGTGAGAGTCTAAGTCTCTTTGTAGTCATTAAGAACTTGCTTATTGGGTACATATATATTTAGGATAATTAGCTTTTCTTGTTGCATTAATCCCTTTACCATTATGTAATGCCCTTCTTTGTCTCTTTAGATCTTTGTTGGTTTAAAGTATGTTTTATCAGAGACTAGGATTACAACCTCTGCTTTTTTTTGCTCTCCATGTGCTTGGAAATCTTCCTCCACCCCTTTATTTTCAGCCTATTTGTGTCTTTGCACATCAGATGGGTTTCCTGAATACAGCACACCAATGGGTCTTGACTTTTATCCAATTTGCCAGTCTGTGTCTTTTGATTGGGACATTTATCCCATTTACATTTATGGTTAATATTGTTATGTGTCAATTTGATCCTGCCATTTTGATGTTAAATGGTTGTTTTGCCCATTAGTTGATATAGTTTCTTCACAGCATCAGTAGTCTTTACAGTTTAGTATGTTTTGCCATTGGTTGGTACTGTTTGTTCCTTTCCATGTTTAGTGCTTCCTTCAGGAGTTCTTTCTTATAAGGCAGGCCTGGTGGTGATGAAGTCTCTCAGCAGTTGCTTGTCCATGAAGGATTTTATTTCTCCTTCACTTATGAGGCTTAGTTTGGCTGGATATGAAATTCTGGATTGAAAATTCTTTTCTTTTAGGATGTTGAATATTGGTCCCCACTCTCTTCTGGCTTGTAGGGTTTCTGCCAAGAGATCCACTGTGAGTCTGATGGGCTTCCCTTTGTGGGTGACCCGACCTTTCTCTGTGGCTGCCCTTAGCATTTTTTCCATCATTTCAACCCTGTTGAATCTGATGATTATGTGTCCTGGCATTGCTTTCCTTGAGGAATACCTTTGTGGTGTTGTCTGTATTTTCTAGACTTGAATGGTGGCCTGCCTTACTAGGTTGAGGAAGTTCTCCTTGATAATATTCTGAAGAGTGTTTTCCAGGTTGGTTTTATTTTCCCTGTTATTAAATCAAATTAGGGAAATCTTTTTAAAATTGTTAAGTACAAGAGAAATAGGTAAGATATGTATATAAATCATAAAGGGGAAGGAAATGGCAAGTCTTTGTATTTACTTGGAGAATTGAAAGATTCAACACAAATTTTAGTAAATGTCTTGGTAAAAAAGGAATAAGCAGAAATGAATAACCCCCATGTCCCAAAACAATAATGCATTAGAAGATTAAGTTATTTTTAAAATGATTCTGTTAAAATAGTGGAAAAATATAAAATATCTATGCATAAATTTAACCATAAATGTATAAGTTGTATGAGGAAACAATAAAACTGCAATAAATGACACAAAAGAACAAAATATTTGGTTTTCAGAAAGGAAAATTCATTCATAATAATGTTACTTCTATTTAAGCTGTTTTATAAATTTAGCATCATCTTAGCAAAATTTCCAAAAATTAGACAAGCTGTTATAAATCTGAAGTGGTATAAGTAAAGATTGATGAATTTAATTAGACAAAATTTCTAGATTGCAAAAATCATGAAAAACTAAGTTAAAAGACAAATAGGCAGTATAAAAATAAAAACAAATGCAGCTCATCTCAGAAAAAAAAAATTACTTCGATACATAAAGGCCACCTGTAAATAAATGAGAGGAAGTTGAAGAAGGAAACAAAATTTGGGCCAGTAATTTTTACAACTTCATAGGTCAGGAAAGCTGCTTCTTAAACTCCGAAATCCTCAAACTTACAATAACAAAAATGCAAGCTAAAATTAAGGGACACATTTTGTCACTTAGGTTAATATCCAAGTTTATGCTACCCATAGTGAGAAAATAGGGAAACTTTAAATGTAGGAGGGAGTTAAAATTCTTTCAACCTGTATGAAGAGCACATTGGAAATACTTATCAAAATTTGAAATGCATATACTCATACCCTTTTACTAAATACTGTTGATTAAGTTATTTTAGACACTGTAAATCTTTCCTTGCTACTCCGTCTTTCTTTTTCTATTGCATCATCTAACTGTAGATTTTATACAAGGAAGTGTACTTGAATTATTACAGTATTATTTATGTGAAAGATTATACATTACCCCATTATTTGGGGCCAAGTCCTGGATATAACCTATATGTTCATAGTAGCAGAATTTAATGATAGATATATAACTGTAATTTTCTTTTTTGAGATGGAGGCTTGGTCTGTCACCCAGGCTGAATGTCTCAACACACTGCAACCTCTGCCTACTGGGTTCAAGCAATTTAGGGGCCTCGGCCTCTCAAGTAGCTGGGACCACAGGTGTGTGCCACTAAGCCTAGCTAATTTTTGTATTTTTAGTAGAGACAGGGTTTCACAGTGTTGGTCGGGCTGGTCTCAAACTTCTGACCTCATGTGATCCACCCACCTTGGCCTCCCAAAGTGCTGGGATTACGGGCATGTTAGCCACTATGCCCAGCCAAGAAATATTTTATGTACTAATATGAGACAATCTCCAACATATTTTTTATTTAAAAAATAAGATGAAAAAGAATAATTATAGCTAAAATCCAGAATATTTCTGGAAAATTATCCCTTCCCTAAATGTTAAGAAATATCATCTCTGGGTTTACCACAAAATTTTGCAGGTATTCTGCCATCTTTTTGTCAATGTGTAAAATTTACTTTTGAGACAACAGAATATCTACACTGTGACATAAACATAAGTAAGTGTCGAAAGGTGAGATAGAGTAGTGAAAAGAATACAGATTCAGGATCATCTGGATTCAAACACTGCTTCATCACTAATTAGGTATGTGTCTCAGACAATTTATGTGTTGTGTTATGTTATCATCATATCTATCAGGTAAAATAAGGGCATTCTAGTGAGAAGTCAGTGAGTTCACACATGCAAAATTCTTTGAATGGTGCCTGGCACACAGTAAGCATTCGATATATGTTACCAGTTCTTAATCATGCTAGAGAATTGACTCAGTAGATTTTACAGAATGTAGACTACACGTACACTTTGCTGTGAATGAAAGCTGATTTGTGATTAGCTGGAACAGATTTTTTTTTTTTGAGACGGAGTTTCATTCTTGTTACCCAGGCTGGAGTGCAATGGCGCGATCTTGGCTCACCGCAACCTCCGCCTCCTGGGTTCAGGCAATTCTCCTGCCTCAGCCTCCTAAGTAGCTGGGATTACAGGCACGTGCCACCATGCCCGGCTAATTTTTTTTTTTTTTTTTGTATTTTTAGTAGAGACGGGGTTTCACCATGTTGACCAGGATGGTTTTGATCTCTTAACCTCGTGATCCACCCGCCTCAGCCTCCCAAAGTGCTGGGATTACAGGCTTGAGCCACCGCGCCTGGCTGGAACAGATTTTAAAAAAGGTTTTTCCATGAGTAAATAAGAAAGCAGGGTTTTATTCAAAATGGCACTGTGCCTAAGAGCATCATCATGTGATGATGTGGATGTTTCTACACAGTGAAATAAAAGTAACCTTAGTTTATGATTATAATGCACTAGTGTCGTGTGTTTCGGTGGCCCACATTTTTTGGCCCTCAATTTTGCCAACATATTAAAAAGTTTCAGATTGTGCCTTGGAATATGGTATCGTGATGGATTTTGACATACAGCTGACCCTCCCGGTCCTGTTTAGTGCAGTTTTGCCTTCAACTCTTAGATTATCTAATTTATAATTGTAATCTTAGCGATATTTTTCTTCTCCATCTCATTTCATCCTTTGTTTTGTTTTCTTTCACTGATTTGAGTTTGCTTGATACCTACAGTCCTGTTTTATGAGTCACTTTTACAAGACAGAGTGGGATTCTGGTTTTGCCTTAGCAAGGGAGAATTTGCTTTTTATATACCTGTTCAACTCAATTACATATAGTGACTTTACTAATTTATTTAGTTATATTTTTGATGCTGAGTTTAATGCTTTCTAAAAAATGCTTCATTGCCATTTTGTTTTTCAAAATCTGCAAAACGTGCACCTTGTTTTTACTTTAGTGATCTATCTTGTTTTAAATTTTTATGTTTATATTTACATTTTTAAAACATGTTTTAGTTTTTGCTTTTCCAATAATCACTCAATAATAAAATTCTGTCTTTTAGTTCCTTTGTACGCTCCACCAGTACCTGCTCCCATTGTTTACATATTCTAGTTTTACATATTTAGATTATATATTTGACCTCATCAACAGTTACTGCCTTTTTAAATGAAAATATTTGCTGATGTTTTTCCTTTGTGTTCGGGGCACCAACATACAGATTACAGAGTATCCAGAATTTCTCTAAGTCGTTTGACACCAATACAGTTTCTTTGTGGAATACACTTGAAAAACATTGATCTAAGTAATTCCCTCTTCAGTAAGAATCAAATTGGGATTATTTGCAGTTGTATGTACAAACCAAGTTGATTAAAATACCATATGATTGATCCAGTCAAATAGTTGTAAATACTGTTTTGGACTGACTCAAGTTGTCTTTGACTAATTGTTTAAGATGACTATATAGGCTGGATGCAGTGGCTTACTCCTGTAACCCTGTATTCCTGTAATCCTTTGGGAGGCCAAGGCAGGCGGATCATGAGGTCAAGAGATTGAGACCATCCTGGCCAACATGGTGAAACTCCCCCTCTCTACTAAAAAATACAAAAATTAGCTGGGCTTGGTGGTGTGTGCCTGTAGTCCCAGCTACTGAGGAGGCTGAGGCAGGAGAATTGCCTGAACCCGGGAGGCGGAAGTTGCAGTGAGCTGAGATCGAGCCACTGCACTCCAGCCACTGCACTCCAGCCTGGTGCCTGGTGACAGTGTGAGACTCTGCCTCAAGAAAAAAAAAGAAAAAAAACATGACTATATACACTTAGAAAGTATTTTCTAACTTTTTTTTTTGAAGAGTGAGAAGTTGCTGCAACTATTACATAATAGAGAAACTGGAGGAGTCAGATTAGAAGTAACCCATGGATTAATGTATGTATATGTCTCCACTTACGCGTGTGTGTGTGTGCATGCATAGCAACTTTTAATATTTTTGAATGATTTTTGGAAATATCTGCGTTTATGTCTAGAAACATCAGCACTCACCACTAAGAGGCCATTGTCTATATGAAATGTCCGTTTCAGGCACGTCCCTGTGTGTGAATATGATTAGAAATGCTTACAGAATGTTTTAAAAAGAAAAAGGAAGAATTGATATAATTTTAACACAACATTGTATACCAAATATGCTTATTATGTGAAAGATATTTCCAAAATTAAAGAAACAAAATAGTATTACCCTAGGACAAGTTATCTTTTATTCATTCTTCCTTGCAGTTTCCTCCAGTTTCTCTCCTTCTGACTTTCATTGATCGATTTTTTTCTTTCTCTCCTATTTCCAAATCTATTCTGCTTCCCTTTCCCTCTCTCTCTCTCTCTCTCTCTCTCTCTCTCTCTCTCTCTCTCCCCCCCCCTTTCCCCTTCCCCCCTTCTCACTCTGCTTGCTCATCCTTTCTATTCTCTAGCCAGTTTCCTCTCCCTCTGGCATTTTTTGCAATTGTTTTCTAAGTACGAAGTAAGGTCTCTATTTCGCTGCAGCTGCTACTCCATCCCCTGCTGCACTAAACTGACACTTGGGCAAGCAATGGCTCGTCAGTCACTCTGAAGCTGCTACTTCCAGAAGTGTCGATTTAGTGCAGTGGGGGATAAGATGCCAGCTGCAGAAGTAAGGCATAGAAAAACTCAACAAAAACTCTGCCTTCCCTTATTGTATGTGATATTTGGTAGAAGGAAGAGCGAGTAGAGGTGGCCAAAATCAGAAATAAAAAACTGAAATAATAATAAGGCACCAGAAAGAACACTGGAATTTAAAAATATGTAGCTTGTTAACTATAGCGGATTTATGGAGGGACTGGTAGAAGGCA
This sequence comes from Saimiri boliviensis, assembly GCF_048565385.1. Lineage (NCBI taxonomy): Eukaryota > Metazoa > Chordata > Mammalia > Primates > Cebidae > Saimiri > Saimiri boliviensis. Next base: position 114,151,120 of record NC_133459.1, on the reverse strand, counting down.
AAGAAAACACTCATCTGTGGTTAATTTCCTACACTTGGTTTCAAAACCAGCTGAAAATGCTGAAAACCTAGACATTTAATTCTACTTGAGTGGCATGTACTCACATTGGTTGTGGTGATTTCCTTAAACATCCCCAAAAGCATGCATATATCCCACTGATTTGGGTGAGAAATTGCCAGTCTGCAAAGGGAAGTGTGTAAGCTCTCAACTTCCCTTGGCAAGGCTTGCTTTTCATTTCCTGTTGACATAAACACCTACTCTGCTTAATTGAAAGTCCTTCGTGAACATTAACACTACAGGCATCTGGTTAAGTGTAAACTCAATAGGCAGCTCTTCCACACCTATAGTAAAAGTGTAGTCATATGTAAGTATAAGTATTCTAAAGACAAAGAGATTATTTTTTGGAGCTGTCTCCACCTCTGTGCCCCTCTATTAGTTCAGATAATTTTCTGTTATTTCTGTGAATATGGACTATGTTTTATGACCAGAGATAGACTACAGGAGATGAATTCCAAATGCTGCATGCAATGCATTTTTGTTGCATACATTGGGTTCTTTTTTAAAGTAACCATTTAAAATAAAGCCAGTTTCAAAAGTGACACTGTAGAAGCAAAAAATTCATGTGTTACTTATGCTGAATTTTGACCATTTTATTCATTATGCACTCTTTCAGATGAACTGCTATGGTAATTTGCTTTTCTTACGAAATTTAAAATGAAAGTATCTTCTGTGTCAAGGAGTTCTGATATAGCTCCTTTAGAAGGACTTAGTATCTAGGTCAGTTGGCTTTCTTAAACCTGAAATAAATGAGATCTTTGATAGTGCAGTATCATGGCTTCAGGGCATAGATTAAAGGAGAAAGGGGATTTTGCTAAGACAATTGAAAGGAAAAAAAAAAAACCTTTGTATGTTGACTTATTTTTATCTCCTCCTATTAGAAAGACCCAGGATAGAATTTTATCAAAGTGTTTCCTTTTCTTCTATGACCCTTTGTTTGTTAAATATATTTTAAACCATATTTAAGTAGACACATGTTAATTGTCTATTTAAATAGACATGTTAAGTGTCTGATGTGCACTGAGAATTGCTCTTTACTAGGTACTAATAGGGAGCATGAAAGAAAGTGGTGACAGATCTGTCCATCAATTTGCAAAGATTTAATGCATGATCACTGAAAGGTGAGGGTTAATCAGGAAATGCTTCGTGGAACAGGCAGATTATGAAGACTGCTTTAGACGTAGAAGAGCAAAAAACGTTGGACTCTCGAATGGCAATACAGGCAGTAGAAACTCTCAAAATCAAATGTGAGGGTTTTGGCAAACCGACTTCTAAAAAGTAGAGAAACAGGAAAGATAAATATGACAGGAGGCTGGGATGAACAAGAAGAGACTTAGCCAAACTGATGGTCCTTAAAACTAGGGTGCAGCATTAACTTGACATCTTAAGTGTTGGTGAACTCTGTATTACAGAATGCATATGGAATAAATGGATGGAATTTATAATCTAGGAGGATCATTCTAATTTTTCAGTCTATTCGTTACTATTGGTCTTCCTTAGGGATTCTGCCCTTGCCAGTGTTTTCTTCTTACTCCCATCGAGAGCATTTTACCTGGATTCCAAGATGGACCCCAAAGTCATATTGTATTACACTGTATCATTGTGTTTTCCATTATTGTAGTTGCTTTCATACTCTGTATTAGTCTGTTTTCACAGTGCTATAAACATCCTACCTAAGACTGAGTAATTCATTTTTTTAAATTTCAAATTTTATTTAATATTTGGGGGTACATGTATGGGCTTGTTACATGATATATTGCATGGTCCAGAGCTTTGGGGTACATTTGATTCTGTTACTGGGTACTGAGCACACCAATAGGTATTTTTTCAGCCATTTTTTCCTTCCTGTCTTCCTCTTCTAGTTCCCAGTTTCTGTCGTTCCTGTCTTTGCATCTACATGTACCCAATGTTTAACTCCCATTTATTTTTTTTTATTGTGTTTTAGGTTTTGGGGTACATGTGAAGAACATGCAAGATTGCTGCATAGGTACACACATGGCAGTGTGGTTTGCTGCCTTCCTTCCCCTCACCTGTATCTGTCATTTCTCCCCATGCTATCTCTTCCCACCTCCCCACCCCTCCGTCCCTCCCCCATTTCCCCCCAACGGAACCCAGCGTGTAGTGCTCCCCTCCCCGTGTCCATGTGTTCTCATTGTTCAACACCCGCCTATGAGTGAGAACATGCAGTGTTTGATTTTCTGCTCTTGTGTCAGTTTGCTGAGAATGATGGTTTCCAGGTTCATCCATGTCCCTACAAAGGACACGAACTCATCGTTTTTGATGGCTGCGTAATATTCCATAGTGTATATGTACCACATTGTCCCTATCCAGTCTATCATCGATGGGCATTTGGGTTGGTTCCAGGTCTTTGCTATTGTAAACAGTGCTGCAATGAACATTCGTGTGCATGTGTCCTTATAGTAGAATGATTTATAATCCTTTGGATATATACCCAGTAATGGGATTGCTGGGTCAAATAGGATTTCTATTTTTAGGTCATTGAGGAATCGCCACACTGTCTTCCACAATGGTTGAACTAATTTACACTCCCACCAACAGCGTAAAAGTGTTCCTATTTCTCCACCTCTCCAGCATCTGTCGTCTCCAGATTTTTAATGATCGTCATTCTAACTGGTGTGAGATGGTATCTCAATGTGGTTTTGATTTGCATTTCTCTAATGACCGGTGATGATGAGCATTTTTTCATATGTTTGTTGGGCTCCTGTATGTCTTCTTTTGTAAAGTGTCTGTTCATATCCTTTTCCCACTTTTGAATGGGCTTGTTTGTTTTTTTCTTGCAGATCTGTTTTAGTTCTTTGTAAATTCTGGGTATCAGCCCCTTGTCAGATGGGTAGACTGCAAAAATTTTTTCCTATTCTGTTGGTTGCCGATTCACTCTACTGACTGTTTCTTTTGCCGTGCAGAAGCTGTGGAGTTTGATTAGGTACCATTTGTCTATTTTGACTTTTGTTGCCAATGCTTTTGGCATTTTGGTCATGGAGTCCTTGCCTACACCTATGTCCTGAATGGTTTTGCCTAGATTTTCTTCTAGGGTTTTTATGGTGTTAGGTCTGATGTTTAAGTCTTTAATCCATCTGGAGTTAATTTTGGTGTAAGGTGTCAGGAAGGGGTCCTGTTTCTGCTTTCTGCACATGGCTAGCCAGTTTTCCCAACACCATTTATTAAACAGGGAATCCTTTCCCCATTGCTTGTTTTTGTCAGGTTTGTCGAAGATCAGATGGTTGTGGGTATGTTGTATTTCCTCTGAGGCCTCTGTTCTGTTCCATTGGTCTATATCTCTGTTTTGGTACCAGTACCATGCTGTTTTGATTACTGTAGCCTTGTAGTATAGTTTGAAGTCCGGTAGTGTGATGCCTCCTGCTTTGTTCTTTTTCTTAGAATTGACTTGGCTATGTGGGCTCTCTTTTGGTTCCATATGAAGTTTAAGGTGTTTTTTTCCAGTTCTGTGAAGAAGGTCATTGGTAGCTTGATGGAAATAGCATTGAAGTTGTAAATTACTTTGGGCAGTATGGCCATTTTCACAATGTTGATTCTTCCTAACCATGAACATGGAATGTTTCTCCATCTGTTTGTGTCCTCTCTTATTTCATTGAGCAGTGGCTTGTAGTTCTCCTTGAAGAGGTCCTTTACGTTCCTTGTTAGTTGTATTCCTAGGTATTTTATTCTCTTTGTAGCAATTGTGAATGGCAGTTCGTTCTTGATTTGGCTCTCTTTAAGTCTGTTACTGGTGTATAGGAATGCTTGTTATTTTTGCACGTTGATTTTATATCCTGAGACTTCGCTGAAGTTGTTTATCAGTTTCAGGAGATATTGGGCTGAGACGATGGGGTCTTCTAGATATACAATCATGTCATCTGCAAATAGAGACAATTTGATTTCCTCCTTTCCTATTTGAATACCCTTTATTTCTTTTTTTTGCCTGATTGCTCTGGCTAGAACTTCCAGTACTATATTGAATAGGAGTGGTGAGAGAGGGCATCCTTGTCTAGTGCCAGATTTCAAAGGGAATGCATCCAGTTTTTGCCCATTCAGTATGATATTGGCTATTGGTTGGTTGTAAATAACTTTTATTATTTTGAGATACGTTCCGTCAATACCTAGTTTATTGAGGGTTTTTAGCATAAAGGGCTGTTGAATTTTGTTAAAGGCATTCTCTGCATCAATTGAGATAATCATGTGGTTTTTGTCTTTGGTTCTGTTTATGTGGTGAATTACGTTTATGGACTTGCGTATGTTGAACCAGCCTTGCATCCCTGGGATGAATCCTGCTTGATTATGGTGGATAAGCTTTTTGATATGCTGTTGCAATTGGCTTGCCAGTATTTGATTGAAGATTTTTGCATCTATGTTCATCATGGATATTGGCCTGAAGTTTTCTTTTCTTGTTGAGTCTCTGCCGGGTTTTGGTATCAGGATGATGTTTGTCTCATAAAATGATTTGGGAAGGATTCCCTCTTTTTGGATTGTCTGGAATAGTTTCAGAAGAAATGGTACCAGCTCCTCTTTGTATGTCTGGTAGAATTCAGCTGTGAACCCATCTGGACCTGGGCTTTTTTTGGGTGGTAAGCTCTTTATTGTTGCCTCAACGTCAGACCTTGTTATTGGTCTATTCAGGGTTTTGACTTCTTCCAGGTTTAGGCTTGGGAGGATGCAGGTGTCCAGGAATTTATCCATTTCTTCCAGGTTTACTAGTTTATGTGCATAGAGTTGTTTGTAATAATCTCTGATGATGGTTTGGATTTCTGTGGAATCTGTGGTGATATCCCCTTTATCGTTTTTTATTGCATCAGTTTGGTTATTCTCTCTTTTCTTTTTTATTAATCTGGCTAGTGGTCTGTCTATTTTGTTAATCTTTTCAAAAAACCAGCTCCTGGATTTACTGATCTTTTGAAGAGTTTTTTGTGTCTCTATTTCCTTCAGTTCTGCTCTGATCTTAGTTATTTCCTGTCTTCTGCTAGGTTTTGAGGGTTTTTTTGATCTTGCTCCTCTAGCTCTTTCAATTTTGATGATAGGGTGTCAATTTTAGATCTCTCCTTTCTTCTCATGTGGGCAAAGCACTTGGATTATAGGTGTGAACCACCATGCCCAACCCAAACTGAATGCTTTTAAGAGAACCCAGGTCACATCTTCAATGCTTCACTGCTTAGAAATTTCTTCTGCCAGAAACCCTAAATCAGGCATCCCCAAACTTTTTACAGAGGGGGCCAGTTCACTGTCCCTCAGACCGTTGGAGGGCCGCCACATACTGTGCTCCTCTCACTGACCACCAGTGAAAGAGGTGCCCCTTCCTGAAGTGCGGCAGGGGGCCGGATAAATGGTCTCAGGGGTCCGCATGCGGCCCGCGGGCCATAGTTTGGGGACGCCTGCCCTAAATCATCTCAAAGTTCCACAGATTTCTAGAGCAGGAGCAAAATGCCACCAGTCTCTTTGCAAAATCATAGCAAGAGTGACCTTTACTCTAGTTATCAGTAAGTTTCTCATCTCCATCTGATATCACTTCAGGGTGGATTTCATTGTCTATGAGCCAACATTTTGGTCAACCATTCAGCAAGTCTCTAGGAAGTTCCAGACTTTCCAAAATCTGCCGTCTTCTGAGCGCCCCAAACTGCTCCAACGTCTGCCAGTTACCCAGGTCCAAAGTTACTTCCTCAACTTTAGGCTATCTTTATAGCAGTACTCCTTCCTGATACCAATTCTCTGTATTAGTCTGTTTTCACATTGCTGTAAAGATACTACCTGAGACCGGGTAATTCGTAAAGAAAGGAGGTTTAATTAACTCACAATTCTACATGGCTGGGGAGAACTCAGGAAACTTATAATCATGGTAGATGGCAAAGGGGAAGCAAGGCAGCTCTTTTTAACACAGCAGGAGAGAGAGGGAGCATGCAGAGGAAACTGCCACTTTTAAATGCATCAGATCTTGTGAGAACTCCCTCACTATCATGAGAACAGTATGGGGAAAACTGCCCCAATGATCCAGTCACCTTCCACTGAGTCCCTCCCTCCAAATGTAAGGATTTCAATTCAAGATGACATTTGTGTGGGGGTGCAGAGCCAAACCATATTAATATTCTTCCAAAGGTACCTGTCATATTAAATTTAGAAGCCACTTCTCTAAACAAACCTTCTGGAAAATCTTATTCAGAGTTAGGGCTTCAGCTACTACCTCCTTTGATAATTTCCACATTCATAATGACAATTTAGTGGTTGTTCATTACCTTCAGATCTTTACCTCCAAAGGCTTCCTAGGTAACTCTACCTGGCCATCTCACAGGTACTTCCTACTCCTCCAGTTGAACACTGACCTTGCTGTTATTTTATCCTCTTCATAAATGACAACTCTTTTAGTCTTCCTGAGATGCCTAATTAATGACAACTACATATGGACCAATAGCTAAGTTAAAAAGTCTATATTCTCTTTACACTCCCATCAGACAGTCATCGAATTCTTTGAAGTCTACCCATTTGATAACTTCTCCCCATCCTCATTTCCACTGTGTTAACACAGGTTTTTAGATCTTTCTTTCTCATCTTTCCCTTCTTTTTTCTCCCTTATGAACTCTTCCTCTCCTTTCTTCCCTCCCTCTTTCTTACTCTATTCTCACCTTAATTGTTGTACTAACCTTCTGTCTTGTTTCAATTATCTTACCTTTTCTCAGATGTTTTTCAAAGTATCATAAGGGTGATCCTTTCCTTCCTCCTGTTTTCTTCCTTTCTCTTTTCTTCTTCTTTCTCCTTTCTTCCCTTTCTTTCTTCATTCTTTTGTCTCTTGGTCTTTCACTTTTTGATATTTAGAGAATACAAAACAACCCAAAAAAGAAAATAACAATAACCCATGTCTTCACCATCCAAAATTAATGACTGCTGAAATTTAGCCATAATTGCATATATTCTTCTTTTCTTTTAATACAGAAATAGTTTCAAATACCCTTACTCACTTAACTACCTCTTGCCATTGGTAGAGTTCTGGCTGCCATAGTTTTACTCTTAACATTGCTTCCTTTTATAATTTTCTTTAAAAATCTCATTGACATATTGTTGTTTAGCAGGGAATTTTTAAATTATTAAATGCATGGAGGTTTGGTTATTTTTGTGACTGATTTGTTATTGACTCTCTATGGGTATCAATTGGTAGTATATTTTTTGGAGACTTTATAATGAAAATTATAAGTTACATTGTCAAGAAATAATCAGACTTATTCACTAATTAAATATGAGATGTAAAGAAGAGAGAAGTTAAAATATATATATATATTATATATATATATATATATACATATATATATATTTTATGCAACCTGTGGCATGACGTTGCAGGGATTGCATGACTGTAATGAAGCAACTGAAAAGAAATTTCCGTGAATTTGGAGGGAAGAGAATGAGGAGAGGATTAAGTCATGTCTTAACTATCTATGTAATTATGACAGGAAGGTAATGGCTTAAAAAATAATGGAGAATTAGGACCAAATTATAAAGACAGTTAAAGAAATGAAAAGTGAGAGGACGCCATGTATTTACCAGATATGAATGCAAAGTATCAGGATAGGTTTTAAGTAAACACCAGAATTTACATATGCAAATAAAACGTTTTGCTCACAATATATTGGGCTGTAATTTGTCTTTTTCCAAGTGCTCGATTCTTCCATTCAATTGATTTATTCAGTGCCTAGAATAATATTTAATTTTTCTCATTTGGGCACCTGAACTGGTGCTCAAATATTTATTGATTCAAGAAAGAGAGAGAAAAGAAAAGAATTAGGGTCATCCTCTTTAAGGAACTGTAGTATTATACAGTAATTTTAATGATGCTGCATTGTTGAGAAAATTTTTGGAACTTTCTTTTGGAGTCTACCTTCACAACTTAAATATTTTAGAAGAATTCTCAGTGGCAAAACTACTTTATCTTTTGAGAGTAGATTTGCTTTTGGTAATACTCAGAAGTTAGCTGCAGCCAAGTCTGTAGAAAAAAGTAGGATAGTTCTTTTCAATAACAGCATATGGAATTAGAATACTAGATGTGACTAAAGCATAAGAACACTGATTTTCTTCTGTGATTTACATACTATTTCCTGAAGACAACACTAAAAAAGGAGTCACAGACAATTTTTTTCTCTTTTAAGCAAATGACACAAAATTGGATTAAGTGCATAGAGTCTCAATCATTTTTTCAGAACTAAATACTTCTCTGTAGGTATGAATTTTTGCATGTTAATAAGTCATTCTTCCTACATATTTTCAACATTTTATTATTAAAAATCCAGGCATACAAAAAACTTGAAAAAAATGTTACAGTGTGTATCTGTATACTACCACCTAGATTCTGTAATTAATATTTATTACACTTGCTTATCACATATCTATTCACTTAAATATACATCTATCCATCCATAAATCAATTTTATTTTTGACCCATCACAGTAAATTGCAGACTCAGTACATGTTTTCCTAAATAATTTAAGTTGCATATGATTAATTAGAATTCAGTATTTGCCATTTTTTCGTTTGGTATGAAATCTACATACAATGAAGTACATAATAGTGTGTTTCTACCAATGTAAAATCATGAGTTTTGACAAATAAATATACTTGTATAAGCCAAATATCTCTCAAGAATATTACCATAACCCCAGAAAAATCCCTAATGTCCTTTTGTGGTTGCAAATTCAAACCCAGTCCCACCACCATAGATTAGTTTTACTTGTTTTAGAATTTCATGTTATGGCATGTGCTGATAGTCCCAGCTACTTGGGAGGCTGAGGCAGGAGAATGCTTGAACCTGGGAGGCGGAGGTTGTAGTGAGCTGAGATCATGCTACTGCACTCCAGCCCGGGCAACAGAGTGAGATTCCATCTCAATTAAAAAAAAAGTCATGTAAATTAAACCATATAGTTGCATTTTCTGTATAAATATTTTTTAATTAATGTAATATTTTTGAGATTAATGTAATATTTATTTTTATTATGTATTTATTATATATTTTAATACATATTAAAAATAAAAATATATTTATGTATTAAATATAACGTAATATTTAACGTAATAAATATTTTTCAATTAACGTAATACTTTTGAGAATATACAATATTCATGTTGTGAATTGTGTATACAGTGATTTTGTTTCATTTAAATTGAGTATCATTTCATTCTATAAATATATCAGGTTCATTATCTATTCTCCTGTTGATAGGCATGTGAACTATTTCCAGATTTGGGCTATTATGAATAAAGCTGCTAAGAAAAATTTTGTATTTCTTTGATAAATACCTGGGTCATTGTTTAGGTGTATCATGACTTTTATGACAACTCCCAGATTTGTTTGTAAATTTTATATTCTCACTAATAATGTATAAATTCAACTTGCTCTACAACTTCAGCATTTTTTTTTTGTTGTCAGTCTTTTCATTTCTAGCAATTTTGGTTGGGTCTCTAGTGGTTTCTCATTATAGTTTTAATTTGTGTTTTTTTTGATGACCAGTGCTGTTGAACAGATTTTATGAGCTGGTTGTTTATGCATATATAGTTGATTCTTTTTATTTATGGTAGTCATGGTCTATAAAGTCATGGAAAATACTGAATTTGAGGATACTGGCTGTTGCTCCTGGAAATAAAGGGTTAGCTTTCTGTGAGCCTCTGGTCCCAAAATTTTTATCAACCAATCCAGATCTAATCTTGATTATGTGTTGTTTTATGTGTGTGTTTTGTGGTTAAAGACATAATATTTAATATATATGATTCATTAATTTTGAACTCAAGCCAACAACACTGTCTCATTTATGGCTGACTGAAGTTTACCTAATATATGTATTTTCTCCAAAAACACCATAATCAACATTACGTAATTACACACACCATATATAATTCAAAACAATTTGTATTCTTTAGTTGTAGATTATGATATTCTATAGATATAATAAGCCTTTGTGATCAGTGGTGTTTCTCAGATCATTTATGTGTTCATTAAATATTTGTCTAGTTCAGTTGTCAAGAGAATGGTATTAAAACTGCAGTTGACATCACCTATTTTTCTCTTCTATTTTGTCAATTTTTTATTCACATGTTTTGATTTATGATGCATATCTTCCTGATGAATTGACCCTTTCATCATTTTGAAGTGATTATGATCTCTGTTAATATTTTTCATCTTTAAGTATATTTTATCTGATATTATCTGATACTAATGTCTAGCTATCCCAGTTGTTTTACAGTTACTATTTACATGGTATATAATTGTTTTTACCATTTCCTTTCTACAAATCTGTGCCTTTATATCTTAAGTGCATCTTTTTCAGGCAGTGTGTAGTTGGGTTTTATATTTTTATTTATTTTGACAATCTCTGCATTTTAATTGAAATATGTATTTTATTAATATGTTTGTAATTACTGATACGATTGTATGCTGTTCTACTATATTTTTATGTATTTACCTTTTGTTCCTTCTGGTTTGGGTTCCTCTATTTTTCCTTTCTGCCTTCTTATGCATTGTTTGAATATTGTTTTAGACTTCTAACTTAGTATATCTATTTGATTTTTTTAAATCTCCATCTCTTTGCATTATACATACCCTTAAGGTCTCACGGTCTATTTAGAGTTAATATTATACCACATCATGTAAAATATAGCAAACTTGCATCCTACAGATCCATTTATTGCCCTTGCATCCTTTTTGCCATATTTTCCATATATGTTATATCTAGATAAATTATAATCCTTCACAATACAATACAATGCAATAATATGTGTTAGAAATTATCATGTATATTTTATAGAAAATGAGAAAAACATCCATTTTATTTACTCAGATATTTCTTCTGATGTTCTTTTTCTCTTTCTTCCTGATGGCTTCTATTTTTTTTGGCTACCATTTCCCTTTAGTCTCAGGAACTTCCTTTACCATTTCTTTAAGTTCACGTCTGTTGAAAACAGATTCTCCTGAATTTTATTTTATATTTTAAATATAAAATTTTAAATTTTATATTTACATTATATTATATTCAATAATGAATTTCCATTATATTCATTATTGAAGAATATGTTCACTGAGAATAGAATCCTAAGTGGTTAGTTTGTTTTGTTTCATTTTCAGCAATTTAAAAATATTACACCACCATCTTCTGTCTCCCATAGTTTCTTGTAAGAAGTCAGTGGAATTCAAATCGTAGCTCATTATACATAATAGGTCATTTTTACATTTGCTGCTCAGTAATTTTCTGCTTCTTAGGTTTTCAGCAGTTTAAATGTTCTGTGGCTGTGGATTTATACATATTTATCCTTTTTGATGTTCACTGAGTTCCTCAAATCTGTAAAGTTACATCTTTCAGCAATATGTTCCTATATCATCTGTCTCTCCTCCTTTGGTACTTAACTTACACACAGGTCTTTGGGGTTCTGCATTTTTTTCTCTCTTCTTCATCTCGAATTATTACTATTGCTATATCTTCAGTCTGCAAGTCTTTCCTCTAGTTCTTTATTATTAATTAAGCATGGCCAACTAAAGATTTTTAATCTCAGATATTATAATTTTCAGTTTAGAAGTTACATTTTGTTTTTTAATAAATTATCCATTCTTGGTTGAGAGTACTTTTTTTTAGTATTGAAATAATATTTTTGTTTATTTAAATACCATAGTTATAATATTAGGTCAGTGCAAAAGTAATTGTGGGTTTTCCCATTACTTCTAATGGCAAAAATCGCAATTTCTTTTGCACCATAGCTGCTGCATACAGCTTATTTGTTAACTCTAGCACTAAGGAAATCTTGAAGTTGGTTTTGGTTGATTGTCTTTTTCTGGAGAATGGGGAATACTTTTATAATTATTCATAGGTTGAGTAATTTTGGATAGTGTTCTGACATGGTTTTTTTTTTTTTTTTTTTTTCCTGTGAAGACCTCAGATTCTATTAATCTTTTTCTGTAGAGTATTAATGTCTTTGTTTTATCAGAAAATTAGCATTTGAATTCAACTTGAAAACTTTTGTATTTTAGGTTTCAGCTCAAAACTCTGTTTTGATTTTTATCTTTAACTGGACTGTTTTTCATATAATTCACGCATGCCTTTTATCCACAGAGGTCAGCAACAGACTAGGCTAGTGTGTGTGTGTATGTGTGTGTGTGTGTGCACATGCATGTGTGTATCTAATATAGGGCCCTCCTTTTTCAGCTCCTCTTTTGCAGTATTTACCACTTACTTTCTAGCAGTCTGATTATCTCTAATATCTGATGTTGTAGGTCAGAAAAACAGAATTTTCTATTGGGGTGTTAACCTCCCATGTAGTACTGTCTTCAGCCTGTCCTCAGGTTAAAAGTCACAAAAATGTATAACTCATCTTGTACTGTTCCCTTCCTCATATTTTGACTGCCCTCCAGGTGCTGGTTATTCTTGTTGAGTTCCCGGCACCTTCAGATTATTGTTTTATTTTGTATTTTGTCTAGAACTTAAAGTTCTTATCTGAGTTGGAAAGTGTCAGATCTGATAGCTTAATCAACTACAACAGACAATAAACCCTATTATTTCTCAAGTATGAGTCATATTTATACCTAAGTGTGGTAAACTATAATATATACTCTAACAAAATTTCTTCTGAAGTTGACTTTATATTGTTTTCATGTATTCATATTAACTTAATACTAAAATTATTTTATTATATTTATTGTATAAACATATTTATATCCCAATATTACATCTATATTCATTATTTTATATCTATTTACATAGTATTTCCCACAGCAATTATAAAATTTATTTTAGTAGCACATCCCTAATGTGTATAATATGCTTTATCATTAAGATCCAACTCAAGTATCATTTTCTTCAAGAAAATTTCCTTTAAGACTCCATTTTCCTAGGCTTTTCTCCTGTTGAACACTGTGAGTATATTTATCCCTTCATTTACAACAAGGTATTGCAATTGTAAATTTATGTATTACTTTTTCAACTAGTCTGAGAAGTCCTTAAGAAGAGAGCTATGTCCGTACTGCCGGGGGTGATGCCTAGCATAGTGAGTGCACATTGCATTGCACTTAACACTTTAAATGACATCTGTTGTCTTTCCCACAGAAACCCTCTGAGTGTGCAGGGTGGGTGTTATCATCTTTATTTATAGATGAAAAAAATGAGACTCTGAGCCACTTAGAGACTTGCCCAAGGTCATGCAGCAAAAATGTGACAAAGCCAACTCTTTGTGTTTTGTATTCAATACTAAAGTAGCTGGTGCTTAGTTGATACAAAGGATTTTTCTTGTCTTCTGAGCAACTTTACCATTGAAAGATAACTATTAGTGTGATCAGTACTAATCTCTACTATATACATGCAATTTTAATAAATCTAAATATAGTGTGTTTGCTTTAAGTAAAAACATAGGTATGTATATATGCTTTTTAAATATTTGATTAGTCTTGCTAGATTTTGTTGGATGAAACACTTGCTTTAGGATTAAATACTTGCATTAAAGCAATGCTATATACTGCATGTATGATATGATATCTAATTTTTTTCTCGGGACTTTATTTTCTTCTCCAATTAAATATTCAAAGTCCAGGTTTTCATTGCTACTGATACTAGAGAGAGCCTAGTCCACCTAGGAACACTCTATCCATCTGTTCCTTACATACATTATTAAATGAGAGGCAACTAGAAGTTGGGTAAACCCTTGCCAGCTGCAAATTAAATTCTCAGGAGCTTTGGTATGTTCTATAAATTTTCTAGGGTTCATTGCCAGTTTTTGACTGTAGGGAATTTTAGGCTTGGGATATTTGTGTTGAAAAGTTGCATCAAAATTCACTACCCTTTCATTATCCTCAGTTTGTAATCTTTGGATACAGTTTCCTAAATCCCTGGAGTCTTTTAAACCGCAAGGAATTTTTTTTTTTTATTCAGTTTTTCTATTCTACATGTTTTTCAAGAAACAAATAAACCACTTTACCTGTGAACAGGACAATGGGGTCCTGATGCGCACCCTTTGCATGTATTTTGGGAGCCTACAGGAATTAGTTTGACTATTTACAGATTATAACAGTTGGTAGTTGAATGTTTTATTTTCATTCCCAGTTGGTGCAATATGTTCACAGCTGATGCTAATGGCTGGCCCATTTGATTTCACATATGGTCCACGATTTGGGGCCCTCTAAGGCGTTCTTTTGTAGTTAGCTTTCTCTAAAGCCATCATGTATTTGGTTTTGCTTTTGTCTGCTGGTCAAATGAAGAAAAAAAACTCTCTGAACCTTGGCAGCTGCAGAGGAAATCAACAACTCAGTTGATAATGATTCAAAGAACTAGGTCAAAATGTCCCAGGAAGAAGATTTTCGTTAAACACTACAAACAAACAAAATGCTTCTCTACATTTCATGATACTGAGAGCACACACACAAAGTGTTCTCTTTTGTTTTTCTTTCTCTTTGAAGCTCTGCCTAAGCTGTCCTTAAGTGTTTTCAGCACGGTTAAGTGTCAGAGAGACCGTGCTGTCCTAGGCATCCATTTACATTGAAAAGCTTCGTGCCACAAGTCCTTGAGAAAACATTTTCTTTTGGGCAGTTTTTACAACTTAATTTATTTGCTGCTAAGATTCACTAAGGAAGAAAGCATTAAAATTGAGCTGGAGTCTCTTTGCCAGGACTTACTTCACAAAGCATATTAGACAAGAAGAGTAGAACTGCAAAATGAATAATATTGGAAAGTCAAATGCAAGCACCCTCCAGCAGTCATTATAATTCGATACATAGTGTTTATTCTGACTCTAAACTATAACTGACAAAGCTACAATCTCATAAAAAGATTATTTTCAAGACTATTACATTACCCTCTGAGAGCTAAAATACTCATTTATTCATAGGAGCAGATTGTAATAGCTTTAATTCCCTGAGAAGTGGGCATTGTATGATAATTGAGTGGGCTGGGATGTTAATTGTCCTCCACTTCACCTCTAGATGTTTGACTGCTTATCTCCTCAACCAGCAAACAATAATGTTTCCTTATTTGTACCTTACTGTTAAGATAATTTTGTGAGCTAAGTAATTTATTTGTAATAAGGAGAAAAAAAGTATCTGTGCAGAAGAAATATTTAAGTAGCGCCACGTTTACATATTAAAACCAATTGAAGGTTCTGTGGTGTACTTATGGAGCTTTCCAACGGAGCTGCTTATGCAGTACCTGGAGAGTAATTGGAAATGCAGGAATATGGCCAACAAATAGAATGACATTAACAGGCATCACTAAATCAATACTGCTTGGTTAGTTTTCGATGCTATTTTCTATTAGAAGCAACTTGTCTCGAACCACATGGCAGAGTAGCCTCTTACTGTTCAGGGTGTCATGCTGGTGTCCCATGCTGCTTCTTGTCAACCATTGAGATGTGGAGCAGTATGCCTACAGGCCATTTTGTGGATCATCCTGACTTACTTCCACTGCTGCTGTTTTCATACTTTCCTTGTGGGGCTTCGTTACAGTATGAATAAGTTATATAGGCGAAGATGGAGAAAACCTAACAGACACTTAACTATCATTTGTTGAGCATCTGTTATACGCCAGCATTGGGTTGCCTCTAATTTGCACAATATTTCTTGGATTTTGGTGTAATGTCGTTCTATAGAGGAGTGTTAGAAAAATCATCTAAAACTCAAAAATAAGACAGTGAATGACTACATATACTTTCAAAATCATACTGTATCATTGTCCAGTAAGACCAAGGATTATTTGGTGTTTAGGAAATATTCCTTTGATAGGTTTACTATACATTATTGATTAGGGAGCAAAAATTGTTAAAATACATGTTAACTTGTAGATTATTGTTTAGTAGAAATGAAAAGTATTTCTGTCAATAACTAAATAACTCAAAAGTATAAGGTTTTGTTGCCCTGTATGGTATCAAATTGTTTTGTCTCCAGTTTAGCAGATTTACTTCAGCATGCTTTGCCTGATAGGATATAGAATTCTCTGTTTCTTTAATTCTCATTTGAATCCGTTTTATCACCTGGAGTTTTCCTCATTATTGATGTAAAGCTTAAAACATGTTTCCTTTTATTTGTACATAGGTTATGTTTTTAACTTTTATGAAATTATATTTTGATAGGATTAAACTGAATCTCAGAATTCTTTTTCCCCAGTTGGCAGGCTATTGAGAAGTTGTGTTGTGATCCAGGTCTGTCTGATTCCAATTATCTTGATGCTTCTATTCCTCATCATTGTGTTCCTGACCCCAGCCCTTGTAAGATAAAGCAAAATTTTAAGTACAAATAAAATAGCATTTTGCTTCTAGTTCCTGAGTAGCTCCAGGGCTTAGCCTTTCATTCAGTTTGACCAGACTTAGTGTCTCTGTAGCCTAATTACTAACACACTGCACGGTCCACAGTAGGGACACAGTAACTTCGTATTAACTCAATGAATATACAAATGAACCAATAAAAGAAAAGTAAATAATGATAATTATGCCTGATTGAGTAACATATTCTTTTAGAGCAAGAATATCTTGCTTATGCTAGGGAGGAAAAAATAAGCAAAAAATTGACAGTCTTTTAGAGTAAGATTATTGAGGTATAACACAGAACCTATTCTACAAGATATATATGCCCTAATAGGATCTCTTTCTAAATTAAACACTTGTCTAAATTACAAACATATTCTATGCTAAGAGTCTCATTTCTTTTAATGATTGACTTTTGACCTTAGGCAAATATTTTTGGGGTTATCTCCAGAATTGCTGAAGTGATATCGTATTCACCTGATCTACTAGATGATTTCTTGAATCTTGCATACTTTTAGGTGTATGGTTTTATGACATTCCTTAGTAGAACAAAATTATCCCCTCTCCCATTCCCTTTCCTTAGGATTCCTGTTGATAGCTATACTACAGTACTCAAAAAGAATAAGAAAGTCAGTCAAGATATTGATTAAATGTCTACTGGATACCAAGTCTCATACCATGTATTTGGACAACCCAAAGATGAATAAGATTCATTCATGTTTTGCCTCAAGGCATTTGTACTTTTTCTCAGCTTCTGAAATGCTAGATGTTCACATGAGTTGCCCCTCACTTTGTTTAGTTCTCTTCTCATATGCCCCATCCTAAGAGAAGCCTTAGCGAGCCCTTTCATCATATGTAGTAGCCCCAGCCACTGTCTGTCCTCTCACCATAATTTACCTTTTTGTACAGTGCTTATTTATTGATTAATCTGTCTTTTATATATAAATATATACCTCCCTAACTAAACAATAAGACCTGAAAGAGGAAGGGATTATTTGTTTTATTTATTTTGTATTTCTAGCACAAGGAACAATGCTGGCTCATAGGAAGTAAAGTCAATTCAACTTTGTGCAGAAGTTGTGTTCTATAAAATTGCTGCAAACACTGAATTAGCAAATATTGAAACATCGCTCCTAAAGGAAATACAAATTTAGGCTCCTGCGAGCCTCTAGTCACAATCAGTACATAACCTTGTCTTGTCTTGACTTTGTCTAATGTACATTTCTGTGAAGATACCATATTAAAGATAATTTTCTTACAAATAATTAGTTATATGTAGTATTTCTTTATAACTAAAGACTGGTCAAGAAGGATTTAACATTTTCCTGACTCCAAATGATATGGTCATAAATTTCTTTGGCTTCTAGCCTCACAGCAATGCTGTCCACTACTCTTTTGTTAAATTGGTGGCCATCTCACAAATACACAAATTTAGCTGTTTTTCTATAGCTGTGTTTCTGATAGATGTTACTTTAGTAATTCCTGAAGGAGCCTTACATGGAGATTGGCAGATATCCTCTTTCTCTTTCTGGATATACTGTATTGTTGATTAATTAACAAGAGCACTATAACTCAAGCCTGAATTAAGCTTATCTGAGACACATATTTTCTCTGTAAGTTAAATCACAGCCTCTCTTTGTTCAGGAACACCGTGCAGCATTTTATCACTACATTTGCAGAGCTTTTTATTTTTTTTTCAACAGAGTCTTGCTGTTGTCATCCTGGGCTGAAGTGCAATGGCACAATCTCAGCTCACTGCAACCTCCGCCTCTGGGGTTCCAGCAATTCTCCTGCCTTAGCCTCCCAAGTAACTGGGATTATAGGCATCTGCCACCATGCCTGGCTAATTTTTTGTATTTTTAGCAGAAAAGGGATTTTGCCATGTTGGCCATGCTGGTCTTGAACTCCCGACTTGAGGTGATCCACCCGCCTTGGCCTCCCAAAGTGCTGGGATTACAGGCATGAGCCACCGCTCCTGGCCTTGGAGGCCATTTTAAAAGCAAAATCACTAACTAAAAGGGCAAATATGTAAAAATATGGCACTAACTATACTATAAAGAGGATGCATTAATAGTGGGAAAGCTGAAACAAGATGGACCTTTGCCTTGTTTGAGTTTTCTGGGAATGTATATATGAAGAAACTCAAATTTTTTGTAACTCCACACATGTCCACAAATATCCATAAAAGTGTAATGAGCATTGATTTTGGAGTTACAAGTAAATTTTAGTGAGTAGGAAAATTTGCCAATACTGGAATCCACAATGAGGATTGCTTGTATTTGGTTATTTTTTAAATGTATTATGGAGGGATTGTTATGAAGAAGAGAATTAAAGAAAAGTTAAAGTTTAAAGAAAAGTGTGGGACTAGATTTTAGATAAACAAAAGCAACAAATATCTTCTAAAGGAGTGTTTCTCAAATTTTAGAAAATAAAAATTACAAGGAAAATGAATGCATAAATATTACCTGGGTGTACATGTTAATCCTGTTTCAGTAGGTTTGAGGTAGGAACTGAGATTCTGACTTTCCAACAAACTTCCAAGAGACACCAAGGCTGCTAGTTTGAGTAGCAAGGCTTTAGAGCCGTTTATCAGCTTTCTGATCTTGGGCCATATACTTAATGTCTGAGTCCCAGTTGCTGTTGTACTTGTTCTCTGTTCAAGAATGGCGCCATGCCAAAGAAGAGACTAGGAGCCTGTGAACAAGATACAGGTGCTGCAGGGTGAACTCCGAAAGGTTCTTGGCTTTGCACAGAAAAGAATTCAAGTGTGAGCTGACACAGTAAAATGAAACCAAGTTTATTAAGTAAAGGAATAAAGGATGGCTACCCCAAAGGCAGAGTAGTGTAACTGGGGGAGTGGAGGGCATCCCCAGTTCCCCATCCAAAGAGGTTCTTGGCCTCACTAACCCTGAAGAATGGAGAAAGAGTCCCCAGAGGCATGGGGAGTTTGTCATTCAAATAAATATCGTGGACTCGAAAAGTTTTGCGGAAAAGCAATTTATTAGAGAAAGAAAGAGAAAGATAGTTTCCATGCTGCGGTGGGATCGGCAGACAGAATCTCTGTAGGCAAGGAGCCGCTGAATTGTAACCCTTGAGTTATCCCCTCCCCATTCATGTGCTCGTCCAATGAGAGGAGTTCTTTCAAACTTCCTCTGTAGTGACTGATCTTAGACTCTGATACCTGATTGGCTGATTGGTCCACAACAGCTCGCCCCCGCCCCCCACCCCCCAGAGCTTTCACCAGCAGACTTTCTGGACAAAGGAGCCCACCTGGATTTCTCTACCTAGCCCTTGTGCAGAAACCCAGACAAAGAACTTTAAATTCTGCATGGAGGCTAGGAGCCCGGAAATTCCTGCCTTTGAAACCGCACCCCTCACAGATGCGGGAAGAGTCCCTCAGTAACAGCATGGGTTGCTTGACTGACTATACTTACAGATCGTTCTTTATTATATGCTAAGGAAAGGGCAGATTATTGATGAATTTTCTTGGAAATAGGCTCCCGGAACTGAGGGTTCCTTTGCCTTTCAGACTATACAAGGTAACTTCTGGACATTGTCATGGCATTTGTAAACTCTCATGGCACTCGTAGGAGTGTCTTTAGCTAAGGAGCAGTGAGGATAACCAGAGGTTGCTTTTTCTTGCCATCTTGGTTTTGGTGAGTTTTGGCCAGCTTCTTTACCAGTGGGGTCTTCGTGACCTGTATCTTGTGAAATATGTCCTGCCAAATTCCTATTTCATAGGGTTTATCAGAGACTTACATACAGCGTGGTTTAGGAGCAGCGGGCTGGACAGGAAAACCATTGCCATTTGTAAAAAGCATGCAGCTTATATCTCGTTTTTACTTAGCAGCCTCCACCTAGCAACCTCCCTTTAGCCCAAAAGAAAGGACTTTGATCTCATGTACAGCCTGTGTTCCAAGGAATGGGCCAGGTCAGATGTCCTTCATAGATAAAGAATGAATCTCTGAGCTGGCCACTCCTGGATTTCTTAGCTGAAAACTCTGAATACACTTTCTTCTTAGATCATAGTGTGTTTCTCAGGGTATACGTGAGTTATTGCTGTCAGGTGTGTCTGCTCTACAATTACCTCCTCTGTGAAATGGGTAAGATAGTAATATCTCATTGGTTTATTGTAGGATTAAATAAAAGAATTTCTTTAAAGCTCTTAAAACTGTGTATATCATACAGTAAACCCTCAAAGTTTCATCAGAATGATGATGAAAAACATGCTGTAATTTCTCACATTCTCAAAAACAACTTACACACAATCTAGCAAAATCCTTTTATTTTTGTTTTCTCTCCTTTTAATATACAGGCTTACAAGGGTATTTTATTACCATTTTCCACCTGTTATTTATTCCTTAGTTGCTGTCCCTGCCATTCTCCAAGGTATGTTCCCACCAGTAATAACACTGTGGAGACACTCTTGACCTCCTGAAGTTTCACACACACACACACACACACACACACACATCACCGATATGAAGCAGATTGATTAACAGGAGAAAAGACAAAAGCATTTATTTAACATGTATTCACAAGAGCCTTCAGTGAAGACCCAACTTCCCAATACATAACAGAAGCTAATTTACCATCTTGAAATTACAGAAAAAATGTGGACTCAGATGTGTCCAAAAACCAGGTTTTAGTGGCAAGACAGTAGGAGGAAGAAAGGAAGAGGCTTTGCTAGCAAAGGTGACCTTGTAATGTAGATGAAGACTTCCTTTGAAAGAATAGAAGGTAAATGCTTCTTTTTAGACTTTTAAAGGTGTCAGACTCTCAATCTCTTCTGAGCCCAGAAGAGCACAGAGAGGGAAGGCATGGTTGCAGTAATGGAGATTCTCTACAGACGCAAATTTTCTCCACAAAGGACAGCTTTGCAAGGACACTTCTGTTTCACCAGCTCTGTGGTAGCCATCTCAAATGTCAAAGAAGTATATTTTGGGTTAAAATATTTTTATTTCCTTCTCCCACAATACATTTTTTAGACCAGTAAGATGAAGTCTGTTCAGACTTTATGTGATTGGAGACACTACTGAAATAACTAGACCTGATGATCTTTCCCTCCTTGAAACTATTTCCTTGATGTGCTAGATTACATTGCTGCTAATTCTTTCCACCTTCCTTGAATTGGATTGATATGGGGTTGCTAGCTGATTCCAATATGTGCACAGAATTAGACTATTGATCCAGATTTTTGCAGTATCCATCCCTCTTTTTTTTTTTTTTTTTTTTTTTTTTTTTTAATGAGCAGCAGCCAGAGATCACTGGTTGGTTCACAGAAATAAGCAGGGTTAGTCTAAATTTCAGAAAAAAATCCTAAAAACAACTTTGGAGATTAGAATCTAATAACAGGTATACCATAATTTTTGAAACATAGTTTTCTTTTCTCTTGCTGCTCTTTCATTTTTAGTAAAGACAAATCATGGAAGGACCAATTTGCTTTATGATACTTGGCCTGATTATTTGTATAAAGTGCAGTAAGAATATTATTTTTCACATAGGCATATTTGTTTACTTAGAGATGCAGTTTCTCTCTTGTTGCCCAGGCTGGAGTGCAATGACATGATCTGGGCTCACTGCAACCTCTGTCTCCCAGGTTCAAGTGATTCTCCTGCCTCAGCCTCCCAAGTAGCTGAATTACAGGCACCTGCCACCATGCCCGGCTAATTTTTTGTATCTTTAGTAGAGAACGAGTTTCACCATGTTGGCCAGGCTAGTCTTATTCCTGACCTCAGGTGATCCACCTGCCTCAGCTTCCCAAAGTGCTGGGATTACAGGTGTGAGTCACTGTGCCAGGCACCGCATAGGTTTTTATACTTGGCTTTGATGGAACAAGACAGTACAATGATTTTACAGTGCATTTCACTGCAAAGCAACCCAGATCCAATCACAGCAGGATTCTGTGATTAGTCCATTTATGATGGGAGTCTTATCTCTCAATGGGAGGTGGCGATATCTTCCAGGTGGCAAAGAGCATGCTTCTCGAAGCCAAATGTGCAGAGCCAAGTACCCCCTAAAACTGCCAATGGCCATTGCTAAAAGTATATTTCCTACCTAGTTAGTTATAATACACCAAAGTTCTCTCATAATGCAAAATAATTTCTGATACTCCCAAAAGTAGAAAATGCAAGAAAGCACAATGCAAAACAGAACAGAGCCTTAGATTTTGAGAGAGATTTATCCACTTTTAATTCCTGGAGTTCCATGAGGAAAACAGAGGTCTGTGGCATCTCTTCTGTTTTTCCCAAGGAGTCCCAGGCTATTAGAGCTTGAATATTGGCTTTTAATTAAGCTGACTTCTAACCGTAGTGCTCTCTAATAAATTTTTTAAGTCCTTCTACATTTCTACTACCTGATTTTAGCCAGGCCAAATGGTCAGTATTTCTGGTTTTAAACTTTGCCATAGCCAGGCACAGTGGCTAATGCCTGTAATCCCAGCACTTCAGGAGGCTGAGGCAGGTGGATCACTTGAGGTCAGGAGTTCGAGACTAGCCTGGCAAACATGGTCAAACCTTGTCTCTACTAAAAATATGAAAAATTAGCTGGTTGTGGTGGCAGGTGCTTGTAATCCCAGCTACTCAGGAGGCTGAGGCAGAATTGCTTGAACCTGGGAGGCGGAGGTTGCAGTGAGCCAAGATTGTGCCATTGCACTCCAGCCTGGACGACAAGAGTGAAACTCTATCTCAAAATTAATTAATTAAATAAATAAATAAATAAGAGCTTTGCCAAAAGTAGTGTCTCAGGTGAAACCAGTAAGCCTTAGCTACTAAGCCAGGCGTCCCCAAACTTTTTACACAGGGGGCCAGTTCACTGTCCCTCAGACCGTTGGAGGGCTTCCGCATGCTGTGCTCCTCTCGCTGACCACCAATGAAAGAGGTGCCCCTTCCTGAAGTGTGGCGGGGGGGCCGGATAAATGGCCTCAGGGGGCCACATGAGGCCCGCGGGCCGGGCCGTAGTTTGGGGATGCCTGTACTAAGCTATAGCATTAGGCATTTTCCATTGCTCTTTCCAGGAGGCACCTAGGGCAGCTAATTTTGAGCTTGCAAAGGCTTTTAACTGCTTGAGATAATTTTTAAGGCTTACTGACATGAGCCTCAAAATTCCTATTCCTTGGAAGGTGGAGACCAAAAGAAAGTAGTGCCATATGGTTACGAGGTCAAGCTCTCTAGAATATTTTTCAACATGTGGTCTCTGGGCAAGATGAAAGAGCAGACAGTTGCCCTGAGTAACAGAAAAGATAGAAAAGAGAAAGGAGAGAACGTGAGAAAAGCATTGCCTGCAGCAGGTCGGGGAAGGTAAGCAGCTCAGGGAGGCCAGAGGAAGACCCGCCCATTGCAGTGACACTTAATCATAAGTTCAGGCAGCTGCTTTTTGGTAGCAAAGAAATCTTTTCTAGCAGTCCCATCAGCTCTCCAGTTTCCCCTTTCGGGGAGAAAAACTCTCCATGTTTCGTGATCCTGTATATGCCTAATCCTGTCACCCACAGTCATTAGTACAGTGCAAGGCTGATTGATCCAAAGAGAAGGGCAGTTAATATCCCATAGTGCCAAACCCGTACTTAGCCAAGAGGAGTTTTACTGTCTTTTGTCTTTCCATGACCCTCTAAATCTTAGGCCTCTAACACCTGAAATCCTAGGAAGGTTTCTAACCTCCATAAGTTGTGCCTCAAACCCAAGTTCGGTCATGCGTCCTTGCCTTTTATTAAGATGGGCCTTTAACCCTCTCTGTCTTAGGAGAGACTCTAACTCCTGTCAATTGGGCTTCTAACCTAATCCCATCCTTTATCCAGGAACACCACCACTTACCCCAAATCAGCCAGTCAGTGCTGTGGTCTATTTCCTTGGGACCAGGGATCTCTTCAGTATCATCCTTTCATTGTTAGCCAGGAAGTTGTTACCAGAAGGGGATCTCCAACCAGACTCCAAGAGATGGTTCTTGGATTTCCCACAAGAAAGAATTCGTGGTTACTCCATAGAGTAAAGTTAATGCAAGTTTATTAAGAAATTACAGTAATCGCCGGGCACGGTGGCTCAAGCCTGTAATCCCAGCACTTTGGGAGGCCGAGGCGGGTGGATCACGAGGTCGAGAGATCGAGACCATCCTGGTCAACATAGTGAAACCCCGTCTCTACTAAAAATACAGAAAACTAGCTGGGCGTGGTGGCGTGTGCCTGTAATCCCAGCTACTCAGGAGGCTGAGGCAGGAGAATTGCCTGAACCCAGGAGGCGGAGGTTGCGGTGAGCCGAGATCGCGCCATTGCACTCCAGCCTGGGTAACAAGAGCGAAACTCCGTCTCAAAAAAAAAAAAAAGAAATTACAGTAATAAAGAATGGCTACTGCATAGGCAGAGCAGCAGCATGGGCTGCTTGACTAAGGATGCTTATAGTTATTTCTTGATTGTGTGCTAAACAAGGGGTGGTTTATTCATGAGTTTTCTAGGAACAAGTTGGGCAATTCCCAGAACTGAGGGTTCCTTCCCTTTTTAGACCATGTAGGGTAACTTCTTGACATTGCCATGGCATCTGTAAACTGTGATGGTGCTTGTGGGCGTGTCTTTTGGCAGTGCATTTTAATTAGCATAAAATGAGCAGTGAGGATGAACAGAGGTACTTTCATTGCCATCTTGGTTTTGGTGGGATTTGGTTGGCTTCTTTACCACAGCAAGTTCATTGTGATCTGTGTCTGTGCCAACCTCCTATCTTATCCTGTGACTTAGAATGCCTAACCTCCTGGGAATTCGGTTCAGTCCATCGCAGCCTTATTTTACCCAGTCCCCATTCAAGATAGAGTCGACTCTGGTTCAAATACCTTTGACAGTGTGACATTACAGTTCACTCTAGAATGGATAAAAATGACCCTGGGCTGGGTCATCTAACTTGCTTTGCCCATGGAAATGTTGACAATGGATATGTGCCAGTTTCAAGCTAAGGGCTTAACAAAGCAATATGTGCTGCTGTTTACACCCTTGAGTTCCTGTGATCAACAATGGAAAAAACATTTTAGAGGTAACTGCTGACCCTACATCCTGGGGCCCAGAATAAGGACATGAGGAGCAGACCTGAAACCAGCAAGAGGGCTGGGTTCATTCTGGTATAGCACGTGCAGACCACCTAGATCAGCTGATGTGCAGCCAATCTGAGGACTCCTGAGCATAAAACTAAATTTGCTTTGTGGTTAAGATTTTGAGTGAATAAACAGCAAAACAACTCCAATAAATATTCCTGGCTTTGTCAGTTATCTCTCTTACTTCTTAGTTCTTAATTTTCCTTCTTCTTAGTATCCTTTTTTGGAGTTACTTCCCTCCACACATCCTAAAAATATTTTTGACCCTGAGAATTTTTACTTTTTAAATTACCCAGGGCAATTTCAATTACTGTTACCTTTAAAACTTCCACCTATGATGTGATGAGTCAAGGTCTTTATCACCAGTCCTGCTCTTAGAGACTTCAGGCTCTTGCCTGGTGTTGTAAACTGGGTATATATCCCCCTGGATAACTGATGGGAGTCTTAAATTAAAGACTTCCACAGCCAAACATATATTCCCCCCACGCTCTTAAACTTGGTTTTTTTTTTGTTTTTTTTTTCCAAGGAATCAACCCCAGAAGCAAACACCAAGCTCTGTCCTGCTGTGGGGCCTTTTTTGTCATTCCTATTCCTTCTTCCTAGAGAATACTACAGCTACCGCTTAAGTAGCTCATTGTCACACATCAAACCTCAGCTCAGAAAATACTTCCTGAAAGAGTCCTTTGTTGACCACCCTGAGTGAAGGTGCTTCCTCTACTCAGTTTATTGGCTGTTTTTAAAATTATATTTCTTTATAGTATTTAAAAGCATTAATCATTTATTTACTTATGTGATGATTTCCCCAACTAAAATGTAAACTTCATGAAGGCAGAGAAATTTTTGACCTATTGCCATATGCTTAGTTTCTAGCCTATGGATTAGCAAGAAATAGTTTCTCAATAAATATTTTATAATGAACAAATACACTTTTAAATTTTATTTTTGGACAAATGGCACTATCATTCTTCCAATTATCCATTCCAGAATTCTGAGAGCCATTCTTAAATTCTTATTCTTATTCTCTTTCATTACTCCCCACCATTCGATTGAGAGATCATGCTTGCCAGTCAATATGTCTCAGGTTCTAGAATATTACGTTCATCCCAGTGAGTTACAGAGCATGTACTTTGTTTGCCAACTTTTCTTTCAATTAAACTTCAAAGGGGTATAAGCAAGGAATACTGTGAGACACATGACAGTAAGTGAAAAAAATAGCTAAGATTGTAATTGACCTCTGTTTTACTGAAATATTGGTAATCTTGGCCAGTATACATATTTCGGTGGCACTTCGTCATGAAAAGGTGGGGGTCAACTAGAAAAGGCTAATGTGGCCTACCAGTAGGGAAGAGTAAAGTGAGGAAAGATTAAAAAGACGGAAAATCCCTCTGTCATCAAAGATCTGATTATGCTGCAATATTTAAAGGGTAAAAGGACCCTGTTGTTTTGTTTTGTTTTGTTTTGCTTTGTTTCTGGGATGGTGAGTGGCAGGGAGAATTTAAAATAATGACTAATGGCAACTGTCATGCCATGATGACTTCAGGTAATCATTGAAAAGATAGCATTGAGGAAAAGTCTAATCACTTTATGGGCAAGAGTCTTGAATGAGAGTAAAGAACTCTTCCTTAATTGACATCATTACATTACTCACCACCTTAAGGCAACAGGTAAGCAAGCCTTAAATTGTCAGTTGCTTTCATTTATTTCATTTGCCTTTGTTAATTTCTTTGGTGCATAATTCACCCAGGGCAGTACAGGGAATATATATTTTTTTAATTTTAGTTTGTTCTGTTACATGGCAGCTCCCAGAACTGACACTTTATAATAAAGACTATTGTAATGCCGTTGTGTTCTTACTTGTATTTTGATATTCTTATTAAGATTGGGAGAAAATAGCTGCTCTCTCTGTGTTTTCCTTTGCCTTATGAAGTGATACTTATTTTTGAAGTTCCTAAGAGATATTAGGTTTAGGTGGCAAGACTGGTTCTCTATGAATGTGAAATTCATGATAGATATGTTACTTTAAAAAATTATTGTTTATATTCTTGTTATTTCGCATAACAAATTCTCTTCAATCCCTCCATTTTTAAAATTTTTACCCCACATTTGCCAGCTTTCCTATTGGCTTGTGGGGATTTTTTATTCTAATGCTATCTGATGTTCAGGTCACTTCAGTTTCAATTATTACCGTTTTTCTTACTTTTTCTAAACCCAGCTATTAGAAATATGCTCTGCCCTGACCCATGATGCCCAAAACCTCTTCTCATTTCTGAGATATTTTGCTAAGATTTTTCCATCTTGCGTATGTGAAGTTCTAACATTTTTCCTGCAAAATAACCAGAAACCTTCAGCTCTTGTACCTGTCATCTTCCTTTAGCCTCAGCTTTTCTGGTCTTGCCACATTTTCTTTATATTCCAATTGTCTTTTGCCCTCCTTTTTGGGTCTCACTTCTTGCCACTTTCAGAAGTGGAACAGTTCCTCAATATGGTAACTATCCTTCTTGATCTCTTCCAGATGTCTCCTGAATTTGACTTCCTCCTGGCCCTGGACCTTTATTATTTCTAAGAACACTACCTCTGTGATTTGTGCCTTTTGAATCTTTCTTTCTAGCAAGCAGTTTAATTATCCTCTACTTAGGAAAATACAACAAGACACTGAAGAATAAATACTGGCTAATATTTATGAAGGTTTTATTATGTATTGGATCCTAATCTCAGTGAATTCTCATTTAATTCCCTCAAAAGTCCAGTGAAGTGACCATAGTATTATTTCTATTTGTGTTATGACCCAATGACACATGGCAAAAGATGGAGCCGAAAGAACAACTTTACTTCAGAAACAATTTTAGTTATAATGATCATAAACAGAATATGTGAAATTAACATTCAGAAAAAATAAACTTATCAGACATCATTTGAACTACCCAGAGTATTTCTATGGGAGACAGGAAGGGGTAGTGTAAATCCTTCAGTTTGGCGATGAATGAGAAAATATGTCAGCTTCTAAGGCAAATTTGGCTTAATTGAATAAGGATTTTCGATAACTGCTGTACAACTGTGGAATAGAGTCAGATGATGATGTCCAAGCCCTGCCATAAGACCTCTGAGATCAGGGCCCAGATTGAGATCTTTAGGGCACCTAAGCACTGCAGAGATCATTGTACCCATTTCTTTATGTGATCATTATTTCTAAATAATAGCTTAAAAATTAATCTAAGAACTTGTTTTAATCTTATTTTTTCCATGATGACTATTTGTTTCTTTAAAAAAAATCTTATTCTTGTAGAACATAAATGCCCACTCTTTTGGTGTTCCTGTGTTGAGTAATGCCTTGAATGTGTGTTAGGTCATACTATTAAGTAACTTGTTACTCTGTGAACAGCATAAAAGTAGTGAATCATGCAAGGCAAAATTGCTATTCTTAATAAGTTATAAATCCAACAACAATGTGATTTCTTGGAAATTCTGTCTAGATTGGATAGATTGAAGGCAGTTTCAGAGAAAGGTGATATTTCTCTTTCTTGGACTCCACTTTGGCCCATTACGTTTCCTAAAACAAAGAATGCCTCAAAAATAGGAGCAACTCCTGGTTCCTTGTAGGTACAGCCTCCAGGGGTTTTCATAGAAACAGACTAGAAAACCATGTGGTCCATGAGACAGCCATAGAGCAGACTCAAAAGTCACTGTCTAAACCAGGTGTGTTCAGTCTTTTTGGTTCCCTGGGCCACATTGAAAGAATTGTCTTGGGCTACACATAAAATACAATAATATTAACAATAACTAATGAAAAAAAAAAACACAACTCATAATATTTTAAGAAAGTTTAAGACTTTGTGTTGGCCCACTTTCAAAGCTGTCCTGGGCTGCACACAGCCTATGGGCCATGGGTTGGATGAGCTCACTTTAGACACACAGCTTCTGGTGAGTTTAAGAAGTTCTTGAACCTCTCTTGCCACACAAAAGTTTTAGTTTGTACAAGTGTGAACCAACTACTAGTGTCCTGGCAATGACCGATCCACACTGTCTGTCCTCTTCAAAGGTAAGCAAGCCCAATAGGGTAGACTTGGACTTCTTCTGAAGACAAAAAACTTGGTTTGTGCACGCCTTCTGTGTGCTTAGTCATTTTCTCAAAGAGAAGGGGCCTCAAATCTAAAAAGCTTATAAACCATTGTCCTATTTTTTCAGCCATTCACCCTAAAAAAGAAAAAAAAATTAGCTGCGCTGAACTAAAGAAAAACTGCTCCTTCTCATTTTAATTTAGCTGGTGAGATAGATCATTCTGAAGTTCTGTCTCTTATCTCTTATTCAGAATCTGTCCTAGAGGCTCAAAATAGAGACAAGATTCAGGACTTCTGTAGGATGCATTTTATCATCTAAATTTTAATAAGAAAGCACTGTTTTTCTGTAGCTCAGTCCACCTAATTGTGTTTTCAGGGTGAATGGCTGTAAATTTGAGGAAATGATGTCCCTACATTGCCTGTCTCCCCTCTTTATACTGCCTCAAAGAATCAGATGAAGTAGTCTCTGTTAAGCAGTAGAATTAAATTTAGGATAGTACACTGTTTTTTAGAAAAATCTAAACCTGTATTTAATTTTATTAGCAAGGGACCATGGGGAACCTTGATATGAAGCTCTCTGCATATTATGAAGCAGTTGCAATTTATGCTAAATACGCTTATGATAAATACCCAAGCTTCAATGAATTCTTCAAATCGTAGGTGCAATCAATTATTATAAATGATGTTCATAAGCTTGGAACTTATGTAATGCTCTCTATTGAGCCTGTTGCTCATATCCTGTGAGGTAGAAAATCTGTCACATGCAGTAAAATATCATTAGTTTATTCATTTCATACTTAATAAGAATCCTACTCAATGTAACTGATATTATTTGTTCCCCTAATATGTGATGTCAGAGTATGTTGCTATAGGGATTTAAAGATTTGTTAAAAAAAAAAAAAAAAAGAAAGTTTTGTTATCAAGGAGTTTAGGATTTAATCGTAGTTTTAGTCAACCACATGTATTCTTCCATGAAATGTAGAATGGATTGATTTTTTTTTTTTTTTTTTTGAGATGGAGTTTCGCTCTTGTTACCCAGGCTGGAGTGCAATGGCACGATCTCGGCTCACCGCAACCTCCGCCTCCTGGGTTCAGGCAATTCTCCTGCCTCAGCCTCCTGAGTAGCTGGGATTACAGGCACGTGCCACCATGCCCAGCTAATTTTTTGCATTTTTAGTAGAGACAGGGTTTCACCATGTTGACCAGGATGGTCTCGATCTCTCGACCTCGTGATCCACCCGCCTCGGCCTCCCAAAGTGCTGGGATTACAGGCTTGAGCCACCGCGCCCGGCCTGGATTGATATTTTTAGCACAAACAAGTGCTCTGAGGCTCAGAGGAATGTGAGATTATCTTTGAATGAAAGATCAAAGAATACTTCATGAAGAATTTGAAAATTGAAGCCAGATAAAATTTAGACTGGTGAAGGTAAGTACAGGAATAGAATGATTTTTTTCAGAGATGGACTCTCCCTTGTTGCCAGGCTGGAGTGTAGTGACCATGATCTTGGCTACAATCTCTGCCTCCCAGGTTCAAATGATTCTGAGGATGCTGCAAGAAAAATAAAGGTGATTTGAAGAGGGCATATGTTGGTAATCCAAGTGAATATTGATTACATAAAACAATAAAAATAATAACCTGTAGGATTTTGAGATGTATAAAATTAGCATGCTTGTTAACATCACAAAAGTAGAGAATTAATTGTTCTAAGTAGAGTTAATTGTTCCAAGTTTCTTGCATTCTCTCATGTGTTTTAATTCCTAGAATCTGAAAAATATTTTTATTTTTTTAATTGAAATAAAATTTATACATATTTATGGAGTGCATAGTGATGTTTTGATACATATTATATATGATGTAAAAATCCTAAATAAAACATTAGCTAGTCAAATACAATAATGCATCACCTAAGGAGAAGATATCAGACATTTATTAAGCCATAATAAAAACTAATAGTACTAGAATTATAATGTTACCAGACCTAAGAAAACAATATGAAACACCTCTTTTTTCAGACGTTTAGCAAAAGATAGGACAGCATTATGATCTCTGAGAGAAGGTAAACAAATAAGCCCTTCTATCTTACCTTTTTTAAAATCTGGAGACACTTTCCATACTATGGTGCAAAGAGAGTAAACCCAAGCAGAACACAAATGTTTCTT
This sequence comes from Saimiri boliviensis, assembly GCF_048565385.1. Lineage (NCBI taxonomy): Eukaryota > Metazoa > Chordata > Mammalia > Primates > Cebidae > Saimiri > Saimiri boliviensis. Next base: position 114,119,531 of record NC_133459.1, on the reverse strand, counting down.
TGACTTAAGGAGAAAGACATCAAGAGTTTAAAGAGGCTAAAATGATTAGGAAGAGTATATATCAGAGACTTCTGCTTCTCCTAATGATGGAAGGACAAGAGTTGGATTTACATTACCGTCTTAAACAATAAAAAGACTGGATAAAATAAAAACAACTGATTTGGACACTGGACAACGGGTAGCACATGGCTATAATACCTGAGAGAAGGCAGCTTCACAGAGAAAGAGGTCATGAGATCTGCATAGTGGTTTCTTTAAGTCTTGGACAGATTTTGATGGGTGTATGTACGGAGTGTGGCTCTGCAAGAGTGGAGAAAGAATCACTGGAAAGCAAACAACCATCAGAGTTCACACGATGCTGAGAAACTTTGCATTCCCGTTAGTCAATGTGGTCTTCAAAATACATGGAGATTTGAGTATGTTCCTTTGGTAATGGGGCTAAACTAGTACTATTTATTTCTTGAGACTGATCCAAACATAAAAGCAAGCACCCCAAATATTAAACTAATTTCTACTAAATTAAATGCAGTCAGAACAATATTGAACATTCATAAAGAGAATTTCAGGCTGGGTGCAATAGCTCATGTCTGTAATCCCAGCACTTTGGGAGGCCGAGGTGGGCAGATCACAAGGTCAAGAGATCGAGACCATCCTAGCCAACATAGTGAAACTCCATGTCTACTAAAATATAATAATTAGCTGAGCGTGGTGGCACACATCTGCAGTCCCAGCTACTTGGGAGGCTGAGGCAGGAGAATTGCTTGAACCCAGGAGGTGGAGGTTGCAGTCAGCCGAGATCGTGCTGTGCTGCTGCACTCCAGCCTTGCACCTGGTGACAGAGTGAGACTCTGTCTCAAAAAAAAAAAAAAAAAAAAGAATTCCAGCAGGTATATATAAAATCAACTATATTCATTATCCAAATAATATCAGGCATGCAAAGAAGTGCAAAACCATGACCCATAAACAGGAGAAATACCAATCAATAGAAACAGATACAGGAATAAGGAAAAGAATTAAATCAGCAGGCAACTTATTAAGTTTCTTGTGCTTAAGAATGATGTAAAAGTGGAACATAATGAGGAGAGAAATAGAGTATACAAAAAGATCTAATGGAAATGCTAGATAAAAAATGCAACATAAAAATATATACTCAACAGGATAATAACAAATTAGACGATAGAGAACAGAGAGTGAACTTAAAGGTATAGCAAAAAAAACCTTACACAAATTAAGCACATATGAAAAATATCCTGGAAAAAGGAGCTCTGGTGATTAGTAGAACAATATCAAGCAATCTAACATAAATGTCATTAGATTCCCAGAAGAGAAGGAGATACGGGAAAGATAAGGTTCTGCCAAAGGTTATCTGAAGAAATTATGGTTAACATTTTCCAAATTTCAAGAAAAGTGTAAAATTATAGATTCACCAAGTAATGTAGATGATGGATTGATGGATGCAGCAAACCACCAAGGCACATATATACCTATGTAACAAACCTGCACATTCTGCACATGTATCTCAGAACTTAAAGTGTAATATAAATAAATAAATAAATAATAGAAAACAAAGGAAATCACACTATGGTACATTAAAATAATTTGCAATAAACACTGGTAGTGAAAGTTTTTTTAAAGAAGCCAGAGGAAAACAGGAACATTACTTACAGAAGAACAGAGGTAACAATCACATTTGATTTTTAGTCAGACTCTATGTAAGCCAGAAGACAAAGGTAAAAAAGAAAGTATTAAAAAAACAAAAAAGTGTAGAGGGCGAAAGCCTATTAATCTAGAATGTAATAGATAAAATATCTTTCAAAAAATGAGATGCAATAAAAACACTTTTAGTCAAAAGGTGAAATAATTCATTAGCAGCAAACCTGTATTACAAGATGTAGAAAGGAATCTTACCAGATAAAACAAAAAAATTTCAGATAAAAACTTGAATCTTCATAAAAGAATAAATATCTTCAAAAATGTTATGTACATGTAAATTTAAATATGTGGATATGTTACTATTTTTAATTTTGTAAAAAGATAACTGACAATTTAAATTAAAAATCATAACATTAAATGGGGTTTATAAAATATGTAGAAGTAAAATGTATGATGATAATAGAACAAAGAATAGGAGAGAGAAAATAGAAGTATATTGTTATAAAGTTTATACACTAAACATGAAGTACTATAATATGTCAAGGAGACTTTGATAACCTAAAGATATATATTGTATAACTTAAGAGTAATCACTAAATGTAAAACAAAGAAATATGGGTAATAAACCAATAGTCAAGATAGAAGAGAGTCATAAAAATGTAGTCAATTTAAGATTAGCCAGGCAGGAACTATAATGCCAGCACTTTGAAAGGCCAAGGTGGGTGGATCACCTGAGGTCAGGAGTTCAAGACTAGCCTGGGCAACATGGCAAAACCCAGTCTCTACTAAAAATACAAAAATGAGCTAGGTGCGGTGGTGCACGCCTATAGTCCCAGCTATTTAGGAGGCTGAGGCAGGAGAATTGCTTGCTTGAACTTGAGAGCCAGAGGTTACAGTGAGTGATGATTGCACCACTGCACTCTAGCCTGGGCAACAGAGTGAGACTCTGTCTCAAAAAAGAAAAAAGCCAATAAAAGAGAAAAAGATAAATAAAAACAGATTAATTGGAGGGGAAAAATAGCAAGAGCTTAGACTTAAACCCAACCATATGGATAACTGTATTAAATATAAATGGTCTAAACATTTTCACTGAAAGGCAAAGATTGCAAGACTGGATTAAAAAGTAAGACAACTATTGGCTATCTATAACACATTGACTTTAAATATAAATATGCAAATAGATTAAAATGAAAAGGGTGGAATAAGTCTCTACCATGAACCCCAATCAAAAGAAAGCTGAAATGGATATATTAGTATTACACGAAATAGACTTTAGAACAAACAACATTATCAGGAATACAGAGAGATATTTTAGCTTGTTAAAGGAATTGATTCATCAGAAGGACATAATAAAAAATATGTATGCATTTGATGATAGAACTAAAAATTACCTGAAGTTAAAACTGATAGAACATAAGAGTGAAATAGACAAATCTACGACTATGATTAACAGAAAAACTTCTCTCAGTTATCAATTAAAAATTTATATAGAAAAGTAGTAAGTATAAAGACTTGAAAAAGCACCATAAATATACTTAATTGACATATATAGACTACTCCACAAAACAACAGCAAAATATGTCTTTTAAGTACACATGGATCACTCATCAAGATAGATATTTACCATAAAAATATCTGAATAAATTTCAAATGATTGAAATCATAAAACATTTATTCTCTAAGGGCAACAGATTTTAAATGGAAATCAGCAATAGAAAGATATCTAGAAAACAACCCAACATGGGAAAAGCAAATAAGAAACTTTTAAATAACTCATGGACTTAAAAATATATCACAATAGAAATATATGAAATTGACTGAAAACACAAACAAAATATATTAAAATATACAGAAAGCAACTAACTCAAGATTGATTGTTCAAGCTATTCTGTGCATTGTAGGATATTTTGTAGCATCCCTCATCCTTATCCACTAGATGCCAGTAGCACTCTCTTCTCCTGTTGTGACATCCAAAATCTCTCTAGACATTACCAAACGTCCCTTAAAAGGCAAAATTACCCCAATTGAGGATCATTGAGCAAAGGTACTGCTTAGAGAAAAATTATACCATTAAATGCTGATACTTGAAAAGAAAAAAGGTTTAAATGCTGTAAGTTCTCATGTTAAGAAACCAAAAATTTAGCACATTTACCTTTGACTAAGAAGAAAGGAAATAATGACAAGAGAATAAATTAGACACCTAGGAAATCAATTACAGTTCTTTATAATGACAATTAATATTTGTGTTATTTGCATAAATAGCATTAAAATATACTAAAGAGATACTAATATACTAATTAGTATACTAATATACTAAACAGCACAGAGGGAAAAATTTTATAAATTATGTACAAGGACTGAACACTGAAAACCAAAAAATATTGCTGAGAAGTTAAGAAAGACCTAAATCCAGGGATTGCTATATCATGTTCATGATTGAAAGATGCAATATTGATTGTCAAGATACCATTTTTCTGCCAATTGATTCACAGATTCACTGCAACCCCAATCAAATTGAGGAAAAGTTTTAATTTTTTGTTAAGAGGCAAGCTTTTTCAAAATTTAGATGGAAATGTAAAGCACCTAGAATAGGTAATACAGTTTTTAAAAAGATCAAAGTTGAAGAATTACATCTGTTGACTTCAAGACATTTGAAAAGCTACCATAACCAAGACAATGTTATATCACTGCAAAGATAGACAAAACTTAATGATTTGACTAATCTGGCATTTATAGAACACAACCTAAACACAACTTTCAGCAATGTAATAAATAATAGCAGAAAAAAACATTTCTCTTCCATGTGAACATGGTGCTTACACCAAGATAGAGCATATACTGGGTAATACAATTCTTAATATATTTAAAATAATTGAGATTAGAGATAATATATTCTTTGACAAAAAAAGAAGCAAATTAGGACCCAATAACAACAAATTATCCCCCAAATTCTTCATTATTTATAAAATAATCACTTCTAACTACCTTGTCTGATAAAAAGAACATAAAAAGGACAATTGAAAACTATTTTTAATCAGATGATTATACAAATACATCAAATTTGTAGGATATACCTAAAACAATTGCTAGATGGAAATGTGTAGCTTTAAATACTATATTAGCAAATAAGATCAAAACTCAATTATCTAAGCTTTTGCCTTAAAAATCTTAGAAAAAAATGTCCAAATTAAACCCAAAGTAGAAGAATTATAATTTAATAATGATAACTAATAAATTTGATTAAATAGAATATGAGTAAACAGAGAGGAAAATTACTAAAACCAAAAGCTAGTTTATTAGAAAGAGCAATAAATTGACAATTTACTATGCAGACAAATCAAGACGAGGAAGAAAATGTGAATTGCTAATATCAAGAATTACAGAGTAGGTATCACTATAGATTCTATAGGTACCAAGGGAAAATAAGGGAATACTATGAACATTTGTATTTTCACAATTTAGATAAAATAAATGAATTGCTCGTAAGATTCCAATTACGAAAACAGACCCACAACTAAAAACCTGGCAGTCTATATTTATTAAACAAAATAAGTTTTTAATTAAAGCTTTCCCAAAAAGAAAACCCTAAACCATAAAATTACATCTGTTGACTTCAAGACATTTGAAAAGCTACCATAACCAAGACAATGTTATGTCACTGCCAAGATAGACAAAACTTTTATAACATACAATTATTTTAAATAAATATATTTTAAATATTTATATTTAAATAAATATATTTAAATAAATATGTTTTAAATAAAATAACATACAATTATTTTAAAATAAAGCTTTCAATAAATTCATAGCAAAAAACATCTCTGCAGTACAGTTATACAATCCAAAAGGGTCATCAATGGAACAACTACAGCTAAAATCATGTTTAAAGGTGAAAGATCAAAGGCTTTTGCTACCAAGATTGGGAACAAAGTAATGCTGTCTAAACTCATTCATCACCTCTATTTAACATTGTTCTGGATATAATATCCAGTGCATTTAAATTTTTAAAAAGAAGTCAAATGACAAGAAAAAAATAAAAGCCACTCAAATTGGAAATGAAGCAGTAAATTTCTCTTTTTGTGTAGGTGCCATGATCAAGCTTATATTAAATTCTAAGGTGTAGAATTTAACATATAAAAATATAATTAGTAAAATATATTTTACATGTATGTATATTATATACACACAAATATAATTGAATTTTATTATTTAGTAATTGAATAAAAACTCATGTATGTGTATGTGATATATGTACATATAACATATTCATATCCTGCTAATATCTCTATATATACACATGCATACACACTGAATTTAGCAAAGTTGTACACTACAAGGTCAATATACAAAAATAAATTTTATTTCATTATATGTTATATTTTATATAATTTCAAAAAAATAGAACATAAAATTTAAAAATCTTTACAATAGTTCCAAGTTAAAGCAAATATATTGAAGACTTCTTCACTGAAACCTATAAAACATTATAAGGAGAAACTATAGAAGACTTAAAAAAATCAAGAGTTATGCCATGACGATCAATTACAACACTCAGTATTGTTGTCAGTTCTTCCTAAATTAACGTATAGATTCAATGCATTGCCATACAAAATTCCAATAGACTTTTTTGTGTGTGGATTGATAATACAATCCTAAGATTTACAGAGAAATGAAAATGACATAATATACAGAGCAATTTTTTAAAAAAGAAAGTTGGAGGAGTTGTAGTACCTGGTGCTGACTCAAAACTTACTGTAAAACTACAAATTCAAGGCATCGTGGTATGGGTACAAGGATAAACATATAGATAAATGGAACAGAATAGAGAGTTCAGTAATTACCCATATATATATATAATTTTTTACTAAAATGCCAAAATATTTTAATATTAAAAAATTTTAAAAAGTCATCACTGTATATTTGTATAAAAGTGAATCTCAATTCTTATTCCATATTTTACAAAATTAAGTAAAATTGAATCAACTTAAAGTAGAATACCATTAGAACGTAGCAGAAAATCTTCATGACTTTGCGATTGATAAAGATTTCTTGGAAATTACTAGCCATAAAAGAAAAATATTAAATTAGACTTCATCAAAATTGAAAATTGAAATTTTGCTACATCCATAAAATGGATATACTACTCAGCAAAAAAAGCATTTCCAGTAAATGAAGACTCCCATAAAAGTGAACATACTATCTGATTCAATTTATATAAAATTCTGAAACAGGCAAAATTAATGTATAGTACAGGGCAGATTTTTTGTATCCTGGTTTAGAAGTAGGGATAAAATGACTGCAAAGAGATACATGCAATCTTTTTGGAGATAGAAATGATTGGGTCCTAACTTAGATAGTGGTTACGTGGGTGTATACATGTGTCAGAACTTACTTTACCTGTGCTTAAAATTGATGCACTTCACTGTATATAACTTTCATCTCAAAAACTGATTTAAAGAGAAAAATATATTATGCTGCAGTAAAGTTTATTATAAAATGAAATGGTTAATATTAGATAGTATATCAATTTCTGATGAAACATGTCTTTAACCAGAAATAGAAGGGAATGTCCTTAACTTTATCAAGTGATAAAGGTGACTTAAACCTAAACCAAGCTTATCCAACCCACAGCCCGCAGGCTGTATGCAGCCCAGAATGGCTTTGTATGATGCAGCCCAGCACAAATTTGTAAACTTCCTTAAAACATTATGAGATTTATGCAGAGACCTTTTTTTTTTTTTTTTTTTTTTTTTTAGCTCGTCAGCTATCATTAGTGTTAGTGTATTTTATGTGTGACCCAAGACAATTCTTCTTCTTCCATTGTGGCCCAGAGAAGCCCAAAGATTGGACACCCCTGACCTAAACCTGTATGAAATACCATATTTAATCAAGAAACTCTCGAGATTTTTCCAAGGCTAAGATCAAGACAACGATGCTTACCATCACTGCTATTTTTCATGCAATAATGAAGATCCCGGCCAATTTTGTAATTAGGAAAAAAGAAAAGAAAAGTTAAATAATTGAAAAGGAAGGGATAAACTGTCATTATTTACATATAATATGTTCATCAATAATTTAAAAAATTTAGAGACAATGAACAATCCAATTATTCTATCTAATTAGAGAGTTCAGCAAATGTGCTGCATAAAATAGCTTAAAGAAATTAGTACTATATCTCTATGGCAGGGGTCAAGAAACTAATGCCTACTAGCCAAATCTAGCTGTCATCTTTTTTTATAAATAAACTTTTATTGGAATATAGCCATGTTCACTTGTTTACGTATTGTCTAGGGTTGCTTTATTGCTAATACGGCATAAGAGAATAGTTACAATAGAGATGGGCTGGCTCGAACAGCCCCAAATTATTCACTATCTGTTCCTTTACAGAAAAATTTTACCAACCCTGGTTCTATAACATCAATTAGAATTGATGTTTTAAGTAATCAATTAGAAAATATAATAAAAGATAAGATACAATTTACAAAAGTAACAAAAATTACATTTTATGTTATATATCTATAAATTAACCTAACAGAGAATGAGCCACACGTTCATAGAGATAATTAATATCTTTGTTAAGAATTTAAAACATCTAATTAAATGGTATGATATTGCATATCTACAGATAAGGCAACTTATTATTATAAAATACAATTCTTCTTTAAAATCACCTATAAACTCGAGGCAATCCCAATCAGAATTACAGCTGAATTTTTTTTTAAGAGCTTGGCAAACACCTTTTAAGCTTTAAATGAGAGATTAGAGAACAATAAAAAAGAAAAGGGAAAAGAGGTTTCCTACTTTTCAGATATTTAAATATCTGAATTTTGAGTACAAACCTCAAAATTATTTAGTACAAAAAATACGGTGTTCTAGGAGAAATAAATAGACCAAGTGAGCAGAACTCAGAAGAAGGCCCATTTATATATGAAAAAATAATTAATGTTAGTAAATTTAGCACCGCAAGTGGATAAATGTGACATTTAGTAAAGAGTGTTTGGAAACTGCTTACTATTTGGAAAACAAATATACCTGGATGACTAATTAACATTGAATACAAAAGTGGAGTTCTGATGTAGTAGACATTGACAAGGTAGATTACAATACTACTGGAAGAAATGGATGAAAGTTATCTTGTAATTTGGGGCATAGGTGGAGAAAGTCTTAAAATCCCCAAAGCACAAATCAAGATACAAATACAAGAATGAGTTTGACTAAATGAAATTAACTATGTATATAGTACATAGTATATACACGGAATTCCTAAAAATCACAACAGAGAACAGAAACCGAATTTGATATGTGAGAAGGCTTTATATTTATAATACACACAAAGGTAAGTCCCAAACGAACCATAAATATCTTGAGATATTCAAACTCATCAGTAATTGGATGAATCAAATATAAATAAAATAATAATTGACATCTGTGAGATAAACAAAGAAATTAGTACTGTTTTTAAGAGACAGAGTCTTGCTCTGTCACACTGGCTGGAGGGCAGCAGCACCATCATAGCTCACTGCAGTCTCAAACTCCTGAGCTCAGGCTCTCTTTCTGTCCCAGTCTGCTGAGTAGCTAGGACCAATGGTGCAAACCAACATTCCCTGATAATTTATTTCTTCATTTTTGGTGTGTGGAGACGGTGGTTCACTGTGTTGCCCAGGCTGGTCTCAATCTCCTGCCTTCCAGTAATCCTCCCACCTGAACCTCTCAAAGCACCGGGATTACAGGCATGAGACACTATGCCTGATGAGAAATTATTACTAAAACCAAATTTGTAGCAATTATGGAGAGATAGGAGCACTCAGGCACGTCTGGAGAGATTGTAGCTGTTCAAAAAAAATGATTTTCAGTGTTTATGAAATTAAGTACATCTATAAACTTAATTATGAGTATATCTGTACTAAGTGTATATTCATACTTACTGTGTATATGGACATCTTGATTATGGGGTATTTGTCCTTCACTGACCACTCTGAATATATTTCCCACATTTACTGTATATGTTTTCATCCTTCATGGATATATGTATCTCTCTGTTTCCTTACTGTGCATGTATATGTGTTTATTAGTGTATATTCATGCTTATGTCATGTGTTCATTCTTGCTGCATTATATGTGCATACTTTTGAGTGTGACTCAGGAAGTCCACTCCTGTAATATGTTCTAGAGAAATTCTCTCATAGGTTCATAAGCAGACTTGCATGAGGTCATTATATCATCATGCGAGGTGGCAAGGAGTAGAAGACAATCTAATGAGAGAATAGATTAGAAAATGTGGTAGATCCGGCCAGGCGCAGTGGCTCACGCCTATAATCCCAGCACTTTGAGAGGCCAAGATGGGTGGATCACAAGGTCAAGAGATCGAGGCCATCCTGGTCAACATGATGAAACCCTGTCTCTACTAAAAATACAAAAATTAGCTGGGCATGGTGGCGCGTGCCTGTAATCCCAGCTTCTTGGGAGGCTGAGGCAGGAGAATTGCTTGAACCCAGGAGGCTGAGGTTGCGGTGAGCCAAGATCGCGCCATTGCACTCCAGCCTGGGTAACAAGAGCGAAACTCCATCTCAAAAAAAAAAAAAAAAAAAAAAAAAAAGGAAATGTGATAGATCCACACCTCAGAATCCAATACAATACTTCACTTTAATAGTATCATGGATAATTTAAAAAATTCACTGGGGAAAAAAAAATAAGAAACAGAGCAATACTGTTTATGTAAATTCAAAACACATACACAAAAACACTTCCCATTTTAAAAGGAAATGTGAATGTTTAAGGATATATCTAAATGCATTATAGTAGGTATTTGGTGGAGTACAGGAGTTAAATGGGAATCACCATGTAGGGTGAAGTGAGAAGAGAGTAAAACAAGGGCAGGGCCTTGCAGCAACAAAACAACTGTGCTCATATATGCAAATGCCCTGAATAGGAAATAAGGTGAATGAACCCCCTAAATTTATAACTTGTGGTAGCTCTGATCATGAGGAATATGACTAACAACGTTTTCTAACTTGCCCAATGTGGGAATAGAAATCAAAGATGAAAGAGAGAATGTCAGATTGAATTTATAAAGCTTAGACATGTATAACTAGCATACATTGAGCATAGATGGGTACATATTACAATGGTTTCTTAAGGTATTTTAGCACATCTTTACTAAAAATTATATGAGATAATTCAACAAATACCAACTAAATATTTTTTGTATTTATTTCAAATTGATTCTCATAATTCTAATATGATTTAAATATAGTTTTCCCAAATTATAGTAAATACACTTTGCAAAGTCATTCTTTCTAGATGGAATTAAATTACTTACCTTGGTAATGGAGAGTCACTGGAAGGATGTAAATGAGTTGTTAACATGGCACTTCATTGCCGCAATAATTTAGAGCCACTAGCTAGCTTGATGTGTCTGCAATAAATGTTTTATTATTTAGGAAAAATACACTATACAAGTTGCAATGTGCCATGCTCATTCATGCTGTAAATCAACAAAGATCAGCAGACTGAATAGAAAAATGAAAAGCTTATTTAGAAACTGACATAAGCTTTCAGATGAGCAGGGATGGTTGAAGTTAACTGCATTCATTTTTCTTTGCTTGTCATATTTGCCACTTGAATTTCACTGCTAAAGATAGAAGATAGTTTTGCTTTATGAAATTATATCCACAGAAACAGTGTTTGCATTTATATAGATATAGTCATAATAAAGTAGAATATAAAGAAGCCACACTAAAGTGATAGTAGCCCCAAATTTATGAAGTGTGGGATGGAGTTTGCTACTCCACAACTCTAGACTCAGGGAAATTGTTCTATGGCGATCAAGGCTCGATGTTAGAAACCATGGCATGTCTGGGAACTGTATAGTAATTGCCAGACAATACTATAAAGCACCATAAAGTCTAGCATTTGTAAAGCACCTGGCAATGTTTCTTTTATTTACATTATTTTCATTTTGACAAACTCAAGATCCTAGAAAAATTATCACTTGGTTCTTAAACCAAGTAATACCAGTTGAGAGATCAACATAGACCAATGAAGTGTGGCCTTCACTGTGAGAACTCCCCACGCTTACTCTGGTCACCTAGAAAGTTCCAAAGTCAGCTATAGGCGAGGTCTTCAGTGTTGAAACAGAGAAGTGTGGCATCTGGGCTGTTGTCCCACCTTGTGCCCTGGAAAGTGTCCTGGGCTACTGAATGCCACGTTCTTTTGTATAAAAGGGGTATAGGTAATTGACACCCACGCATCTTAGTGTTACTTTCATAATAATATCATTTATCTGTACTATATAATGATCTTTTCTATTTAAAGTTTGTTAGGGAATTAGTGAGGTGTTAACTACCAACTTGAGATTAACTCTTCCTGGAGGTAGATTTGTCACAGATGTCAGAGACATAAGCCCAAGTTAAGAAGAAGAAAAAAGTTATATTATTGATTTATTTATTTATGATGATAAAATAATCAGAGTCCTAGAAAGGGGAACATGTAAGTTATAATGTAGCTAGATGTAGTAAGATGGGAAATGGGTACTTGGCAGTAAACAGCTATAGAATGAGTTTCCATGAGGTTGAGCTTGTGGAAATCCTGGGAAGAGTCCCAGAGGTCATGAGGAGGTGAGAAAGGCTATCGAGGAAATGCCAATGATAAGAAAATGCAGCAGCAGAGCTGAAGATACATTTTGGGGAAAGGGGAGTGTAACTTATACATAGTGAAATTCAAGTCTTAAAATTATAATTCAATATATGTTGACAAATATATATTCACCGAATTCATACCTCTGACAAGATCCACATTTTTATCACCCTAAGAAGCTCTCTGTACCTCTTTCCAAATAAAATTACCTCCTACCACAGGCAACCAGTGCTATACATTCTATCATCATAGATTACTTTTGTTTTTGAACTTGATATCAATAGAGACGCGCATTATATACTCTCATGTCCCACTTCTTTCACTCATACTGTTTTTGAGATTCATCCTTGCTGTAGCAAGTATCAATAATTCATCCTTTTGTATTCTAAGAAAGTTTTCTATTGTGTGTATATATATGTGTGTGTGTGTGTGTGTGTGTATGCATATATAGAGAGTTCAATCTGTTTACTGTTTCTTCAGTTGATTAATTATTGAATTGTTTCCATTCTTTATATTATGAATAATACTGTATGAACATTCATAGACAAATCTTCATGTGGACATATTTTTTTTAAACTTCTCTGGGATAAATACCTAAGAGTAGAATACATTTAACTTTATAAGAAGCTGCCAAACGATTTCTCAAAGTGAGTTTACTGTTTTATAATCTCAACAACATTAGAGGAGAGTTCTGATTGCTTCACATCCTCATCAACACTTGGTGTTGTCAGTTAAAACTATACATTTTAAATTAAAAACAATTTGAGACAGAAATAACTGAAAGTTTTAAACAATGTGTAATGTTAACATTATGCTAGTAGAGGAAAAAACATTATTACATGCTATAAATTAGAAGCATGCCCTACAAAATTAGTATTCATCTTACAGTGAAATGATTTCATTAGCATTCATCATTACCTTCTTTTGATAACCCAGTGTGTATTTTTCCATTACCTCAATAAAATATCATTGATATTAGCTTGCTAAGATGAATACCAGCTGTTTTAAGATGCGGAACTGTAAGTGTATTTGGAATTAATATAGAGCCCGAAAAACCCTACCATAATCGAGTATTTGTTGCACTTAATTTCTTAGATCTTGCAAGAAGTCTGGCGATGTGAAAATCTAAGTGATAAAAATATCCTGCAATCATGAAATAATTTATTCTTCTTGAACTCTAGTTTTCCTTTTTGAAACTAGAAATGATATTAAAGAGAGTGTTGCAGGGAGAGAGAGAGATATTAATTTGGGTAGTCTATGCAGGGCAAAATAAAGTCTGTGATCGTTCTGAAATATTATACTAAATTTTGTTAGTATAGTATATCAGATTTTGTGTGTGAATGAGGAAGGAGTTTATGTGGCAGTATCTTAGGAGGGCATGCTACCATCTTGGTATTTTTTGGATGTGTCTACTAAAAGAAGCTCTGATTGCTCTTGGCAATTAACTTATTCGGCTCTGTTCAGCTGCTTCAAACCTCTGCTACTGGAAACAGTTTTGGGTGTGCACCAGCAAATAGTTCTTTTTTATTTCATATGATTTTCATCAAAAAATTTTGCAACTCATTCCTTATGAACAGAGTAGACTTAACTCTGTCAGCCCAAAACAGATGAAGCTGTTAGTGCTTATCGGGAAAAAGAAAAAGCATTGCTTTCTATCTCTACTTTGACGATAAAAGGAAGTCTTCCCGCTACAACTATTTTGTGAAAATAAAGTTGAATGCCTAAACATACAACAGAGAACACTTACAGGTAAGGTTTATGAACCATGACTAACCTTGTCTCTGTGCATTTTAGCACATCTTCCCAAGATGACCCAACGTTCATGCTGCCCCAGTTTAATCTAAAATTAACCTTCATGATGCCATTTCCTGTGTGGTGCCTGCCTTTGAGTGGTGTCATTGTCACGCAGTGATTTGGTTCACTAGTTCACGGCGTTCATTTGGACAAGTTACCACTAATGTGTCTATACTTCAGTATTCTCAGCTGTGAAGGAGAAATGACCCTGTTAACAGCATGCTTCCCTAAGGTGCTGTGATGGACAGCCAATACAATTATTGCAACACATTTTACCCTGATGCAAAAAAAGGAGTTTTATGGGAAAGTTATATGACCTTCTTTCTGGCATTACATAATGGTTTAGAGAGCTTGTATACTGCTTTATAAAAGCATTTATTTAGAAAATGCCTTGACAACCTTAAACAACTAGTGTTTAACAGTATAAAATATTAAGACTACTTTTATTACTTTTGCTATCATCAATTATTATTATTATTCTTACTGCTGAAAATGTGAAGGAAGATCCACAATTGTGGACATAATGGGATTTTCAAAAGTATAGTGAATCAGCTGAGCCATCATACATTATTAAGGTCCTCCCATTATCCCAGCCATCCTGAAATCAGTACAGGTGTGTATGATAGATGTGAGAATAATATCTGAAAATTTTCTTATCCACACAAGAATAAAAAACAAGTAAGTGCAAGTTATGAATTGGATGTCAGCCTAAGACACCTTCGGTGGCTTGGTTAGACTCCAGTAACCCTACTGATAGAGCAACGTGATGCTGTTGTCCAAAGTACAACTATACTTTGATTAACTAGAAAACAACTAAAATTGAAACCTCTGGTAAGTTGACTTTACCAACAGTAACTTTTAAAGCAAAAATAAAGGTATACTTTTTAAAATAAAAATAAAAAGCAAGAGTTTCAAAAAAATTAAGTGAATAAACAAATAAATCCAAGTTCTAGAGAACCTGGAAAGAAAGCCACTTGATAATATCAATTGATGCTAAATTAGAATTCTGGGAACTCTACCCACCATGAGGCTATATCAGATGCTTTATAGACATTAGCCATAATTCTCACAGGAAGACTTTTATAGTGCAATGCTGATTCAAAAGGTTAAAACTTATTTATGTCATTGGTAAGTTACCAAGTGTGGGTTCAAACCCAGCTCCAACTTAACGTTTTTCACAGCAGTAGCAGCATGCCTCATTAGAACTTGAGTTCAGAAGAACCTGATGTAAATTACAAGAAAAATAACTTACCTACTCAGATAAATTAGTTTGAACAAAATTAATGCGTATTCTGGAGTACTCTGTGGTTTTTCTTTTTGGTAGGACATTTCAAAAAATTTAATAATATGCTTTATGACATTATAAGAGGTGGCTGTACTAGCAACACTACCCAAATGTAAGTAATTATAGAGCACTTATTTGGAGGGTTTCAGGGAAAGGGATTTTGCAGGACCAGCATATCACTGAAATGTCACTGCATCCACTTCTACCTGCTTTTGCAAACTAAACTTTATGCTCAAAGTGATTAATCTGAGCAATGAAAAATTCACTAGTTGTAAAAATGTACTTAAAATGCATTGCCTATAATGTATTTCATAAGGAAGGGAAAGATTCTTAGGTATCTAAGGAAGATTTTGTGAAAACTTGAAACAGAAGATTTTTTGTTGTATCCAAGCAAGTTATAGAAGAAACGCCACACTCTGAGTTTCAAATTAAGAGTCCTTTATTGCCAGAGCCGCAGAGATGACTAATGCTCAAAATTCTCTCAGCCCGGAGAAAGGGGCTTGATTTCCCTTTATACCTTGATTTAGGTAGGGGAGGGGGAGCCTAGCTGAAGTGGAATTTTACAGAAGCAGAACTAGGAAGTTAGATGAGGAAGCTGGTAACCAGGGGGCAGGAGGCTCCCAGGATTGTTGGTTGCTAAGGGTGTTTACATACAGTCATCAAGGGAGGTAGGAGGGAGATCCTTCCATACAATCCATCACCAAGGAGGGTATTCACAATAGCAGGCAGACTTGCCCATCAGGATGCGGTTACAGTGGTTACAGGTGACAGTGTGAACCCTCTTAGTGGTTCAAAGCCTTGAGTGCAGCAGTGACCCTGTCATGCACCTGTGAGGCCGAGGCAGAGAGGGGGAAGCTAAGCTGGAACTTACTGCTGAGATGGAGTCAGTTAGGCTAACACAAACTAGTTTCTTACATTTTCTAGTTAACTGGAAAATAGTTAACTAGAAAAAGCATCCTTTAATTACTTTGAGTCACAGGTTGTGTTGAGCAAACGTGATACCTTATTATACTATCAACAAGTATTCTGGTTTATATTTAAAATTTAGTGGGAGGCCACAACAGACCCTTTTGGTTGAATAACTCAGTAGTCATCCACAGGTCTCTTCATCTTTGCCCTTTTCCATCACAGAGAGTGGGAAAAAAAAAAATTCCCCTTTTTCTATTTACTTTACTAACTTTTTTTTTTTGAAAATAATGATAGTACCAGAACACATATTGGACAGTAAGACATAACTGTAAGGCTTAAAAATAGTTTTGTGTATAACTAAAGATATATTAACAGGAGCCTAAAAAAAATACGTTTTTAAACAAAGGGTCAGCTTTTTTCAAAACAAAGCTTTATTGGGATGTGAATAATGTGCAATAAATTTTATTAATGTAGGCACACAATTTGATTAGTTTTGAAAAATGCGCAGTTATGTGGCTACTACCACAACACCGATGTAGAAAATTTAAATCATCCTCCCCAAATTTCCTTATGCCCTCTGAAGACAAACTTCTTTCTTCACCCCTCCCTACTGTTAAACATCGATCTGCTCTCCTTACTGTAGATGTTTTCTAAAATTCATATAAATGAAATCACGTAGAATGTTGTGTTTGGTCTAACTCCTTACCATTAGCATAATGCATTTGAGATTTGCATATGTTGTGTGTATTTGTAGTTTATTTCTCTTTTAATTGCTGAATGGTATTTCATTTTATGAACATAACATGATTATTGTATCTATTCTCCTGCTGATGGCCATTGGGGTGGTTGTTTCCAGAATTTGGGAAAGCTGCTGTGACATTTTGTGTGTATGTCTTTGTGTGGATGTATGTATTTCATTCTCTTTGGTAAAATACCTAGTGAAGTTCCTTGGGATTATTTTGATACTTTCAAACAGTACTTTTAGACTGATACACTGCTGAAGACTCGACCTGGTGACCTGGTGCCCTCATGTGTTGAGCTCACTCTCTTTTGGCTGATAGAATTATAACCTGTTCCAGCCCTGTGTGAACTCTAGATGTGTTTTGGCATCCTGCTTTCCACTGGCTCTCTTCTCAATTTTGTGGGTGTTTCCTCCTATGTGCACAGATCCTTATGCAGTAGTTGACTTCCCCAGGTCTCTCCAGAGCAATCTCTGTGTGCAGCTCCTGCCGCGTTCATGATTGGAGCTGCCAGTTTAAATGACTCTGCTTCCATAAACTCCAATCTCTCTATTCTAAACTTACTGAGACTGCTGGGTTGTGCTCGGGTCCCCTCACCTTGTAGTGTGGCCTGGAAACTGTCTTCAGGCAGTAAACTGGTATAACTGTGGGGCTGACTTTATTTACCTTTTCTCAAGATCACAGTCTTATGCTTTCTGATGATCAAAGTTGCTGTTTATGGTGAGGACAGAATTTCTCTGACAGTTACTCTTTTAGGGCAGAAGTGTAAGTCCATGCATCAGCTTCTAGTTAACTGTGATATTGGGATGAGGAAATGAGTTAGACTATTTCTATTATTTCTATAAAATAAGCGTATACCAAGAAATATGCAAAAGCGTTACATTTACTTTCTGATTATAATGCTGCATCTTGAATGACTTGCAGAAACTATTCCAATAGCATTCTGGGAAGGAATAAAATTAGAGCACCATCATTATTTTAAAATTAACTATTTATATTAATATTCTGTTAATAATAGTTTAAAATGTACACATGGTAATAATACCATAAATTTTATGTGCATTATCCTGGCTAAGCCTCATTACAACTTTAGCCTCATTGCAATCTTGATCTTTATTTTGCAGATGTGAAAAGTGAGGTTAAAAGGTAAGTGACTGACCCAGAGTCACAAGCTAGCAAATAGTTGAAACGGTATAACTGATCAATTAACTCAATCTATAGGTATTTACTAATAAGCATCTAGTCTGTACCAGGCACTAGGTCGATAAATATGTAAAGAATAAGAAAATGACTTCTACCCTTACGTAATTCAACTCTTTCAGGGAAATATTCAAAACAATGTAATATGCTCATGTGTTCACAGAAGATAGATGCTTAATCTAGACCTTGGGAAGAGAGGAGGTTAGGGAAAGGTACCTGTAGGAAATAACATCTAGACAATTAGGAGAAATGAGTAAAAGTTAAATAAAGAAAAAGAGAAGCGTCATTCCAGGCCAAAGGAACTCCAGTCCGTGGCACTTCCATGGCCCTCTCCAAAGCATATTCATATCTGTTTCTCTCCTTCTTGCCATAATTAAGAGAATAAGAAATTCTCCCAGTCTTAATGACTTCCAAAACAAGGCTAACAATTCCAAAATTTGGTTCTTTACCCACTCTCCAGGCTTTTGTGCAAATAAAAGTATTCATTTCACGTGGATCTTAATTCTTAAATGACAGGACATATTTTGCTTTGTTGATTTTTTTTTCTCTTACAGATAATATGTTTTTCTCCAAGTCCCTCTTCAGGTTTAACAATTTTTACGATCCAATTTTATAAACATTCTTGAGCTCTCTTTTGATAACAGACATGTGCTAAGTGCTGCAGGGGATATGAGGGTGATTAAAATACATTTCCTTTCCATAAAGCACTGATAATACAGCAGGATGACTTAAACAAGTGCATGACTGGTTATGCTGCAAGTAAAGGTGAATCTGTTAAGAAAAACACAGTATTTAAAAGGGAATTCAGAGTGGCCGGGCGCGGTGGCTCAAGCCTGTAATCCCAGCACTTTGGGAGGCCGAGGCGGGTGGATCACAAGGTTAAGAGATCGAGACCATCCTGGTCAACATGGTGAAACCCCGTCTCTACTAAAAATACAAAAATTAGCTGGGCGTGGTGGCGCGTGCCTGTAGTCCCAGCTACTCGGGAGGCTGAGGCAGGAGAATTGCCTGATCCCAGGAGGCGGAGGTTGCGGTGAGCCGAGATTGCGCCACTGCACTCCAGCCTGGGTAACAAGAGTGAAACTCCGTCTCAAAAAAAAAAGGGAATTCAGAAGATGAAGATTCTTTTCAAACTGCTTTAAAAGAATCTTAAAAGGGTTTATAGAGAAGACTTTTATAGGCTTTGAAGAATGGGCAATTTTGATAGGCAAAGACAACGGGTGGACATTCCAAGTATGGTAAACTATGTAAGTGGGGCATAGGTGTTTGTTTTTTGTTTTGTTTTGTTTGAGATAGAGTCTCACTCTGTTGCCAGGCTAGAGTGCAGTGGCATGATCTTGGCTCACTGCAACCTCTGCCTCCAGGGTTTAAGCAATTCCCCTGCCTCAGCCTCCCGAGCAGTTAGGATTACAGGGGTGTGCCACCAGGCCCAGCTAATTTTTGTATTTTTAGTAGAGACAGGGTTTCACCATGTTGGCCAGGATGGTCTCGGTGTCTTGTGATCTGCCCACCTCGGCCTCTTAAAGGGCTGGGATTACAGGCATGAGCCACCGCGCCCCACCGGGGCATAGTTTTTAAATGAAGAAGTGGTGGAGATAAGATCAGGAAAATGCCACATTTCACAACCTTGAAAACTGTGGTAAGAAGTCAGTATATATTTTGGTAGACAATAAAAAAACCACAGGTTGTCTAGAAGTGATGTGAAGAGAGTATGTTTTAAGAAAATTATTTTGGCCCTAGAATGTACGATATATTAAAATTAGAAGAAATATATAGGTAGAACATGATAGAAGCTGGAAGACCAAGTAGGAGTTAATAAGAGAGTTCTAAGTGAGAAGGAAAGGAGATGCCATACAAGGCTTGTGGTTGTGAGGGTGACAGGGAGGAGCCAGGTTACCTATGAAAAACATTTCCAGGTGGGTTTGGAAACCAACTGGATGTAGATTGTCATGCCTAGGGGAAACAAAGGCAGAGAAGGGCTGTGAGACAGGTGTACTGGATGAATGATGACTTCATTTATGGGAACAAGGAAGTCTGGAGAAACTGGGCTTCTGGAGGCCTAGAAGAGTGGATAGAACATCAAAATGTAGAGATCTAACAAATCATTGGAAATGTGACACTCGAATTTTGGAGAAACACTACTCCTTGCAAAGAAAATAGATGAGGGTCCCAGAAGCAAGAATAGAGACAAGATGAAAGATCTTAAAAGCTGTTCATAACTGCTTTACCAACATTTAAACAATGTTTACCATTCTTGATTTTTTCCTAATTTCAAAGCTTCCTGTAACATAAAACAAGTGTTTTTTATGACTGCTCACAAAGTATATGCATGTTAAGTTTTCAGTCATTTATTTTAACTGATTGTTAGCTGATCCACATTAAAGCTGTTATTTGATATAGCCTAGTGGGAAAAGTTAAAAAGGCTTTGGTTCAGTTGTTCTGAAGTTGTAAAGGTACTGAGCCTGTGAGCCTGGGTTTTCATCTGTCCTATGAAGTGCTAATACCTAGGATTTTTAGTAAGATTAAATGAGATAATGGTTGTAAAAAAATTAACATATTGCCTGCAGCATAGCAAGAGTTCAACTCTTATGTATTGTAAGATACTAAACAAATGTCCTTGATTCCCTATGAACCTGGAAAGATAAGAAAATGTCTTGAACTTACTAGGATGTTCTTAAGGCAAATAGGAAAAACATTCCAAACAAAACAAAACAATATGCTTTAAATCAGTGAGAAATCTTCGTTGAAAATAATACAAATCATTAACAAGAGCTACTGCACGATTTCCTTTCTAAGTATTTTTCAGGGATAGCATTGATAACCAACTGTTTGTTATGAACTAATCTTTCTGGGGGACTCAAATAGCCCTGTGCTTTTTAGAAATTTAATTTTTTCTGGATATTATAAAAACCTATTGACTTAGAGTAACAAAACAATGTGGGATGTTTGGGTGATCATACTGCAAATGAAGCTCAAATGTTCTGCTACAAAAAATACTGATGCAGAATTTCTGCTCCTTAGTTCAGCTAAATCTGGGTTCTTGTATCACAAGGAGAAATTAGGCACGCGGACATATTGAAGGGTGAAGGAAGCAGAATTTATTAGGTGAAAAGGGAAAAAAAGCCCAGTAAAGCAAAAGGGAGTCCTGCCAACAAGTTTCCACTTACAGATTGAATACCAGGCCACCACGCAGGAGCTGCAAAGGCCAGACTCGTCCCCCCTGCACAAGATGTGAACTCCCCGAGGCTCCACCCACGCTCCCAGCGTGCAGGCGGGTCCTCCCCAGTCTGTTGCGGGCATGCGCAGACAAGACCCTGGGCAGGTTCCCTCATCTGCTGGGTAGTATCTAATGTAAACACGTGTGGGGTAGATTAGAGACTCACTGGGGACCCCTCTTATCTGCCTCCTGCATCTATCAATGCCACCCAAGATTGTTTGGGGAGATGGTTTTAAAATAAGCGTTGGCTCTTCCATAATTTTTTTGTCTTTAATTGTGCGCTGTTTATAAAACACTACATATTTTGATTATCAATCTTAGTGTAAAATGTATTTGAAGAAGCAGATAGATATGTATGTGTGTGCATATGTGTGTAAATAAGAAATTAAGCTTTAACTCACAAATTCAAAACAATGTAAATAGTATTTTTATTAAAAAAAAAAAAAAAAACTTGCCATACATTATACTCTTGAGTGCTGCTGCTGTCAGAAAATTACTGAACAAATATTTGTACAATCTATGCTTGGAAGAATAAACATTAAATGTTCTCTCAAAGTATTTTCTAATTGTCAATTAATATATTTAAAACAAGGACATCATTTATCTCTCTCTCTCACACACACACACACACACCCCTAATTTTGTTGAGAGGTTAAGATAAAGTGACATATATAACAACCAAAAGACAGGTTGCCTTCAAAAAGTGATTCATGACACGGGAGAATGTATAATTGATGTGCGTGGTTGTCTGGATGGTAAAATAACAATGCCATCCATTAGAGATGAGAGCTCTAACAACTCAGGCAGGGAGGCAGCATGTATTTTATAGGTCATCTGGGTTCCATTTGGATCTACAGGTTGCTATTCCTTCTCCATACTTGAAAGCATTTAATGGATTATTATAAAAGGAAAAAGATGGTATGCAATAATGGTTTAAATTGAAGCTCTGTGTGTATATCACCACTGTGTGACTCCTAAATGAGAGCTTCATTTTTTAAATTCTCATATGGCATGCTTGAAAGTTTGCCAGCACATGAAGGAATCAAAACAATGAATTCAGCAGCAGGAAAGAAGGACAGAGCACCAGGGAAAAGTGGAATTTTTTTTTTCTTTCCTATTTTTTGGCATCCATGACTAAAAATAGCCAAAGTTCATCAGAAATGACATTGCAGATAGTTCCAAACTTCAAATAGCCAGTAATTGGGCAGTGTTTTTAGAAAACACATTGATTCAGAAAATAGGATAGAGGAACAAAGCTTAAAACCGTCAAGGAAAAAAAAAAAAAAGCTGCTGGGGGAAAGATCTTGATAGTAATTGGGTGAAAATCAAATCAAATAGCAACTCATCTGGAAAATCCCTCCTCTTTTCTGAAATTGAGATAAGCTGCAGGGTGGAGACTCTTTTTCTGCATTGTTAGCCATGAGTATAAAAGTTTATTTCTGCTTTTAATGAGTAGTATTTTAGAAATGTAATGAAAGATAATTTTACTGGATTTCCCCAAGGAAAAGCCTTAGCTCAATTGTATAGGCAGTCTCAGTCATTCTAGTATAATACATATAATATATATGCATATATATGAGTATTTCCACTTAAAATAAAATGCAGTGGAATTTGAATAATCAGAAAGCAATGAAAGGAAAGAAGGTGGATCAGAAATGGGAAGGCATTATTAAGATACTTCTGGTTTATGGTGATACGTATTCTAAAATGAGGATCTCTTCAGGTTAGCCTCAAAATCATTGTCATTTCTAAGAACAAACTTACTTTGCTGAGGTTTGAAAAAAGATGTTGGGGATATAGGAAGAAGAAAAAAGTGTAATTAATAATGTCCTTAGTTCATATGTCAACCAGGCTACACACAAGATATCTTCTATTAAATTGTGATGGGACATATTTAGCATTTGGCAATTGTGAATTAGTAACATAGTGCTTAAGGCCAAAATGCAGATGGACAGTTCTCAGTCTTCTAGGTAAATATGTGCCTTTTATAGGTGTACTTAGTGGCTATTAGATGAGTCTTGGTAGAAGAGCTTGTTATTTTTTTCTCGATTGTGATATTTATAAATGAATTCTTTTTTAAAAGGCATTTAATGATCACACACTCTGAACTAAATACTGTATGAGGCACTAAAAATGCAAAGATAAATGAGGTAAGATTCCTGTCTTATCCTCAAGGAGTTCAGAGGCTATGGAAGACTGACATGCCAAGTACAATATTACAGAATAAGTTATCCTATTAACACGGTGTTGTAGGAGGATAAAAGAGTGGCTCATTCACTGAGTCGGAGTCTTGTACGAAAGCTATGGAGGTATGGGAGCTGAGTCTTGAAGGGTATAGGGATTCACCAAGTGGAGAAGTAGAGACAGGACATTACAGAAAGAAGAAAGCCCAGGACACACAAACACACCTGCAGTGAGACAGCACGAGAATGACAAGTAGCTTATAGAGTCTGGAGTTCAGGGTGTCTGGAGGACTGCTTTGGGGAATAAGACAAAACATGAGGCTAGAGAGGCAAGTAGGGGTTGGTTGCTTGTCTTAGTCCATTTAGAGTTCGTACAACGGAATACCTGAAGATGAATAATTTATAAACAAAAGGGGTTTATTTGGCTCCTATTCTGGTGGCTGGAAAGCCCAAGAAGTTTGTACTGGCACCTGCTAGGCTTCCAGTGAAGGCCTTGTGCTGTATCACAACATGGCAGAGAAGCAGAAATAGACGCGGATCCACAGCAGAAACTCAGAATAGCCTTATTAAAACATTGTCAAAATAGCTAGGCTATTAGTCTAGCTCTTGAGTTCTCCCTCTTCCAGTGGCGGTGTGGGGTGGGGGGCACATTTAGAATTTGTGTCATCTTAATTGCATCTTGCACCGTCCCCCTTACTTAAATCCTCAGAAAATTTCTCTAGCACTCTTTTCAAGCATGAAGGAAAAGGACTGTGTACTGCTAAAAGAGGGCAGAATTCTCCCTCCCCTTATCTCATGGCTGACTCTCTAAGCTTAGAAATGGGAGAAATTTAATACACGCCAGCTGAGAGAGATAGCCTAAGAGGAGTGGATTAATCACTGGCTCTTTTATGATTGTTTTGTCTTTCATTGTGTGTTATTTATAACATACTCATTGAGGAAAGTATTGTACCTTATAGAAAGCTGTCTGTTTTCTTTGTATGAAAACTTGTTAAAGCGAGTATAAGTTCATAGCCTCTTATTTGAAATGCATGGAACCAGAAGCATCTAGGAATTAAATTTTTTATTTCCTCAGACTATATTATATAATATTGTGTATGTTATTTAATATCTCCATCAGAGGTAGTACCCATTAGCAAATGCACTGATACCTCCGTGGAAAAACATATGATTATTCATACTAAGCGAGATAAACAAAAATAGAATTTGGACATTTTTAAAATCTTGGTTTTACAGCTTTGAAGTATTTAGGGATTATAGAGAAAGATCTGGATTTCACTGTCCTATCTGGTCAGCCTGAGCAGTTTTTGACCAATGGAACCAAAAGGTGTCTAAAGCAGCATAATCTCTGAAAATACCCCAAAGCTGGAAATTTTAATAGGAATATAGAACTGTTAATACATCTCTGTCTAGAGGTTATTATTAATCAACACCAGAAGTTTAGGGGTAAATCTACTAGAACCTGGGTGTGAATTCTACAGATATGATCTTCCCCAACAAGTTACAGCTAACTGCATATTTGAATACTTTACTCTTGACTCTAATTTTCTGGAATGCTCTAGGTCAGAGGGGTTATTAGGGCTAATTGATCAAAGCTTCTGGGTGAAATTACCATAAAAGCTAAAGCAAGATGAATGATTATATGGAAAATAAAGTATTGAAGAGGTACAAATAATAATAATAAATAAGAATAGAAATATTAGTATGTGAAAAACGGATGAGTCAAATAGGAATAAGTTAAGGATCTCAATTACCACATTTAATTTAATTTGGCATCTAAACACTTTTGTCTGTATATGTGCTTATATAGTATGTGCGTGTGAGTGTATGTGTGTGCACATACACAATTTTCCCAATTGTTATACACAAAAATTGTTGGCTCTTAAATCAACTCAGGGTTCTTAAACTTTAGATTTCACAGGGAATGACAAATAATATTCAAGATAAACTGAAGCTTCCTTGAAACACAACATACTCTGGCTCCACTGTCTCTTTTCGTATATGTTGAATTTTGAGTCTACTCCTTTCAGATTTACTTTGAAATGAACGGGCATCCTGGGAACAAAACAGGGACCTACTATATTATTCCATAAGATGGCTCCGACTGTCTCATTTCTTAATAGTCTAACCTTAAAAAAACACATGTCTATGGAGGATTCAGTTAAGATCTGATCCCAGTGGAATGTAGTTTAACATAAACCTCTAAGACTTAGGGTTCTCACCACCGCTATGATACATTTGAAGGTCTATACAGGGAAGTTTGAAATATGGCATCTTCCTTCGGAATGCTCATGTGATCATATCATTACCCTCTCATAGTCTGGTGTTCGTGTTCAACAGGCACTGGTTAAAGGGAAACTGAGTTCTGTGCACTTTTAAAAAATTCTTACCTCTAGACCTTCCTAGAGGTAGGCTGAGCTGATGGAAGCTTTCACATTCCTCTTCCTCTGCAGCATTGAATGGTTGACAAACGAAATGGAAATTTCCTTTTCATTTTTTGGATCAGCCAGCTTGATGAATTTAAACCTAGCAATTATGCTTGTTTCTCTGCTTCTCCAAGTCCGCTTTTGTGTGGAGACCTGAACTCATGGAATGATGGCAGGTGAAAAAGCAAGGGACAGTTGTCTCAAGTGCTTTTTCAGAAGAAAGTCTCCTTAGCGAGTCTCTCTTCTCTGTTCTGTGTGCCCACAGTAACTGCCTTATCAGACATTTACTTTACTAATGATATACATGGAAATAAGGATTGAGGAGACAAAATTCATTATTAATCCGCTATTAATTTCTGCTCTTCTGGGAGGTAGGAGAACAATATACATAATAACAGGAATAATTAAGAAAGAGCATAATTCAACACTGCACAATGCAGTGATTCAGCACCATCCAGCCAGTTACGGCTCATGTGTTTCCTGCCTCTCTTACTTTCCAGTTTTATGTACTGCCATCATTTACCATGTTTGGACCTCCCAAATTACCAGTTTTCTTTTCTTTTCTTTTCTTTTTGAGATGGAGTCTCATTCTGTTGCGCAGGCTAGAGTGCATGGTACCGTCTTGGCTCAATGCAACCTCTGCCTCCCAGGTTCAAGCAATTCTCCTGACCCAGCCTCCCAAGTAGCTGGGGCTACAGGTGCCTACCACCACACCACCACGTCTGCCTTATTTTTCTATTTTTAGTAGGGACAGGGTTTCAACCATATTGGCCAGGCTGGTCTCCAACTTCTGACCTTGTGATCCACCCGCCTCGGCTTCCCAAAGTGCTGCCATTATAGGCATGAGCCACTGCTCCCAGCATCTTCCTTTTAATTAACAGAAGTTTCAGGTGTTAGGCAATTTTGTTTTAAAAGAAATTGAGTAAAATTCTTGAGATAAAAAGTGAGATATAATTAGACTTTTTCCTTTGGACTTTCATTGATCTTTCACATATATTTTGTGAATATACATAACATACTGTCAAATTATCACCTAGATAAGTGTTTTTCAGACATGCTGACTTCAGTGTTTATATCTTATTATTAAACATGTTTGGAAGTAATAGACACAATCATTCATCTACACATCGATTAATAAATATATTTCTCATTGTTTCTTTTTTGTCGCCAATATAATGGGAAGTTTAGAAAACGTGTTGATAATCACTAATTATGTTTCTTGTGGTCCCAGATTTTTCTTCTGCCAAGCCAAGGTCAAACTTTTCTTTTACTTCTTCTGCATTCCCATTGCTGGGATCAGATTTAGGTATAAATTTACCCTGAGAAAATATTTTGATATATGCCTACTAGGATAATAATAATAAAAAAATCTCTGAGTAGGCTTTGATGCAGGAAGTACTTAATAAGTGCAAGGGATAGCAATGCATTCAGCAATAGAGCTCAGGTATTCTGATTCCAGGAAATTATTTTATGTGATTTGTTTGCCCAGATATTCTCAGACCAGCATAGTGTAAGTGAATCTATGTTCAATCCCTTCATGTTCACTGTGCAGTGATAACTGAAAATGGAATGGCTGGATTACACACAGACTCAATAGCAGCAATGTCTACTCTAAGCCATAGGAATTCTTTTCTGAGAGGCACACATTCTTCCTTTCCTAATGCTTCCCACATTCTATGTCAAAATATCTAATGTCACCTGTAAGAGTTAATACAGTGTTCAACAAATGTGCCCAATTTGCACACACAATTAGACACCAAGGCACATTTACAGTTAGCTTGATAAAAATGCCCCTCAGGCCCCACCTAGTTACTGACTAGGACCCATGGCAGAAATTCTGATTCACTGGGTCTGCAGCCACCTAAAAATTTGCATTTTAATAGACATCCTCAGATAATTCTGAAGTAGCCTTTCTCCAGATAATACTATCTAAAATACAGCTTTAGAGCTTGCCTGGTACAAATAATCATTTGTTTCTTTATCCTTTCAAGAGGGTTTTTCATATTCATATTTGAATGTCTGTATGCATATGTGTACATAACAAAAGCAAACACATCCCTGTATAAAGAGGCATGAGAGGGCTCTTGAATCAAAAGAAATAAATCACCTTTACCCAAATGGTCATGTGGCTACATCTAAGTCTAAACCGTTATATAATTTTTTTAAATAAAAAATTGTTCGCTTTACACTAGAGATTTCTAAATGACAGATAATCATTTTTAGAATGTATACAACGGAAGTCAGGGCCCAACAAAAAGAGTTCCTGTATTGGTTTTGCATTCCTTGGGGGAAAAGTACTCCTCTTCCCTACTCTTTGCTTGGGGATGGGCAATAATCTCGTTTGCGATTTAATAAAAACTGCCTTCAAATCAAAGCTTTAGAGGATGTAATCATGCATTTCACTTGATTCACTCATTAGTTTTTCACCTGAGAGCCTCAGGTTCTATAATTCCCAAAGCAAGAGAGCTATGTTTCTTTCTTTCTGCGTCTTCCCCCCTCCCTCAACCCAGAAAGCTCAGAATTTTATCAGTTCAGCGTGACTCAAGGAGTATTTCTTATAAGATGTATTGCAAGATTATTTTTCTGGCTTTGATATATCCCTTAACCCTTCTTCCCCTTTTTCTACTTCCTTCTCTGACTATTCTTTGTTTTTTTTCCCACCATCTCTACTACAGGAGCTGTATTTGAAAGAAAGACAGAAAAAAAGATAAAAACGAAAAGTCCTGTAAATTCGACAAAAGATTATCTTTCTCACAGTCAGTAGTTTTCACCAGATGGCGCCTAGTACCTTTGTGGATATATCCTTCTTTTTATCATTAGTAGATATTTGCACATGTCTAGCTTTGAGATGTGAAATACCGGTGAGCCTTTGCAGGCCTTGCTAGACAGATGAAGTAAACTCCCACCAAAAAAGCCTTCGTCACAGATACAAACCAAAGAAGAATTATTTTTAAATAAATCAAAGGGAAATTCAAAATGAGGGAAGATAGGCCTATTGGTTAATGACATTTTTTTCTGGTTTTCAATGCTGATATTAAAATCTAAAGATTCTTCACAAAAGGTTGTATTATTATATGATTTCCTTTGAAAGAGGTAGTAACAAGCCAAAAAAAGAATGGGGGGCGGGGGGAGAGAGCGAGAGAGAGAGAGAGAGAGAGAGGGAGAGAGAGAGAGAATTTCTAAAGAGTAACATTTTTTATAAACATGTGAAGACACAACGTTTTTTAAAAGTTCAACTATTCTCTTTGTAATCACAAAGTTTTGTCTCCCAGACCAGAGAAAGAGGATGCAAGATTTCCCACAGTAGTCACAATGGAGCGAGAACAAACTCAAAGATGCTAAACTTTTCCTGTTTTTTTATTTGTTCACTGATGCCCAGATTTGGGCTTCCTGTCTTCATTTTGTCTTTGGTCTCCAGAAAAAAAAGTGCCAGCATCCTAAAATTTTCTAAGAGCAAAATAGTAATCTAATAGAAATTAATAATACTATTTAAATTCGGTTGTTTTCCAGGGAGCTTAAACAGTACAAAATAACATTACATTTTTTAAAAAGCTCATGTCTTATAGTAAACTACCTACTCTGCCTTGCAGACTTAACCATTCTGAAAGCATTTTCTTGTAATTCTCATGTAATACTCGAAACAATTTAGTGAGATAATTATTAACATCCTTCTTACAGGTTTGAAGCAACTAGGGTTTAGAGAAAATTAGTGATTTGCCTGAGATTCGAAAGCAAATTTATGACATAATCAAAACCATAAGTAGGTTTACTCACAAGCAGTCTAAACTCTTTTCCATGTCATAAGCAAGGAAAGGGTAAAGAGAGGAAGATTTTAAGTGGCAGAAATTGTGCTACCGTGAGAACAAACAAGAAAACATTGCCATAAGATTCAAAGTTGCAGGTAGCCTCTCAACTTCATGAACATATTTCCGAAAATTTGTTGAATATTGATGACTTACAATTGCAAAATAGACTTCGACGCCGTAAGGCAGTGTTCTGTCCTTTAGCAGCTATAGCATAATGAACAAAGTTACAATTAAAATGTGCCGTTTGGTTTTAAACAACCAGACACACAGATAAAAACTTCACAAATTTCTGGGAACCCATGATTCTGGTCTTCCAGTAGTATTCTCATGGGATTCAGAAGATCCAGAGAAATTTTGTCTGAAAAATTGAAGGACAGGCCGGGTAGGGTGGCTCACGCCTGTAAGCCCAGCACTTTGGGAGGCCGAGGCGGGTGGATCACGAGGTCATGAGTTTGAGACGAGCCTGACCAACATGGTGAACCCTGTCTCTGCTACAAATACATTAGCTGGGCATGGTGGTGGGCGTATGTAGTCCCAGCTACTCAGGAGGCTGAGGCAGGAGAATCGCTTGAACCCGGGAGGTAGAGGTTGCAGTGAGCCGAGATTGCGCCGCTATACTCCAGCCTGGGTGACAGAGCCACACTCTGTCTCAAAAAAAAAAAAAAAAAGGAAAAATAGAAGGACAGCCTCCAATTTTTAAATTTCTCCTCCAGGACGCTTACTTACCTGGAGCACATAGGTGCACAGATTTTAAAAACCCCGTCTCTTCTAAAAATACAAAAATTAGCCAGGTGTGCTAGGAAGCACTTATAATTCCAGCTACTTGGGAGGCTGAGGCAGGAGAATTGCTTGAACCCGGGAGGCTGAGGTTGCAGTGAGCTGAGATCACTGCATTGCATTCCAGCCTATACACTCAATCTTGTCTGGCTCTGCCTAAATAGAAACTGAGGGGGATGAAAACTTCATGGAGGTTGGACCAGCAGAGTGGTATCTGCTGATACCGGTAGGCAAGCTTGTGGAGACTACCTAGCCACTGGCTTCTATTAGTTTGGTGCAAAAGTAATTGCGATGTTTGCCATTAAAAGTCATTGCAAAACCACAATTACTTTTGCACCAACATAGAGAATGGTGGCACTCATGACCATGGCTGTATTATGTGGGCATTCACATTACAAGCTCTCTTCTCTATGGTTACCTTAAAAATGTAAGCCAGACGGGTGGATCACGAGGTCAGCAGTTCAAGACCAACCTGGCCAAGACGGTGACACCCCATCTCTATTGAAAATACAAAAAAATTAGCCCGACGTGGTGGCGGACGCCTGTAATCTCAGCTACTCGAGAGGGAGGCTGAGGCAGAGAATTGCTTAAACCCAGGAGGCAGAGGTTGCAATGAGCTGAGATTGCGCCACTACATTCCAGCCAGGGCAACAGAGTGAGACTCCGTCTTAAAAAAAAAAAAAAAAGAAAGAAAAAGAAAGAAAGCAAGCAACACCATGCTGTAGACAAAGGTTATTTATCAGCTGTTTAAAAGATCTAATGTGATGCAAGAAGGGTGGTTTAGAAATATTACTTACTCTACTGCCATTGGGCTGCAGCCCATCTCTCCCTTTGCCATTTGCCATTTTGTTTCTTCTGCCTGGAAAA
The DNA here is from genome assembly GCF_048565385.1 of Saimiri boliviensis. NCBI lineage: Eukaryota > Metazoa > Chordata > Mammalia > Primates > Cebidae > Saimiri > Saimiri boliviensis. The sequence goes on along the minus strand of NC_133459.1, from coordinate 114,088,039 downwards.
CTCCTCTCCCAGATAGACACCTGCATCTCCCAAGCAAGTCTTCATTTGCGCTCTTACCTTGTCAGTGAGTTCTGTGTGACAGCCTTATTTAAATTTATAATTCCCGCTCAGCTAAGCAAGACTTTCAGTCCTTCTTACCTTCATCTACTTTTTCTGTTTTCCATTGTACTGACCACCAATATGAACTATAACGTACAATGTTTATTTCTGTTTTCAATGTGTTTTTTAAATGTCTGTGCCCCTTTAGGAAATAAGCAAAACGGGAACAGAAATTGTTTACTTAAACTGTTCATTGCCGATTTCTAAGTACTATAGATGCTCAACAAATATTTTGTTGAAGAAATCAATTAATGAATGAAGAAACTTTAAATTTGGCAATTGTATAAAAATCAAATATTTGAAAGAGGACCATTTGTATATAAATGCACAGGAATAATTAGTGCCCATAATGATGGTAATCCTAAAGCAAGTGAATGTTTATTAGATTTTTAAAAACTTTTTCATAATATTGTTAACATGTTTTTAAACTGAATTTTAAATGTATTTGGAAAAGTAACTTTCATATATTAGGGCATATGACCTTGATTTACAAAAATATTGAAAGCGTGGTAATGACCTTGATTTATAAAAACATTGAAAGTGTGATACAGTGAAATGCTAATTAAAATTGAAGATAGAACTATGTTTAAATTTGTGCTCTCTCACTGTATAGACATTTGATCTCAGGTATATCTTACTTTGAATCTCCCTTATTTGCTTACGCTTTCCTGCCTCCCCTTCTTTTTCTCTCTAGCCTATTTTATTTCTAAAAAGAAAAAAAAATTTTTAGTTTCTTAGAGAAATACATAAAGTCCTATAAGATTATAGATTATTAGTCTAGATACCAATAGACAGATGAATCAGTGCAAAACATAGAGTTGAGATAGGCAAGAAAGAGAGAGTCGCTACACACAAAGGTTGTTCTTACCCCTCTGTTCTTGCTAAGATGAGGCATCATAAAATCAGGTTTGAATTGCCAAAAGCTGAAAGCATAATCAGAGTTACATTGTATATTAACTGACAACAGACCCAGCCCTAACACTGGTAAATCCTAGGGTAGGACTACATATGGAATCCTATATGTTACATGTTCAGGTATTTAAATGTTAAAATCAATTTAGCATTTTAAGATTATAACTTTTACTTTGATAATACCTTCAAAGTAACAAAACTGAAAATTATTACATATTACATCCACACACAAGTATAGAAGAGTAATATGAACTTTATAATATTGCAAAAAGTTCCTGAGCCACCAGATTCCATGGTTGTGAATACTCTTCTAATTCCCACATCTCCCTGGGACTGTAAATAGGAACATGAAGAAGAAAATGGACTCTTGGCACTACTGGAAAATGGTACTTGTTATGCAAGAGTCTACGGCCTATGTTTAAGGATTACAAATTTTACTCTACCGGTACTGAGTACTGGAAACTGAGTGTGAAAGACATCAAATGCTTTTTAAGAAAGCTGAGGCCTCTGTTGCTCAGTTTAAAGACCATACTTGCTTAAAGTTATCAATATCTCAGGAGAGGGAGACCCAGATTAGACAAAGGTTTCTATCTTAAGTCTACTTTTATTTTTAAAATTTATATTTTATTTTATATATTTAAGGTAAACAACATGTTGTTTTGATATACATATATATATAGTGAAATAATTACTATAGCTAAGCAAATTAACATAGCCACCACCTTCCACATTTTCCTCTCTTGTGTGTGTGATAAAAGAACCTGAAATCCAATCTCTTAGTACATTTTCAATATACAAGACACTATTATTATCTGTAATCTTCCTGCTTTACATTAGATCACTAGACTTTCTTATCTTACATAATTGCAAGTTTTTACCCTTTGACTTACGTCTCCCCATCTACCTTAAGTTTTAGTCTTTAAATGACACCTAAAGCGATTCAGTCTTGTGATTTCTAAACCCAACTTAAACATTCAAATAGCCTAGGAGCTTCAGATTGAGTAAATCTGGATTAGGGCCTAGGAGTCTGTTGTTTTAAACATGCTTGCAGATTAATCTGATGAACTACGGAGGCATGCTGATTCGTGATAGTATATGCACAGTGATTTTGACATGGCCATTATTTTTCTCACTCAGAAATTAGGCAAATAATGCTACCTCTTATGCGGTAGAGGCTTTAAATAAGAATATGTTCACAAGGTATGCAACAAAGAGCAGGCATTCACAAAAGTTAGTTTAATTTGTGTGTCTGAACCATGTGAATCTGATTACATCTGAAGACATGGATTATTTATGTTTTACCTTTTCTTTCAGTGATTGAGGAAAATTGGTTTCAGACCCTCGTTTATACATTTCCTGCTTACAAGAAAAGTTTCTTCATTTGAAAAATTGGAATAGAGCATAAAAACTCTAGCTCAGAAAAATTTTACATGTAATCTTTTATAAAATTATTTTTTAGTTTTAGCTGCTGAGTCTTAAACCCTTTGTATACCTAGAGTTTCATAATGTAATCTGATTTTAACATGTTCATTAAAAAGGTTTTTCATTACAAACTTCATAGATATTTACTGTAGAAACTTTAGATGATGTAGGTAATAAAAAAGAAGAAAGACCATATTGTGAGTAATCAGTCTCTTCGGAGTTCATCACTCATTCATTTTGATACCGTATTCCAGATTCCTTTCTGTAAAATAGTTATTTAATAGACATGTGTATTAGACCATCTTTCTATATGTATTCATGTATACATTCTTCATGATTATGTTTAGTAGCTTCAGAAGTATACAGATGCAGCCGGGCGCGGTGGCTCAAGCCTGTAATCCCAGCACTTTGGGAGGCCGAGGCGGGTGGATCACAAGGTCAAGAGATCGAGACCATCTTGGTCAACATGGTGAAACCCCGTCTCTACTAAAAATACAAAAAAATAGCTGGGCATGGTGGTGCGTGCCTGTAATCCCAGCTACTTAGGAGGCTGAGGCAGCAGAATTGCCTGAACCCAGGAGGGGGAGGTTGCGGTGAGCCGAGATCGCGCCATTGCACTCCAGCCTGGGTAACAAGAGCGAAACTCCGTCTCAAAAAAAAAAAAAAAAAAGAAGTATACAGATGCACTTAAATGTATTCAGCTAATGCCAAACTCTTGGACATTTAGATTTTTTTCTTTTATAAACAATGCTAGTTGTATATATTTACATTTAAATATTTGTCCAATTATTTCTTAGGCTTAGTAGCAAGAGAAATTAGTGTTACAGCTGTCCAGTTGTTTAAAATAATATATATGCCTTTTTGAGTTTCAAATATATGACAGACATTGGGAATTCTCTTTTTGTTTTCTGATAAGTATAAATGGTAAGTCGTTGTTTAAATTTTCAATTCTTTCGTAAAACAATATTTTTCTTAATATATCAAGTATTGTATTTTTTCTTTTGTGAATTAACTCATATCTTTTGCCTGTTAAGACATTATTTTTCAATGTTTTTTGTTTTATTTCTAAGATAGTTTTATATGCTAAAACATCTTAGCTTTATGACAAATGTCAAACTATAGGTAGAATTTAAGTATCATGTACTTAAGCAATATGTGGCCCAAGGGTTTTTTCTTCAGATCATGGATCTCTCAAAAAATTTACTATTGCTAACCTGGTCACCTAAGTCTCTTTTGGACATCCACTTCTCAAATAGCAAGATCTACTTGGGCAGTACTTAATGTGTGCCTGACAGGATTTTCTTTCAAACTAAGATTAGAATCTAAAATGAGTTCCTCAATAAACAGCTTATGAGCAAAAGTTTACATGACAGAGAAACAAAATTTATGTTTAAGACTTGTTTCGGCTGAGTGCAGTGGCTCACGCCTGTAATCCCAGCACTTTGGGAGGCCGAGGTGGGCGGATCACGAGGTCAGGAGTTCAAGACCAGCCTGGCCAAGATGGTGAAACCCCGTCTCTACTAAAAAAATGCAAAAATTAGCTTGACATCATGGCATACACCTGTAATCCCAGCTACTCAGGAGGCTGAGGTAAAGAATTGCTTGAACCTGGGAAGCAGAGGTTGCAGTGAGCTGAGATTGTGCCATTGCACTCCAGCCTGGGTGACAGAGCAAGACTCCGTCTCAAAAAAAAAAAAAAAAAAAAAAGAGATTTGTTTCATGGGGTACACTTCCTGATTTGATTAATATTAATGCCAAACCTGAGTCCATTTGACTGTTGCAGAGAAATGTATTTGTTCTGACTGGTTAATGACGACCAGAAGTGCCACATGTCTTAGGTGGCGGGACCAATGATCCATTTCCCAGTACAAGATTTAGCAACACAAATCTGACAGGACCAATTGTTTAGAGGTAATCCAATCTGCACACATTCTAAGATTAAATTTCAGTATAAGAAAATTTAAATTGGCATTAAACTAGACACACATACACACACACACATTAGAAACAGGGTCTTACTCTATCACGCAGGCTGGTGTACAGTGGCATGATCATGGCTCACTGATACCTTGAACTCCTGGGCCCAAGGGATCCTCCTGCCTCAGCCTCACAATGTGCTGGGATTATAGGCATGAGCCACTGTGCCTGGAAAACTAGACAAATATTTTTAATATAATAGATGTTAACAGAAGGTGTCATTAGAAATTTATCTAATATTAATAATCCATTATTTACTATTCACTTTATTCAAGTACCTTAATTAATGTTGCTGAGCCTCAGTTTTCCTCATCTATAATATGAGGATGGTAAAATTTAACTGATATGGAATGTTGATTATATATTTAAAATACTTAAAACTATGCCTAAGTTATAACTTTTTCAACAAATACAAGCTCTCTCCAGTGAATTCCGTGATTCGGTATGAAACACAAAGTGACTGATGTCTTTAGAGTTTTCTCTGATGTCTTCAGTAGAGGCAGGAGATTGCAATATATATCAAATTTCTTTAATATTTCATCTATCACCTTTCTTTAAAAGAACTTTCTGTGTGGATTTAAGAAAATGTAGTAGCCTTCCAAATAACCTTATGGCTGATATAGGGAAATATGTAAATAGGAAAATCTTCCCACTTATTCCCTAGAAGTGCTCTGCCCTATTCAATTTGTTATGAGTAAAGTGAAGTTCATGACATTTTATTTTAATCCCATAATGAACAAAGAAATTTCAAGAAGTTTTTTTCTACTTATTATGTTCTATTTTTCTTCTGAAGGTTCTGCTCAAACATATCTAAGATAATCATGAAGCCAAAATAAGATTAATACACAATTGCACATGCAAAAATTTTTTAAAATATAAAGATACATGGAGAGTGGCATATAAGGTTGGGCTAATTACTTGTAACGTAAGATAGAGTAGTATTTTAAATGAATGATTTAAAATAGAATTTTTTTTCATTGAAACTTGTGGCTATGGCTGTCTAGAAATTGGGAAGCTTAACTGCCGTAAGTTATTTATTTATTTTGTTATTTAGTTGAGCCCATTCTTACAGCTTCCCCTTCCTTCCACATCTGACATTTCCATCTTTTATTCATCTATGGTGAGTCTGCTGAGTCAGTATCACCCCCAGCAGTTCTTCCTGTCAGTCATTGGCACATCCAGAGAAACGCTGACTTGTTAGAAAATAAAAAGGCTTCTTTAGATGCTTGCATCTAACTGCAGAGTGGGGGTTGGAATTGAAATCAATTAAAATATGGGCACCAAATAAACATGGAAGCAATTCATATGAAAAGTAGCGTGGAAAGAGAAAATCTGTAGTTCTAAGAGAAGCAGTGTTGAGATGAAGTATGATTTTCTCAAAAGGAGAAAAATAAAATAGAAAAAATAACTATGATAATGAAAGGAACAAAAAAAAAAAAAAGGAAAGAAGAAATGTATGTTGTAAGGTGGAATGGGGGCTCTTTAAAGATTTATGGGGATGAAACTAACATTTATAAAGCCTGTTTCTTTATGTAGAAATAAAGCCATTGGAATACATTGGCAGGTCAAAATAGCACCCAAAGGTTATAACCTCTTTGATCAATAGAAAACCAGTTTTTCATAAAACAGGTTTTCTGTTGACTGATGACATCATCATCATTAATGAATAAACAGGAGGTACTCAAGTACATCAGCCCTCACTCACAGTAGCTCTTGTTTCATGGTGTAAACTGTTGGCCCTTGGGTGGAAATGGAGCCCTAAAATATCTCATTGTCTTTTACTTCAGTAAGTCCCAGAGGAAGAGAGCTGTCCAGTAAACTTCTCAAATCGTGTCAGTGCTTAAGAGTGCACATTAGTAATTATAGTATAATTATAGTGTAAACAAATTGTTTGCGATTTACTCTAGGATAATTTACACTTAGGTGTAATAATAATCCCTATTCTCTGTCTCCAGCTTTCAACCCAGAAAGTGTGAATAATTTTACAAAAATTCACTAGATGGCATATCTGGATTCAGTGTAAAAACAGTCTTTCACATAGTAAATCTTTGCTTCTATTTGGTTATGCTTCTTGGTACCTGGATACCACATAACAGGAAAAGAATAATAATTGGTAACATGTACATTTGGTAAAATACCAATTTTTAGTGCTTTTTGCAGAAAAAACTATAATACCATGTACATGACACTTACTATTTATGTAAACATAATGCCCAATAATATAGACATTTCCCTGTAGCATCACTTGTCTATTAGAAGTGTGGAAAAAATAAAATAAAATAAAGAGGTGTATCATATAGGGTTTTGTATACATGTTCTCAAATACTGCATGCGTTGTTTTTAAATGACAATTTATAATATGTCGTACATTCCTTTCTAAAGTGAAAGGTTCTCTGTTACAGGATGATTTTAGATGGAGTGAAACAGTTGCCAGAGTCACCTGCTGTAGGACTTTGCCTCAAATGCTGTTGAACATATTGCGTGAAGCCAGTGCATAATGTTGGCAGCAAATATTTATTTGAAAATTTAATAACGTATTTTATTTACCAAACACATTTATTACTTGTAAACAGTTGGAAGAGAAGTGGCTCCTAAGCAGTTTCCTAACATAACTTTTGATCCCAATGCAATGGTGCAGTATCTTTATGAAATTTGCACTGGCATTGTTATGCTTGTTGCTCATGTCATCTGTAATGTTTTCATTTTTAATTTTTGAGTAATGCTAGTAAAATAGTTCCAAAAGTAAACAACCCATGTGTTGGTCCATTATTTTTCAAGTGTTTTCAGTCTTCTGATGACCAGAAATTTTTCATCATAAAGTTGATACAGATTTTCACGAATCTCAGCTTTCTTTTTTTTTTTTAAATTAATTAATTTTTTTTTAATTGCATTTTAGGTTTTGGGGTACATGTGATGAACATGCAAGATTGTTGCATAGGTACATACATGGCAGTGTGGTTTGCTGTCCTCCGTCCCCTCACCCGTATCTGTCACCTCTCCCCATGCTATCTCCTTTTCTTGTTGAGTCTCTGCCGGGTTTTGGTATCAGGATGATGTTGGTCTCGTAAAATGATTTGGGAAGGATTCCCTCTTTTTGGATTGTCTGGAATAGTTTCAGAAGGAATGGTATCAGCTCCTCCTTGTATGTCTGGTAGAATTCAGCTGTGAACCCATCTGGACCTGGGCTTTTTTTGGGTGGTAGGCTCTTTATTGCTGCCTCGACTTCAGACCATGTTATTGGTCTATTCAGGGTTTCGGGTTCTTCCAGGTTTAGGCTTGGGAGGATGCAGGTGTCCAGGAATTTATCCATTTCTTGCAGGTTTACTAGTTTATGTGCATAGAGTTGTTTGTAATAATCTCTGATGATGGTTTGGATTTCTGTGGAATCTGTGGTGATATCCCCTTTATCGTTTTTTATTGCATCAATTTGGTTATTCTCTCTTTTCTTTTTTATTAATCTGGCTAGTGGTCTGTCTATTTTGTTGATCTTTTCAAAGAACCAGCTCCTGGATTTATTGATTTTTTTGAAGAGTTTTTTGTGTCTCTATTTCCTTCAGTTCTGCTCTGATCTTAGTTATTTCCTGTCTTCTGCTAGGTTTTGAGTTTTTTTGATCTTGCTCCTCTAGCTCTTTCAATTTTGATGATAGGGTGTCAATTTTCGATCTCTCCTTTCTTCTCATGTGGGCACTCATTGCTCTATATTTTCCTCTAGAGACTGCTTTAAATGTGTCCCAGAGATTCTGGTATGTTGTGTCTTCGTTCTCATTGGTTTCGAAGAACATCTTTATTTCTGCCTTCATTTCATTGTTTATCCAGTCAACATTCAAGAGCAAGTTGTTCAGTTTCCATGAAGCTGTGCGGTTCTGAGTTAGTTTCTGCATTCTGAGTTCTAACTCGATTGCACTGTGGTCTGAGAGACTGTTTGTTATGATTTCTGTTCTTTTGCATTTGCTGAGGAGTGATTTATTGCCAATTATGTGGTCAATTTTAGAGTAGGTGTGATGTGGTGCTGAGAAGAATGTATATTCTGTGGATTTGGGGTGGAAAGTTCTGTAAATGTCTATTAGGTTTGCTTGTTCCAGGTCTGTATTCAGGTCCTGGATATCCTTGTTGATTTTCTGTCTGGATGATCTGTCTAATATTGACAATGGGGTGTTAAAGTCTCCCACTATTATTGTGTGGGAGTCTAAGTCTCTTTGTAAGTCATTAAGAACTTGCCTTATGTATCTGGGTGCTCCTGTATTGGGTGCGTATATATTTAGGATCGTTAGCTCTTCTTGTTGCAGTGATCCTTTTACCATTATGTAATGTCCTTCTTTGTCTCTTTTGATCTTTGTTGCTTTAAAGTCTATTTTATCAGAGATGCGAATTGCAACTCCTGCCTTTTTTTGCTCTCCATTTGCTTGGTAGATCTTCCTCCATCCCTTTATTTTGAGCCTTTGTGTATCCTTGCATGTAAGATGGGTTTCCTGGATACAGCACACTGATGGGTTTTGGCTTTTTATCCAATTTGCCAGTCTGTGTCTTTTGATTGGGGCATTTAGTCCATTGACATTTAGGGATAGTATTGTTATGTGTGATTTTGATACTGTCATTTTGATGCTACCTGGCTGTTTTGTTGGTTAGTTGATGCAGATTCTTGATTGTGTTGATGCTCTTTTACCATTTGGTGTGTTTTTGGAGTGGCTGGTACTGGTTGTTCCTTTATATGTGTAGAGCCTCTTTCAGGAGTTCTTGTAGAGCAGGTTTGGTGGTGATGAAATCTCTGAGTGCTTGCTTGTTCACAAAGGATTTTATTTTTCCTTCACTTATGAAGCTTAGTTTGGCTGGATAGGAGATTCTGGGTTGAAAGTTCTTTTCTTTAAGGATGCTGAATATTGGCCCCCAGTCTCTTCTGGCTTGTAGGGTTTCTGCTGAGAGATCTGCTGTGAGTCTAATGGGCTTCCCTTTGTGGGTAACCCGACCTTTCTCTCTGGCTGCCCTTAGCATTTTCTCTTTCATTTCAACCCTGGTGAATCTGACAATTATGTGCCTTGGGGTTGCTCTTCTTGAGGAATATCTTTGTGGTGTTCTCTGTATTTCCTGGATTTGAATATTGGTCTGTCTTGCTAGGTTGGGGAAGTTTTCCTGGATAATATCCTGAAGAGTATTTTCCAGCTTGGATTCATTCTCTTCATCACATTCAGGTACACCTATCAGACGTAGATTAGGTCTTTTCACATAGTCCCACATTTCTTGAAGATTTTGTTCATTCCTTTTTGCGCTTTTTTCTCTGTTCTTGCCTTCTCTTTTTATTTCATTGAGTTGATCTTCGACCTCTGATATCCTTTCTTCTGCTTGGTCAATTCGGCTGTTGAAGCTTCTGCATGCTTCACGAAGTTCTCGTGTTGCGTTTTTCAGCTCCATCAATTCACTTATACTCCTCTCTATGCTGTCCATTCTCGTCAGCAGTTCGTCCAATCTTTTTTCAAGGTTCCTATTTTCTTTGCGTTCGGTTAGAACATGGTCTTTTAGCTCACTGTAGTTTCTTACTACTCACCTTCTGAAGTCTGATTCTGTCTTTTCATCACCCTCCTTCTCCATCCAGTCTGGTTCCCTTGCTGGTGAGGAGTTGTGATCCCTTTTAGGAGGAGAGGTGTTCTGGTTTCGGGAGTTTTCATCCTTTTTGCACTGGTTTCTTCCCATTTTTGTGGGTTTATCCACCTGTTGTCTGTCTCTGTCGCAGGAAGTTGGAGCTTTATGAGTTTCCGTTGCACTACTGCCTTTTTTGATTTTTCTTTCAGGTCTGACCCGCCCAGCTAGCAGCAAGCCTAGCCACTGCCTGCCCGCAGGGGCTTTGCTGAGCTGCTGTGGGCTCTGCCCTGTAGTCCTTTTTATATGGGCGTAGTTAGAACTGTCTTGGCAGCGGTGGCCCCGCCTCTGTTATAGTGGACTCTCTCTGTTGTGGCAGGTTGCCTCGGCAACGGCGGGTTGCCTCGGCAACGGCAGCCTGCCTCCATAGCGGTGGAGAGACTCAGTAATGGCGGAAGCCCCTCCCCCACGGAGCCTGACAGTCCCGGTTCAGCTGTGCTTGGTTTGAAGGGCTCAACCCAGAGGGTTTCCAATTACTGATTTTGTTTTCGTTGTTGTTGGGGGTGGAGGGCTGGGACCAACCGAACCTGATCACCTGGCTCCCTGACTCAGAGTCTTTTCTTTTAAGTTGAACGACCCCGCGTTCCGGTCGCTTGTTGAAAAGGCGCCGGGATCTCCCGTGCTGCGACTCACGGAGTCGGCTCGAACTACGGCGCCGGCTCCTGGCGGATTTTTTGCCTAGGAATCTCCTGGCCTGACTCGCTATTTCAGCTGAATGGGCAACTCTGCCATCTCAGGGCTCTGCTCGCCAGCTAAGAGGGCTCCCAGACCAGTGGCTTTTGTACGGAGAACCGCAGCAACAGGGCGTGGTCACAGCAGCCGTGCGGGCCGAATCAGCCCCACGGGGGCCAAAACAGCCGCACCGGCTGGGATTGCGACGCTGGCGACCCCTCTGCCTGGGTATCTCCTGGTCTGTGGGCAATAAGAGTTCGTCTGGAAATGCGGCGTCCACTCACCCTCTGCACTTTCACTGGGAGCTGAAGTCCTGAGCTGTTCTTAGGTGGCCATCTTCCCAGCATTCCCTCAATAATGTCGAATCTCAGCTTTCTTGCAAATTAAAATGAAATAGTCAAGTTCAACTCCAGAGAGCCCAGGATAGTGGCAGCAGCAGAGAGGGATTTAATTTTCTTTTTTTTTTTTTTTTTTTTTTTGAGACTGAGACGGAGTTTCGCTCTTGTTACCCAGGCTGGAGTGCAATGGCGCGATCTCGGCTCACCGCAACCTCCGCCTCCTGGGTTCAGGCAATTCTCCTGCCTCAGCGTCCTGAGTAGCTGGGATTACAGGCATGAGCCACCATGCCCAGCTAATTTTTTGTATTTTTAGTAGAGACGGGGTTTCACCATGTTGACCAGGTTGGTCTCCATCTCTCGACCTTGTGATCCACCCGCCTCGGCCTCCCAAAGTGCTGGGATTACAGGCTTGAGCCACCACGCCCAGCCTGAGAGGGATTTAATTTTCATCTATTAAAGCATAATATTCCCTCACATATGTGAATCACTTCCAAAGATTGGGGTATAGTCCTAGGAATATGTTATATGATCATAAATTGTAAAATTTCCAAAATTATTTATTCTTTTTTTTATAAGGGACAAGCTGCTGGATCTTCTGTTTTTAACCTTAAGTTCCAGTTATTATTTTCTGTTTCTAATCATCCTTTTTTACCTAATGAAATAATTGATGTTGTTTATGTCTTGGTGATAGCCACAAGCTTTAGTAGAATCTGCTTAGAAATATTGCTAATGATGAACTTGTAAATTTTAGTGTGTCAGGATATCTACAAACAACATTAATATGTGTGGTTAATTTAGGAAATTTACCTATAACAGTAATTAATAATAAAATTCGTTTACTGCTAGAAATGTATAATCAAAGAAGTAGAAAGCTATCAAAACAGGTACTGAATGAAATCTAAGTATTTTCCCGTGATTGAGCAATTCCTCCATGCTTTGGCCTTTGCCGCTTCTTCAATTTCATTTTTGGTGAATTACTACCTTCCTTACATGCGTTAGTGATATTGAACTGTTTATAGTTACCCGAAAATGACAAGGCGTTTTATATTTTTGTTACTTTAACATGGTGCCTTTTCTTTGCTTCAAATCCGATTTGCTTTATTTGCATGGTAATCTTCCATCTATTCTTGAAGATCCTGCTTTCTGAAACTTTCTCTGATTTCTTCAGCCTTCAGGACAGAGATAATACATTCTCTCTTCCTTCTGTCCTTCATATATACTTCTAACATTGCCAATATTGAAATTGTTTATTTATGAAGGTGTTCTCTCCCAGTAAACTGAAAACTCCTTGACGACAGAACCAGTATATTATTCATAAAATTCACCTGGAACAGAGCCGGGCACATCAATACATGTTTATTGAACAAAATTACTTGGATAAAAGTGTTTACAAAACAAAATCTGTTCTCTGTGTATGTGTGTTTTTGTTTTACTTTATAAACTAGGATCCAAAGCTCTCAGTACCTTAGAGTCAACTGATTCTTATTACCTTTTAGAGGTTCCCTTCCGAGTTTGAATTCAGAGAGATATCTGCCCACCGTATTGACCGAGCAACATTTGGAGAGCTTTGCACCATCGTCTAAAAATTAGAACTGCTGCTGATATGAGACAAAGGCCTTTAAAGAGTCTGGCTTTGTTTTTTTGATGTTTGACGGCTGACAGCTTTTAACTCTCAGTCCCCCCTTCTTCCTTCGCCTTCCGTCCCACCTTTGAGCAAGCTTGTAAGAAGAGGTTCTCCCTCCTTGGCATCTGCAGAAAGTTCAAACCACATGTGGGAAGCCTCATCTTGGTCCTACCCTAAATACCGTAAAAACTCCGAGCCAGTCTCTTTTCCCTGCTCTGTCAAGCCATTTTCCTGATTCGTAATGCAAGTGATAAACCTTCTCACCCTCTTTTAATATGTGAGAGATGTTACCAGTCTCAATACGCATACCAAATTTTGGGGTGGAGTCCATCCAGATTCTGTGGGGCGTCTATGCAACTGCATCTCTCTAGATTCTAATGAATGTCAAGGGCAAAGGCCCTGGTAAATGATACCCAGCAACGTCACATATTACTTCCTATCGTCCTCTTCATTCCCCTCCTTTATGTTTCTGTTGAGCAGGGTGCTAGGGTTATGTGCTTTAGATGTGATTCAAATTGTAACATGGATTATGACAACTTCCTGTCTGTCAAACCGGGTCATGCAACTGACCATATGTTCTTGGATTAAGTCGTGGTCATGTTGCCACACATTACAACTTCCAATTACAGCTGTTAAGTGTCTTTCATAATCATCTTTATTTCCAGATGGAAGAAACGTGTTATCATTGAATAAGCTCCCTGCTAAACATTTTTGTGCTTTAATTTACTATTATTCATAAAATAATGTAGTATTTGGTAAAATCCTAACATTCCATTCCATTCTGGCATTTCCTTTTTCCTTTTTTTTTTTTTTTTTTTTTTTTTTTTTTTTTTTTTTTTTTTTTTTTGACAGAGTCTCGCTCTGTCAACCAGGCTGGAGTGCAGTCAGTGGCACAATCTCAGTTCACTGCAACTCTGCCTCCTGGGTTCAAGCGTTTCTCCTGCCTCAGTCTCCCAAATAGCTGGAACTACAGGCCCCTGTCACGATGCTCAGCTAATTTTTAGCAGAGGTTGAGTTTCACCACGTTGACCAGGCTAGTCTTGAACTCCTGACCTCAAATCATTCACCCACCTGGGCCTCCCAGGCATGAGCCACTGCACCCGGCCTTTTCTGACATTTTCTGTTATAATAAATAAGCAAATAAATCACTCTTTCTTCATTTTTATACTTTGAAAGGAGAGCTAAACACTCTTTGAATACTTTATCTGATGTTTGAAATATCTTTTCCCTAAGGTTAACTTTTTTTCCTAAATTAAAATTCTTTATTGGATATTCAAATGCTTAGATTTGATTCAAATCTCATATTAATTGAGTGCATACCTTGTTCTGGGCTGTATCACACGTTATTATTTTGTTAATTTTCTTATTTGAAATTGCATTCAATGTGATGTGGTTATTAAGAGGTGATGTTAATTAGTCACTACATCCATCCCCATAATGTCCTCTCCTTTCTACCTCGTTTTCCAGGAGACATGACTCCTGCAGTGAGATTCTCAATAATACATCATTTCCTTAACAGGCCAATCTTTTAAATTTAGATGATTCTGTGGCTAGAATTAGATTTCCATAAGGTCAAAGAGTCCAGATAATTTGAAGGAAGAAAAAATGTAGCCAGGAAGCTGGATTTGGCAGTCCAAATCTGTGGGCTACTAGCTTGTGTTGTTTTAAATTAGGGCACAGTCCCATTCGGTATGCACTCCAATCAAGACCTGATATACAGTCAGAGCGGCAGGAATGGCCCTAAGCTTTCCAAGTAGAAAATTATAAACCAGCAGCAGAGAGCAGTATGGAGCCATTTTTAAAACCAGGAAACTAGGAAGGTGAGCCAAAGAGCCCAGAAAGGGCAGGGGGAGGGGGAAAGAAAAGGTCCATGCGCTGTCCAAGGTCTTGATTACATTTTCTCTTTGTATGTGAATTTTTTTGCTATATAGATAGCAGGTCCATGCTTTGGAGGAAAATTCATAAATATCTTTTCCTCCTGATCTTGTTGTTTGCTTTTTCTTCAGGGGTGGGTGGGTGTGTGTGTGTGTGTGTGTGTGTGTGTGTGTGCGCGCTTAGGATATATATGTACATGCACCTATCTATATAGTCATGTAGTTATTTTGTAACCAGGTTTCAACCATGTTTCTGGAGAATGACTGTAGAACTAAGTAGTGTTTTCTGCAGTGCAATTCCATCCAGGATATATTAATCTACATTTCATATGCAGCCTGAATAGCCACAGCTTTCACGTTCTTAGACAAGCTTATAGATACACTGTATCTACATCCTGATTTCCTCTAATATTTTCTCTTCAATTCCCCATGGTAACTCTTTGAGTTAGAGGATGTTATTATATTGTTGATCCCAGTTTGGCTGAATTTCTATCCAATTTAAATCAGGATCAAATGCAGTGTTTGAAGAGTAAGCAGAGTACGTGAACACAGAGAAAGCACTCTCTCTGGCCTTGTCATATTGTCTGTAGATGAATGTGCCTTCATTTAATTAAATGTTCTCTTTTTTAAAAATAAACAGAAACATTTATTTATGCCAGTGCCCCGTCTGCAAATAACACAATCTGCCGTTCTTGGTTCCCCACCGTCATCATGAAATGCCAACCTTTGAGTCACATTAGCCTTGGGCATCCAATATAGGTGATCTTTTTAAAAAGCCAGGGCTTTTCTTTGCTGTTTTCAAAGTCTGTCTGGATGACTCTGTGTGTGTGTATGTGTGTGTGTGTGTGTGTGTGTGTGTGTGTGTGTGTACAGGAAGGGTTAGTGTCGAAAGAAATGGAGGCTCTGAGAAACTAGATTAACCATTTTTCATAATAGAACTCTCCTGTCTGGTGCTCAGTTTATTGCTCTCTTGATTACTGGGCATTGTTTGGCAAGAGATGGGTCAGGAGAGTTGCTAGGCTTGTTTTTTCCACCAGGGAGTCTTAAATAACAGCCCAAATTTCTCAGTGATGGGAGTGAATTAAAAGGTTATGCCACTCCTTCAGGCCACCTTCTGACCATGTAAGCACTGGACAGCTTTTCCAACACGTGAAATTTCAGAACAAAAACAGATCATCTCCAAAGGCACGTATACTTGGATTTTAAAGAAAGATGCCGTGGCATTTTCTATCAAGAAGGTTAAACTCATCGGATTATATGAAAACACTCATTTTACCCTGGCTAACCTGTAAAGATTTCATTTTGCTTCATTTATCTTCTCTCTTACCCTATGCTAAACCATCCCTGGCTTCGATGAAAGAATCATGTCTCCATTCATTTCCTATCTTGCTGAATTGCCTTCACATTTCCTATCATCTGCACATAATCCTATTCTCTCCATTATTGTCTTAATACCAAGAACAGCACAAGATAATGGATAGGCACTGTAATAACAGCATGGCCTGTAGGAGCCCCTCGAGGGAAATATCTCTGATGCTGGTGGAATATTAATGCATTCTAGGTCCCTGATCTTCCTCTTTCACTTCATCTTCTGTTTTCTAAACTACATAATGACTTTCATATACATGACAAAAGCATTAGAACAGAAAAAGCCTCATTGATGAGTAGCAGGGCTGTATGATATTAAGGAGTCCTATTCTTTCTTCTTTGTACAATTTTTGACCACCATCTGAGATTGTATGTGCAGGTAATTTCCGATTTGAATAGATACTGGTATAAAGAGGCATAATCATATTGTGTTAATGCAAATGCCCATCAAAAGCACTGCATGAAAATAAATTAAAATATAATTCTTCAATAATGCATTTGTCCATAGGATGATTTTGGACATATTAAAAACAAACACCTTGATATCACTTAGACAAGGGAGTGAATTGTTTCCAAGGAGGCTAATCACCAGCAGATTATGAATGGGGCAGTAAATCAAAGCAGCTTACATTAAACCTTGTAGACTGGGTTATAGTTACAATTTGTTGTACATAATTTTTCAATAAAAGGGAAGGAATTGATTTTTTTCTAAGCTTAAATGGTAGAGCCTAGGAAAATTCAGTAGCAAATTAAAAAATAGAACGTTGGGGGAAAATGACTCAGTAGCATGATGACAATAGCCTGGATTGCTTTAGGTGACTCAAATATCCTCAACAACCTGCAAGAAACAAAACTTTTGAAACTCCACTTTCTTTCCTCTTTCCTATTTTGCTTATGCGCTAGTGGCCATTGTACTGTCTGCAAATCTGTGTATGAATAAGTTGGGATGCTCACAAAAAGGATGTATGACCAGGAGAAGCAGAAAATGCCCAGACATTTCCTTCTGCTTTCAAAAGGCAGGTCACAAAGCTTATATTTTTGTATGAAGCAAATCAAGGAAGTTGTTTGTGAAAGCTTTTTCTTTTGTAGATGATTTTCCTTTTGCTTAAATGACGTAATAAGGGCTGATATCTGAATTTCTGTCTGTTGCAATACTATTTTTAGTAATTCTATTAAAAGTCCACTGGATAGGGTTCCAGGTGTTTTTGTTTTTCTTTTTGAGTCAGCAGACATTTATTAAGTATTTTCTGTTCAAGTGTTAGGCATCTGGTTGAAAAGGTGATCAATATAGACTTATTTCTTCTGGTTTCAGGGAGCTCACACTCTAGTATCTAATGAACAAAAGGAACATTCTTTATTATTATTATTATTATTATTGGACAGAAAATACATTATGTGACCGGAAGTGTGTTAGAACAGGGAAGGACATCAAATTAAGCAAAATGTGGTTCCTTTTATTTTCTAAAATATTTTGAGTTGCTAAAAGAGGCACATGTGTCACAGTCTTAATATGAGCTTAAACATAAAATGTGTTTAAGAGAGGTACAAGTAAAATTCTGGGAGGTCTGGAGGAGGGGAGAATAACTTTACGCTTGAAAAATGAGGGAGAGAGTTTGCCGTAAAAATATTTCATTACAAGGATCTGTAGAATTTAAACAAAAGGCAAAATTGCAAGTGAAGTGGAAGGAGATTTAGGTGAAGGAAATGACATAGACAAAAACATAAAATTCATATTTCAGAAACTCATCTAAACCGATAAAGAATTAGAACACAGTGCAGGATGTGATTGATTCCAGATGGTAGAATCTTTAAGGTTTGGTATATTTTCAGTCAATAGAAAGGAATCATGGAAAGATTCTGTTCACTGGAGCATGCTTAGCAGATGAAGAATCTGGCAGGGCTGTGTAGCTTGCGGAGAATGAAGGAGCTGGAATAACCAGTTGGGATGTCTTCAAAGCAAGGGAGATGAGAAACCTAAAAACCTCAAACCTAGAGATCTAGTAGAAGAGCTAAATTCATTAATGCCAGAACAACAGCAATCACATAAGATGCTTCACTATTTTATAATTTTAAAAATAGTGAATAAAAGAAAGGTCAAACAGCACTCTTACAAAAGTGATACTAAAAACAATCGTTCTGGAATTTGTTTGAGTTGCTCTTGAAAGTGTGAAAATCAGCATGGGGATGGAAGAGGAGGCTTCAGAGAGCACTGTAACATACTTCCTCATCTGCAGGTTGTAAATCTCTTGGCAAAAGGGAGAGATCTTCCTTGTTTCTTTTCCCAGGAGTACTGGTTCTCAGAACAGCTGTGTCTTAATTCAGTTTATAAGGCTTCATCAAAAGCTGGCTTGGTAGCCACAAAAAAGGGCCCTGTCTCCAGGGGGTAGACCAGAGTTAATCTAAAATTCTCAGCTCCAAGTAAAAAACTAGTGCCTATATAAACCTGTTACATACATCTCTGATGATTTCAACTTCATATAAAAAATAGCATAGTGATTACTATTTCATACATTTAGGAGTGTGGAAGAGGTCAATGATGGATTGAGACAGTGAGGCTTCTTTAAAACATATCTTTGAGAAGAAAGATTATTTAATGTGCAACTTCATGTAACTGAACTCTAGAAACTAGAGTTCATCACTTTAAAATCCATTAGGGATAATATTATTGTATTTATTTGGTATTTTTTCCCTTTGCAAGTCCTGCCTTGTGACCTAGATAGACATCATTTGTATTGTGAGTGATAATGGAACTAAATGCTTAAGACTATGCAGCCAGGCACAGTGGCTCAAGCCTGTAATCCCAGCACTTTGGGAGGCCAAGGCGGGTGGATCACAAGGTCAAGAGATCGAGACCATCTTGGTCAACATGGTGAAACCCCGTCTCTACTAAAAATACAAAAAAAATAGCTGGGCATGGTGGCTCGTGCCTGTAATCCCAGCTACTCAGGAGGCTGAGGCAGGAGAATTGCCTGAACCCAGGAGGCGGAGGTTGCGGTGAGCTGAGATCGCGCCATTGCACTCCAGCCTGGGTAACAAGGGCAAAACTCGGTCTCAAAAAAAAAAAAAAAAAAAAAACAGACTATGCACGGTATTTTTAACTTGGCTTGATGGCAAAATGTTCAAAAACATGTTTCATTGTCAATGCTAAATGCTTTCCTTTTTAGATAACTGTCTCACCCACTTTCACATTGTCAGAGTGATAAGAAGGACTGGCCATTCCCTGTAGAGGTGAGAGGACACCCAGCTTTGTTCTTTCTTGCCTTTTCTCTTTTCTGCCTGAAACTGGAGAAGTAAGGCATAGCTTAGATTCTGTTCCCTGTCAGAAAAGATTCATTCTTTCCTCTTTTATTTTCCTCTCTCTCCTCTTCGGTGGCACAGCTCCCACAGGGCAGCTGGCTTTGGAGGGCTCACTGTTTAGCATTCATGGATTAAAACTCAATTCTTATAATCATCCTATGAGGCAGATATGATTATCATTATCCGTATCTTAAAAGTAAGGAAACTGAGGTAAGTAGGGGTAAAGTCTCTTGCCCAAAGTTACACGTAAAGAAGTGACTGAACTTGCATCATCCAATGGCTGTTCTCTTAACTGCAGCCCTATACCACCTCCCCACAGTGAACCAATGTATTTGTTTTATGGCCCACTCTTGAGTCATGGCCTACAGTTGGAAAAATAGTGAATTAGAATGTATCCGGGGAGGATGACAGAATCGATACATACAGTCATTTAAATCCGTATCATTTGATGAATGACTAAAGGAACTGATAGTCTTTATTCAGGAGCGATTTGTGTCTGTCTTCTAGTATTTGAAGGGTTTTTGCAGAGTGAGAGTAGACATTTAGACCTGGTTTTGGTGACAGAAGGTAGGGCAAATTCCATAGGCAGGACAGGTCCATGGGAGGCAGAAAGTTGGTTTTTCTTGTTTTTGTTTTGTTTTGTTTTGTTTTGTTTGTTTGTTTGATTGTTTTTTATTGGGGAGATGGAGTTTTGCCCTTTTACCCAGGCTGGAGTGCAATGGGGCGATCTTGGCTCACCACACACAGCCTCTGTCTCCCGGGTTCAAGTGATCGTCCTGCCTCAGCCTCCCAAGTATCTGGGATTACAGGCCTGTGCCGCCACACCCAGTTAATTTTTGTATTTTTAGCATAGACGGGGTTTCTTCATGCTGGTCAGGCTGATCTTGAACTCCCAACCTCAGGTGATCGATCTCCTCAGCCTCCCAAAGTGCTGCAGTTACAGGCATAAGCCACCATGCCTAGCCAGAAATTATTTTTTTTTTTTAGTATAACAAATAAGTTTCTAATCATTCAACCTGTCTAAAAGATAGTGGGTTCACTCATGAGGTAATGAGTGCCCCTTTTAATTCAATCATTAATTTTTGATCATCAAAACAAATGTAAGGGACTTTTCCAGAATACAATCATGACTGAACAGAGCACGCAAATCCTAGGCCCTCATGGAATTTCCATTCTAGCTGAGTGAGACAGATAATAAATATAATTAAGCATGTGTGTATAATGTAATATAAGCATAGATAAATAAATACTGCTATGCTGTGAAAAATGCTGTAAAGAAAATTAAAGTTAAAAAGGTGATAGGGATTTGAGGGACTGATAATTTATGGATAGTTTAAGAAAAACTTTTAACTAAGATGACATTTTTGCAGAATCCTTAAAAAAGTTAGGTACAGGGCCTTGTGTTATTAGAAAGGAAAGTATTCTAGACTAAGTGAAGAGCAAATACAAAGACCTTGAGGTGGTGTGTGTCTGCTCAGTGGATCTGAAGAATATCAAGTGTCAGTAGCTGAATTTGAGTAACCGAAAGGGAAAGTGGTAGAAGATGAGATTAGAGACTTTGGGAGGCATAGTAGGTTATATAGGACCTTCCGGGTAAAAATTTAGAATTACCTAAGTGACAGGGGAAGGAGTTTGACCCAAGGAATGATGAGTTAACTTAACTTTTAAAGGAATAAGTCTTCCTCTTGTATAGAAAATTGCAGAAGCCCGGGCTAATTAGGACATTATTGTGCCACTTTGAGGTGTGTCGAGTAGCCTTAGATCGTAACATATTTGGAATGCGATCAAAGAAATTCACCGCTTCCTGTCTTACCGTTGAGCTAGATGACTTCTAAGATCTCTCCTCACTTTGGGATTTGTGATCCTATATTTCATTTTACATTTTAAATTCTTTCCAGTGCTGAAAGGTCATGTATACAATTTCTAATGGTATTGGGAGAATAAATGCAGCATTACCGGTAGCTGAACAAAAAGAAGACTCTTAAAGATGCGTTTTGTACATCGTAATTCAATATATGTAAAAGGACAAAAGTGGCTTGAAATAATTGCTTACTAATATATAATTCAAAAGTGGTCAAGTCTCTGGAAACATTTAAATCCATCTCTTTAGTTACTAAGACAGAGGCTGTATACACCTACTCTCTACTGAGTAAGAAAAAAGGCTAAACTCTTTTGGGAATCCGTAGTTTAAAATGTTTTAACTCAATTCAAAATATATTTTAGGGCTGGGCGCTGTGGCTCACCCCTGTAATCCCAGCACTTTGGGAGGCTGAGGCAGGTAGATCACGAGGTCAGGAGTTCGAGACCAGCCTGGCCAACATGGTGAAACCCCGCCTCTACTAAAAATACAAAAGTTAGCCGGGTGTGGTGACAGCTGCCCGTAATCACAGCTACTTGAGATGCTGAGGCAGGGGAATTGCTTAAAATTGGAAGGCAGAGATTGCAGTGAGCCGAGATCACGCCACTGCACTCCAGCCTGGGTGACAAAAGTAAAACTCTCTCAAAAAAATATGTATGTATGTATATTTTTAGAGGTGTCAATAGAAAGCATCAAACAGATTAGATAAACTCTTAATTTGGCCATTTTTTCTTTAATCTTTCTGAGTGTATAGTAAGTGTATATATTTATGAATTACATGAGATAATTTTATACAGGCATGTAATGCATTATAAACACATCAGAGTAAATGGTATTTATCACCTCTAACATTTATCTTTTGTGGTGCAATCGAATTATACCCTTTTAGTTATTTTTAAATGTGTAATTAAATTATTTTTAATATAGTTACTTTGTTGGGCTTGCAAACACTAGGTCGTACTCATTCTTTCTAACCACATTCGTGTACCTATTAACCATCTGCATTTCCCCCACCAGCCCTCCGCTATCCTTCCCAGCCTCTGGTAGACATCCTTCTGTTTGCTATCTCCACGAGTTCAATGTTATTGATTTTTTAAATCCCACAAATAAGTAGGAACATAGGAAGTTTATCTTTCTGTGACTGGCTTATTTCACTTGACATAATGAACTCCCATTTCATCCTTGTGGCAGATGACGAGATCACCTCCTGCTCCTGCTCGTTCTCATCCTCTTCCTCCTTCTTGGCAGACTAGTACTAGTTTCACATTTTGAGGTCTTAGATTTAGTCTTTAATCCATTTTGATTTGATTTTTGTATGCAGCAAGAGATAGGGGTCAGGCATCATTCTTCTGCATATGGATATCTAGTTTTTTCTAGCACCATTTATTTAAATGAGGCCAACATTACCCTCTTTACATTATCTATCTTTTCCCCAGTGTATGTTCTTGGCACCTTTGTCAAAAATGAGTTTACTGTAGGTTTATGGATTTGTTTTGGGGTTCTCTATTCCGTCCCATTGGTCTATGTTTTTTGTTTGTTTGTTTGTTTGTTTTTGTTTTTTATGTCAGTGCCTTGCTGAAGTCAGTTAATGTAATTTCTACAGGTATTTCACTTTGCTCTGTTTTTTTCTTGGGATAACTTTGGCTATTCTGGGTCTTTAGTGATTCCGTATAAATCTTAATATTGTTTTTTTCTCTTACTGTGAAGAATGTCATTGATATTTTGGCAGGGATTGTATTGAATCTGTAGATTGGTTGGGTAGTATGCACATTTTCACAATATTGATTCTTCCAATCCATGAACATGGACTTTATTTCCATTTTGTTGTGTCCTCTTCAAATTTCTTTCATCCGTGTTTTATAGTTTTCATTGTAGAGATCTTTCACCTCTTTGGTTGAAGTAATCCCAGGTATTTAATTTTATTTGTGGCTTTTGTAAAAGAAATCGCTTTTTTATTTCTTTTTCACATTGTTCAGTGTTGGCATATAGAAATGCTACTGATTTTTTGTATGTTGATTTCGTATCCTGTAACTTTACTGAATTCATCAATTCTAATAGTTTTCTTGTGGAGTCTTTAGGTTTTTCTAAATATCTGATCCTATCATCTGCAAAGAAAGATAATTTGACTTTTCCTTTACAGTTCGTTGCCTTTCTGTATTTCTCTTGTCTGATTGCTCTAGCTAGGACTTCCAGTACTTAGTTGAATAATGGTGTGACAGTAGGTATCCTTGTCCTGTTCCAGATCTTAAAGGGAAGTATTTCAGTTTTTCCACATTCAGTATGACCCTAGCTGTGAGTCTGTCATACATGGCTTTTATTATGTTGAGTTATGCTCCCCAACATAATACAATACCCAGTTTTTTGAGGATTTCCTTATCCTGAAAGATGTTGAATTTTATTAAATGCTTTTTCAGCATCAATTGAAATGACCATATAGGTTTACTCTTCATTCTATTGGCATAATGTATCACATTGATTGATTTTCATATGTTTAACCATCCTTACATCCCTGTGATAAATACCACTTGGTCATGATAAATGATATTTTTAAATATATTGTTAAATTTTTCTTGCTAGTATTTTGTTGGAAATTTTTACATCAATATTCATCAGTGATATTGATCTATCATTTTCAAAAATTTGTCTTTGTCTGCTTTTGGAAGGATGGTAATGTTGGCCTCATAGAATGAGTTTGGAAATACTTCCTCTTTCTCTATTTTGCAGAAAGTTTGAGTAGTATTAGTATTAGTTCTTTAAAAATGTTTGGTAGAATTTAGCAGTAAGGTCATCAGGTCCCAGGGTTTTCTTTGCTATGAGACTTTTTTTTAAAAGCTTCACTCTTGTTTATTATTTTTGCTCTGATTTTTATTTCTTTCCTTTTACTAATTTTGACTCTGGTCTGCTCTTGCTTTTGTAGTTCTTTAAGATGCATTGTTAGGTTGTTTATCTTAAGTTTTTCTTCTTTTTGGGTGGAAAGACTTATAGCTACAACTTCCCCCTTTGTGCTACTTTTGCTATATCCTATAGGTTTTATTATGTTGTGTCTCTCATCATTTGTTTCAGAAAATTTTTCATTTTTCTTCTTAATTTCTTCATTGATAATTCAGAGTCATATTGTTTAACTTCCAATTTTTTTCTATGTTTTTTTAAATTCCTTTTTTATTGATTTTTGGGTTTATTCCATTTTGGTCAGAGAAGATGCTTGATATTATTGCAATTTTTTTTGAATGTTTTAAGATTTGTCTTGTGACCTAACATAAAATCTGTCATTGAGAATGATCAGTGTGCTGAGGAAAAGAATGTGTATTTTGCAGCCATTGGATGAAATGTTCTGTAAATATCTGTTAGGTCCATTTGGTCTATAGTACAGATTAAGTCCAATGTTTCATTGTTGATTTTACTGTCTAGATGGTGTGTCCAGTGCTGAAAGTGCAGTGTTAAACTCTCAAGCTGTTATTGTATTAGGTTCTATCTCTCTCTTTGGCTCTAATAGTATTTGTCTTATATATCTAGGTGCTCCAGTGTTGGCCCCATATATGTTTAAAATTGTTATTTCTTTTTGCAGAATTAATCACTTTATCATATAGTGACATTCTTTGCTTCTTCTTACAGCTTTTGTCTTGAAATCTATTTTGTTTGATATTATTATAGCCATTCCTCTTCTTTTTTGGTTTCCTTTGGCATGGAATATCTTTTTCCATTTTTAAAAAGTTTCAGTCCATATGTGCCTTTATAGTGAAGTGTATTTCTTGTAGGTAACAGATCATTGGGTCTTTTTTTTTGTTAAATCCAGTCAGCCACTGTATGTCTTCTGATTGAAGAGTTTAGTCAATTTACATTCTATGTTATTGTTGATAAGTAAGGATTTACTTCTACCTTGTTATTATTTGTTTTCAAGTTGTTTTGTATTCTTCTCTTTCTATACTTCTTCTTGTCTTCTTTTTGGTAAATGTGATTTTCTTTGCTGATAGAATTTAATTTCTTGCTTTTTATTTTTTTTGGAACCATTGTATGTTTTTTGATTTGAAGTTACCATGAGTCTCACAAATACATGTTATAACTTATTATTTTTAGCTGATGACAACTAACAGTGTCGACATAAGTAAACAAACAAACGTAAAATGAAAAAAGAAAAGAAAACAGAAATTCCAAGCAGTATGTTCCCATTCCCCATGCTTTTCAACTTTTTGTTACTTCTATTTGTATCTTACTGGTTCATCATTTAGTCGTTCTACTTAAGATCCGATTAGTTTACATACTATAGTTATAGTTTTATAATATCCTGTGTTTTACTGTATACTTACTATATCAGTGAATTTTGTACCTTCAGGTGCTTTTCTGTTGCTTATTAACATCCTTGTCTTTCTGATTGAAATACTTCCATTAGCATTTCTTGTAGGTTAGGTCTGGTGTTGGTGAAATTTCTCAGCTTTTGTTTGTCTGGGAAAGTATTTTTCCTTTACATTTGAAGGATATTTTCACCAGATACGTTATTTGACCGTAGAAGGTTTTTTCCTTCAGAACTTTAAATATATCATACCACTTTCTCCTGGACTGTAAGTCTTCCACTGAAAAGTCTGCCACCAGCTGTATTGAAGCTCCATTGTTATGTTATTCGCTTTTTTTTCTCCTGCTTCTTTTAGGATTCTTTCTTTACCCTTAACTTTTATGAGTTGGATTATTACATGGAATTGTATGCCTTCAAGTCCTTGTTTTTTAATATGTATAATGACATTTATAAACATCTTTATCTAATTGTAGGTATTCATAACTCTTATAAAAATGTAACATGACATGATGACAGATTTTTTTGCAAGTGTGTAGAGTTTGCAATTTTATGTTTTTAATTATTTTCATGTCCATCTGATCTTCAGAGCAATACTATAAATTAGGTATGGCAGCTAACAGTACTGTCACTTTTAGAAAAGGTTTTGGAAATTCCTTCTTAAAATGATTTTAAAATTTCTTTCCACATCCTTTTTTGTATTGTGAACATGTGAGCTTCTTTAGATTAAGGGCTGTATCTAGATATTCTTTGATAGCCTTCTTAGTACTAGAGAAAATGTGTTAGGGACTTAATACATACTGTTTAATAGATGCCTAGGAAATCTGGTCTTCTCTCCTAGTGCCAGCCACTTTTCTCATGATATTAGAAATTCACTACTCACACTTACTACTCTATGTTTTCCTGGCTGGGATTCCTGGAAATTGGCAGTAAATACACAAAGAAAAAAAAGAATACTGAGTCTTTTGCCACCTAAGAAAGGGCAGATGGGTTAGCTTGTAGGGGAAGATTTCTCACATCAGAGAGTAATTTATTGAAATGAAGGGTGGTTTCCTTATCCGAATAGTTACGTGGATTCAATTGAGCATTTGAAGTCCACTAATAAATTGAGCTAATTCATTTATTTTTTTAAGGTCAGTGTACATTGGTAGCCAGAACCCCAAAATTACTTATTACAAGTTCTTTCTGCAAAAGCTTATGGTCAAGTTAGGGAAACAAAATCTGTTCAGGAGGAAGGTATGAATGCAACTTCAGTAGGGTGGAGGAAGAAGACATCAGATTAGGCATAAGTTTTGTAAAGGTGGATAACTCACTCAAAATTTATTAACAGGAAACACATAACTAAGAGAGCTTCAGGGTGAAATACAGGCTTTCCCAAGGTTATAAATAATCTGTGCATTTTGAAAGTAGAAGAAGAGGAATAGGAAGGTGTTGGAAAAGAATATGAATATTGGAGCAAAAGAATTTCAAAATTGAAAAGTGCTTGGATTTTTATGACATTATGTGAAAAAAAAGCACGTTCTCTTCTAAGAAGAGAAAATGGTCTACAAAGAAGAACATTCATCTTAACTTATCCAAATGAAAATTGTCCCTTTCATCTTGAAAACACTTTAAACCTATGACTTTATAATACCATCATACATTGCTTAACAATGGGAATACCTTCCCAGAAATGTGTCATTAGGCAATTTTGTCATTGGCTCAACATCGTAAAGTATTCTTACACAAACCTAGACAATATAGCCTAATATACACCTAGGATATATGGTGTAGTCTATTTTTCCTAGGATACAAACTGGTACAACACGTTGCTGCACTAAACACATAGTCAGCTGTGACACAATAGTAAATATTTGGGTATCTAAACATACTTAAACACAGAAAAGGTACAATAAAAATGTTGTATTACAGTCTTATGCAGTCTGTCATTGACAAGAATGTCATATAGTACATGACTATATATGAAACTACTAATGCCTTTATCATGTATATTCTCTTATGATTTTTAAAGACCTGTCCAATTTAACAACCAAACAATCCTGTTCACAATTCATACTTCTTGTACGTATTATCTTGCCAAAAAATTTGCACTACTAGGTGGATCTGCTATTTTACTATTTAGTACTATTTAGTATAGTACAGTCTGCTACTTTTTTTTTTCCAAGAGATATAACCTTATTTACTGAACTTCAAAATAAATTTAACCTCTGTAGATAGCTTCAACACAGCTAAGTGCGATTAGGTTGAGGCAGATGGGATGAGATGGAAAAGACTCATCAGATAAAAGCTTACTTCTCACTCACATTTTACCTTCATCATTTTTCTTCCGTAATGAATCCACAGAACCCCTGCTGCATTCAGTAAGACTTTTAAAAAATGCCATATGTTTCTGATAACCCAACTAACCTTCTTAGTACTTTTAACTTAGTTTCCTTTTAACTGTTGCTGCAACACTTGAAGTTCATCATTAATACACTGTCTAACTGATGCCTTCTGTATCTGTATCATAATTTCAGCATCTTAGTTCATTCTCGATGAAGAACTTTATGAATAAACAAAGCTTTAGATTATCGAATCCTTTCATCAGGGCCCAAAAGGAAGCTAATTATGAATAATACTTTTTTTCTCCTAATATGTACATGATATTGCTGGAAATGACAAGAAGACACGTGTTCTATATATGCCAGCTAAATAGGAATGTGGTTTTGAAAGTTTGCTACCCTTTTCAGGCTGTCTAAAATGACTTCTGCTATTTCTGTAGGTAGGTCACACATTAACCCATTTTACTTTCAGATGTGTAAAAAAATATGCATGAACAAATCCTCTAGGTTATAGACAATGTAACATAACATTTGGAAGATAGTGTATTTCAAATTGACAATGAGAAGATTTCTTTTCAAACCAGCTCTTCAACCATCCTATTTCACACTGCTGATAGAAGACAATTTTAGACCAGAGAATATTCAAGTAAGTGAATATGTCTTTTCTTGGCCTCCAATATTTTTCCAGTAAATATTCAGTCCATGAAGAAGTATTTTAAAAACAGCTAGTTATAACTCAGCACTGTGCTAGGTAATGGGAAATATATCTAGGACACTTAGAATCTAGCTGAGAAGACTACTGAATAATTCAAAATGGTATATAACCAAATTGGTGGTGAGCGACACAAACGTCATGAATTTTCTAGAGTTTAACAATTTTTGTTCCCCTCCCCCATTGGAAGGGGAAAAGAAACCAAAGTTCTATGAGCTGTGATGACCTTCCAAAAAGTCACACCTAATTAGGGGTAGGTGAACATCCAGAATCCATTATTTCTTTTCTAAACCATTGTAAAATGTTTATTTCTAAAATCCAAAGAAAGGATATGTAGGTGGTGTCGGAGTTAGTTGGAAATAGAGATATAAAGGAGCAGAGAACTGAAATCGAGTACTTGTATTGATTACTCCAAACTGGAAATGGTACTTTATTTATGAATGCTTTCCAAGTTTTGTAACTACATGATGCAGGGTATTTGAAAGTTAATGCATTTATTATATATGCTGTGTTCATAACTGATGTTGTAATGCACTTGTAGGTTTTCACCTGAATTTGTAAGAAAATGAGTGAGAAACAGGTCTGTTGTTTTTAACATGCCTCCTTCACTTATCGTCTTACAAATTTATCTCAGTATTTCTGTTTCTCTTAACCTTTGGAAAAGTAATCTTACACAGTTATCTGTGTTCCAAGGACATTTGTTCTCCTTTATTTTGTCCTTTAGTTTCCAAATGGCATGTTCGACTTCAGAGTGATCAGATAGTTTTCTAATAATATTCTCATAGTTTCTGATGCTTGGTTTCACATTTTCATATGGTGCCACAATCTCAAAATTACTTTCATGTAAAGTGCTCTTCATTGACATACTAAATTTAATAACTAAATGCTGGAGCAGGTTTAACATGTTAAATGTTACATGTTTAATTTAACAATTAACTTGAAATATAAAACACTTTCTATTACATGTTGTTTATCTTTTTTCAGCCAGAGTTCTGAGTGAACACTCTGATTAGTTTACTTTAAATTGTAACTTACAGATTGCCATTTACTTAGCATAATACGTATATTTTGGATTTATTATTGTCTACTTCATCAAAATATATTCAAAGACCCTCTTTATAACATCTTTCATGCTCAGTTTTATACCGTGTTATTATGAGTAGTATCTAAACTATAAATGTAGACATATCCATAAACATAACATTTGCTGATATCTACTTTATTCTTCATGACAGTGATCCGTAAGCATTTTCTCATGTAATGTTTTATAGACTCATGACTTCATTTAAATGTCTCCAGAAACATTTCTTCATGAATTAGCTAATATGATATCCATTTGATTGATGATTTTTAGCTTTTCCTCAGATATCATGCATATGCATAGTTTTGAAGGCTTGAAGCTAATTTGAAGACCTGGATACAGAACTAGTATTAGGAGAAGATATTTAATCTTTCATGGCTGCCCTAAGCCATTCATCTGCTGTTGCTCCAAATAGCTCAAGTGGACCCTCAATGCTGGCCTTGGTCCTGAACCGCTTTTCTTTTTTTTAAATTTTACTTTAAGTTCTGGGATACATGTGTAGAATGTGCAGGTTTGTTACATAAGTATACGTGTGCCATGGTGGTTTGCTACATCTGTCAACCCATCATCGAAGTTTTAAGCCCCACATGCAATAGCTATTTGTTCTAATGCTCTCCCTCCCCTTGCCCCCCACTGCCTGACAGGCCCCAGTGTGTGTTGTTCCTCTCCCTGTGGCCATGTGTTCTCCCTGTTCAACTTCCACTTATGAGTGAGAACATGTGGTGCTTCGTTTTCTGTTCCTGTGTTAGTTTGCTGAGAATGTTGGCTTCCAGCTTCGTGTCCATGCAAAGGACATGATCTCATTCCTTTTTCATGGCTGTGTAATATTCCATGGTATATATGTACCACATTTTCTTTATCCAGTTTATCATTGATGGGCGTTTGGGTTGGTCCCAGGTCTTTGCTATTGTAAATAGTGCGGCAGTAAATATATGTGTGCATGGGCATTTATAGTGGAATTACTTATAATTCTTTGGGTATATATCCAGTAATTGGATTGCTGGGTCAATGGTATTTCTGGTTCTAGATCCTTGAGGAATTGCCATACTGTCTTCCACAATGGTTGAACTCATTTACACTCCCACCAACAGTGTAGAAACGTTCCTATTTCTTCACAGCCTTGCCAGCATCTGCTGTTTCTTGACTTTTTAATAATCACCATTCTGACTAGCATGAGATGGTATATCATTGTGTTTTGGATTTGCATTTTTCTAATGATCAGTGATGCTGAGCTTTTTTTCATATGTTTGTTGATCACATAAGTGTCTTCTTTTGAGAAGTGTCTCTTCGTATCCTTCACTTACTTTTTGATGGGGTTGTTTTTTTCTTGTAAATGTGTTTGAGTTCCTTGTAGATTCTCGATATTAAACTTTTGTCAGATCGATAGATTGCAAAAATTTTCTCTCGTTCTGTAGGTTACCTGGGCGCTCTGATGCTAGTTTCTTTAGTTGCACAGAAGATCTTTAGTTTAATTAGATCCTATTCGTTAATTTTGGCTTTTGTTGCAACTGCTTTTGGCGTTTTTGTCATGAAATCTTTGCCCCATGCCTATGTTTTGAATGATACTGCCTACGTTTTCTTCTAGGGTTTTTATGGTTTTGGGTTTTACGTTTAAGTCTTTAAACCATCTTGAGTTAATTTTATATAAGGTATAAGGAAAAGATTAAGTTTCCATTTTCTGCATATGGCTAGCCAGTTTTCCCAGCACCACTTATTAAACAGGGAATCCTTTCCTCACTGCTTATTTTTGTCAGGTTATTCAAAGATCAGATGGTTGTAGATGTGTGGCATTATTTCTGAGGTCTCTGTTCTGTTCTGTTGGTCTAAATGTCTGTTTTGGTACCAGTACCGTGCTGTTTTGGTTATTGTTGACATGTAGCATAGTTTGAAGTCAGGTAGCGTGATGCCTCCAGCTTTGTTCTTTTTGCTTAGGATTGTCTTGGCTATATGGGCTCTTTTTGGTTCCATATGAAATTTAAAGTAGTTTTTTTCTAATTCTGTGAAGAATATCAATGGTAGTTTGATGGGAATAGCATTGACTCTATAAATTACTTTGGGCAATGTGGCCATTTTCACAATATTGATTCTTCCTATCCATGAAGATGGAATGTTTTTTCATTTATTTGTGTCCTGTCTTATTTCCTTGAGTAGTGGTTTGTAGTTCTTCTTGAAGAGGTCCTTTACATCCCTTGTTTTTTGTAGCAATTGTGAATGACAGCTCATTCATGATTTAGCTCTCTTCTTGTTTATTGTTGGTGTTTAGGAATGCTTGTGATTTTTGCATATTGATTTTGTATCCTGATACTTTGCTGAAGTTGCTTATCAGCTTAAGGAGTTTTAGGGCTAAGAAGATGGGGTTTTCTAAATAAAGAATCATTTCATCCACAAACAGAGACAGTTTGACTTCCTCTCTTCCTATTCAGATACACTTTATTTATTTCTCTTGCCCAAATGTCCTGGCCAGAACTTCCTATACCATGTTGAATAGGAGTGGTAAGAGGGAGCATCCTTATTTTGTGCCTGTTTTCAAAGGAAATGCTTCCAGCTTCTGCCCATTCAGTATGATACTAGCTGTGGGTTTGTCATAAATAGCTCTTATTACTTTGAGCTACGTTTCATCAATATCCAGTTCATTTAGAGTTTTTAACAGGCTGTTGAATTTTATCAAAGGTATTTTCTACATCTATTGACATAATCATGTGGTTTTTGTTACTGCTTCCTTTGACTAGGGGAGAAAGGTTCCCCTGCTCTATACACTTCCCAGGTGAAGATATGCCCCACCCTGCTTCAGCTCATGCTACATGGGCTGTACCCACTGCCTAGCCAGTCCCAGTGAGATGATCTGGGTACCTCAGTTGGAAATGCAGAAATCACCCACCTCCTGCATTGGTCTCACTAGGAGCTGCAGATGGGAGCTGTGTCTGTTCCGCCACTTTGGCCCCTCCTTCCTGAACCACTTTTGGAAAACCATTGTGTACCACTTCTCTATTCCCCCGGGTTCTAGCCTTGTATTTACCCTTTACGACACTGTTTTTTCTTCCCTTCTCATCCTTTGTTTCTTTCCCTAAGTGCACTTTAAATTCTCCCATGAAGATCCTGTCCAATTCAATAAGATACTGTTCGCTGTAGGTAGTACTCTAGTAGGTTTGCCCTACACAGAAAGAGGAAGAGAATGGGACTCATCTAATGTAAAATTTAAAACCTGAAATATAATTGTGGTATCACTTTAATACCACTTACTGAGATATTGAAATTGTTCTTTTCCTTTTTCCTCTGTCATTGGTTTCTTCACGCAAAGAAAAATAATCCAGTCATGTCAAATGTTGTATGTAATACTGAAATTTTACCGTATTTGTATGAAACTTGGCATTTGGAGTCGGTGGTCTTCATGTGTAGGTTGCTGAAGGTCCCTGAAGGTAGTCAGTTATGACATTTTCTGCATATTCTATCATTCCCAGAAAACTAATTGATAAGTACAAATGCTCAGTAACTATTATTGTCCTTTTTTGTTGATATGACTTGATGAAAAAGAAAGAAAATTATTTTCCAAATAGTTCTGACAATATCTTGCAACTGAAGCTAGGAAAAGAGGTTTTCCAAATGCCAAAATAATGCTCAAGGATCCTAACTTAGCTGAAGAGCATAGCCCAACTGAAGAATATACTCAATAGTCATTGTAATTGGTTTATTTTCTCCTCAAATGCTGCACATCTACACTAACTATTCCCAGATTCCATGCAAGAATATTACTACTCAGCTTAAAGTGTCTCTAAACTTTACATGACTGAATACCCTTTCAGTAATAAGTCAAGTTTTTAAAAAATTCAGTGAGCCATGTTGACATGTCATGATCCAAACTCAACTTATTTTTGAAGGTTCTTATAGTGGCTCAGATTCTATGAAATCAGAAGAAATCGGAGTGTTGGTAAAACTAAAAAAAAAAAAATTAAATACTTTAAGTTTGTGCCTTGATTAGGTATTTTCATTTATTTTTGAGGGGAAACAAATACAAGTTAAGCCAAAATATTACTACTTAGAAACAGCCATGAAAATCCAATGCTTTATTAATATTTGAAAAGAAAACTGGAATCCTAAAAAATTTGAGACAGGCAAAAGTGGACAAGTTGTTTTCTAAAAAGCTAAGCGTAATGTATTCCACACTCCTTTTAAAAACCCAAACTCTCATCTGTCTCTCGGGTGCTCTGCTGCTGTTTGAGGTTTCAGATACTCTTGTAAACATGTGCTTGTATGTTTTGCCCTCAAACCCTTCAAATTTCATTACTAGTCTCTTCTTGCACAAACACCGCAGTCTAACTTTCCTCCTGTTTCTTTTGTAGTGTCTTCTTATCTAAAAATGAACTTTTTTCTTCCTTCAGATGAGTACTAGTATTGAGAAGGATTCAATTGTTTATCTTACACCACTGGGTTCCACCAACATCTTTTTGACTTCACCACAAATTTCCCTTTTTCTTTTCGAATAAAACACAGCAATGGAGTCTTCATTACGGAACTGTGTAGATAGCAGTTACAATATTATCATTTTTTAAAAAGAATAGAAAATGACATAAAATCGATCTGGTACATTGGTTTCAAATAGCGTGAAATCACTTGGATTTGTACATGGTTTATTTCATACTATGTATTTCAAATGGCTCCCATTTGAGTACTAGTTGAGCCTCCCATTTTATTTTGTTCTTATTAATATTTAGCATGTATTGACTGAATAAAACGATACTTTTTAAGCACTAAGAAGACTACTCCAGCAGTTAGGTTTGATGATACATTCCTAAATTGTCCAATTGTAAAAACAGATTGACAAAAAGAGTATTATACTCTAAGATGAAAAACAAACCAGAGACCTATAAAGTGAGTTACAAGACAAGATTTCTGCATTCCCAAAGGCAAATGATGCTAGGGAATTTTTCTCAGATCGAAATTATCCTTAAATAATTCACATTACCTGCTTTTAGGGGACTGCAGCTCGACTATAAACTATTAATTTTTGATGCTTCAAGCTGTATTTCTGTGTGTCAAATTGTGACATAAAATGTTGTTATCATATGGGATGGATTCATACTGTTTTAAAATATTAGCTTGAATAGAGAAATTTCTTTAGTGATTTCTCATTTTATAGTAAAATGGAATTTTATAGCTAATAAAAGGCATTTGTCCTGATAATTTGTGTCACAATCACCAAATACACGACTACCGAAATATCTATTTTTGCCCTTCTTACAGTTAGATAGTGACATTTATCACTTATTTTAAGAATATTTTTAAGAATCAGCAACCAGAGCAATACGGAAAAATCATTGAATGATATGTCAGAAAATCTTTTTTTTTCCTAGATTCTTTTGCTCATTAGAGAAACCCAAAGTAAGCTATTTAGCCTGTTTCTTTTCCCATTTTATCATTTGACATAAGGAACTTAGATCAGACATTCCTAAATACTGTTTTGTTTGTTTGTTTGTTTTTTTGAGATGGAGTTTCGCTCTTGTTACCCAGGCTGAAGTGCAATGGCGCGATCTCGGCTCACCGCAACCTTCCCTTCCTGGGTTCTGGCAATTCTCCTGCCTCAGCCTCCTGAGAAGCTGGGATTACAGGCACGCACCACCATGCCCAGCTAATTTTTTGTATTTTTAGTAGAGACGGGGTTTCACCATGTTGACCAGGATGGTCTCGATCTCCTAAATACTGTTTTGAACTTTAAAATGATGTGGCTGACAGAGTATTCCTCATCTCTCTGTACCTAAAATTACGTCTGAATCATTTCACCCAAATTCTCCATCATTGTATCTGATGCCACTTATGTCTACGTAAGCTCTAGATCCTATCATTCTTTCCTAAGCATTGTATCTCAAGTGTTGCCCACTCTTTTTCTTTTGCCAGGTTTTTCTCCCTTTGCCAAATTCCCTTTAAATTCTTTCCAAAGGCAAAGGGTTGGACTTTGGAACAAATATTAACTGTTCTCCAAGGGAATACAATTAATATCAATTTTGTGATTAATCCAAACAGGCATCTTAGGGAAAGCATTCAATTCAATTAAGCAAGGATTTCCTGAGCTGTTTCATTTAATCTAAAACTACACCCTGCATTACACACATCTTGGTTTTAAAGCACCACAACATTTTCTTACATTCAAATATATCCTTTATTTTACGCATAATGAAACTTTATAAATCCAGATGACTTAAACTTGGGGATGGCAATATAGATCTTTTAATTCTGGAGAATTCTAAATTATAGAATACTATTTTCTAGTAGCTGTAGAATAATGAAGACAGCACTGGGCAGTTAGCTATCTTTTGTGCAACATAGAGGAACTTATCAGTAGTATTAAGGAAAAAAACTCATAAATCGTAAGAGCATTTTAATCCATTCTACAGACTGAGAAATTGCTTCTGGTAACTAAGGAAGAGGCCCACTTAGGCCACTCACATACTATTACCTTTTAATCAACTTCATTACGGTGTAATTTAAAAACAGCAAACTGCACTCATAACTGAAGTTTGATGAGTTTTGACAAAAATATGCTCCCATGTATCTAAAACCACAATCAAGATAAAGAATATTGCCAAAAATATTCATTTTTGCTTTTACCCAGGCAGTCTCTTCTCCCCACCCCCTGATCCAGGAAGCCAGTCATCTACTTTTACAGTTTAAAATTTTCTAGAGTTTCTCAAAAATAAAATTGTGCAATATGTTCTCTTTGTGTTTCCAGAATCTTTTGGTCACCATAATGTTTCTGAGATTCATATGTTGTTGTATTTATTAGTAATTCCTTTCTTTCTTTCTTTCTTTCTTTCTTTCTTTCTTTCTTTCTTTCTTTCTTTCTTTCTTTCTTTTTCTTTCTTTTTCTTTTTCTTTCTTTCTTTCTTTTCTCTTTCTTTCTTTCTTTCTTTCTTTCTTTTTCTTCTGCACAGCAAGGCTAGTTTCTTTTCTGCAGAAAGGGTGCATCTTGCTGACAGTCTTGCCACGAGAGCACACCTGAGCAAAGCAGATGAGGACATTTATAACTTTCATAACCTGACACAATTGCCCTACTGCTGTGTCCAGTTTCCATAGGCCATAATGGGACCTCACGTTCTATGCTTGACCTGATTGGCTAAAAACTTGAAAATTTCCTGAACAGATAATGAGGAAAGAAGGCAAGGAAGAAGAAAAGGAAGAAGAGGAAACTAGTCAGGAGAAGATCAGGAGGATTTCCAAATAAGGAATGGCACGCACCAGGGATGGGAGCTTGCCCAGTTCTGTTCAGACATGCCAGAGCTAGTCAAGGTAGCCGATTTAAGATATAGCTGATATAGAGAATATATATATATATATGAGTATATGTTTATGCTAATAGTGATAATGGCCATAGAGCAAGAGATCGTAACTCCTTATGATGTAGTCTAAGATATAAACTTGGAAGAAGAACTTTCCCATCTCTTACACCCAACTTCTGAGATCTTTTTGGGAAGCTGCTGATCACCAGCTTCATGTATTCTCTTTCTATTGTGGAAATACAATAGACTTACATATGGCCCTGTCTCTTGTGACCTTACTTAACTCCCTTTATATTTCTAATAGCTTCTTCTTGTGATATCTTACAAAGCTTCTCTTTGTTATTTGCAAAGCGAAAGAGTTTTACTTCCTTTAAAAAAAATCTGTATATTTTATGTTTTGATACTGGTAATTTGTCTCTTATTTTTTTTTCTTTTTCCATGATTATTCTAACTAGCGACTTTTCAGTTTTATTGATCTTATTGAATAACTGTTTTTTGGTCGTATAAATTTTTTTCTGTACTCTTCTGCATTCTATTTCTTTGATATGTTTATTATTTCTTCTTTCTGCTTAGAGTGGGTTTAATTTTCTTTTTCTTGTTTCTTTTACTTTTTCTTTTTTTTAATAATTTTAAATTTTATTTTGGATTCAGGGGTACGTGTACAGGTTTGTTATCTGGGTGTGTTGTGTGAATTTTCTTGTTTCTTAAGGTGAAAATTTATATCGTTTATTTGAGAAGTTTTTTCCTTTCTCTTGTAATATTTTAATAATAGAAATTATTCTGTTATCATCAGTTAATCTGCATCCTCCTCATTTTTATGTTGCTATTTTATTTTCATTTAGTTAAAATTATTTTCCAATTTCCTTAGCAATTACTTCAAGTCCTGGGTAATTTGGAAGTGTGTTGTTTAATTTCTAGATGTGTTTGTTGAGATGATACACTTTGTATAATTTAGGGTTTTTAAAAAATATTTATTGATACTTATTTGATTGACTTAGAATATAGTCTGTTTTGATGAATGTCCCATACACACTTGAATGAATGTGTATTCTACTGTAGTTAGATGGGAAGCTCCATGTATGTCAATAAATCATGTTCATTGACAGTGCTGCCCAAATTGTTTCAGCTACCAAGATAAGATGTCGAAGACCCCTGTTGTAACTTTGGATCTGTCTTATTATTACATTGTAGCTCTAGTAGTGTCTGCTTGGGGTATTTTTTTTTTTTTTAATGGAGTTTCACTCTTGTTGCCTAGACTGGAGTGCAATGGCGCGATCTTGGCTCACTGCAACATCTGCTTCCTGGGTTCAAGTCATTCTCCTGCCTCAGCCTCCTGAGTAGCTGGGATTATAGGTGCAATTCACCATGCCCGGCTAATTTTTTTATTTTTAGTAGAGACGTGTTTTCATTATGTTGGCCAGGCTGGTCTTGAACTCCTGACCATGTGATCCACCCTCCTTGGCCTCCCAAAGTGCTGGGATTACAGGCATAAGCCATCACGCCCGGCCTGTTTTGTGTATTTTTAAGCTCTATTATTAGGTATATACCACTTTAGAATATGTATGTCCTCTGGATGAATTAATTATCTCTTTATCCTTATAAAATGTCCCTCTTCGTCCCTGGCTCTGAAGTCCACTTTTTCTACGTTAAATGGTTACTCCAGGTTTCTTCTAATTATTGTTTGTGTTAATGTTTATATGGATGTTTCACTTCTATTTATAAGCAAATTTATTTATATTTCCATGTGACTGCAATATAGTATAATGATAAAGACCTCTAAATTCAGAGGCCAACCTAGTAAACATGAGTGTTTAAAATAAAAAAGGTAAAAACACATTAAACTTTATTAAAGTTCATACTGTCGGTACTACTTATAATTGCTTCAAAATAGAAGATAATACACACAGTCTTTTGCAAGTATGCTTAAAAAAGAAAACCTTTTCTCATTAAGTAATCAATAAATTACATTCTTTTTATGACATACCCTAAAGAGGAGTACTAAGATAGATTCTTCTCATTTTAGTACTAGAGACACAGATGTCATTTTTTTTTGTGCCTACACTCTTCAAGCTTAGCTGATACAGGTGTAAAAGCCTTCTTCCTTAAATAGCAAAAGATAGTACAAATAAGGCATTCTACTTGGGTTTTTGTGGACATAAGAAGTATAAAATAGAAAAAAAAAATTATTTCATTATCAAAATAATTCGCAGGCATTTAAGACCTCAGTTCTACCTGAGTGGTTTACAGTTCCGTATAGAAAAGCAAGAGTAACATTCTGTCTGTAAGAATGCGCGTATGGACAGAGCGGGCTTTGGTCGTTCTCTGCTTTCTCTCCAGTGTATACAAACATACTCAGTATGTTTCTGCTGAATGGATGAGTCCAAGATTTATGTGATAAATGTGATGCTAGGCAATAGGGAAGAGTGAGATACATATATAGTTTCAGATATATATATATATAGTTTGCCATATTAGGAGCTTATATTCTAGTAACAAGAAGTGTGTAACGAGGAGCTTATATTCTAGTAATGAGAATGTGTAGCTGGTGGAGGGGGCCAACAAATGAAGAAAGACATGGCAAGTGGTTTGAAGAAAAATTTTAAAAAGTAACAAAAAGCGAAGTGTCAAAGATGGGTGGGGAAGCATTAAAAAATAGTTTGGTAAAGGACGTTCTCTCCTTTAATAAATGCAACATCTGAGCAGAAAGATCTGGAGGAAGAGAGTGCAGTTCCCACAGGCTTACTCAGGAAGGAGACTTTCAAGTAGAAACAGTGACAGGTTGGAGAGGCTCTGATGTACAGGTGCATTTAGCAGGTTCCACAAATAACAAGGAGCCTGTGTGACTGGGTGCAGTGGTAAGAAATGAGTCAGAGACCCAGTGAGGGCTTTGTTCGTCTTAGTAATAACTTTTTTATTCTGAAGGAGATGAGAAGCCATTGGAGGTTTTTGAGCAGAGGACAGAGATGATCTGACAGAAAGAGTGATATGATCTGATTTAGTTTTGGTAGGGTCTCAATTTCCAGGTATATGAATTGTAGAACTCAGGTTTTTAAAAATACTTAACGACTTTACCTTTGAAAACATCAAGAAAATTTATTATCATCTAACCACATTATTTAGACTTAGGGCCCTCTTAGAGCCTTGGGAATGATCTGTTAGGAGAGGAATCTAGAGGTTTAAGCTTCATTAGTCTCACAATAAATCTGCCTCTGAATCTCTCTAGTTCTAACAGGTCCACTCTCTTGAAGCTTTAAGAATAATTTGTGGGCGTGGGGGTGTCAAGGGTAGAAGCAAGGAATTCCATTTGGAAACTATTGCAATAATCTAGGCAAGAAATGATGGTGGCTCAAGCCAGATGAACATGGTAGCAGTGGATGTGTTGAGAAGTGGGTGGATGCTTAATATATATGGAAGGTAGAGTGGAGAGAATTTGCTGATGGATTGAATATAGAATATGGAAGAAGGGAACGTCAAGGATGACAGTGAGGTTTGGGCCTGAGTGATTAGAAAATGTACAGAGGGGCCAGATTGTGATCGATCTACAGGACCCTGGGATAAATCTTAATGAACAGGCAAATAATCCAGTTTTTAAAAAGACATTTGTTTGTGTGGCATGCAGGAAACCAAAAGACTGAATTAAAACAGATTCTTGCCTCCCACCACCCTCTTCATTTGAGCATCCCCCTCCCCTTCATCTAAGATGGAAATCTTATTTAAAACTAAAATGCCGATGTCTCTCTTCCAATTATTAACTGAGAAAGAAACTGAAATTCTTTTCTTTCCCATGTCTTGTATTTGGAAAAGCATTGCTGCCCACTGCAGCGGCCCACACTCTCTGGTCAATATTTGTTGGTGCACGACAGACTATAGGAATTTCAAGCCCATGCAGCAGAAGGTAGCTATTAACAATCTAGGAATCACTGAGGCAAGTGCTGATTGTGACAGCCATGCACCTCTCTGCATATTATTCTGTCACTGTTTCCCAGGAACTGGAGGTTTCTTTCTTTCTTTCTTTTTTTTTTTTTTTTTTATTTCAAGAGGAGGTCTTTGAAAGCTCCCCAGTTTTCTGGGAGTTATTTCCATGATGATATTTGTTTCAGTCAGAATAAAAAAGCCACTTCTCAGGCATCCAGAAGTGTTCACTGCAATGTCTGGTAGGTCCAAAACTATGTCCAACTTCATATGTTATTCTTTAATGGCAACTTCTCATCTCATAAGAGTGAAACACGGAAAGGCTCAGTAGTATCAATGACCAGGTAATTGTACCATCAGGAGCTCTCTGTTTTACACGAGGCTCTGGCTTTGAGAATACTTGATAGTTAGCAAATTTGCTTTTGGTAGAAAAACATCCAAGTGATTCATTAAATTAAATTTGGAGGGGTCATGCAGAGGAGAGACCAATGAGGTTTTGATTCCTGTTTTCCCTTTCTAAGGTATATTAGCAAAGATTATTGATAACGAAAAAACACTTAAAACTAAAAGGAAATTTAATATAAAACTGTCTTTGGTGCAAAGTCATAATGGCAGAATAATATCTAGTGAAGTCATAGTCTTTTAATGTAGTTTTCTTTATTAAGAAGAATAAAATATTTTCCCCAAGAACGTGTGTCTGTCATGAATACTTTATTTTGTGGTACATGTAGGTCACACCAGAAATGACTGTTTTATTCTGAAAATGAAAACCAAATGAATCTCAGCTGGCCGTTTGAAGAAAACAAAGCATCATTGTTTTATCCTTTTAATGGAGAGCTCCCCACCATCAATTTGTCTGCAGACTCTATGGAGCTGTTTACTACTTGCAGGCTTCTGAGAGCAGATGAGTAACAGTAAGATTTGATAACTCAACTTTATGTGTACCAATCTACCTTGGCTAGACAGAGGAAAATGGAGTTTTATAGGATTTTCCATGGCTGCTACTGACTGGAGTCACTTAGGAGTACATTCTGACCTGTAATAATTCATGAAATTTATTGCTACTTAAGTTTGTCTGGACAATTTTTGGCTGTTAGAAGGGTAAATAATTTATTTGAAGATGATAGCAAGGTCATATTAAATACTTCATCGGAAGAAAAGCAGTTGCAATTACATCATGCTCTCTGACCAAATGGCACGCTCCCTGTCAGTGAGGCAGAGGGCTCTTCCAGAGCGGGGCTGCAGAACTGCAGCAGATAAGTGGAAGTGATGCAATTTGAGTTGAGTGCACCAAGTTGTGCCATTAACCAGATGATATCAATGACTCTGTTAGGGCATAGCCTTCCTCTGATGGTCAACATTAGCTTGAAATTGTCTGTTGGGAGAAATTAGACTGCCCTGAATTACAATTCAGCCTAACCCATGACGTTGCTTAGGCTAATCTTTCAACGTGTATGGTGAAGAACAAAGCCTGGAAGGGAATGAAGAAAAATCCTTAGCAAACTGTTGGAAGTTTCCTTCTGACAGACAGAACACCAACTGAGGATCAGAATCAAGGTTTCTGTCAGCTGGGAGTTGAAGCAGGAACTGCTTTGGAGATTGTGAGCATGATGGGGTATTAGTCTCTTTAAAATAAAAAGTGGAAAGTTGTAGTTAGGGAGGCAGGCGCAGTCTTTAGCAACCTCACAGACCCCCAAACAATTATAAGCTGATTTCAGCAAATATTGGTGATGGTAAGCTTTATTTCTTTTGAAGGTAGCTACATCTTTTGACATACCTTAAATCATGAGAAGAGTTTCTGTCCTAGCACATTTTTTTTCTGTATCTCAGTAGTTCCCTAATGCCAGCTCTAGATACAAAAACACTCTGGCTCAGTAAAAGTGAGATTTACTTTTAGTAATAAGGTACAGATCATTCTCCTGATTCATAGACACAATTTCATATGTTCTGTTTGAACTTTTTACTTTTATTAAAGTTATATGCTAAGTTATAATTTTCATATTAATCATAACCCTTTCTTACACTGCACTTAACATCACATATCTCGAAGAGTAAAATCTCAAAAACTACAAAATCATATAATTCAAATCTAACTTCACTGTTCTTCACTGTTATATTGACAGTATATCAAGCATAAGTTTTAGTTTAAACTAAAATCAGTGGAGTTCTATCTCTGACTTCTAGAAATAATTTGTTAGAGATTGAAACAAATGTTTTTACATCTAATCAAGAAATACCAGCACAAATTTGGTTAATCCTGCTTGAAACTATACTGTTACTTAATATGTATAATTAAATTCATACTCATTTGAATTCATTTGTTAAAGAGCATTTATTGAGTTTCTACTATGTGCTTGGCACTCTGCTTAGACACTGAACCATTTTGTACACACACACACACACACACACACACACACACACCCCTACACACACACACACAATAATCACTTCAAGAAATACCTAGGTTATTACAGGGCTATAAGAAATGACCATAATTAATTTCAAGGCAAAGTCGAAAGTGATATGTTTTAAGCAAGTATAGGTAAATTGAAATGGAAATCCAGGAGAGAATATTTGCAACAAGGGAAAGCTTCATAGGAGATGTAACATTAAATTGGACTTTGAAGGACAGATAAAAGCAAATACATTCCAGGCAAAGAAACAACATGAGCA
Source organism: Saimiri boliviensis (assembly GCF_048565385.1). NCBI lineage: Eukaryota > Metazoa > Chordata > Mammalia > Primates > Cebidae > Saimiri > Saimiri boliviensis. Next base: position 114,044,715 of record NC_133459.1, on the reverse strand, counting down.
AAGGCACAGGGGTGGGATCTTACATGAAAAGGGAGAACTCAGGTTGACTCTATTACTTGACTTCTGTTCTTTAAAAGCACTCTTCTGGTCAGGCATGGTGGCTCATGCCTATAATCTTAGCACTTTGGGAGGCCGAAGCAGGTGGATCACTTGAGCCCAAGGGTTTGAGACCAGCTTGGGCAACATGGCAGGATCCCATCTCTACCAAAAAAAAAAAAAAAAAGGGACACTGCTCCTTCTTTTCAGAGCTCTCACAAAATTAGGGTAAAGATGGCTTGCATCTCATCCCCTGGCTCTTAGCTGCATAAGTTGGCCAAATCAGAGATAACTGGGTTCAGAATTACTAAGGATTTTATTGCATATGCATTTAATATGCAATAAAAGGCCTTCTTTGACATTAACATTTTATATAACAAGAACCTACTATTGCCAACAACAAATGCAATTTGTGTAACAAATTAGAAAAAATAAATTGAAGCTATGAGCATTTGTATTCCCACAAAGGCAAAAGTGACCCATGATAAAAATCCTTAAAGACAAGTTACTAGTATAAAATGTGAGCAATAACTAGATAGTATCCAATTAAAATATGTTTTAAAGCCAAAGGGAAATCTGACTACCTAAGATGAGGAAATGGAGTTAATTGCTTCACTAGCCAGATCTCATCGAAGAGTCTCAAAGAAATATGTTTGTGTAACATCAGTATAATGCACAGCATTAAATGTTAATAGGGCTCACTTCATTGCTTTTGCTTATCAAAAAATGTCCTGAATTAGAGACAAAGTTGATAGGTATATCTGTCCATAATATCCTAGCTTAAGTTAGGAAATCTGATTTTCACCTTCTCTTCCATTTCTGTGATTGCTCTCCTCTTACACATCCCTTTCTGCTCCTCTGTCTCACCTGGAATATCCAAACTTCTAGGTCTTCACTATCAAAAAGGTAATTAGGTAAAGGACTATTTCACAACTTGCATTTTGCTTGTGTAATAACTGTCTAGGCTGGACATGGTAGCTCACTCCTGCAATCCCAGCACTTTGGGAGGCAAAGGTGGGTGGATCACGAGGTCACTGGATCAAAACCATTGTAGCCAACATGGTGAAACCCTGTCTCTACTAAAAATACAAAAATTAGCTGGGCATGGTGGTGCATGCATGTAGTCACAGCTACTCAGAAGGCTAAGGCAGGAGAATCCCTTGAACCCAGGAGGCAGAGATTGCAGTGAGCCAAGATGGCACCACTGCACTCCAGCCTGGCAACAGAGCAGGAAGGACTCTGCCAAAAAATAAAAAAATAAAAAAATAAAGGAATAAATATCTAAACACAGAGATATATTGGTATTTTTGGAACTTTAACCTTTAATGAAGCAGCTATTTATCTATAGATAGTCCTCTCAGGTATATCTTGACCATCTGATGGCTGAGGCTAGTCTTCCCAATGGGTGGCAATAATTTTTAGAATGACTATTGAGCACAGGTAAAATACCAATCAAGTAGAGTTTTTTCCTCAACATCATCTGCAAGGAAAATTCTGTATGTCCCCTAGGAAAAAGACACTATCATTCCTACACCTTATTCCTTTGAGGCTTTCATCAATAATAGCTTTCTCTAGGAAAACACAAATGAAAGTAATTTCAACTCCGCAAGTGCATCATCTCATTGAGTTTAAATATTCCAAGTGTAAAAATCTGTTCCTTGGAGTAGATTCTGAGGGACATCAGGAGCCTACAAGGGTAGAGTTGCCCCAGCAGAAATTATAACAGCCTCATTGTTGCTGATGATGACACAATATCCCAGCCCCCATGCAGCTGGAGCTGTCACTCCTGCTTCAGTGTGAGGATCTTGTGATCGAATACTTGTGTCATTATCTATGGGAATTTCAACTTTTGTAATAATTGAGACAGCATCTCACTACATCACCCAGGCTGGAATGCAACGGTGTGATCTCAGCTCACTGCAACCTCCACTGCCCAGGTTCAAGTCATTCTTGTGCCTCAGCCTCCCAAGTAGCTGAGACTACAAGCACGCGCCACCATGCCTGACTGATTTTTTTTTTTTTTTTTTTTTTTTTTGTATTTTTAGTAGAGACAGGGTTTCACCATGTTGGCCAGGCTCGTCTCGGACTCCTGATCTCAGGTGATCCACCTGCCTCAGCCTCCCAAAGTGCTGGGATTACAGGTGTGAGCCACTGTGCCCAGCCTTAACTTTGAAATTAAAGTTTTTGCATTAGGCTTAGTTAGAATGGGTAGAACACTTATTACATATATGATTCGAGAGAAGTAAAATAGGAAGGGAATGGAGCTAACTCTTGCTATCAGGCAGTTGTGTTCTTGTTCACAATGAAAACCTAGGCTCTCATCACCACTTATTAGCTGCTGATAATCAGTAGGGCTGCCGTGAGGATTAAATTAGATAATGTGCGTTAGAAATTAACATATCTAGCACATAGTAGGCATTCAATAAATGAAGCTTTATTGCAGTGTTCTTTTACATTTTGTAAATTGTGCATGTACACACACACACACACACACGACTGAACTGAGAAACAGAACCAATAGGATAGATATAGACAGATATATATAGAGGGAGATATAAATAAATATAGATAGAGACATAGATAATCTAAATATATTTATATCTATCTATATCTTTCTCTCAATCTGTATCTATTCTATGGGCTCTGCTTCTCTGGGGAACCTTGACTAATATATCTAAGAACTCTAGAGGTTTATGGAACCTTCTCCCTCAACCCACTTGAAATCCTCTAAAGGAGAGATTTTGAAAATAACTTGGTTTCATTGCTTCAATGTAAAACTTTGCATCTCTTACAGATGATTTTATCATTCTTGTAGTAAGCAGGAGATAGAAGCCCATTCAGTGTTAAAGTTCAAAGTAAACACTTCCTGTAGATATTGAAATAAATGTTTTCCATTTTACTCTAATTCAGTTCCAGGGTAGTTGGAAAATCAGTGAGGCTCTTGGAAGAATTTCATGACAAGTATCAAAATCCCTTGACTTGCAGTTGGACAAGGTTTTCTTGGTGCAGCCACCTAAGGTCCACGGCTGTCAGGAGACTAGTGTGCTAGCTTTAACCATCTCAGATGTGCAAGTGAGAAGGTTTTGCCAGAGACTGGGAAGGAAGTCTAGGTGAAAGAAATATAAAAATGAATTATTTCTCATCAGGCATATACATTTTAAAGAATTGTCTGAATTTTTTATTGTTTTAAAGTGTTATGTGGCAATCTAGATATCCAGAAGAAATATTCATAAATCCTTAGAAGCAACTTTGCACGAGAATTTGTAAAAGCTTCAATAATAAAGGATTAGAAATAATTAAAAAGTTGGGAATTCACTATAGATCAAATTACTGAATACTCACACCTGCAAGTTACCATTTCCTATCATGTTTGACCAAATAATTGGTAAGACCCAACAATCCCCAGCACAGGAATTTTACTCAGAAGGAACTGCTGTCACCACTGCAGGTAAATGATAAATAAGTGACTTATTGGTAAGACTTATTGTAAGATGATTTTTACAGTTCTTCGGAAGGACTATTCTACTGAAACTCATTATGCAGAAAGAAACAGTCTTAGGGGCACTGCGTTGCTCACAGAGAAAAGAACCGGTCCCATATGCACCATCTTTCACTCATTGTCTGTTATTGCCCCTGACTTAGTTCATGACCAGTTTGTGACAGTTTCTGGTCTTCAAAGTGGAGCTAATACTTGCCTTTTCTCACAGGAATATTGTGAGGATAAATGAGATAAATCATTTGAAGTGTTTTGGGCTCCACTCATAGTAAGTGCTATGTTATTTGAAAGATTTATTATTTACTTCACAAGTGACTTGTCACCATTCCTAATCTGTGTAAAGAACTTTGAATTCCTTAGAGAAAAAGTTGATATTGAGTGAAATTTTAATGCAAGTGGATAAATATGCACCACATAGAATCTATTCTGTTAGAGGCCCCATTTCTATTGTAAGGAGAAACTAATGCATGTTGTAGCATACTAGATAAGAAGAAATGTCAGGGAATACCTGGGCTTTTCAACTAGTTTCTCATGCACCCTCCCAAACTAGCCCAAAAAATGAACTTTTATTAGTGACACACTACATTGATGTGAATACTTGGCCTACATCACACTGGTACTTAAAACTTCCCATCTTATCTTACTATTCTATGTAAAAACAATTGACTTATATTGATTATTGAGCATTTACTATTTATTTGCCACTGGATTAGATTCTGGAGATACAAAAATGGCCAAAGTAAGAAAAAGACAATGAAATTACATATAAAGGAAAGTAAGACATAGTAATCTAATCAGTTAAATTAGAAATACCAGTGTGATATTAGGACCTTAAAATAATATATTATTGAAAGCTTGACACTACTAAAGCTCTCCAACAGTAGAAATAGCAGTAGTATTGAAAATTCACCCATTTCCAATTTTCAGGACACCCCTAAGATAATGATTTTAGTCTCTCATACCAGTCTCCACTATGGAAAATCAGGACTGTTAGGTTTTCTATGTAGTTAATTCCATACCTTGCATTAAGAGAAAAATAGAATGGGCCTGGAAATTTTACTTCTGCCATCCATCAGGAATACTTTCAAAAGTAACAGAGGCAGTTACAAAGGAAAGAAAACCCAAAATCTAAAGACTTTCCAGGGCTGGGCATGGTGGCTCATGCCTATAATCCCAGCACTCTGGGAAGCCGAGGCTGGTGAATCACCTGAGGTCAGAAGTTCAAGACCAGCCTGGCCAACATGTTGAAACCCTGTCCCTACTAAAAATACAAAACTTGGCTGGCTGTGGTGGCACTTGCCTATAGTCCCAGCTACTCAGGGGGCTGAGGCAGGAGAATCACTTGAGCCTGGGAGTCAGAAGTTTCAGTGAGCCAAGATTGCGCCACTGCACTTCAGCCTGTGAGACAGAGTGAGACTCTGTCTCAAAATAAAATAAAATAAATAAAAAGAAGATTAAGGTGGCCATGTTGAAATAGTTTGATCATGTATTAAAAAGTATAGCAAAAATACAGTTAATTGGAACACATTAGATTTATGAAAAACAAAAATTTCTTATTGATATTCATATTTGATGTGTATTTTATTTAATTCAGTCCTTCACCCTATATTTATTAAGCATCTACTATGGGCAGTTGCTAGAGCTAGCATTCTAGTGGAGAGAAAAAGTAATGAATAAATAAGCAAAATCTTTCATCTCAATAGTGCTGAGTACTACAGAGAGAAATAAATGAGGAAGGCAGGTAATAAATGCTAGAGAGAAGCTGTGAAGAAGAGAAAGAGAACCAGAAGGTTCTTTGGGAAAAGGATAGTGTAAAGAAAAAAGAATGTTGGCTATGAGGTCAGATACTTCCAGGAAATAGAATTGTGTAGAGGTTTTCATTTTTGTTGTTGTTTGTTTGCTTGTTTGTTTTGCCACTGGAGAGAGTTTGGCTTTCTTTTGAGTGAAAGAAGCAGCCATTTGCAGCTGTGGGGACGATGGATTGCAGGTGGGGCAAGAGTAGAAGTGAGATTACTATGTGGGAGGCCACTGCAATAATCTATGAGCAAAATTATGTGAGCTTGAGAAGAAATCAGATTCTGCATATATTTCCAAGTTAACATGAACAAGATTTTCTGAAAGATTGCTACGGAGTCTGAGAAAAAGGTGTCAAGAACGATGCCAAAATTGTCACATAAAGAACTGTAAGAATGGAGTTGGCATTTATGGAATTTGGAAGAGAAGCAGGTTTAGTGACAAAGAGCAGAAGCACAGAGCTGAGCATATTAAATGTTAGCTGCCTATTAGGCATTCAATAGGAGATATAGGGTGGGCAGTGGTTACATGAAGCTAGAATTCTGGGAAGACTGAGTTGATGACAGAAATGTATTAGTCATTAATGTCTGTGTGTGTGTATACATTGGACATGTGAATGCCCAGATTGAGGACATGAGTAGGAAAGGAGGAAAGAGCTAACAAAGTTAGATGAAGAAAGGTGATCAAGAAGAACCATGGAAGTGTTACCCTGGAATTCAAGTGAAGACAGTGTTTCCAAGGTAATTAAAATAAAAAAGAAGGGTGAATTAACAGTAAGATGTATAGGCCGGGCGTGGTGGCTCAAGCCTGTAATCCCAGCACTTTGGGAGGCCGAGGCGGGTGGATCACAAGGTCGAGAGATCGAGACCAACCTGGTCAACAGGGTGAAAACCCGTCTCTACTAAAAATACAAAAAATTAGCTGGGCATGGTGGCGCGTGCCTATAATCCCAGCTACTCAGGAGGCTGAGGCAGGAGAATTGCCTGAACCCAGGAGGCGGAGGTTGCGGTGAGCCGAGATCGCGCCATTGCACTCCAGCCTGGGTAACAAGAGCGAAACTCCGTCTCAAAATAAATAAATAAATAAATAAATAAACAAACAAACAAACAAACAAACAGTAAGAGGTATAACATTTTTACAAATGTGAATAAACAAGTGTTGATATATCATTTGGGAATTTTACATTTATTCTATGTTTGTTTGCCAAGTTTATCTGGGTGTAACTCAAGTCATTCTGGAAAACGTAGCCACATACCAAGAATAGGAAGGAATGGTGAACAGTGATAGTCACTCATAAGAACCCTATTGAAACTGGCTCCAACTATTTATAACATATATGGCTACACATAAAATCTCAGTGGAAAGAATGCTCTACACTATTTCAAAATTTTGATCAGTTAGTCAGAGAACTAACGATGAGAGTTAGAGTACGTTTCAGTCCTTCATCTCCTAGGAGATGAAAATACTGGATGGATCTTTTAAATTATTAATTATTATTAATAAAAATAATGAAGAGTTAATAATATTAAAGTTACCTCATTTCAAAGACAATTCAATGTGTTAAGTATTGCAGGCTGTTTAAAACTTGATTTATTGGAAAGACAACAATTTCTAGACATAAAAATATATGTGAGAAAGAGGGGGTATCAGAATATTGAACAAGAAAACATTATGGTTAAAAAGGGCTCAGCCAAATTATATATCGCTGTGGTTTAATTCCCTTGTACTGGGGGCTGAGAAGATTTTCAGTAACTGATTGATAACCTTGATTCTGAAACATCTGCTGTTCTGAGGGGAGGGAAATCTAGAATGATCAATAACATTCCAGAAAGAAATCAATATATGATTGATTTTCTGAAACCACAGGAAGGTATCAAAATCAGCATGAAAATAATTTGAGAATGTACAAAATCTGGTATAGAAATAGGGAGTAATTAAAGTAAGTCTATGGAGTTGATTCTTTTAGACTAGAAGTTAAATGTAAATGCTATAAATTTAGTATTACTGCATTTGTGTATATCTTTGTTGTTAAGGTGTTTAGAAATTATAATTGCCATATAAATTATTTGAGAGAAATTAGTGAGAATCATAACTAATATTCGAATGTTTAAGAAAAATGAGTTTTCATAGTTTTATCTTTTAGATGTGAGTTTCAATATATTGAACATTAAATGACAAAGGGAACACTCATATTTTCCTTCCCTGTAAAACCTCCTTGAATGCTGAATAATTAAAGACAGCCCAGTCTTCAAGGATCTAAGTGTAGGATTACAGAGACAGACACATCAACATATTTATAAGGCCATGTGGCATGTAATAACTGAGACATGCATTAGGAAAGCAGTTCTCAAACTATTTTTAAAATCCTAGGACCCTTTTAAATGCTTACAAATTATTGAGGACCTTGGAGGGCTTTTATTTATATGTGTTAAATTTATCAATATTTACTCTATTAGAAATTTAACATGTGGTATTTAAAAATATTTATTAATTTTAAAATACAATAAACCTTTTACATGTTAAAATAACATTCTTCTGTGAAATATAGCTAGATTTTCCACAAATCTTAGAAGAATGGCATTGTTTTAAATATTTGCAGATCTACCTAATATCCATCTTAGTAGAAGATACGTAGATTTTCATATATGCCTCTATTTTTAATTTATTGTAATATGTTGTTTGGGTTGTTATATATGAAAAATATTTCACTTCCTATAAATACATATTTAGTAAAGGGAAGAGAATTTTAATAGCCTTTTAAGGTAATTATTTTAAACTACACCAAAATTTGAGTTATTTCTAAAATGTTAATATCAAAGGGAACTCTAAAGTAATATTAATAAATTTTTATATTATACATAACAACTCATTGATAATATCTTACATATAGGGTGGATCTTTTAGCCATGCATAATTATATAACATTATGATTGAACATTTAAAAGATATTGGTTCATAGAGTTATGTAAATCATGTAAATGTTGATAAATTCTATTATATAGTATCGAGCTCATAATGACTGGTAAAAGCTTTCCAACGTTCTGATTTTCTCTTAGAAGTTTAATTTTTTTCAGAACAACAAAGACTATTAGCTGTATTTCTTGAAGTGACAGCCTGACTTCATTTATTTACAGAAAAATATGTGCCAAATAACCAATTTCAACACAGTGAACAAGGCACATACCATCTTAGTCGTAGTACAAAAATAATTTGAATTTGTGGAGTCCTAGAAAGGACTTAGGAATCCCCCCAAATCTGTGAACCACTTATGACAACTATTGCATTAGGCTATTGTGGGAATAAAGAGATGGTACATCCACCCCCAACTTGGATATTGGGGATTAGTATCACAGAAGACTTCTAAGAGAAAAGACATCTGAAAAGAATAAGTCCTGTTTAGCTGAGAGAAAACATAAGCAAAGGCATGGAGACAAGTCATGCCTTTGGTGTGGGTAGGAATTTCAATAAGTTAATAGTGCTGTAGTATCAAATCAAGGCAAAACTGGAATTGAAAGATAAAATTTGGCTGAATCGAAGAACGGGAAATATGCCACAGTAGGGGATTTTAGATGTTACCCTTTAGTCAAGAGAGCATTAGCTTTAAGGAGAAGAGCAGAACTGTTAGATTTCCATTTTAGAAAGATAAACTATATGAAGCACAGATTTCAGGAGAACTAAATTTGAGGCAGAGAGGCAAGGTGTAGAGCACATTTCTCCTGCCCTTTCTTCTTTGTCTTTATTTAGTAATTACCAAAATACAAAATAACAAACACACAACACAAACACTTGTTATATAAAATAAAATAGAAAACAATATAGAAAGGCAAAGCTAACCTCCCTGTCTTTCTTCACTTTAATCACTTTGGGGTAACCCAAGCCTGATGTATATCTTTCAGAGGATATACATTTTTTTTTGTGATTGTGAGTAGCTTAGCTGTTCAGCAAACCATTGGATACGAGACTAAGTTTACAGAAAGGTCAATCCTGGATGGGTAGGGTGTCATCAATATATGAGGCATGGTTAAAACCATGAATGTGGTTGAGATCCTCCCAGAGGATGACACGAAGAGGTCAGTGCACTGTGGCCTGACATATGGGGATTACTGCAAGGAAGCCACACGCAAAGATCAGAAGTCCAGCAGGGGAAGGGGCGACAATGAATTTTTGGTGGAAACCCTGATAACACAGGATTAAAACACTGAGGATGTGCCTTTACATTGAGAAAGTGCTGAATAAACATCCTGAAGGAGGTTGGTGGATTTTAATAAAAATTAAAAAGGGAGTCTTTATATTAGATTCTAATAATTCTTCTGTATTTTTCTGCATATTATTTACATATAATGTAAATACCATCAGACTGGTACCCAGCGAAGTAAGTGAAGAACGGAGTTTACTGTAAATTTAAGTATTAAACAAACAGACAGAGATTTGCATGTTCTACAAAAATTTTAAAAATGATTATTTATTGATTCATTTCTAAAATATTAAAGCAAGTGCAAGGTTTTCGAGTGCAAGTTTTTTTCAGGAAATGTTAGAAAACCATTGAAAAAGCAACGACTTCAGTTTGCGAAGGGGTAAGAAATCTCCCGGAAAAAAAAAAGATAGATTTTGGAAGATAAAAAGGAGAAGGACATTGTGACTTTTTAATGGTAACCTGCCAAAATATACATAAAATCAAAAAGTGGTACAATTTCTAATGTTGCTTTTTCTCATTTTTATTCAAGTGGAAATGAACATGTCCTGGAACCCTCAGAATGAGACGAGAGTCAGAATGCAGGCTTTTCTCATTTGAAATCTGTAAGCACTTACTATTATCACAATGGGTAGACAACAATTCGAGTGTTTGGGTGTTTCCCCATGCTATAATTTGCGTTCTTCACAACATGTCTGATATAATTAAATATTTCTAATATCTATACGTCAGATACTATGCTAGATACTGAAGATATTCAGATAATTAAAACACTGTTTTTCCCTGAAAGACTTCACATTCTCTCTAATTAATCCTCTCTCTAAGGCACTAACAATAATATACTATGATAAACATGGTATAGAAATTGCCTTTTAAAAAGTCAAACGAAACTCAACCACGTCTTCTTAAAGTCAGAATTATATTAAGCCTTTAATCTGCTCTCTTTCCCAAGATAAGGCCTATGACAAGAAAAAAACAATATTTTTAGAGCTGATCTAAATATCTCCTATATAGAAAGTATTATGAAATTTGAACCCAGTTATCAAAAGATAAGTAGTATAATTTACTACTCTATGTCCTTATGTATGAGATGGGATCTGTTTATTTAGTCAGATTTGGTGACATATTCAGAGAGATACTTAAGTGTTAAGTGCTTGAATAGAGTTATCTGTAGTGGGCTGATTCCATAAGCTGGCTTTATTTGAAATGCTATTTATCTTAAAGCAGATTTTTTAGTTTTTCTATACAGATTGTTATATTCTGTAAATATGGTTTGAGCCATAGTTTATCGAAATCCACGTAGTGATGAACTATTCAATGGTAGAATACGATTTCTGTAAGATGTACTCTTTTTCACAGAAATCTACTAGGTCTAACAAACTGAGGCTTTTCTGCTTTAGCAATAATTTTTCCAATGGGGCTGAGAGTGTAGCAACACATCAGACTGTGTATTAGTCCATTCTCATGCTGCTAATAAACACATACCTAAGACTGGGTAATCCTTAAAGGAAAGAGGTTTGATTGGCTCACAGTTCCCCATGACTGAGGAGGCCTCAGGAAACTACAGTCATGGTGGAAGGGGACACAAACATGTCCTTCTTCACATGGCAGCAGCAAGGAGAAGAATGAGCAAAAGTGGGGAAAGCCCCTTATAAAATCATCAGATCTTGTGAGAACTCACTCACTAGCATGGGAACAGCAGCACAGGGGTAACCACACCTATGGTTTAATTACCTCCACCAGGTCCCTGCTGTGACATGTGGGGATTATGGGAACTACAATTCAAGATGAGATTTGGGTGGGGACACAGCCAAACCATGTAAGACTGTATCTGATTGAAACAAAAGCTGGATACCTTTGCATTAGCTCTGTTCAAAAAGTAATAGGACCAACTGTGTGGCTAAATTCAACTTAGGCAGAAATCTACCAGAATTTAGGAATAGAATTTTTCCTCCATGAGGGTTAGGTACTTAAAATCATTCACAGCCTTTTGTTTTTTTGATTTCCGCTCAAATAAAAGTGATAAGACATTTTCAGAATGGCACAGGCTTTGTGATCATGAAACAAAAAGTATGCTGAAAAATATATTTGCTTACTTACTTCAGTCTGGAAAAGAAAGAAATGATTTTGGGAACTACTAATCTATGTCTCTCCTGATCAGTGGTGACAGTCCCATAGCTAAAGTGGCTGCAACAACTTCAATCCATCCTCTTGAGTTCTTCCTTCTCTTATTATTATTATTATTTTTTATGTTAACATTCACTTTGAAGAAAACGTGAAAAATAAAATGGGGATTTAAGGAAAGTTCACAGCAGAGAAGTAACTGAATAGGGGACTTGGGACAAAGAATGAATTTACCTGAAATGTGATGCAACTCTACAACTAGGAGTGAGGATAATGAATGGGATGTTACAACTTTTTAAGCTTGAAGAGGTAAGGCAAATAAATAGCACCCTGTCTTCTCTTACAACACAGTAAACAAAACAAGAAATAATAACAGAGAGATAGCTTGAAAATTCCCAAACATTCAGGGATCAAACAACATACACCTAAACAATGCATGAGTAAAGAGAAATTTTTAAATTTTTTTGAACAAAATTAAATGAAATTGCAGTTCAACAAAACTGGTGGGATACACCAAAAAGAGTGTTCAAGGGGAAATGTATAGCATTGAATGCATATATGAGAAAATAGAAGGTTCTAAAATTATCTAAATATCTACTTTAGGAAACTAGAAAAGAAGAGCCAATTGAATACAAAGGTAACAGAAGAAAATAATAGCAATGAAAGCAGAGCTGCAGGGTACAAGGTTAATATGCAAAAGTTGATCTCTTTTCTATTCTACAAGCAATGAACAAGTGAAATTTAAAATAGAAAACATATTTACATTAGCACTAGAAAATAAAATATTTAGGTAAAAATCTAAGAAAAGTACAACATTTTTACAAGGAAAACTACAAATCTCTATTGACATAAATTTTTAAAAAACTAAATGAGATAAATTCTGTATCCATGAATAGAAAGAATCAATATTGTCAGGATGTCGGTTTTTTTCTAACTTGATATACAGATTCAATGCAATCCAGTCAAAATAACAGCAAGTTATTTTGTGGATATCAACAAAATGATCCTGAAGTTTATATGGAGAAACAAAAGACCTAGAATAGCCAAAACTGTATTGAAGAAGAAAAAAGAGGACTGACACTGCCAACTTCAAGACATACCATAATACCACATAATCAAGACGTGGTGTTAACAAATCAACAGGCAAATAGATCGACTGAAAAGAATAAGGAGCCCAGAAATAAACCCACTTTAAACACAGTTAACTAATCTTTTGCAAAGAGAAATATAGGCTGGGAGCAGAGGCTCACACCTGTAATCCCAGCACTTTGAGAGGCCGAGGTGGGTGGATCAGGGGATCAGGAGATCAAGATGCTCCTGGCCCACATGATAAAAACTCTGTCTCTGCTAAAAATATAAAAATTAGCTGGGCGTGGCAGCGCATGCCTGTAATCCCAGCTACTCAGGAGGCTGAGGCTGGAAAATTGCTTGAACCGGGGAGGTGAAGGTTGCAGTGAGCTGAGATAGTGCCACTGAACTCCAGCCTGATAACAAAGCTAGTCTGTGTCTGAAAAGAAAAAAGATGAATATAATGGACAAAAGATAATCTATTTAACAAATGATACTGGGACAATTGGACATTCACATGCAAAAAAAAAAAAAAAATCTAGAGACATGATTACAACCCTAACAAAAATTAACTCAAAATGCCATAAACCTACATAAATAAACCTAAATATAATATATATATACATATATATACACACATATCTGTATTATACATGTAAAACTCCTAAACAAAAATGCAAGAGAAAAATCGAGATGACCTTGGGCACAGTAATGACTTTTTAGAGGCATCACCAAAAATAAAGTCCATAAAAGACCTAATTGATGATCTGGACTTCACTATTAAAAACTTCTGGGGGCCGGGCGCGGTGGCTCAAGCCTGTAATCCCAGCACTTTGGGAGGCCGAGGCGGGTGGATCACGAGGTCGAGAGATCGAGACCATCCTGGTCAACATGGTGAAACCCCGTCTCTACTAAAAATACAAAAAATTAGCTGGGCATGGTGGCGCTTGCCTGTAATCCGAGCTACTCAGGAGGCTAAGGCAGGAGAATTGCTTGAACCCAGGAGGCGGAGGTTGCGGTGAGCCAAGATCGCGCCATTGCACTCCAGCCTGGGTAACAAGCGAAACTCCGTCTCAAAAAAAAAAAAAAAAAAAAAAATGCTGCTCTATGAAAGACACTATCAAGAAGAGGAAAAGACAAACCACAGACTGGGAGTGAATATTTGTAGAAGATATATCTGATAGAAAACTGATATTCCAAATATACAAAGAACTCTTATGATTCAGTTATAAGAAAGCAACTTGATTTATAAATATGTGAAAGACATGAATGGACACATCACCAGAGAAGATATAATAATGACAAAAGTATATGAAAACATGCCCAACATCATTTTTCACTAAGGAATTACAAATTAAAATAATAAAGAGACATCACTACACACCTATGAGCGTGGTTAAAATTCAGAACAACGATAACAACAAATCCTGGTAAAGATGTGGAGAAATGTGAACTCTCATTCTTTGCTTGGGAAATGCAAAATGTGATAGCCACTTTGGAAGACAGTTCCAAAGTTCTTACAAAACTAAACACACACGATAAAAGCCAAAAATTGTACTCCTTAGAATTGATCCAAATGTGTTAAAGACTTCTATCTACCCAGAAACGTGAACACAAATATTTATAGCAGCTTTATTCATAATTGCCAACGCTTGGAAGCAACTGCAGTATCTATCCGTAGGTTAATGGATAAACTGTGGTATATCCAGATTATGAGATACTATTCAGCAGTAAAAAGAAAGGAGCTGTCAAGTTATGAAAATATATGGAGGAACCTTAAGCACATATCACTAAATAAAAGGAGACAATCTGAAATGAGTCAATCTGATGATATGAGTCCAACTTTATGACATTCTGAAAAAGGCAAAATTATAGCAACAGTAAAAAGATCAGTGGTTGCCAGGGGTTTGGGGAAGAGGGATAGATAAATGGGCAGAAACATAGAGTATTTTTAGGGTAGTTAAAATATTATGATGACACTACAATGGTGGATACATGTATGTCATTAGACATTTGGCTACACCTATATAATGAAGAACATCAAGACTAACCCTAATGTAAACTATAAACTTTGGGTGATAATGATATGTCAATGTCAGTTTTATTTCTTTTTTTAAAAAGTGAGTTGTTTGAGAAGATCATCATACATTAATATTGGGAGTACAATTTGAAGGTATTTATGAAAGGGATGGTATCCATATAAATTCTGTGTTCATACAAAATCTAATTCTTTTGGTCTTAATCTAAATCTAACACAGGAGTCTAGGAGGGAGAAAACAGCAAGTTAAAGAGGAATCGAGTGAGTGAAAATAGTTTTTGCAGCAACCAGATTGGTGTTCATTCTCAAGCAAGTGGGTCACAAATATTTTCTTTATTAACAAGTAGTTATTTTTGTCGTGACCCAACAGAATGCCTTATAATATTCTGTTATTCTAATTTTTCAGAAGATACTGAGGAAATTGGGAGATTGTGCTAAAATTGATGGAAGGCAGAACAACACTGATTTAGCTAGGATTTCCATTTTCATCTGTGGCTTTCTCAAAAGATTTTTAACTTGGCTTTTCTAGTAAGCCTCTGGAAAGGGTCACTTAGTGCTTGGTGAACATCCCCTTATTCTTCAGTTGACTCCTGCTTTGCCTATCCTCAGAGTGTGGCAAACTTTCCCACTTGCCATTTCTTCAGCAGCTTTGTTAAGGGTGTCAGTGCTGAGAGTTGCTTATTTTTGGAGTGAGTGTTAATGATTTTATATTTTTTCTGTATACGCTGTTCCAGCAGTGAGCGGGCTCTTAACAAATCTCCAAAATAAACTCATTTACCAAGTCTTTCTCGTATTTGTCATTTTGAAAGACTGAATAAACATCAGTAAAAGAAGCAATCCAAGTTCTCTTGCCAAATATGTATATGTCCAAGACCGGGATTTCTTCATGTTTGAATGTGGATATGGAGCCTAGAGTACTAGGTATTTTACATGTTCATTTTAACTTATTTTTATTTCTCCCCCTTCACATGCTCCAGTTTGGATGGGCCTTAAAGGTAGTGCTGTTTGCTGCTATGGGAAGATCTGCTCTAGCAGACTGAAGCCTGGACTATGTTCTATTTTATTTGGAAGAAGACTTGATTTCATAGCAGGGAATTACTAATTGTGGCTCAGAGAATCCTTTCCAGATGGATGTAGGTTGGTCCAAAACACAAAAGGACCCAATTGGTCTAAAGCCTGGATGAGAGTCCCAGAGAGAATTGGATAAAGGTTGGAGGGAATTATTTCTGTTCTGGATCGGCATCTATAGTATCTGTAGAATGAGGCTAAACTGAGTAAGAGGAGATGAGAACAGAATGCTTCTTTGATTTCCTCTCCCTTCTTTCCACCCGTATTTTAAGAGAAAGCAATGTAAGGATTTGAAAAAATTTTTTTCTCAGTGTAACTTCTATTAGTTGATAAAGATGCATGGTGGGTCACTTAGCTCAGGCTGCTTCTCTATCACCTCTTCTCACCTATGTCATCTACATGTTTTTCTGTATTTCCTCCTTCGCCCCACTTATCAGACTCTAGTTTCTCTTTCTTTGTATGAAGCTGAAACACTTTCAGAGGGCAGACAAGTAATATGACTATGTCAAGTGGCGGGGCAGTGCATCAAAAAGTGGAGACTCACCAGACTGAAACGCATGACCCTCTTAAAGGTATTCAAATTCTAATGTGAATTTACTGACTAGTAGACAAATCAGAGGGTCAGGTTCCATCGGCCAGTCATCACTTTGCAACTGCTACTCTGTTTTATTCATATCTCCTTATTTTTCCCTTTCCATCTTTTTAAAAAAATGTACAAGGTAAGGGTAAAGTTTATAATCTTTAAATTCTGGCTCTAACACTTGCTTTGTGAATTGGGCAAATTAATCTCTCTGTGACTCAGTTTTCTCATCTAAAAAAAATGGAGTGATAATGATATTAACCCATTGAGTTGTTTTGAATACATGAATTAATACTTACAGAGCTCTGAGAGTAGTACCTAGAACACAGATATATTACGTAATCATTTTAAAAATAAATATTTGATTTTTTTATGGCTGAGAAGTCTGCTCAAATCTTTTCCTCAATTTCACTTCTCAGCTCACCTCTCTTCCTTTGTCACTTCTGTGTTCCTAAGGGAAAGGCATACAAGTAATCAACATATACAAGGAAAACAAGTAAGGTGTAGATTACCATTTGACGAGGCCAGTGCTGAGTTGCCAGTGATTGGCTATCTGCATGAAGCTTGCTGCTTAAGTTTGAAGCCTAAAGAATTTCATCTCTACCCTTAAGGCCACGTTTTAATCCTGTTGTCTGTCACCAGATTCAGATGTTAGGGCTTGGAAGAGACCTAGCATTGTCTTTGTATTGTCGTATATTTTCATATAATTTACAAAAGTGCAAATGCTGTAGCTACAGTCAATCTCTTTCCTTACTGACTCTCCACATCACTTACCCTCTACCCCCAACTCATTTACCTAGGCATAAGGAGGCATTAATATCTCTGTGGGAATGTATTGAGATTTGAATAGGAAGATTGAAGAAACAGTTTGAATTTGTGGAGATATATTAATAAGATGTGTAGTCACTTCCTTATAGTTTAGTTGTTGCTGTCACACAGAAATGGCTTCTAAGAATGTTTCAAATGCTTTTCAATTCAAACATTTTTAATGTTTTTAAATTAACAAATAAAATTATATGCATATATTCATCATGTGCAATATGATATTTTGAAGTATATATACACCGTGGAATGGCTAAGTTGAACAATTCAAATTTTAGATGCTTATAAGGATTTAAGAATAATCACCACACAAGACTATTCAAAAGCTGAAATCTTGCAGCTCATTTATGAAAGTACTTGAAAAAACATTTTTCAAAAATTGACAACAATCATAAAAATGTATATGACATGAAAATAAATGAATGTATTGTATATGTAAAGAGGTTTCAAAAAGATGTATGAATCCTCTGTGCCTTTTTTGTTCTAGGACCAATCTAATTATGATAAAATAATACAGTATTTACATCGTTGTTCAATTGTATCACATCACATTGAGTTGCCATGTCTCCTCAGTGTCCTCTGTTGTTTTTCTCATGATTAGACTGGGGTTATGAGTTTTCAGAAGACTACAACAGATGTGAAGTGCCCTACTCCTCCCATCATATTAGCAGACACTTCATGTGCACAGAACATCACTGGTTAACCTTTATCACTTGGTTGAGGTAGTGCTTGCTAGGTTTCTTCACTGTACTCCTCTTTCTTATCCATTCACTGTTCTTTGGAAGTAAGTCACTAAGTCTAGCCCATTTTTGGAAGAAGGGGTAGGGAAGACTAAGTTTCATCTCTTATAGAACTTATTTGGGATAACTAAGCTTGATTATTTGCAGTTCCTGAGTAACAATGATTTCTTGTCATTTATTTATATCCAAATAGATTTGTAAGATTTATTTTATATTACATTATTATTCTTTGGTTGAAATTCTGCCAGTTTTTGCCATTGAAAATTCTTTCAGTTGGCTTCTGTGTCCCTTTGACACATCCCTATCCTTTGGGGTTTTGTTGTTTGTAATTTTTTGAGCACTTTCTCACTTTTTGCCACTGTAAGACATTCTGGGTTCATTTTGTGTTTTTCTTGCCCTAACCCTAGAATCAATCATTTCTTCAAAGAGCCCTGGTCTATTTGGGTAAAATCGTATTTAGAAACCAAAATCTAGGTGCCATCTGTGCTCACTCTCACTGGATTCTCATCGCTTCTAGGACCTCTCAACCAACATAACTATTACGTATACTAACTTATGTGTACATGCATATCTACAATTTATATACTATATAGTATATTATATATATAATACATTTATATACACTATGTGTGTATAATTATCTATGGTTCTTTCTGTATCTATCTATATGTATCTATAGTAAGCTAAAAATAAGTTCACATGGAAGTGTCCAACTCTGATCCAGTACCATAGAGTTTATTTTAGCCTTCTCCTCTTGCTTATCTATAACTTTATTCTCCAACAGTGAGAAAGCAGGCACCCAATATCCGTCTTCCTTATGCTTATTTATCTAACCCCAGTACATATATTAGCCTTTCGGCTGGATAACTTTACCTCCACGAGAAAAATAAACAAAAACAAAAACAGAGTACAGTGTTTATATACAGTTCCTTTTTTTATTCAGACAGGGTCTCACTCTGTCACCCAGGCTGGAGTACAGTAACACAGTCATGGCTCACTGCATCCTCAACCTCCCATACTCAATAGATTCTTCAACCTCAGCCTTCTATCTGAAAATACAGATCCATGCAACCACGCCTGGCTAATTTCTGTATTTTTGTAGAGATGAGGTTTCACCATGTTGCCAGGCTTGTCCCGAACTCCTGGGCTCTAGTCACTTCCTCACCTCAGTCACCCAAAGTGCTGGGATTAAAGGTGTGAGCCATCACACCCAACCTACTGTTCCTTTTTTGTCCTTGACCCTACAGTTTCTCTACTTCTGTTTAAAATAAACATTTAAAGTTTAGCTTTATAGTCAAAACATTGTTTTCCAAAGTTACATAGGTCAGCTCTCTTTATCTCTTTCAGTGAAAATATGTCATATGTTTGTTAACAGTTTAATTAATTTGCCCTTCAACATACTGGTTGATGTTTTAGTTTTCTTAGTTTGCATGCATTAAAGTTTACTCTTTTGGATGTACATGACATATGCATAGAGTTATGTGTCATCACCCAGTTCTACTATTTTTTGAACTCAGCAAGATAAGTCCAGATCCTCACCTCCACCTAAATGTTCCACAGTCAAGGGACATCTGCTCATTATCTTCTGTTCACACATCAGATGCCTTCAATGTGTGGCATTCAGCTCCAAAGAGCTGAAAGGAAAGTGGTTCTTTCTTTATCACCAAATATTTCATCTGCAGAGTGGTTGTGCCACCAAGGCCTGAAACTTTAGAAAAACCTGCATAACACAAAATATTAAGAACATCTCTGAGATAATTGTATGAGTATAATATAAAAGAAGAAAGTTAGGATTTATTGTTCTCAAGCACACAGTTAATACAGTGTGTACTTATTCCACCTTTATTTTCTCGATTCTCCTATTATAAATATAACATATTTCCTATTATAATTATAACCAGATTTGGATCAATAATAGATTTCAAATTGTTTCTAGAATTATAATTTAGGTTCCATCATTTTTAGCTATTTTAACTATCAGTGTTGCAAATTCAAAGAATTCTACTTTATAAAAGCACACCATTAATAGGGCATCTCATTATCATCTATATAAACCATTTAACTATATTAGTAGTATTGACTTGGCCAATTCTTTTTGTATATAATTCTCTTGTTAATTCAGCATATATTCCCACTAATAATATTTTTCTAATTATTTAATTTTATCTTGCCTTCTATAACATGTTTTGAATCTGAATAATTATCACCTTTCATTTAGTTTGTTCCCTTGGAGATAGAGAATACATGGTTGTAACACCTTATAAATCTGTCCTTAAATTGATAAAGTTTACTCCTTCCTGGCTTTTTATGGAGATTAACAGAAGATCCTTGAAAACATTTTCTAAAAGCTGGCCTGGAACACAAAGCTCTCAGGTCTCCACATTTAAGTATTTTGCTTTGCATTCAAGGTTGTCAACATGATGTGTGGGCTTCTGCTTTTGCAATTATTTTAAATGTAGTTATTAAGTCCCTTTGGGAAATTGTTCTCCAGCTCTTGCTGTTTCTTAGATACCCCTTTTTTTATTTAGCCAAGATGGTAAAAGTGTGTTTCTTTTGAGAAATATACTTGCTTTTCATTATAAAACGAAGAAAGATGGGGAATGCATGGAGGCCATAAGAAGATAGAAAATAGTGCTCAGAGAAAAGCAAAATTATTATGCTTAGCCAAACTTCAGTTTTAGAAAGTTATTAGTATTTTACTCCAAAATAAAATTTAAGGTAAGCACAACTTTAACTTAGAAAAAAATTCAGCTACTTATTTGTGTAATTACTTTCTAGCTTCAAAATAAAATTGAAGAAAATATGTTCCAGTTTTATTAGGATATGGGACTTGTGAAGCAATTTAATAACTTTAAGAATCAAGTTTCTTCTGAATGAAATGAAATATGCACAATTTTGTTCTTAATTGTCAAATTAAGGATGTTATTGGTCTGATTAAAGGCTTTTAATTGAGTTGTCATCAAAGATATGAACAAAGGATGGCAAATATCTAGCACAAAGAGTAGCACTCTTTGATGACACACCCATGGCAGATATCACTAATTAATCACAGTGCCTTTTCCCCTGTTAGCAGTGGAAGTTTCCAAATTTTTCTGGCCATGGTCCCGCTAGGCACCAAATGCCAGCATATGTAGACAAAGAAAAGTTAAACTTATTTGCCATTGATCATATAACCATAAACTCATCTCCCTGAGGTATCGAATGCATGAGAAACATTCTCCTTATGTGGATGTAGTTGTATAGGTTGCATCATTTCTTGGCTAATCCCAATAAAACTCATTAAATGTCATGCAATTCCACAGGGTTTATCATGGTGTATATTATTTCCACATAGATAACATTATAAATTAACAACAAACTTCTTAAAAATATAAATATTTGAAAGATCTGCTATAGATTCATTCTTTCCATGTAGAGTAGAGGGCTTACCACCACGGACATGGAGATTGAGTGATAAAGTCACTTAACAAAATAGTTAAAATACACACATCTATTTTAATGAAACTCAGAGAATGCGAGGATTATGAGTGGAATTAATACAGTAAAATAATAAGCAGGATTTACATTTACTGGGAGCTATATAAAAATCAACATATCAATCTACACTAAGTTCGTTTAGCTTCAGTTTTACACCTCCTAGGACAGGAATTGTGTAGCCTACAAAACAATTTATATTTTATCTGTACCATCTAATTAATTAAATGGCCCCAGAGTACCAGACTCACAAATCTCGTTAATAGCTGAATACAGAAATAAAGGCTGTTCACCCCTACTAGAATAATATTTGCATATCCCCACCTGTGATGGGTAATAAGTACCTGCCACAAATCAGAATTATGAATTTTGTACGCCTAACAAAACCGCAGGGGAAATTATACCTCAGACATTCCATAATAATTGCAGCTAAGCTGTTTAGTGCCATCCACTTATTCTGCCTGAAGTGTTTAAAGCAGCAACAGTTGTAAATGAATTCAGGCACATATTCAAGGGAATGTCTTTTTTTTTTTTCAAAAAGTTTTTCTGTCTTGCCATATGTAATTATCTTTATGGAAGTATTCAGCTGCGAGTTATAATGCATTCACATTCAAAGAGGCAAAGTAGAAAAAAAATAGAGAGGGTTCTGTCCATCAGCCCATTGGATGTGTATTAGAACTCTGTTGTTGAGATTTTAGAACAGCTTAAGATAGGTTTTGAGGTATTGACACCCTAAAAATTATGTTGACTAGCTAGAGTGGGCTTCTACTGGTACAGTCTGTAAATTGGTAAAATTAGATTCAGAGTAGATAGTCCAGGAAATTGTGGCATTAAGATGTAGCAACCACTGGACTAGTAACCCCAGGTTTCAAGATTACGTAATGTGGCCCATCTCTACAATGGCTTTTCTGAGCTGTGGGATTGACTGTGGCGTTCACAGGCTCCTGGGAGGAATCTAGCCTGAGAGCACTGCAATCCTAGACCTTGGCCTGGGAACGATGGGAGTTGCAAAGGGCACATCTATCTTATTGCTAGGCTCATACAGTGGAAGTGCTATGACAGTGCCCAGCATAAAGTATCACACTATAGGAAATAATAAGTACTCTCATATTAACCGTTAATAGCAATGACCATGTTCTGAGTAAATATGGCATCTAATTAAATGACAACTCCAATAGGGACAAGATATAACCTGTTTAGGAGGTATGGAAGTTACTTAACAATTTTGGTGGCAGATAGGTATATTGTAGGGATAAACTAAATACTAGAAGACCCAATGTCACCTCTTGCTAAGTATTGGCCTTGAGATCTTGAACAAGTCAATTTCTCTGAACTTCTCTTCCCTCATTTACAAAATGTTATCAAAAATAGTTTCATCAATTTACTAACCTTAACTTAGATTTTACTAACTTTAAAATCACCTACTACTTGAGATGGTTGTGTGCCTCAGTAGTATACCATACATACCTTAGGATCACACTGTAAGCGATTGTCATTATTTTATTTTCCTATTAGGGATCTGGCTGATTAGCTGCCTGCCTACACCAAGTTTCGCCATTAAAGAGACATTACTGCAAATGGGAAAGAAGAGCATAGGAAAAAATATACATAAGAAAGAAATACAGTCCTTCAAAGACAAAGAATGTCTTCCTACCTATTTGGGGCATGTATTTGTGTGTGTGTGTGTGTGTGTGTGCGCGCGCGCACGCGCGCATGTGTGCACACTTAACCGGAATGTGTACATCAAAACTGCTCATTTTAAAAGGGTTTTAAAAATAATTAGGATTTATATATTTTCAAAAGAGTGGGCAGAGTGCAATGAGTCACCAAGAGGTGATTAAGTCAGGTTGTTTGAGGCTTCCTGAGGTGACAGGATGGTCTGTAGGCTTTAGAAAGAAAGCTTATATAGCCTATTACCATGATGAAGTGAAATTTAAAATTACATTTTATATTTGTAAAGGGCTAACAGGCAAGGTCCCTATGGATTGTCAAATACTACATAAAATGCTATAAAAACCAGACTGTAATCTCTCACTAACTTACACATTAGCCTCAGGCAGTAAAGATGGTTTTTATTGGAACTAGATTTTGTGAGGGGGAAAAAAAAAAGTGATGCACAGTTTATCCAGGCTTTTCAGGCGCTTTGCTTCTTCCTTGAGTTAACGTGACGTATTCCAAGTGATTAAATAAACTTATCTAGCAGCTCTTTTCACGCACTTGAAAGAGGCAAAGTAAAGAAGGATTTACTCTGAAGAGAGGTCTTAATTCTATCACTGAAAAGCATCCCTGTTTTATTCCAATCATTACTGTGAAAACCAAGAAGGGCAAGAAAAAAATGAAAGCTTCTGAAAAAGCCTCTTGTAGAGAACTGCTTGTACTCTATGTACAGTTTCACTTACTACCTTGTACCTTTGAAGATCAAAAGTAATACGTGTGGGAAGAATTCAGAAGACAGAGGAGATATTATTGTCAGTGCCATGAGTGCAACCTAGGAAAATAATAGTTCGGATTTGAGTTCCTTTGTTGTCACTGAGGTGCTAACCAAGGCTGGTCAAATATGTTGATAGACTGGTAAATTTTTCATCTTCAAGAGTAACTAACTTTGAACAGCTTACAGTCAGATTTACATGTGGCGGATTTATAAATGATCTCTAGATTCAACAGCCAAGCACTGAGCCTATTGGCGTCTTTAGTTTTGTGTCTTTCGGGCGTTAGGGATTTGTAGTAGCCTGTAAGCCAGGTTTAAGCTTTTATGTGGAGACAAACTTGGGGCTCTTTAGATACGGTTGTTTGGCCATTTAGAGCTAGCTTGAGCAGATAATCAAAGTTCTGATCTCCCCTAATGTTTAGGTTGTGCTGGTTGAGGATTAACCCTCCATGATTTAGCAGTCAAGAGGTAGAAGGTGGTGGCCAGCATGCTTCTTGAGAATCCCAAGTAGGTGGCCCGTGTCTAATTACATGCCTTAGGAACTCTCGAAAAGTTAGTAGGGTAAAAAGCACACATGGCTTTGTTGTCAAACTGACCTTTATCCCAATCCTATACCCATCAGTTACTAGCTGTATAGCTTTAGGCAGATAAATTACCTTCTCTGAGCTTCAGGGAGTTCTTTGTTTTTGTTTTTCATCTACAAAATGATAACTACCTCAAAATATTTTTTGGAAAGATGAAATAAAATCTCATGTAGATCCAGGGTTAAGTCATCTCACTGGAGCATGGATTCTGTGTACCCGAGAACCCTAACCTTTAAGGGATAACCAGCAAAAGAGAAGGCCTCAAAGTCTAAGACACAGTGGTTAAAAAAAAAAAAATGCTTTCCCCTCTGCCCCCCTGAGATGGAGTCCTGCTCTGTCACCCAGGTTGGAATGCAGTGGTACAATCTCGGCTCACTGAAACCTCTGCCTCCTGGGTTCAAGTGATTCTCCTGCCTCAGCCTACTGAGTAGCTGGGATTACAGGTGCCAGCCACCAGGCCTGGCTAATTTTTGTATTTTTAGTAGAGACGGGGTTTCACCATGTTGGCCAGGCTGGTCTCAAACTCCTGACCTTGTGATCCATCCACCTTAGCCTCCCAAAGTGTTGAGATTATAGGCATGAGTCACCGTGTCCAGCCAAAAGATCCTTTTAAAAAGGAAAAAGAAATTAAATGTTCATTGCTATAGAACAAGCTAATAAAATAAAAATTAAAACAATCTCTTCCTCAACTTACACCCTCTCCAACTGCTGTTTTCCTCCCGTATTCCACTAGCATCTTCCTTCACTTTATTAAACTGCCCTCATCAAGACCAGCAATAAGTTTCTTGTTGCTAAACCCCAGAATCACTTTCTGGTCCTCATTTTATTAGACCTAAAACTAGTACAGTCTGGAGAGTTGGAAAGGAAGTACTGTCGGTGAAAAGAGCTTGGAGTGAGTGTTTCCATGAATTGTCATCTTATAAATGCTTGAACTTGGGAAAGCTATTCAGTGATTCTGAGCTCATTTTCCTTACCTGTTATCAGAACAAACACAAAATCCAGCCTTATTTGTGAGGGTCTGTTAAGAACTAAGTTCTGATAACAATGCACAGACGCATCTACAGCAGCTACTCCTTCACTTTTGATAACGTGACATTTCTTCAAAGTCATTGTAAGCTGAAATACCGTAAGTCAAAAAGTGCACTTACTATACCTAACGTACTGAATATACCCAACGTGCTAAATACCTAGCCTACCTTAAAAGTGCTCAGAACGCTTACATTAGACTACAGCTGGGAAAAATTCTCTGGCAACGCAGTAGAAAACCGGTTGCTCACCCTCGTGATCACATGACTGACTGGAAGCTGTGGATCCCTGCCGCTCCCCAGAAACACAAGAGAGTATTGTACCCTCTGTCACTAGCTTGGAAAAAAGATCCAAATTCAGAATTCAGGTATGGTTTCTATTGAATGCATATAACTTTTGCACCCATCATAAAGTCAAAAAATTGTTAAGTTGAACCATTCCAAGTTGGGGATCATCTGTAGTATCATGCTTGGAATGCGAGAGGCGCCCAACAAGTTATTCGGCATTCCATTTCCCCTGGCACAAAATGCAGCAACACAGCAGCCACCCTCATTTTCTTCTACCTTCTTGTTATGCAAGCTCCTCCAGATTAGAACACGCATTTTAATTACCTGTAATCTACATTCCCTGGCATAGTGTTGGAAATACAGTGCATGTTCCATCAACTCTTACTGTGGAATGAAGATGAAAAACAGTTTAATGATACAGAAAAGTTCCCATAGAGGCACTATTTGGTGCTTTCCTTTTAGTAGACAAATGTTTGTGAAGGATATTTTTGGATTTTTCATGGAGAGTTGATGGCACCAAATAGATGGCAGTCTGCTCTCTGTATCTATGCATTCTGTATCTGCAGATTCAGCCAACCATGAATGAAAAATATTTGGGGAAAAAATAAAAATAATCCAAATAAAAACATTAATAGGGTGCAACAATAATTACATTGTATTTATATTACATTAGATATAAGTAATGTAGAGATTATTTAAAGTGTATGGGATGATGTACATTGGTTATAAGCAAATACCACATTATTAAAAGAGTCCTGAACACCAGCAGATTTTGGTATCTGTGGGGTTCTGGAAGCAATCCCACATAAATACTGAGAGAAAACTGTATCATGACAATACTATACATTGATATTCAATAACATATTTTAAGCATTTGTTATAGATACATTATAGTAAGTGCTTATTGCATTACTTCATTTAATCATCATTTAATCTTCAAGAAAACTGCTTTATCCCCACTTTACAAAAGAAATGATTGCTTACACAATTAGGTAAGCAGCCGAGATTGCGTACCGTCTGAGAGGAGACCTGAGTTTTAAACCCAAATCCAGCTGTTTTACACAGACTGTGATCTTAGCCATTATGCTACGTGTCTGGATCCCCACCAAATGCAAGTTTTGAACACGTGAGCTACATAGCCCTCCCTGCCATGGTTGGCCTCCCTGCCAACCTTGGCTTTTCACACACGCCTTCCCCTTCTCTTTTACAACCATACTAATCCTAACCTCCTTTCATTGTTTTGGTATAAATTTATGGGGTACAAGTGTAATTTGTTTTATATGCATAGATTATGCAATGGTGAAATCAGGGCTTTTAGGCCATCATCCAGATAACATGCATTGTAGCCACTGAGTCATTTCTCATCATCAACCCCCCTCCCACTCTCTCACCCTCCTAATCAGCAGTGTCTACATTCCACACTCTATGTCCATGTGTACACATTATTTAACTCCCACTTATAAGTGAGAACATGCAGTATTCGTCTTTCTGGGTCTAACTTGTTTCACTTAAAATAACTGCCTCCAGTACCATCCATGTTGCTATAAAAACACTATTTCATTAATTTTTATGGCTGAATAGTATTCCATTGTGTATAATCACCTCCACATGAACTGTCTTGAATATGTTTCCTGCCACTGAACCACCTGATTATTCTTTTGATGGAAGGCAGTATAGCTAATGGTTTGAATGGAGTATGCGCCTGAAGGCAGATGAAACCTTATGATAATATGTATGACTTTGAGCAACTGAGCTTTTGGATTACATAATGATAGATACTTACAAGATTATTTTAATGATTAAGTGAGATAATAATGTAGCACACTTAATAAACAGCATTGATTATTAAAAAGATGAATACTTTTATTCTACTTTGAAGGTTTCTTGCTGAAATTATAGTGTGAAGTTTGGTCAACGTTTTAATGTTCATTTTAGTTGTACTCAAATGCTTATTAATCTGTTTTCTTCTATATTGTGTCTTCAAAAGAGAAGCAAGACATGAAAATCATTCATTGAACTTGGTATGTAAATGGTGGCAGCTTTTTTAGGGAGTGCTAGGGGAAAAGGCCACATATGAAACATTGATTTATCTGCTTTTGTAAAAGATGAGAGAAATAAAGCAATAACTTTTGAGATTAAAATTATAATACACATTAAATTGTATTTGAGCATTATTTTGGCCTGAGATTGAAATTATTTTTTTAACCCATTTAGTTTTAATTTATGTCAGATTCAAATTTGGTAATTCATTTTACTCATTACTATTTAAATTCATAACAGATTTCATATATATATATATATATATATATATATATATATATATGCCATGCATGCTATTATGTTTTGGAGAGGACCATGAATTAAAAATAAATACCCTTATTAAAATATGATAAAAATATTTTTTTCTATTTCCAAAACATGTAGTTTATAAACTGTGAATATCTTAATAAATGCTGAAATTCTCCCATAATTGTCTTGGTGATTTGTTCACCTAAGATTTTCATATACTTATGACTAAGACCAGGCCATATTTCAGCAAAAAAAACCTTATAATCAGTTGGGCTGTGCATCTTCTAGCTAGATATTTTTGATTTCTGCCATAGATTTTTCAATGCATAGTTTCACAGCTGTGTTAAAGACTGGTTAAGCAAAAACTAAAGTATATTAAGGTGGGTGTTATGTCTATGTGTAGACTAAGTAGATCTTTGGAAGGTTAACCCAGTTTTGAAAAAAAATCTAATCATCAATCACATCTCTTCAAAATGCTTCTTCTGTTCTCCTTTTACTCTTTTTCAAGATTCATTTCCATTATCGAAGATATTTAGTATTTCTTAAAGACTTACCACATTAAATAATTAGTACCTCCTTTAGTTGGCATTTAATAACACCCAGATTGCCCTGCAAATTACATAGAATGAATAACAGAAGTGGACATTAGGAGACACAAAATAATATCTCCTTGGCTACTAGGATCATCACTTTGCCGCATCATATTTCATAATTAATTTTTTCGAGTCTTTATTTTCTTAATGTAGAATGGAGGGTTTCTAAGGTCTACTATAGATCTTGAAGTTCATTTGTTTCTGACTTAACCCTTTCAGACATATTTTTTAACGAGTTCCCTACATGTTTCACTAGTTCCAGCTAAACCAGACTACCTACTGATTCATGCATGTTCCCGTATTTTTTCTGTCTTTTATTCTTTTGGCATTAGTGATTTCTTCATACAAAAATTTCTCTCCCATTTCTGTCATTTCAAACTTTTCCAGTTTAAGATTCCTTTCTTACTATCCTCCACCATCAAACCCTCCCAGACACTTTACAACCTATGATGGCAGAGTTTCTGAAATGTTGTTTGAAGCTTTTTTTATTGATGCCATATACAGACTTTGATTACACTGTTTCTTGTTTCATCTTACCTGGTAGGCTTGGAACAAAGGCATTCTTCTACCGACTTCTGCATTTTTTCTGGAGCACTTAATAGGCGCATAGTAGGCACTCAGTCAAGTGTCTGTGGAAAGGAAAGTCTGGTGTGTTATTCTCACACAGTGCAAATAGTAAAATGATCTGTTACCAAAAAAGCTTTTGGCCTTTTATTCAGAATTCATTTCATGCATTATTTTTTATTGTTCAAAGATGTAGTTTAATACTCTTTTTTATTACACTGTATGAGTATTAGCTCTCCCCTGACAGTAAGACAGGCAGAAAGATGATACCATTTGGCTCTTTCTTTTCTCCAAGCCATTATGCAAAGAATAAGCTCTAAGTGATGAGGTCATACCCCTGTGTCTAAAAAAAAAAAAAACAGGTTGCTTCTTAAACATCCGATCATTTCCCCTAATCAGTTAACAATTTCTGCCTGATTAAAATGTGTGCAATTTTCCATTTGCTTCATTGTTTATTAAAATTTTTGGATTAAACTAAGAAATTTTTGTCTGTTCCACCTTTCCTTCAAAAACATTCTTCTTTCATAAATGAATCTCTAATTGGAATTTAAACGGTCACTTTCCAATGACTAAAGCTCTCTCCATGGATGTTAAAGCAAAGGCAACCCACATTTCCTACTATCCCTTCACCCCCATTACTGTGACAAAAGCTCTATAGATCCAGTGGATTTGGGCCAAAGAGATCTAGTTGAGTCATCTCAAAGCCCTGGAGTTTTGGGCCTCTGGCTCTTACGGCTGAGCAGCTACGAGTATTCTGAAATTGGTGCTGTGTTTGCCCTGAATCCCTGCGCCATCTGCACCACACAGAAATCACTGTGAACTTAGTCATTCAAAATGAATATTTAACAGTTCACTTTTGACATCCGTTTTTTACATTTAAATTTATTTATTTATTTATTTATTTATTTATTTATTTTTAGTTTGTATTTGTAGCTTCTCAAATTTCTTGATCCCGCTGTCCTGGGTTTCATTGTGCTGGCATCATTCTGTATTCATGTTGGTACGACCAGCAATGATTGATTATCAAATAGAAACCCTCTTTTAACCCTTGAGTAATTTTCATAATAAACAATCAGGACAGTCCCATGTCACGTCAAGATTTGCTCATTTATTTGTTTACTAAAAAACATTGGGGCTGGAATAAATATACAAGAGGTTTATAATGGCTCTTTTTCTTGTAATGTTTGTTGATCTCATGAGCTTTAAACCATTTATTTTTTTCAGATCATTGTAGCCATGTGATGAGTTAAAATTAATGTTTTTTTCACAGATTGTTTAATAGATGTATATTGAATGATAATAATTCTGAACAATTATCAAAGCGGTAGCATGCATGATTTCTCTAAAGAGGTCCTCTAGGTTGAAGACATTTACGACAATGTAATCATCATATTGTAATATGTAATACCTATAAGCAATTTTTACTAAGATCAATGACTGTTGCTGGTCCTAAGACTGAGAAATTCTTAAGAACAGCTCTATAGTGAAAATTGAAATAGTGCAGTCTTTTCATATTTAAACATTAAAGCAGGATTTAGAGCCCTAGGCCTCCCAAACCTAGTAAAAGGCCAATAGTCAGGTGTCAGAGGGAGAATGAGATCTGCCCATACTTTTGAGCACCATATATGACTCTTCACAATCTGGTCTTACCTAATAATGAAGAGTTTAATCCTGTAGCTACAACCTGTTGAAAATTTGCTTTAGTCCAGGGCTCTCACCCTTGTTCTTATCAATATTTTGGGCTAGATAATTTTTACTAAATGTTCTTCATAGAGTGTTTAGCAGCTTCCTTGGCCTCTACCCATCAAGTTCCAGATGCTAGTAGCACCACCTTCCCAGCTCATGACAAATATTTATATATATATCTGCGTGTGTGTGTGTGTGTGTGTGTGTGTATATGTGTGTGTGTGTGTATATATATGTGTGTGTGTGTGCGTGTATATATGTGTATATATATATATATATATATATATACACAAATATATATTTGACAAATGTATGTATATATGTATTTGCTTTAGTCCAGGGCTTCTCACCCTTATTCTTATCAGTATTTTGTATTGATAAGAATGTGTATGTATATATGTGTTTGTGTATATATATATATGTATACACAAACACATATATACATACACATTCTTATATATGTGTTTGTGTATATATATGTATATATATATGTATATATATATATATGTATACACAAACACATATATACATACACATTCTTATATATGTGTTTGTGTATATATATATATGTATACACAAACACATATATACATACACATTCTTATCAATACAAAATACTGATAAGAATAAGGGTGAGAAGCCCTTATATATCTGGAGATATATGTATCGCCAGGCATTTCCAAATACTCTCCAAAAAGCAAAGTTGCTCCTCACCCTCATTTGAGAACCACTGTATTAGATCCAACACTTAGCCTTTTATAATTCCCTGTGTGCCCATCAGTCAGGATTCAGAAAGTTTTCAGATGTTTTAATAGAAAGAAATTCAGTATTTACAACAGGCAACAGAAGGATTTTAGGTGTATTATTAGAAGGTAACTCTGTGTTTACAACTGAGTTGTAACTGAGTAGGAAGGGCTAAAGGAGAAGAATTCAGGGGAGCCCTGTCAGGCTAGAATATTAAAGGCAGGCCAGTACAAACTGTGAGCCAGATTAAGGAAGCTGCCACTCCCCCAGCCATTGCCACAGCTGTCTCTCACACCCATAAAGCTTCTGACAAAAACTGGGAATTCAGTGCTTGTATTTCTTCCCACCTTAATTCCTAGAACCAACAGAAGCAACAATATGCCTACCACATCACCCTTTCAAGCCTCTCAACCCTGTATAGCATTCATTAGTTGAATCTAATTCACAGACTTTTCATTTCAAAGAAGTTTCTGGCCCCTGCAGTATATACAGAAGATAAAAATAGAGTACAAATAGGTACTGTGGGCCAAAATATTATATCCAGCATACCATGCTTTGGCACATCTGCTTGTTTTGGGCTTACAGTACCCTCTGCAGAGATGTAATTTATTTGTTCATTTATTAATTTGTTTATTCAATTATTCAGTTACTCTTTCAATAACTACTTATTGAATACAGTGTTAGGATCCTTCCAGGTGCCAATAACTTGAATTAGTTTATTAAAAACATGTTAGTGGGGAAGGCAAGGAGTTAAAAGGGTATTAAAGATGGTAGCACTAGGCTCATAAATGCCTTTGGTATTCTTCTCTTTTTTCCTAGAATGGGCTTCTTCAAAAGGTGCAAAACCTAGAAGTTCCAGATTCATATTCTACCAACCTCACAACTACACAATTATTTTTTCAACAAATACATATTGAGAACTTACTAAATGTTTATCCCTTTGTGTCTTCGTTGATTTTATACTGATATAACAGGATACCACAGACCGGGTCATTTATAATATACAGAAATTTATTCAGCTATGGTTCTAAAGGCTGAGGAGTTCAAGAGCATAGTGCCAGCATCTTGCAAGGGCCTTCATGGTGTGCCATCCTGTGGCAGAGGTGGAAGAGCAAGAAAGCACATGAGAATGCAAGACAGATGGAAAGCCATATTCATCCTTTTATCAGAAATGCATTCCATCAAGAACTAACTCATTCCTTTGATAATGGCATTGATCTATTCATAAGGGTAGAGCCTTCATGACCCATTAATGCTTAAAGCTCCTCTCTTCTCAATACTGTTGCATTAGGGATTAGGTTTCCGACACATGAACTTTGAAGAACACATTCAAACCATAGCACTATGTAGTTGCTGGGTATAGGATGAGAGAAACCTGAAAAGCAAGGGCTCTTTTTTTGCAAATAGAGTTAATAAAAAAAAAATGAGTAACCAAGAAGAACCTTAGTTTTTACAGCTTGGTCCATGGGCTTTTCCTTGACCATGCATTGTGGCCAAGGAATAGAGTATTATGATTGGCCCAGTAGAGGTCCCATGTCTAATCACTTGGACCACTCAGTTAGAGAAGAGGTAGGGGTAGGTAGCAGAGGCCAAGGAAGGAGAATTACATGACATGACTACCGGGAGTATTTCTGGGAGACAGAAGTCTGCTGTATTTGTGTCCACTACAACTATCTGCTAGATACTATAGTATCTGCTAGGTGCTGAGGATAGTGTAGTGGATAAGACAGTGCCCCCAGGGAAGCTTTCCTGTGAAATCTGATCCAAGAGAGCTGACCACTCCCTCTTCTGGGGTACCAGTAATTTGTGTATATTACTAACATTACTATTACTAGTAATTTGTGTATATTGCTAACATTACTATAACTTCCTCAGAAGCCTATGAAATTGAAGCCTCTGACATCTCCAACATCCCACCTGGCACGTAGATGTGATTCCATGAATGTGCATTGGCTAAACGTTGAAAGAGTGAAAGAACAAATGATTGCTTGATTAAGTGAATGAATGGATGTCTCTCTTTCATACTGAGAGAATGGTAGATGAGGGCTTAACACTCTCCTTTCCTGAAGTAAGTCTATGGGCAAAGTGCGGCTAGCTCATTCAAAGGGTGATGGAGGGGCATTTGATCTGCTCTGGCATGTTTCAATTTAAGCTTATCTTTCCCTCTCTCCTTTCCTGTAAGTCTATCTTCTTGGCTATGGGATTTTTATTGAATTTCTGATATGTGAATGAATCACCATAAAAATGTAAGCTCTCTGTTGAATAAAATTACACAAACAAAATACTCCTGGAAAAATGAGGCAAATAAGTCTCTTCAATGGTGCCTATTTATAAGAACCTCCTCCATCTTTAAAATACACGTATTTCGATATAGCCTGAAGTGGTTTTGGTTGAAATTTTAGTGAGAAAGACGTATGATCTGTGACAAGTGGCATTTTAACCGGGTTGACTATGAAAGCATTAAAAAACTTATAATGACTAAAAGTGTTTTAAGTGATCATATAAAATGTCTTCAGATTTCTTTTATCTTTTTATGGTAGAGGGATGCACACAGAGGACAGTGAGGTGGGTATGACTATGATTAAAATCAATGAAGACCATTGCTGGTTTTAACACATGATGACAATATTGTACACCACAGTGGCACATAAAAATGATATTACCCATATATCCTTTGCCCTTTCTGATGCTTCTAAGAAAACATATGAAATCATTTTGACTGATTAACAAGGCTGTGTGCTCTGCAGGCACTACTGACCCTGAAGTTACTGGTGTTACCTAAAGTATCTGAGGTTATAAATCAGGAGCAGTTTATATTATTAAAAGCAAGATGTTTCTCAGGAAGGAAGAGAAAGCCAACAATTATTTAGAGTTATGTGTGGTGTGTTCTCATAGTATCTTGGATAATATAAAAACAATAAAACAAATATAAGAAAATATAGGATTATAAGAAAATCTGTGATGTTAATTCTTAGAAATGGGGTTACTTAAAATTAAATGAGGTATCCCACATTCAGAGGAAAGCAAACAGTTCTCCATATGTTCGGTTTTACCTGTTGGAAGATCTGTTTTATAATCACTTAGCTGGAACAAGGGGTCCAAATAGGAGTATTAATTCTCCACACTTTCTATTATCACTTGCTAGTTGCCTAAATCACTCTCATCTTTGAGTTAAAATAGTTAACTCTTGATGGCAGGTTTGTAGTTTTGGTGGAATACTGATAGAGTTAAGATTAAATAATTTTTGAATTAAACATGGAAAAAGTAAAACAGTACATTTCTCAAAATAAGTGACTAAAAATCAGTAAGAATTCTACACATTAGATTGTTGACTAAAGATCAGTAAGAATTCTGCACAGTAGATTGTGTCTATTGTTTGGAATCACATAACTATCAATACATTTGTTTATATTAATTGGAAGGTAAGAAGGCCCATTCTTATCAGTGACAATATATGTACTTCTCATCACTCTATCAACGTCTTCTACTGAGTCAGGAGCAAACAAAAGCTATAGAGAGACATAAGGAGAAGCTTGAGCTATTTGGTTTCAACATGACAATGTGTGTGATGTTTAGAATGATGAAATTATTGTATGGGCATCATTTTGGATAACATCTGTAGTAATAAACAAGTTCATAAATATCACATGCAGTTTCACTGAAAGAAAACATCCATTAGATCTATTTGGTATAATTTACCTTATTTTATTATTAGAAATTCTTTTGCTGGCAAACAACAAAAATAGACTCAGATTAATTTAATTAAAATATTTAATTTTTTTTTGTGTCTGAATTGGACTCCAAATGATTTGTCTTTCTTCTGCCTTTCTATCTATATTCCTTACTTTCAGTCAGCTTTCCAAGCCAGCTGGTTTGATTTGACATAGCACAAAACTAGTTTTTTATTTCAGGTTGACGTTTAAGCATGTGATTATTGTTATTTATAGCTCATCATATTGGTCAGGGTGGTCTCAAACTCCTGACCTCAGGTGATACACTCACTTTGGCCTCCCAAAGGGCTGGGATTACAGATGTAAACCACTGCACTTTTTTACACATTCTCATGTGAATGTGAGAACAAGGCTGCTTCTATCTCATTACCTTCTTACCCATACTTTGCAACTTACTCTTTCCATTTCTTTTATACACAAACTGTACAAACCTAGATTAGGAGACCAGGAGTAATGCATAAAAATAGCTCATCTTCCACTGACCATTGTCATATATCCATGTGATGACAGGAACTTTGAGAGCCCTCCCACCCCCATGAGAGAAGGCAAGGCCATGTGTTGAGGATAGTAGATTGGAAAGATAGAAACAATTTGGGTTTTTGAAGATATTAATTAAAATTCACCAAGCCCAGAAATGCTTCTGGACTTCCGGGTTTCTGAGATAATATATATCCTTTGTTTCTTAAGGCCATTGAGATGTCATATTTTGCCATATAAAACTGAAAAGACATCTGAGTATAGTGGCTAATGCCTGTAATCCCAGCATTTCAGGAGTTGTTTTCTCTTTTTTCCTCTGTCTACGCTCTGTCTCACTGAACACTACGTTTTCTGCTATGGTCTGTGGTTAATAACCTCAATATGAGTTTTGATTGTTCAGTGTTTCTGTTTGGGAAGTAATTTTGTTTGGAAAATGCTCTCACATTCAGGAATTAGGGCCTAGATTGTAAGCTCTTGCAGCAGTCACATTTGTTCCCAGGCTTTGGTTGTTATTTCTAAA
Source organism: Saimiri boliviensis (assembly GCF_048565385.1). Classification (NCBI taxonomy): domain Eukaryota; kingdom Metazoa; phylum Chordata; class Mammalia; order Primates; family Cebidae; genus Saimiri; species Saimiri boliviensis. The sequence goes on along the minus strand of NC_133459.1, from coordinate 114,008,354 downwards.
TTTTTGAGGTGCTTGCTCTTTCTTGTGTGACCTGATAGCTCCCTGGAACTTTGGGTCTGTGTGTGGCGCATGAGACTCACAGTTGGAGGTCTCCAGCTCTGGAGGGGCTGAAGGAGCCGCATTCATTCTGGAAGACGACTCCATGCGGCAACTACTGAGGAAAGGACCAGACTTCGATGGGGAGTGCAGATGGGCCGACTTGGCTGGGACTCACGATCCCGGAGAAGAGCTGGAGAACGAATAGTATTGTCTGTGTTTGGAGACTTTAATTTCTGTGTGAGACCAAAGGAGGAGAGGTGTATTTTGTTCAAAATTTCAATTTTATATGGTACACTATCTGATGTAACCTATCTGGTGAGTTTGTTTGGACAACCTAACTCAGCTGTATTTGACATGGAACCTAAAATAGAGGATGAGATCTTAAAAAAAAAAAAGGGGTGGATCGCGTGAGGTCAGGAGTTCAAGGGCCAATCAACATGGTGAAACCCCATCTCTACTAAAAATACAAAAATTAGCCAGGCATGGTGGTGCATGCCTGTAATCACAGCTATTCGGGAGGCTGAGATGGGAAAACCACTTGAACCTGGAAAACAGGTTGCAGTGAGCCGAGATCATGCACTGTACTCCAGCCTGGGCAGCAGAGCAAGACTCCTTCTAAAAATGAAACAGAAAACAAAACAAAACAAAAACTGAAAAGACAGTAGGTAATGATCACACAGCAAAAATGTGTAATCTTGAGAGGAATAAGAAAATTTTAATTATTAATTGTTTCTCTCTTCTAGGCTTTTATCTCAGGAGAATCAGCTTGTCATATAATTTACCATTCCCTGTCTAATGATCTCTAGCTCTTTGATACAGTTTTAATTTTAGTTGAAGAGACGTATATACACTTCAGTTATGGTAACACCACTTCTCCAACTAAGTGTTCCGTTAAAATTTTTCATAAATACGTTGCAGTTTTTTTATGTCCAGTGAATTACAATGTTTAGTGAGAAATGGAAAGAGAAGGCAGCATTCAAGCACAGTTTGTCTCTCAAAGCCATTAACAAGTGGATGGGATTATTTTCACATACTATAAATTCTTCTTTCATTAGAATGGTTTCTGTGTTGCTTTTTCTCCTCACTCTTACCTACAGAGCAGGATAGTGATTCGAGCCAAGATGTAATTATATCATTATAATAAAATTTTATGGTGTAATAAATGATAAATTTTTAAACAATTTAAAACTCTTTCAAGATGTCAGAATGAATATATGTTTTTCTTCATTCTATATGGACATAATTTCAACTAAAACAAAATTGATATATAAAGGCATAAGCTAAAAAACAAGGGAGTAGAAGAGAGGAGAGTACTTCAATCTATGGTTGGTCTTTGGAACTATTCCTTCTGGAAAGACAAACAAAAACCATATTGGGGATTGCTAGCCAATAAAGCAGAAATGAGAAGGATAAAGTCAAGGACACTTTTGAAAATTTTAGCCAAGGATGAAACAGATTTTTCACTGCAGAAGATCAGCAGGGCTTGGAAGCTGGAAATACTATGTCTATGAAGAGTAAGAATGAGATATAATTAAAATCTGTAGAAGAATCAGCCGACCTGTTTCCCTCTTTCCTATGTCTGTGCACAGATTGCCTGGCATAGAGAGATTTAGCCCACATGCAGAATAGCAAAATGAGAGCAAATTTGAGTGAGGTTCTTCAATTAAACTGAATCACCTCCTTGAGGGAGAAACAGGGTAGCTAGCATAGAAGATGGCACCCTAGCATGAAACAGTCTGTCATTGAGGTGTTTGAAAATGTACTGCCAACTCTCTGCCCACTTATATTAAGCCAAGTCTGTCAAGCCGTTAACAGTGTTTATGATCAAATTTGTTGTAGTCTCTTAATTAAATGGACAACAAAAATCTCTAGACATTACGGAAAAACCTCAGTGCAAAGTATAATCACTTAAATACTTATTTTAATGAAAGAGACAAAAAGAAATCCTCCCCACAGGAAAAACAAATATTTTGGGAATAGAGCAATATTTAGAAAAATCCTAATTAATGTCTCTAGAGAAATTTAGAAGATAATGCTTTAATAAAATCAGAGCAGGTTTACTTGAAAAAAAGAAACCAAACACTAACAAGAAAGCACACTGGAATTTGAAAATATATTTACATAAATTTTATGTATGTCATATCTGTATATCTCTATCAATCTGCCTATAAAATGATACAGTGAAGAAAATCTTCTGAAAAATACATCAGAAATACCAAAAGACAGACTAAATAAAGTCTAAAGTAGTGGACACAGATAACTTCATGAATCCAATGTCAGACTAATAGGTATTCCAGAAGAGCACCGAAAGTTATGGCTGAAAAACAAGACTAGAAAGCTAGCTGGAGTGAAAGAATTGGGGAAAAATAATTGCGTGTATCATATAAAATAAGAGACTGATTGAAAATAGAGTAAAAGAATTCTGTGGAGTAAAAACAAATTCCTAGAATGTAACTCTAAGAATATTCTCCATGAGTGGAAAAGTAATTATGTATTAAATTCTGAGAGAAGAAAATATAGTCCTAGTATATCACTTGTCTCTTTAGTATAATTATTAGTCATAATACGAATGCAGTGTATTTATTTATAACTTTAAGAAGCCATCTATAGGCTGGGAAGTCTGGAACTTCCTAGAGACTTGCTGAATGGTTTTGACCAAAATGCTGTCTCATAGTAATATGGACAATGAAGTCCAGGCTAAAGTGGTCTCAGATGGGGATGAGAAACTTACTGAGAACTGAAGTAATGGTCACTTTGCTATGATTTTGCAAAGAGACTGGCGGCATGTTGCTCCTGCCCTAGAAATCTATGGAACTTTGAATTTGAGATGATTTAGTGTATCTGGCAGAATAAATTTCTAAGTAGCAAAGCATTGAAGATGTGACCTGAGTTCTCTTAAAAGCAATCAGTTTGGGTTGGGCATAGCAGCTCATTCCTGTAATCTAGCACTTTAGGAGGCTGAGGTGGGCAGATCTCTTGAAGTAAGGATTTCGAGAGCAGCCTGGCCAAAACATGAAACTCCATCTCTGCTAAAACAAACAAAACAAACAAACAAGAATACAAAAAGTAGCTGGGTATGGTGGCACACACCTGTAGTTCCAGCTACTTGGGAGGCTAAGGCAAGAGAATTGCTTGAACCTGAGGGGTAGAAGTTACTGTAAGCCAAAATTGCACCATTGCACTCCCAGCCTGGGTGACAGAGTGAGACTCCATCTCTAAATAAATAAATAAGTCATGTAAGACTTCACTAAGCTCTCAGAACATAGCGTTTGGGCTTCCAGCTTCAATTGGAATACAGAAAATTTGCAACGCACCTCTCATTTCTGTTGTAACAGAGAAACTACGAAATGCAAATTATCGAGTTCTAACATTGTTAGAGAACTGTGGTCATGAAGAAATCTAGTGAAACTACATCTTAAAGACAAAACATTTCTAAGTAAGCTGGGTTTATCTGCCACTTTCCTCCACCTGGCCTGCCTGGTTTAGGTATGGGCAGGGTGAAAATCAGGCTGCCACAGACAGAGCCACTTTTCTTGGATGTAATGACATTGTGGGCTGGCTGGCTGACATATTAGAGCTATGGGCTCCCAAACACAAAGCTAGTTCTCTCTGCTGGCCCATCTTTTTTCCGTAGGACTTTTTATTGAGTATTTGGCTGTGGCAGCATGGAAGATAAGAGTCTGGGCTGGAAAGCAGTAACAGCCCTGTGTAATTTCACAGTTCTTAGATCTTGCAAGAGGGAAGAGATGGCAATGCATACAGAATGGATGTTACCCTGAAAATATCTGAAACAGGAGGTAACTTAAAGCTAACTAAAGCTGCAACCAAGTCCCAATTAAGTTCAACTGTTTGGACCTAAAGTGGTCAATTTCTCATACAAGTTGCTGAGTTCCTATCTGGGGAACAATATTTCCTTTACTTCATAAGGATCTTTTAAATACTGTATCTAGTTAAAAATAAGTAATTAGATATTCAAAGATGCAAGATAAAGTAAATACTAATCGATAGAAAAAGCAATCATAGAATTAGATTCAGATGTCAGAATTAGTAGACAAGCTATCGAAAGAGCTACCAAATATCTTAAAAGAATACATGAAAAATGGACAAGTAGATGAATTTTAAATGAAATTTTAAAAAGGGAACAAACTGGGCATTTTAAAACTAGAAAATATAAAACCTGAAATTAAAAATCAATTGGATGGTTCAACTTCCAGGAAAATAGAGTGGGTGTACTTTTCCACATTCTTCTCCCTAAACAGCTAAAATCCCTGGACAGTGTGTAAAATGCAAACATAAGAAGACTTGAAAAGGTGGGGAGAAGAGGGCAGATTGGATGAGAGACTTGGAGATAAACACAATGATGAGTTTCTTAGCTTTCTTTTTGCCTCCTATATTCTAAACTTAGAGCTGCAAAAGCTAGTATCTCAGAAACACAATGGGTATAGGCAAAAAAAAAAAAAAAAAAAAAAAAGCCCAGGTAAGTGCGTTCCTTGCAGCCAAAGAACCAGACAAGGGGCAGCCTAGCAAGACAACAATTACCCGTTCTAACCAAACACCACAGGAAAAAATCATGTGCTCTGTGGTGAGCTGGGCCTTTCACCTCCACCCAGCACTGATTCAGAACCACCCCCATCCCTGAAAAGGTGAACCAGGGTTCAATAGGAAGCCTTGATTTCTAGGCCCACTGGGCAGTACTGAGATAATGTTCCCTTTTGCCCCACACTATCCATTCAGGAGCACTGTCAGAGAAAGCCATATAAAACAGAAATTTTAAATAAGACTTAGAATCTCGTAACCTAAGGTTACAACATCCCTGAGGTGTCGCTTCAACAGCCAAAAGCGTCTATGGCTAATGGTGCCTGTGCCCCAGTTTGCTCGGGCCTGCTGGACCCAATAGGCTTGGCAGGCTGTGCTTGGCTACTGGCTGGGATCCCATACCTGCAAGGGCAGGTGGAGCAGTGAGCGGTATGTAAGCAAGTGAGCACGGGGTCCAGCCACTGTGCACAGCTAGGCACACTGGCTGTGGCAGGGCAGGCAGCCTGAGGTGCCAGCATGGGCACTGGCTCCCCGCAAGGTTGCAGCCGAACCATGTGTTCCATAAGCAGCTTCCACGGCTGGCACTGGGGAACACAATGGTGCACTGAAGCTGGCATCATGGCGGTGACCACTCTAGATGGGCTGCCGCTGACAGCACTAATACCAATGAGAGGGGAGACCCCCATCTCCCTCCTCTCAGGCCTCCGTGTCCTCCCTCCAGATAAGGAGGAGGGTAAAGAGAGATACAATACCAAAGAACTGGAATCTGTGGTCAAGTGACTTGCAGATGCCACTGACCAGGCCATAGTGAGCCCATGGACTGAGAAGATAACTCCCTTTTCGGATCCCAGTGTCTAAACTATAAGCCTTGAAAATGTTGCAAAGAATGTTATCACTACCGGCAAGAGCCTGGCACTGGGTCACGTCCTCCACGTTTACATGACCCAGATCCCCTCCTAGAAATACCTCTGCCAACTAATGATTTACTGCCTTTATCTTGTCTCTGTAAGCCCCCTCCCCTGCCTATTCCCGCAGGTGCCGCATAGGAACTAGGAAATCAGTGAAGCCAAAGACCGGGAGGTCAGTTGTCCAGCCAATGGACAGTGACACAGTTTTACCTCAGTTTCTCCTTTAGAGTTGTAAGCCTATAAACAGGGAAAGAAGCTGCTTCTCAGGGAGCTTGTTTGTTAAGGCGTTAGCCTACTGCAGCTCCTGGCTGAGTAAAAAGCCACTTCCTTTCTCAGTTTGGTGTTCCAGAGATTTTGTCTGCTGCCAGTCCTGCTACACCGAAATATAAAATTTCAGTAAAAATCACTCACATACCAAAACCAAGCAGATCTCAAACTGAATGAAAGAACAATTAATAGATGCTAACAGTGAAATAACAGAGATCTTAGAATCAAAAGAGATAATATAAAACATTAGAGTCATAAAATCTTAGAATCCTAAAATCTTGGCAAAGATTTTAAAGCAGTTATGATTTAAAACTTCATGAGCAATTATGAACACCTTAAAACAAATGAAAAAAAAATCCAAAACCTCAGCAAAGGAATAAAAGATACAGATAAAAGAAAAACTAGATGAAAAATTTAGAAGCAGAAAGCAGTAGAGAGGCTGAACAGTATAAAATAGGATATAGAAGAATGAATTAGCCACCTGAATGAATTAGCCACTTAATTCATTCTAACGATAGAATGATAGAAATTACCCAACTGAACAACATAGAGAAAACAAACTGGAAAAAAATGTCAGAGCTTCCGTGACCTATGGGATGTTAACAAAATGTTTAAATTTGGAAATACTGAACTGTTGAGAGGAGAAACAGCAGGGCTGAAAAAATACTTGAAATAATGGCTGAAATCTTCACACATTTAGTAAGAGACATTGACCTATAGGTGCCAGAAGCTGAATAAAGTTCAAAAAGAGTGAACCAAAGATAGCCATGTCAAGACACATCATAAAGTCCTGATAATTAAAGACAAAGATAACATCTTGAAAGCAGCCAGAGAAAAATGACCCCTTATCTATCGGAGAAAAAAAAAAATTTTTTAAACAGTGAATTCCTCTTAGCAACCGTGGAAGCTAAAAGAAAGAGGCACCATAGTTTTCCCAGTGCTGAAAGAAAAGACTGTCAACCTCAAACTGTTAAGCCTATCAATTATGTTCTTTAGAAATTAAGGAAAATCAAAAGATTTTCTCAGATTAAGAAAAACTAGTCTGGCAGATATGCCCTAAAAGAATAATTAAAAATAAATTCTCTTAAGAGAAAGAAAACAATTTTTAAAAAAGAAATGTTTCAGTTTGGGGAAGGAAGAAAGAACCCTGTCAGCAAAAACACTGGTAAATACTTTAGACTTTCTTTCTCTTCCTCAATTTTCTAATTTATGCTTTATGGCTAAAGGAAAAATCATAATACTGTGGCTCTAACTGTATGTAGAGAAAATACTTCAGATAATTATATTATGAACAAAGGAGTGTAAAGGGGTGTAAAAAGAGGTAGGTCTTCTATACTTTGCTTAAACTGGTATAATCATGACACCTGTGAATCCTATGTTATGTAGATATTATGTAGAACAACTTCTGAAAAAGCTATATAAGAGATACCCTAGTAAAACACTATTGATAAAATAGAACCCAAAATAATGTAATCCTGTAACCCATTAAAAGACAAGAACTACAAAGTAACATAGCTTCACTGGTGAATTCTACCATACATTTAAAAAAAGAAACTTCCACACTTGGAACACTTACCTTACAACAGAGGCTAGCATAAACATGATGCCTAATCCCAACAAAGATATTACAGAAGAAGAAAATTATAGAACAATATCCTTCATGGCCATAGTCACAAAAACCTAACTGTATTAACCAATTTCAGTGTTATATAAAATGGATAAATCAATGTGAGCAAGTGGGATTTTCTATGAATGCAAATAAGCATGTAAAGCAATAAAAAGGATAGTTCATTAAAAACAAAAGGAGAAAAGATGATTATCTTAATTTGTACAGGAAGAAAGTAATATTTGCTACCCATTTAAATAAAGAAGAATGTATTCAATTTGAATTTTAAACTAACAAAAATCATGCCATCAACAATGTATTTAGTGATAAAATATTCATAGTTATCTCCTTAAAGGTCATAAGCATGACAGATATTTCTGCTATCCCTACTTATACTCACCCTTCTACTGGAGGTCCTAGCCAGTGTTTTAAGGCAAGAAGAAGAAATAAAAGACACAAATATTGAAAAGAAGTAAGATGATGTTTCTTTTTTTTTTTTATTGCATTTTAGGTTTTGGGGCACATGTGATGAACATGCAAGATTGTTGCATAGGTACACACATGGCAGTGTGGTTTGCTATCCTCCGTCCCCTCACCCGTATCTGTCACCTCTCCCCATGCTATCTCCTCCCACCTCCCCACCCCCCACGCCTCCCCCATTTCCCCCCAACGGACCCCAGTGTGCAGTGCTCCCCTCCCTGTGTCCATGTGTTCTCATTGTTCAACACCCGCCTATGAGTGAGAATATACGGTGTTTGATTTTCTCCTCTTGTGTCAGTTTGCTGAGAATGATGGTTTCCAGGTTCATCCATGTCCCTACAAAGGACGTGAACTCATAGTTTTTGATGGCTGCGTAATATTCCATGGTGTATATGTACCACATTTTCCCTATCCAGTCTATCATCATTGGGCATTTGGGTTGGTTCCAAGTCTTTGCTATTGTAAACAGTGCTGCAATGAACATTCGTGTGCACGTGTCTTTGTAGTAGAATGATTTATAATCCTTTGGATATATACCCAGTAATGGGATTGCTGGGTCAAATGGGATTTCTATTTTTAGGTCCTTGAGGAATCGCCACACTGTCTTCCACAGTGGTTGAATTAATTTACACTCCCACCAACAGTGTAGAAGTGTTCCTATTTCTCCACATCCTCTCCAGCATCTGTTGTTTCCCGATTTTTTAATGATCGCCATTCTAACTGGTGTGAGATGGTATCTCAATGTGGTTTTGATTTGCATTTCTCTGATGACCAGTGATGATGAGCATTTTTTCATATGTTTGTTGGCCTCCTGTATGTCTTCTTTTGTAAAGTATCTGTTCATATCCTTCCCCCATTTTTGAATGGGCTTGTTTGTTTTTTCTTGTAGATCTGCTTTAGTTCTTTGTAAATTCTGGATATCAGCCCCTTGTCAGATGGGTAGGCTGCAAAAATTTTTTCCCATTCTGTTGGTTGCCGATTCACTCTACTGACTGTTTCTTTTGCCGTGCAGAAGCTGTGGAGTTTGATTAGGTCCCATTTGTCTATTTCGGCTTTTGTTGCTATTGCTTTTGGTGTTTTGGTCATGAAGTCCTTGCCTACACCTATGTCCTGAATGGTTTTGCCTAGATATTCTTAAGATGATGTTTCTTTATTTGCAGACAATACTATTGTATAGAACAAATACCCAAAGAAATATATAAGCAGCTAGTTGCCTTGCAAGGTCACAGGCATAAACCAACATACAAAAATCAATCATACGTCTTTATGCTAGCAGCAAATAAATAGAAAATAAAATAAATAAATAACTTCTGCAATAATACAAACATTATCAAATTCCTAAGAATAAATTTATCAAAAGATATACAATATGTTTACGCTGAGTCTTACAAAACATTGGTAAGAAAATTTATCCATTAAGTCAAAACAACCCAGCACACGTTATCTGTAGAAATTGAAAACTGCTTCTAAAATGGATGTGGAAATGCAAAACAACAAGAAAGGCTGAAATAAATAACCAAAACCCCAGCAAGTTATTATTACTGATTTTTGACAATATAAAGGTAAGAGTGCTATTTACAGATATAACAGAAATGGAAGAGCATAAGAAGAGGAAGAAAGGAATGCTGCTTTTTTAATTATACCAAATGTTGTGTGAACATTGAACAAGACTGAAGAAGAAATACTTTTATAATTACGTTGTTTGTTTGAGGTTAAAGATATGACCCATGAAGAAACCAGTAATAGTTGTAAAATTATTATATAGATAAGTGGTAAATTAGGGAAGTAGGGGGTAGTATATATGAATTTATCTCCTATCTGTCATGATATAAATCAATAGCTATGTTTAAAGCTGGGGAAAGAGGAGGTATCAGTAAGAAGGAAAATCTCAAGTGATAAAGATTAAGGGGAATTGCTCTGGGTACCAGGACTGGAAGTGGGGAGAGATGAGCTAAGAGATGGTTGCTTTTTGTTATATTGTTTTAATTGTTTGTATATCTTATTATGATAAGACTTTATAACATGTATTAATTGGTAAGTTAAAAAGCAAAGTACTTCAATTCAAAATACGATATCCAGGTGAAGAATGTATATTAGGATAAGTGACATTAAAAAGGCAATGACTGATTAAGTCATCTTGGGATATAGAGGGAAAGGAACCTTGATATTCAGCTATTGAATGGTTCTTTATTTTAATTTTTTATTTTCTTATTTTTTCAAGGGAATGACTATTATTTTAATAAAGTAGATACATATTTATTAAAAATTTAATAGAAAGTTGCAGAGAAAAATATGAAATATTTCTTCGAATTCTGTCTTTATCACTAGCATTATGCTTAGCCAACTGTTCTATGAATTGTAAGTTTGGATGGATGAGTGGTTGGGCAGAGAAATAAAGAAAAAAATTATAAAATGGCGTCAAGATGTAATACTGTTTTTAACATAAGAATTAATTTTTATTTATTTAAATTTTACAGAGAAAAATCTCATAAGAAATAAGGGAAAGGACTACTTTACTTCAAATAATATTTTATCACCTCAAAAGATACTATTTCGTAGTAGAGGCCCTCTAATCATTAGAAACTATGAAAAACATTGCACTTGAGTTGCTATTTTTAACTACGTTTTAACTTTAGACACTGTCAATTGACCTCTGCTATGAGAGACACAATTATTAACTCTTTACACTTGCTCCCAGCTTCCATCTCTGCTTCTCAAATTTTTTATTAGTTATATGTCATGATACTGAATACATATTACATTTATATGTCATCATTTTATTGTTACGCTTACATTTGCCTTTATCTGGTAACCACAATTCTTGCAGGAAATAATCTTGGTTTTTCTTTTCAGTTGTTTTACTGTGGTTTTTCCATTTTGAAGTGGTCATTTTAACTTTTGAGTTCTGAGTAGTTTTCATAAGAAGAGTTTATCACATCTGAATGGAGAATATGGAAGTTCTGATTTTGTTTTTCTCTTTTTGTAAGAAATACAGAAGCGTGTTTCAGAAGACTTTTAGTTGTCATTTGATTTGTCTGATATCTCACCTAGGTCTGATATTTTGGATCACACATTCCCTCAGAACCTTATAGAAATTGCTCCATTGCCTTCTGATATTGAATATAACTTTCAAGAAGTGTAAAGCCAACCAAAACTTTCTTCCGCTTGGATTTAATATGCCGTTTTATTCCAGAATAACTGAAAACTGCTCCAATTTTGAATTTCAGTGACAATCAGAATTTGTCTCTGGGTGGATGGTTTTGTCGTCAAGAATCTGTCTTTGCAAAGGAGATCACTTCTGCTGCATTTCTCTCAGTTTTGCCTTCACCCTCCATCTACTTACTTTTTTTTTCTTGCACCAAAATTAGATCCTTAGGCCAGGCACAGCGGCTCACACCTGTAATCCCAGCACTTTGGGAGGCCGAGGTGGGGGATCACCTGAGGTCAGGAGTTCAAAATTAGCCTGACCAACATGGTGAAACCCCATCTCTACTGAAAAATACAAAAACAACAACAACAAAATTAGCCAGATGTGGTGGCAGGTGCCTGTAGTCCCAGCTACTTGGGAGGCTGAGGCAGAGAATCACTTGAACCCAGGAGGTGGTGGTTCCAGTGGGCTGAGATCACGCCACTGCACGTCAGCCTGGCAACAGCAAGACTGTCTCAAAAAAAAAAAAAATAGATCTTTTGTTTGCACAAACTTTGTGAAATACTATTCTTTCTAGCACTAATCACAAAAAATAAAGAGGAAGGGTACTGATGTTGCCTGTAGAAATAAATATTAGCAGAAAATTGTGCAAATAGAACATAATAGAGTACACTACTCCTAGGGAATACCAGAGACTTAGAAATAAATACAAAAATCAGTGGCTGCATTCATCTATTACAGCTTCTTAAAAGCACAACCTCTGTTGCATTGTATCTGGAATATGCAGGAGGCTTATCTAATTTTAAGTTATAGTGTTGCCTCTGACCATCATCTAATAGTACTCAAAAACATTTTAGTAACAAATTAAGGCTAATTGGTTCAGATTTCTGAAGCAGAAAAAAAATACAAGTCTCTCACAATATACCGATGGTTTATTTAACCATTTACTTAAGACAGTGAAATTAATGGGGCTGGTCTTTTGTTTAAAAAAAACTTTAATGTTTATGATTTAACATCCTATCCTACATTGACCAGGCATTTGCTGACATAAATTTAGTGCAAAATTGCCAGTTATTTTAATTTATGAATTGTTAGTACTAGCAGAATGTGTAGCACAGCTGTTACTCAATATTAGAAGGACATTTTTAAACATAATTTTTCTACATGATTAAAGACTATTGTAGAAGCAGAAGCTTAAAAATCAGTTTCACAAACTATTTTGCATCCTCATTGTTATACTGTGGTATTTGGGGGAAAAAAAGGAATATGAAGGTGTAAAATATGCATTGTCCTTAATTCCCCTTCTTAAAGGAAATATTGTATTCTAAGATACTGGAAACATTGTTTACCTTTTCCTTTTTGAAAGATTTGTTGTAGATTCAATGCAACAACAAAAATATATTATACACAGACTTTATCCTAGGAACTGTACTGGACATTGGTATCACAGAAAAATCTGTCATGTTGGAATTCATTTATTTCGAAAGGAAATGCAATTGAGATTTAATTGAATTCATAAAATCACAGAAAATGTTTAGACATGAAAAATGAATGTAGTACAGTCTACTTATTTTACAAAATGGAAATTTTTTCCGAAGTATGGAGAGCCTTACACAATTTTTTTTTTAATAGGGCAAAAGCAATGACTTAGTGAGTCCTTCTTTCAATAAGTACAAAACAAAAATTAACCGGGCTTACAGCATGATAGTAATCCAGCTCCTTATCCTGACTCCTTTTCATTTGACACTTAAAGTTCTATATCTGTGGCTTAAAACAGCATTTATCAGAAGTTTGATGCAACTGATGTTTTAGCAGGTAGTCCCAATGTTGTTCCCAATAGGACAGGCTGATAATAGCAACCACTGTTTCTATGTAATGTATTGTATCAGATAGACTGTCATCTACTTTTACAGGTTTAGGAACAGACCAGGTTTGAGCTCGGTTTCTTCACTTATCAGGATTTTCTTAGGAAAGTCTGTTCCAGTAATGAGTCAAGGAAATGATTTCCCACTGCTCTGCTGTTTTATGTTTGTTTTTGTTTTAAAGAGAAAGATAGGGTGTACTTTCCAGGATTCTATAAGAAGTAAAATGTGGTAGTTTTCTCCAGGGCCTCAACTCTGTTCATTGTAGTGTGAGTAAAAAGAAGGGTCCTGGCTCTAACACTGGGAAATACATATATTTCATTTCTGCATGAAGCTTGCTTGTTAGCAGTTAAGCATAAGTAGACCAGTCCCATTTGAACTGAACTGCCAACTCTGCAAGTAGTGGGAAGAGAATCCCTACTTTGCAAGACAATACAGTCATGGCTAAAGATGTCAAGCATTTGGCAAAACACCATATTTGACAAGCTCTTAGATCAATATTTTCTATAATCTCTTTCAGACATTTCAAGGATAAAGAAATTGTTCTTTTTTCGGATATATCATTGTCCATAAAGTCTTTTGATCTTGTTTCTTGGCCTATGCAAAGTCTTCTAAGTTTTTCTTTAAAAGGAATTAAGAGCTACCATTTTTACTCAAAATTTTTGTGTAATATATTTTTGTTGTTTCTCCTGCCTTTCAATGTTGCACTTCCAATATGCTATTTGCAACAAAAATTTTAACTTGGGGGATAAAGAGGTAGTAATGTACACTCATCCATTAATTATTTGCTCTTCAACACATATTTATCAGATGCCTCCTATCACCAGGCACATTCAATACAAATGGATTAAGGTATTTTCCCTGCACTCAAGTGGCTCACAGCCCAGTCTCTAACAGGGTACATGGAATTAACTAAGAAAGTGGCACTAGGAGAATGCTTCTTAAATGTAGTCTTTAATGTGACTCTGTATGATCCTTACAGTATGAAAGCCTTTTGAACTGAGAAGATAATAGAAGATGTCGTTCACTCTTTCAAGTCCTTTAACACACTGACCGGTTTACAGTTCTGGTATATTCTGACTGAGGAATGAGGATGTGTAGAAGTTAATTCAGCTTACAATATTGTCTAGCTGGTTCAAATGGAAATTTGAGCATCCCAGCAAGCATTGATGAAAATGACGTTCCCCGCAAAAGACTGTATGCAAATCCTCAATTCCAAATTTGTTTTAAAATCAAGAAAATAATTACCTTTGTCAGTGCCGTCGGGTACATGCTCCTTCACTGTGCTCTGGCAGAAACTCAGAAAACCAATTCAGCAACTTAATTAAGCCCTCACAGGCAAGCATGTCCCAACTAGGCAATTTCTGGACAGTGAGATTTCCTTCCCTGTTGGGTTCTAACTTACATCAGTGTCTTAGGCTACCTCAGCAGAAGGACAAAAATTTGGTACTTTTGGCCTCCATTTAAGTGTTTTAGGCAGACAGCAAAGTAAGGTAGCTATTTTTAAAAAATCATTCCCGGAACATGCAAAAAAGAAATTGTCACTTCTCAAAAGTCTGAAAGGAAGTCTGCTAACACCGAGTTTTTGAGAGAGAAAGAAACAAAATCAATGAGGGGAAAGAATTCTCAGATTTCTGTTGAATGAAATGTTCTGATTAACACTAAAAATGTAATTCACTATACAGTAAAATTTCAGGCTGAAGAGTGATTTCACTAGAGAGGTTTGTAAAGCACAGAGTGAGGAAAGCAATCACCTTAAAAAATTCTCTAAATATGAGAAGAAATTTTAATCTGGAAGTTTATTATATCTCCCTAGAATTTCACAACACAACAGAAGCAGACTTGTGCCTCAGATTGCTGAGATGTAGTTACCACATCAGTGAAATCTCATCATCTTCCCAAACTGCACATGTGACCTCCAACATCTTGAATTCAGATCAGCCCACGTTTGCATGCAGCGCCTTCACTTAGCAATTCCAGTGCTGGTCTTTGTTTTGTTTTGCTGTCAAGCCTTCTACTCTGGTGTCTTCTTCACTGAAGTATTTCTACATCACATTGCCCGGGACAAAGCTATTTTGTATGCACAGGAACTCGCTTCAGGACTTTAAACTATGTTCTATTCTACAGTGGTTAATTTTTCATTTATGTGGCATCTTACTGAAGAGTAGTCGGCACAGTTAACAATACATTGTGAAACAATAAATATTTTACTGGATATATAATTCCACAATTTAAAAGTTTTATTTTCTGTGTGGGTCTGTATAAAGATAGAAATGTTAACATTTTGTGGATGCCCATTTTTAATAATATACTCTATAATCACTATCAAACAAATGACCTGCACTTTAATAGGTACTCCAGACATTAGCTGCCATTTCTGCTAAACTCAGTAAACTCTAATAAAGGTGTTTTATGGGAAGAGGTTTTTTTCTTTTTAAGAAGATATATTACTTAGATTTCATCAGCACATAAAAATGTTATCTTGGGAACACTGGAAGATTCATGTATTTCTAAATTACAGCACATTCCTGTCACTTTCACATGAGATCATTCTAATTTTTTTTAAATCATAGTTTAGATTGGGTCATGTTTCATACTTTATTCCATTTGAATTAATGATGTTATTTACTTGGAACTTGATTGTATACTTGCCTAATATTCTATGAGGTAGTTCATAAGAGGCAGCAACATAATAAAGAAGGAAAATGTTATTTATTCTCTTTCCCAATTCTCAGGAGCTTGGTGTAAATTCTAACCAATAAAATGTGTTTAGTTTGTTTCTGTGTTCCTTTAAGGCTCAATATACAGAAGCAGGCAGCAGGAGTGCTCAGAGTCACAGCCTTTGTAGGATTTTACTCCTGAGCACCCGCGGTGCTTGCCCTTGATCTGGGAAACAAACGTATTCTCAGTCTGGAACTCCTTGATCCAAGAAACAAAACTGTCTCCTGCCATAGAACTTCAGCTTCAGGAGTTCAGCTTTCGCCTCCCTAGCCCCAGGAGAGGCCAATAATCTCAGATAGCAACAACTCAAGTGAGTTGTGCACAATAAATATTTTCTCAGAGCAGCTATATGCATTAAATGAGAAGTATGTACTAAACAAAATTCCTTGTATTTCTAGAAATGCTTAATCTGGCACCTATCAACTAAATCCAAACCTAAAAGCCTAGTGTAAGGCCAGAGGAATGGCCACATAAGCTAAGGGATCAGGAAGAACGATTGGCATCAGAATAACAAGGAAATAGGGGAGAATCAGCTTCTCTTGGTGTACATTTCAACCCCGAGAGATTCTGACCATGCTTTTGTCATCACAGAAAACACTGTGGAGTTCGATAACAAGGCTAGCATTCCCCGCACCCCAGGCCTTGGTTGTTTAAAATGCCAATTGCCTACAGATCTCTGACTGTCATTGCTCACGGATTGAGGACAAAAGCATTCTAGCACCCTCTAGCTTTGTCTCCACTCTAAAGCCCTAACAGCATTTTCAGCTAGCCTTTCAAATTTCTATCAGCCATTGGCAGGTAACCATACTCTAGAGGCTGCTGTTGACCAATGTGAAGTTAGAAATTAGTATCTTATCATGGGGGGAAAAAAAGCTGTAAGAATCAGTGAACCTGAATGGTGCTGGCAACCTAGGTAAGCCACTTGAACAATTTGGGTCTTATATTCCCTATTTTATAGAATCCAGACACAAATGGGAGTACCCTGACCTTTAGGATTCAAATGAAATATGGTCATAGGGCTCTAGGCTTACATTTCTATTATTCTTTATTGAGATGTTGAGGAGGATAGCTTACATTGCTCTTCAAATCCTGGTCAACCAGATTTGTACATGTCTGTAATTACCCACCACTCATCTGAGCTGTCACTGAGAACAAGCCATGGAATGTAGTCCTTTTACCTTTTTATCCATAAAATAACCACACTTCAAATCCAACAGTAACAACAAAATAAAGATAATTGAACAAATACCACCTCCCCAAATACCCCCAACAAGAAATAAGTACAAACAGAAAGTGACCAATCTATGCACAGTTTGTGTTGAGCCGAATACAGCAACACGTTGGGGGATAGAGAGGGCTTAGATTTCATCAAAACACAACACTTAAGATTGATTGTTGGGCCTCCCTGTTCTTCAGAAATCTTCAGTATTCATTTGTGCCAATCTGAGCTCTAGCTCTCAGCAATTGCTCTCCGTTTTTAAAATCCACCTTGAAACCTGCACATTCTGCACATATGTCCCAGAACTTAAAGTAAAATTTAAAGAAAAAAAAGGAGAGCAAAAAAAAAAAAAAAAAAAAAAAAAAAAAAACACTTTGTCCCTGCCTAGAACGACAAAAGATCTTCAAAAAGGGCATAGAAAATACACATTATGAAAAAAGTATGCATGGATTTCAAAAATTTTGCACCATAATAAACTCATATTAACTTTTCATAATGTGTCTGAACAGAATCTCATTTGAGGTCCTAAGATAAGATATAAATTTGAAAATAACCCCTGTTGGAGCAACATTGAATTCTGCTAACACTGAAGCAAGAATAAACATCGAATTACGGTACAGCTTGGGTGGAAGAACAGTGAAACTCTTAATGCTTTATGAAAAGTTTATGGGGATAATGCCTCAAAGATATCAGCAGTTTAAAAATGGATAACTTATTTTAAAAAGGGACAAGATCATGTTGAAGATGAAGTCTTGGTGGCAAACCATTCACATTAATTTGTGAGGAAAAAATGAACCTTGTTTGTACCCTGATTGAAGAGGACTGATGCTTAACAGCAGAAACAATCTCCAATAGCGTACATGTCTCAATCAGTTCAGCTTCCATAATTATGACAGAAAAATGAAAATTGAGCAAACTTTCCACTGGAATGGCAGCAAAATTATTGCACTCAGATCAGCTGCAGACAAGAGCAGAACCTTCGAGGGAAACTTTAAACAAATGGGATCAAGATTTCGAAGCATTTCTTTGAAGAATTGGAACCGGGAATAAAACATGGCTTTATCAGTATGATCCTGAAGACAAAACACAATCAAAGCAATGGCTACCAACAGGTGGAGGTGGTCCAGTCAAAGCAAAGGTGGACCATCCAGAGCAAAGGTCATGGCAGCAGTTTTGTGGGGTGCTCAAGGGATTTTGCTTCTTGACTTTCTGGATGTCCAAAGAACAATAACACTTGTTTATTATGAGAGTGTTTTGAGAAAGCCAAAATTTTAGCAGAAAAACTGTAGGAAAGCTTAATAAGAGTGTCTTTCTTTATTAAGACAATGCTTCTGTTTATTCCTCTCATCAAACAAGGTAAATTTTGTGAGAGTTTCAACAGGAAATAGGCATCCACTTAACAGTCCTGATTTGACTCCTTCTGACATATGTTTGCTTCCTAATCTTAAAAAATCCATAAAGGGAACCTATTTTTCTTCAGTTAATAATGTTAAAAAACTGAATTAACATGGTTACATTTCTAAGACCCAGAGTTCTTTAGGAATGGACTAAATGACTGGTATTGTTGCTTACAAAAGTATCTTGAATTTGATAGAGGTAAGGATGAGAAACAAAATTTATATTTTTTATTTTTGTCTTTGAATTCCATTTTTCATGAATTTTTGAAGTCTCCTCATATATATGTATAAACATAAACATTACATATAAATAAATAATACATATGTAAATATACAAATGTTATATATTTTAATGCAGATTTATACACAAACCTAAGCTCAGCCTTCTGTGAATTATCAAAAATCTTTATAATATTTTATTCCTAACAATGAGCCATATGTTCTAGGTTTCACTATTTTTCCTCCCTAACTGGGATGAAAGAGGTGTAGTTACTTGTTTCTGCAAAACCTTGGTTTTCAATGCTCTTTTCATTCTCCTTCCCTTTTACATGTAGTATGAGATATCCAAACTGAATTATTATTATTATTATTATTTTTTAGCAGTAAGATTGCCATTATTTATTTTTTTTAATTGCATTTTAGGTTTTGGGGTCCATGTGAAGAACATGCAAGATTGTTGCATAGGTACACACATGGCAGTGTGGTTTGCTGCCTTCCGTCCCCTCACCTGTATCTGTCATTTCTCCCCATGCTATCTCTTCCCACCTCCCCACCTCCCCGTCCCTCCCCCATTTCCCCCCAGCGGACCCCAGCGTGTAGTGCTCCCCAACTCCACAGCTTCTGCACGGCAAAAGAAACAGTCAGTAGACTGAATTATTTTTTTAAGTTTCCTGCTAACTCTAGAAATCTATGAAATAACTTCATGTTTTATGGATTGGAAATACTTGAGAAATGGCAAAATCTTTATGCTTATGAAGATACAGTGATGGCTCCAAGGCTTGGAGAAGAATGGCTGGAGGAAGGTGAAAGTTTTCATGTGGGTATATTGTGGTTAAAGAGAGGTTCAAGAGGCCCTTTGTGTGTTGGGCTGGCACATAAGGTTTAGAAATAAATGGTTGGTTATGGGACTGATTCTGTGTATTTTTCCATTGATCAGTGAAAGGCATTTTCCCTGTTATGATCATCAAATGTGGCACAAGAACATAAAAGGAGTTGCCACTGGGTGACAATGCAAGAAATACCTCACATGATCATATTTTTGCTGAATCTGCAGTGATTAAGTAGATGATACTTAATTTTATTGGTCTAGAGCTAGAAATGCTCAGGATAAAATAAAGTGATTCACAGGAATCTGAAGTATAACATCAGGAGTCAATGAATTCTGTGTCTTTAGATGCCATGTGGGTCTTTGTTCTAAGCTATTATTATCATGCGTTGATTTTAATGTTTTGTTCTCAGAGGCAACATTATTTTTATTATTTGCAGTTTCTTTGGGGTCACCTCAGTGGAGCCGCCAGCTTATTTTTTAAAAGTTTGATGATCAGAGAGATGTAATGAAGTCAGAATTGAATTAGGTGGATTGACTGCAAATTTAACCGCCTTTTCATTATGCCACACTGCACTGATTACAGCAAATAAAGGTAAAAAATATATACTGTATAATAATAGAATATGTTAATATTATTTTGTTCTCCCTGTTGTAAATAGAGACTAAATGCCTAAAAACAGTTTAAACATAATAAAATTTAAACTCTATTCTGTTATGTTTTTTCTTTAGAGTACACATTTAAAAGCAATTAACTTTGACCTTGTAATAATTGCACTTGGAAATTATGGTAGCATTTGGTTTGTAAAATATTTATTCAGTTCAACATCAGCAAAACCATTGAAACTGAGTGTTGTAAATAAGAATGATAGCTGAAGATAATCTGATATATAAGAGGTCATTTCTTCATATGCATAATTTCAAAAATTTAGTATTTAACCATTCAAAGCACTAAATATGATCAGGACAACAAAGATTTTAAGTCATCTAGTCTACCTTCTCAATTTTGACTAATTGTTTCTATAGTAAACTGCCATGTTTACTTTCTCCCTTGCTTTAAATATCTTAAAGACAGCCCTTCTCTAATACTGTCATAAAAGATACTTTTCAGTGATAGCCCTTCTCTAATACTGTCATAAAAGATACTTTTCAGAGGCTAATAGATTTCACAGCTAGGAAGTTTTTTCATGAAATTTAGCCTGAATTTTTTTTCTTTTTTTAAAAAATTTACTTGGCTGAGCATGATGGCTCATGTCTGTAATCCCAGCAGTTTAAGAGGCTGAGGCAGGTGGATCACCTGGGGTCAGGAGTTCGAGACCAGCCTTGTTAACATAGTGAAACCCCTTCTCTACTAAAAATACAAAAATTAGCTGAGTGTGGTGGCACAAGCCTGAAATTCCAGCTACTCAGAAGGCTGAGGCAGGAGAATCTCTTGAACCTGGAAAGCGGAGGTTGCGGTAAGCTGAGATCACACCACTGCATTCCAGCCTGGGCAACAGAGTGAGACTCCGTCTCCAAAAAAAACAAAAACAAAAACAAAACAACAGCAAAATCAGACTATTAGTCACAGTCTTATCATCCTGCAGCTTGCTAAATGATTTCTCTTATGCTTTGGTGTTTATACTATCAGATGTCAGTGGACATATATCTTGTCCTTCCATAGTCTTTGCCTCACCAATCCATACGTGTTTAATTCTCTTAATACTGCCTCATGAATCAGCCACATCAGATCTTCATCATGCTTGTTGGGGTGCCTGTTAGTACTTTCCAATGTGTCTATACCACCCTGATAATAGAGCTCCTAGAATGAAACTACTTCACTGTGTCTTAGAGAGGATCATTTATTTGTTGGAGATATATATATATATATATATATATATATATATATATATATACAGAAAGAGAGAGAGAGAGAGATTTTGAGACAAGGTCTTGCCCTGTTGTTCAGGCTGGAATGCAGTGGCATGATCACAGCTCACTATAGCCTGGACCTGTGAGGACAGGCTCAGGGGATCCTCCTGCCTCAGCCTCCAGAGCAGCTGGGGCTATAGGCGCACACCACCTTGCCCAGCTAATTTTTGTATTTTTTTGTAGAGACAGAGTTTTGTCATGTAGCCCAGACTGGTCTTGAACTCCTGGGCTCAAGTGATCCATCCACTTCAGCCTCCCAAAGTGCTGAGATTATAGGCATAAGCCATCAAGCCTGGAAGATATACTTTCACTTCATAGTGAATTAGTTCCTGGCAAACTGTGTACAAATCCCATGATTGCACACTAAATGGTATATTAAATGTACCTGTTCTAAATAGAACTTTTCTCGGTAAGGTAAAATATCCAAATTTCCTTTTTGTATGTGTATGTATAGAGGGAAGAGGATTGGAAACCTTCTTTATTTGAGTGTTTTGGAAATCAGATACGGACAAGATTCATGATCCCTTACAAGATCCACCATGTGTAGAGTTTTCAAAGTATTTTTTCATATTTTATCTCATTTTTCCTTCTTAACCCTATATGAGGTATGTAATGCTATTTCTATTTTATGAACAAGGAAACCTAATCTCAGAGTTTCATGGACTTGCTCCAAGTGATAAAGTGGAAAATGGAAGAACCATATCTTACCATATCTTACCAAGGTCTGTTGCTTCCAAATTTAGCAGTTTTAAAAATAAGGACCCCGGTGAATGAGGACAGAATTTGGTATCATGCAATGTGTCTGAAATCTTGGTTCTTCCATTGACTTTAAGCTGCTATCAGCAAATGAGACTACCTTCATAAACCCGAGTTTTCTCATTTAAAAACGGAAAGAATATTCTACATTTCCAATGGATGTTGTGAGGGCTTAGATAAGATAACCATGAAATACTTAACTGTGTGGAAGCGCACATCACTGACCTTCTTCCTCCTGTTCGCACTGCCCACTACGATGAAAGCATACATTTCTAACACTCAATCATAGCTGTCTTCCAAAGTCTTGATATGGTCTAGCAGTGAGGTTTTCATAAGATAACATATATCTTCAATGTTCTATGAATTGGTTTTGTGTGTTCCTTAAAAGAAAGAAATACAAAATAAACATATTTATTATGCCCATTGCCCCACTTGATGCTTTTGAAATTTACAGAATAATAACAAAGACCTTTGCTAAATTTTCTCAGCAAAAAGCACTGGTAGCCTAAAGCAGTATTTTTTACACCAAGACCATAGTTGTTACACAAAGACTTCCCAGTGTAATGAAGGCATGAATACTTAAGTAGTTTTCCTACTTTACAGAAGAAAGGCAGAGCCTGTTTCCATTGCAGATCACACTGTGGTGCTTTGCCATGGGATACGAAACCTCCCAGAGGCCCTAACAATATGGAAATACTGGAAGGAGCAGCCCCTTCAACACAAACGCAGGGACCTTGCACACATATCACTTCCTGTCTTTTCCTCAGAATACATTGGCCTATACTGAGACATTCTGAATTCAGAATACAGGAAACAGTGAAAAGGTAGAGATTACTGACACTTGTCATATCACCATAATAAGAACATTTTACCAAAAAAATGTTGAACTTTGACTTCTGCAGTTCTGGAAAACATAATTAAAGAAATTTAAATCAAAGAAATCCCCCCCCACCCTGCCTTTTTTTTGTTTTGTTCTGGGAGACTGCTTGCTGCAAAGAGCTACATTCTCATAGGATTTAGATAAATTCGGTGGATAATCCCCTTGTTTGTTTGGCACCAGAGCAGACACGGGCTTTCCAAATTTCCATACTTTGCTTCATAAGTGAGTAGCTGAACTTTTTGTCCCCACTGACCAATCAGAACAAAGCACTCACTGACCTGCCATGACCAGTATTTTGTTAAACTTCTCTTCTTCCCACTGGACCTTGAACATTGACCCAGCTCAGCCTGAGCCAGGTGAATGGGAAACAGCCCCTCTTTAGTGACCTTTCCTCAACATTCTGGACCCGAAAAAACCATATTTCCTGATCAGTTGCTGAATTCAGGTTCTTTCTAGCCTTGTTTACTCCTTCCCATGAAAGAAAAGCCCTTTTCTGCCTGATCTTCAAGGCACCACTGGTCTTGCCATCAGAGCATTCCCCCTACTGCAATAATCTTTCAAATAGCCTTTCTTTCTGCAAGTCTGGATAAAACAGATAAACTATTATGAGATTTCTCCCAGATTTGGTGAAGTTTATGTAAATGAGATAGTTAATACATATTTGATCAAATTATATTAAGAAATATTTATTCTAGCTGCAGTGAATTCTCACTAGTGATGAGAAATAAACTTACTTAAAACTTACGATGAAACATTTTAGATATCAGGTTAAAACGTGCAAGAGGATACACAGTTTTGCAAAATTATTGTAGGAGACGCAGGAGCAAAATGATTCGAGGACCTTTGCTGTAACAAAAAAAACCTACGGAAGCAAGTCATTGAAAAGACATGGTTCTATTTCAGGTTTGCTCCTGGAGATGCTTTGACTTACGACTTCTCCCTCTGAGAAAGGAGAAAAAGACATTTGTATGCACATCTTTTGAAAACAGGTCTTAAAATGGGTCGTGTGTGTAGTGCGAAGTGTCATGCTTGCTGCTGAAGCTGGTGTTCTGGGAGGTAGGGCTGGGCCTGTGGAGCGGGCAAGACTGTCCCTCAGAGTGTGATGGAAAGTAGAAGTCAAAACACAGACCTGCACAAAGGTGGCCTGGGGGCGCCTAGAGGCAGCCTCTAAGGATCAGGATGTGTAATTACACGGCCAAGACGGAAACCAGAGACGTTGACAGAGACAGAAGGAAATGTTGGGTCTATGGGACGGGTCGGATTTTAATGAGAACCTGGGATTCTATGCAAGGGCAGAGAGGAATTTATTAAGGGCCTTGAGCTGATTAGGATGTGCCTGAGACCAAAGGGTAGAATAAACTGTTTAGGAATGGATTTCTTACATCAGTTCTAACATTTTAATGATTTTTCTTGCTTATTCAGGACTTGCAGCTTCACTTTACCAATGATATAAACACGAACTACATTATGCTACTACTTTCTAGGGTTTCTGTTTACGTTTAGTTTCCCAATTTATCTCATCTAATAAATATTTGCAGTATACAAGCCTGAAATGCATTTAGTTGATGTTGATTACCTCCTTACCTCTCTCTAAGTTTGACTATTGCTAAAATAATGGCATCCATAGGAGGTCTTGCTTGTATCACTCAGATTCAGGAGATGTTGCTGAAAGACTACCCACAACAGTGTGGGCAAGCAATGCTGAGGTGCCAAGAGACCAGCAGCAGTAGGAAGCTGTGAGTATCCCTAAGCAGGAGGAGCACGGAATGGGGAGAGCATGGGCAGTGTCTAGTGAGAACAGAGAATGCAGGAGGGTTCTGGGGCTGGACTTGAAGCTGCGCGGAGACCTGGGATCTACCAGAGATGCAGCCCCCGAGCACATAGGGTAGTGAGGAAGCCCTCTGGTCTCTCTCAACTCATTCTTTTACTCTATTCTGGTGCCTCCCACTGGCCTAACAAACTGAAAGCCAACAGGCAAGGGAGCCCAGGGGAAGCCTCACAGGAGGCTGACGTCCCAGGCCTGACATCAAGGCAGGTAAGAGTGGAAAGCATTCAGAGAGGAGAAATAAGGGGATCTAATTCCAATATACTTCTCAAGGTTGGATGCCTCAGATATTTTACTAACTTACTCTTTTTTTATGTAAGTGTAATGCTAAATGAGAACAATTTTCATTTAAGAATCCCAAACCTCCTTCACTAAATGTATTCTGAATATCCTCCTCATCTTGTTTCTTTTTGATTTGACAAACTTTTGTGTATATTGATTTTTGTTAATTTGGAGTGACATAATGCTGAATATAAATAATAATTATAATAAAATATAGTTTTTGTCAAAATCAAGAGAGAAGTTGATTCAGTAACCTACTTATCTACTAGTCTTTTAATAGTATTTTTTTTTTCTTTTTCTTTTTTTTTTTTTTTTTGAGACGGAGTTTCGCTCTTGTTACCCAGGCTGGAGTGCAATGGCGCGATCTCGGCTCACCACAACCTCCGCCTCCTGGGTTCAGGCAATTCTCCTGCCTCAGCCTCCTGAGTAGCTGGGATTACAGGCACGCGCCACTATGCCCAGCTAATTTTTGTAGTTTTAGTAGAGACGGGGTTTCACCATGTTGACCACGTTGGTCTCGATCTCTTGACCTCGTGATCCACCCGCCTCGGCCTCCCAAAGTGCTGGGATACAGGCTTGAGCCACCACGCCCGGCCTTAATAGTATTAAAACAGTCAAAAATTCTGGTATTGATTTGTTCTTTAAAAATCATATTTATTACTTCTGAATGAATTAGCATATTGGTTTTTCAATTTTTGAAAAAATAAGTTTCCAGAATTGTCTTCGTTTACTTCCATAAAAATTAAACACTGGCTTTTCCCACTATCTCCCTTGTCATATATATATTCTGTATCTTTCAAAATATGTTTCTTATTTTTAAAGATAGTAACAGATACCTTAAATTTCTTAACAGATACCTAAATACCTTAATATTTAGATTTGTAAATATGTCTTTGAATAATAGATATTTTAATAGCATTTTTATATTCAGTATATTTAAGTGATATTGGATGCACTGAAGTTACATTTGAAACATGACTTAAATCTTATTATGTGTTTATTCAACAAACGTCTTATCTATTGAGCACCCATGCTAAACAAGATGTTAATGGCTGACATTTCCTGAGTGTTTAACATGTGCCAGACACTGTGCTAAATACCTTCAAGGGATTATTTCACACCCATACGATAACATTGTGAAGTAGATTTTATTATTATTTTCATAGTTGTTGTTAGAAGAAACTGAAGCAGAGTGCAGTTAAATGACTTGCCTCGGGTCTCAAAGCAATTGAATAATTGTTAATTTAACCCAAAGAGTCTCAGCCTTGAAACAGTTTTTTAGTTTTTATGTACCCGATGTGGTTTACAAAGAATAATAAAGAATTGTTCTGCCTCAATTGAACTTACGTCCTCTTGGCATAGATCAAGGATGAACAACCCACAGCCCAAATCTGGCTGGTTTTTTTTTTTTTTTTTTTTTTTTGAGACGGAGTTTCACTCTTGTTACCCAGGATGGAGTGCAATGGTGCAATCTCGGCTCACTGCAACTGCCACCTCCTGGGTTCAAGCAATTCTCCTGCCTCTGCCTCCCAACTAGCTGGGACTACAGGCACGTGCCACCATGCCCAGCTAATTTTTTTTTATTTTTAGTAGAGACGAGGTTTCACCATGTTGACCAGCATGGTCTCTATCTCTTGACCTCATGATCCACCCTCCTCGGCCTCCCAAAGTGCTGGGATTACAGGCGTGAGCCACTCCGCCAGGCCCAAATCTGGTTTTACACTTGGTTTTATAAATAAAGTTTTATCGAAATGCAGCCCTCCTCCCCCAAGAAAAAATGAAACGCAGCCCCACTCACTTGTTTATGTATTGTCTGTGATTGGTTTTGTTTTTGCTACAAGGGCAGAGTTGAATAATTATGACAAATACTATATACTTGCAAGGACTAAAATATTTACTGTCTGACCCTTTCCAAAAAAAGTTTGCCAGCCCCTGGTACAGATGTCTACAGAATTAATTACAAAGTTAGGCAGTCTGTGTTCAGCATTATTAAAGGAAAAAAAATGTGTAGTTGAACTGCAAAGAGCAAATGATTAATTACAGTTCAAAAACATGAGGAGTGGAAAGTTTTTATTAAGATGACTGTATTAGTCAGTGTCTTCAGAGAAACAGAACGAATAGGATATATACTGACATAGAAGAGGTGATTTATTATGGGAATTGGCTGGGAAACCTCATGATATGCTGTCTGCAAGCTGGAGAACCAGGAAAGTTGGTGGCGTAATTCAGTCTGTGTCTGAAGGCTTGAGAACAGGAGGGCTGTTGGTGTTAGGTCCTACAGTCTGAAGGGCCCAGAACCTAGAGTCCTGATGTCTGAAGGCAAGAGATGATGTCCTAGCTCCAAAAGAGAGAGTTAATTCATCGTTCCTCCACCTTTTTGTTCTATCTAAGCCCTGAACAAATTGTATAATAGTGTTGACATTGTTCAGGGTGGATCTTCTTTATTCAGTCTCCTGACTCAAATGCTGATCTCTTCCAGAAACACCCTAGACACATCCAGAAATAATGTTTTGCCAGCTATTTGGGTACCCTTTAATCCTGTCAAGCTGACACATAAAATTAACCATCACAATAACATTATGACTTAAACCTTGAAAAGTGAGTGGGACTCTCAAGCATTTACATTTACTGTAAGTCAGTGTCCTGGAATATAAATCAAGTACCATGGCTCTCTTCTATCTTAAAGATTACTAAGGCAACTCTTTTTTTTTTCTTTCTTTCTTTCCTGTTACCATCCCTGCCAGATCCACAGTCCCAAAGTATTTCCAGTTTTCTCTCTTAAAAGACCAAACAATTCTGCCAACAAGATGTCTCATTGTCCTCACTGACGTGTTTGAGAGATAGGCAAGCACATAAGGCTCTTCTCTCTCCACTGCAGATCCTGATAATTTCAACAAGAAGGTGGAAAAACCCTGTTGTTCCCAAGCTTGTTTTTGTTCAATTCTTCATTGCTTGTTATACTTCCAGGACATGCATATCTTCTGCTTCTGACTGTGATGCAGACTGTTACCCTCCTGATGGCTGAAACTCAAAGTAATCTTCCCTTTTCTCACAAGAATTAGGGGCAGTCCAATATTTTTGATTAATATAAAAGTCAGTTTTGAATTTGGATTTTTTTAATAGAATAAATGTCTTTGGAAAATTTACAAAGATGTATAAATACAGAATGTATTTATAACAATATAAATATAATATAAATACAATGTATAAATACATTGTATTTATAAATGTGTAAATACAATGTACTCATAAACATACAATGCATGTGTGTTTATAAGTGTTTGTAAATTGCCACCTCTGTAAGGTGGCAGACAGCATGCTCATAAAAGTCATTACCAGAGCCATTTCTATTGATTAAAAGAAAACCTCCAAAGAATCAACTGTCAGAACAAGAGGAAGCAAAGTCTGAAAGAGAGAGAGACCAGGAAAGAGACCACAGAGACCAGGAAAGCTATGACCCTGTAATCCCCTTACTTGTGCCTACTTGGTCAGAGTGAATACTTTACTTACTCAGCTGTGACCTCCTTCATTTATTTTACTTACTATGTATTTCCAATTCACCAGCCATTGTTAAGTATGCAATACAGTCCTCATTTCCTAAGAGATATGAATTCCACTTTAAAACAGAGTTATGGGAAACTCAAAAGTTGAGCAAGGATGAGATTTGGCAAAAACTAGAAGGTGAAGGGGAAAGCTGAATTGTCAGTAGGAGATGCACCTTGCCTCTAAGTCCAGTCAAATTTTACTTCTGTAAAACACACGAGGGTTCAACAGGAAAACATTTCAATTAAGGCCGAGACATAGAAAAGTATGGCGTAAATTCAGGTTACTGCCATGACGAAAAGATTTGGGGAATTAGAACACATTTTCATGATTTATGCAGACTCATTCCATAAATAAAGGAAACCTAAATAAATGATCAGCACAACGGAAGTGTAAATATAATTGTAATTCTCAAATGCACTGCTTGTTAGTTCTTGGTATCAGCCTAATTTTGATGCTCAGCCATTAATTATATACAAGTCAATGAAGACGACTTTTACTGTAGGCATCAGAGTTTAATTAAAAAAGAGGGAAAGACAAAGAACCACATGTCTGGGAAGTTGGGCTGAGAATATGAGGATTAATTCTAGAACTACAGTTGAAGGAACCAGAATGTCTTCCTTGACTTCCAGTACAGCCTTTGATAAGGCAGTGGATAGTGAAATAGATTGACTTATCCCAATTGTCTTTCTTTCCCATTGCTATTTCTACCACCTCCTAAGCAAAATCTGAAAGAACTAGAAAAAGAGAGAAAGCAGAAGCCTCGATCATTCCAAAATGTAGAAGTACAAATTTGTATTTTCATTTGTAACTGCTGTGTTTTGCTGGAACCTTTTATAAAGTTGTGGTTAAAGGTAAATGCTTCCCTATAACATCATTTCTTATACCTGTGGATAATCGTAGCTGTCAAGTTTCCTTATCTCCATCTTCTACAGCAGTAGAGTAATTGCTGTGTACTTGGCTGTCCAACAAGGCATCGGATTTCCAGTCCTGCCTTGCCTTCACGGGTGGCACTGGGACTAGGTTTCCACCAATGGAATGTCAACCCCACTGATGTAAGACATGTCTGTTTCCCATCTCTCTTTGGCCCCAGGCTACAACCCTACTCCTTCCAGCTAGCTGGGTTGATAATGCCTAGTGAAAGGCACACATTGAAAGTGGGAAATACAGCCTGAATTCATGCATGAGCACATCAAGCAAAGTCATCCTCCAGCATGGAGTATTCACCTCAGCCTGTCAAGGGAGAGAGAATAAGCAAATTTCTTCATAAGCCATCTTTTCCTTAGGTCTTTTGTGGCAATAACTTACCCTTTCACCCTAACTCATGCTATGCTCATTCACATTTAAAGAAGACACAATAAAACTCTGTTTTACAATATATTTTTAAATTACTTTTTTTCTCTTAACTGAAACATGCAGTCAACTATTATTGAATAAAGCAGACCTCTTCAGAACAGCAGAATGCAAGGTATCTACTTCCTTTTTAAAATTTAATCTCTTAGGCTTTCCAAAATCTAAATCCTATACCTAGTCTTAATAATGATTTTCATTACTATTCAAATATCCTCCACCAAGTTTAATGTGGACTCAGAATTTGTATGGCCTCCCTTTTTAGAGCCCCTGCATGAGGACACATGTGAATAACCATAGCTAACTGTGGTTTCAATTCCTGCCTGACCCATCTGTAGTACCAGAAGTCCCCAGAAGTCTTCAATTACTATTTATGTTGTCTAAGTGAACTTTCTTTATTCTTAAGTTATTCAGAAGCAATAGAAATAGTTTCCTTGTCTAGGAAACTTTTTAAAAAAGAAATTTAAAAATGTCACAAGGGTTTGATTTGCATAGTTGAATTAAATTACAGAAATAACAGTGCAACTTCTATCATGAGCATTAGTATACTAAACCATCACAGAAAACCACTCCCTTACTTGTTTATCTTCCATGATAAAAATACCTGAAGTCAAGAACTCTTGTTTGCCATTTTTCCCCCAAGCACATAGCATGGAGGCTGGCCAGTGTAGACAGTCATTGAATGTTCATTAAATGAATGAATAATGCTGATTTTTTTTTCTCAGTAACAAGGTCAATAGCCATTTTTACTGATGCTGAGTACTTGTGAAGGTATTGAGTATATATATCTTGATTCTGGCAACAGATAATGGGCAGATGGCAATGGGTGTGATATGAATACAGAATGTGCTTTGGACTGCTCATGATAGATTACTGCTTCCAAAGGTTACCATCTGAGGCAGTGAGACTCACAAGTGAGAATTCACTCAACATTTCCTGGATTTCTTTAGATCCTAGATGCTATTGTCTGAATCTTTGTCCCTTCTATTCTAAGTGTATATATTGCAATTCCAACACCAATGTGACAGTTTTAAGAGGTGGTGGTTCTGGGAGTGATGATGTCATGAGGGCTCAGCCCTCATGAATGAGATTTGTGCTCTTATAAAAGTGACCCTATATAGAGCTGCCTCAACCTTTCTACTGCATGAGGATACAGCAGGAAGCTGCCATCTGTGAACCAGGAAACAGATCCTCATCAGACATCAATCAGCCCAGTGCCTTGATCTTGGACTTCTCAGCCTCCAAAACTGTTAGAAATAAATTCCGTTGTTTATACTCAGTCTACGGTACTTTGTTATAGCAGCCCAAATGAAATAAGATCTTAGGTATTGTATTTATGCTTCTTTAGGGTCTATTACCCTGCCTGATGCAGTCAACGATCTTCAGGCTTAGTTACAGATGGTTAGCATATCTAAAGATAGTTCATAGATAGGATTGGTATCTCTTCAAAATTATCGATTTACTTTCATTCTCTTTCCAAACATTTTGGCAAAATGTGGCCCAATGATTTGACATGACTTTGTTTCCACAGGGAAATTGACTAGTGACAAAATTGGTTAGTAAAATCTACTTTAACTGCTATCGAAATTACAGTGGCTTCACTAAATTCAGCTCATTTTTAAAAAATGAACGATGCCTAAACTGTTTTGCCTAGTTATGATCTCTATTTTGCGTTGTGCTTTCTTGCTCTGCTTTTCTCTTGGCTCTCAGAGAGAGAGAGTGGAGCTAAAGGTCCATAATATGACAATTAAAATGTTAAAAGAGTCAAGATAAAGGATGCTCCAGGAACTAGTGATCAGGCTAGGGCAGTAACTGGCAGACAGGATGTACAGCCAATAGCTGGTTGCTAATTTGGGTTGATTTGGGTTGACTTGGGTTTCCACACTCACTATCTGCAGCAACACTGCTGCCCAACATCAAACAGATACAAAATTGTATTTGTAGAGTGTGAGTCATCTCCACTCACCACCACCTTGGATTTTTCTACTACAACACCGTGGACAAGACAAAGGACTGTGAACTGAGAAAGTCCAGCCTCAACAAACACAATTAGAATAGAAAACTAAAGGAGAGGCAAGCAGGACTAGCTGGACATCAAAATATATGGATCCAGCAGCCTAGGCTGAAATAGTCCTGTCAGGAAAGAGTAGGTATTGGGGTCTCCTCTAGCTCATTTCTTAGAAGGCAAATAATCAGAGTGGTTCCGTAGTCTTGTAGTTTAAAAACTCTTTACCCTTCCACTTTCCAAATTTATATTGCCATCAAATTTGACCTGAGCCTGGGGATATTGCTTCCTACCTAAATGGGGATTACCCACAAAAGCCTTACTGTAGCACAGGTCACATCGCAAATCACCAGCAAATGCTAGCTATTATCATCAGTACTGTTATTAATTTTAGCCAGGTGTTCACCCCCAGATACTGAGAGGAACCAATTTTGGGCTAACATCCAAGTACCAAATATTACTGTCATCAAACAAATATCTGTGATAGCCTGTGTACAAGACAACCTTTCAAAGGAGTTGCATCTAATAGGTTTTTTATTTTTTTTAATGTCCGTTACCTTGTTTCCAGTTAACATTCTCTGTGGCCAAGATTGGAGAAAATTATAATGGGAAATACAAGAATTACATATTTTCATTTCATAATAAAAGAAAATGCATGTTTCCAAAAAGCTTCATGGTACTCAGATATGTTAAGGGATTTTATTTATCTTTTGTCTACATTTTCTTAGAATTTGTCTTCACAAAATCAGATGATTCAGAAATTGTATGGATGGAAAAAAGGAATGAAAGCAACTTCAAGTGTGTGCAAGTAGACACTCAACTCATTAGCAAGCAATATCCAGAAAAGACAGTTACCATATGGACTGCCATTACTGAAAAACATCTTTCTCCTATCAAGGGGAGGGGCTGCCAAGAGGCTCAGGGACGGTTGTTAAAATGAAACATCATGCTTATGCCATTCCTACTCTCTGGCGCAAGATTCCCCCTTCCCCCATTTGAGAGAGGCTGTTACCTTTAAGGCTTCATTTTCTTTGTGAGCCTTTCTGAATGTTAATGTCTTTGCGACTCATTAACCCAGGGTAGTTGTTTTGCACTCTGAGCACCAAGACATCTCCTCAGGATGAACTGGGGCCAGGCAGCCTCCAGAAACACACCTGGGTCTCTGGGCAGTCATCTGCGGGCGATTGCCTCCAGGTGTTTGCCAGTGGGAACCCATTGAAAGTCAATGCAATTTAGAGCAATTTCTCTGGCAGTGGAAATTAACCTGCAGGAATCTGCCGGCAACAGGTGTATTTTAGGGCAGACATACCAGCGTCCTGCACTGTGGAGACAGGACTTTGACTACCAGGTGTAGTGCAGAAGGCTGGGTAATTGGAGGAGGCAGGAAATCAGTGCAGAGAAGATGGCCAAATTGCAGGTCGGCATGGGTTGATGTAATTATTGGTTAACCCTCTCCTGCCTGTTAACCAAAAACTATTTGTGTGTTTGAGGAACCAGAAAATCTGCACTGAAGGGGCAAGAATTATCACTGCCTGCTCCAACCAACTGAATTTTTTGATAGCTAATGTTTTCGGCAAATTGTTTTTGGTTTAGTGTTTGATACTCAGAATAGACAATTGCCATGAAAGCACAAGGAGAAGTGAATTTTAAGTGCTTGAAAGCCTCCTGACTCAGAAACAAACATAATTTTACCTAGTGTGTTTGGCGCTTTTTACCGCTTTTGAAAAGACTTATAGGGAGAAGTGTCCCTATTCAGGAAAGGGCATCTATGCTCTGTACCTCCCATTCTCCTTGACACGTATTTCTACCTTTGTTCTTCCTCTTTATGGACTCATAGTGTGACTCCTTGATACAATTATCTTTTCCTTGGTTCGTTACTGTCTATTCTTCTTTCCATGTAACTTAGTTGGCTTAAATAACTTTCAAATTAAACAAAGTCCTGAACTGAACAAATTTCTAACTACAGCATAAGATTTAGACAAATCTTAATATCAATATAATATCCATGACATACAGCAATGGAAACTGTGTGATACAGACTTTTGGCTTTCTGATCTAAAATGTATAATATTCTTTAGAAATAAATATATATAGACATATATATATATACACATATATATATATATATTTGTTTATCATTGCCAAATAAAGTGCTGCCATAATTAATGATTATTGTGAAAGCAGTATTTTTTTTCTATGAAATCAATTATTTGACATTTTCAAGGAACTGAACAGGGAAATAGATTTATAGTTCTCAAGAATATTTATAAAGTGTTGGATAAATAACTTCAGGAGGAACATGTCCTTTTTGCAATCAACACATACTTACAAAATTTAAATTATGAAAAGCAGAATAATTGGGATTAGAATAAATTATGCTTTTAGCCTTTGTTAAATATTTTAACAGAATATTTATAACATTAGACAAATTGTATTTAAGTATTTTGTTTAGTATTTAACTATCTAATTCTATTTATGCCAAGATGCCTGCCAAGAAAAATTGCTATTCGGAACTTTTCATAATTTTTGAGGAAAAATTAAAAGCAGATGTCAACTTTGCCATCTCAAAATTTTCATGAGGAAAATTTCCCAAGTCATTCTATTTGATCCAGAAATAATAATTAAAATGGAATAAAGGAAATGAAACAATACTTCACACATTTTGTTCTCACTAGTCAAATTTCAAAGCAACAAATATTGCAAGACAACTTTAAGAAAACAATAATTAATACTTGTAATTTTGCGTCTATGCAGGTTGAATATGGTGTTTCAGTCTTGTCAAGCTGAATAGTTCAGTCGAGTATTTCTCAAAGTGTGATCCCTAAACCTGCAGGTTAGTATCACCAGAGGCGAGAAAACAACCTTAGCGATTTTTGTTATGAGCTCTTCAGTGATGCGGAGGGTGTGCCGAAGCATGAGAATCACTGCTTTAGACTGCTAACCATTTCCAATAGTTTAATAGGAAGAAATTTTTGAAAGCTGCCCTAGCTGTAAATCTGAAGCAGAAAGGTTTCTCTAGAAAAGAACTAGATGGCCAGGTACAGTGGCTCACATCTGTTATCCCAACACTTTGGAAGGTCGAGGTGGGAGGATTGCTTGAATCCGTGAGTTCAAGAGCAGCCTGAGCAACATAGTAATACTTTGTCTCTACAGAAAACAGACATGGTGGTGCATGGCTGTAGTCCCAGCTACTCAGGAGGATGAGGCTGGAGGATCGCTGAAGCTCAGAAGGTTGAGGCTGCAGTGATCGTGCCACTGCACTCCAACCTGAACAGACTGAGTAAAACGCTGTTTTAAAAAAATTACTGAAATACGTGTTTCTAAATTTCTTTCTCCTAGATGCAAAAAGGTAATTGGTATCAGCAAGTGTGCCCATTGAAAGCAAGCATATTTTAGTATTACAAGTGTACACTGTAGTGATGGTGAGTACAATCCAGCCGCTAGCAGTCTTGAAAATAAGTGATCTTGCACAGTAATTTCACTTTTAAAATTTGACTATCAGAGTGTTATAGAATTGTAACTACAATTAAAATTTTTGACAAATTTATTCTTTTCTTCCACAAGTTCTCTTCCTGCTGGTAACGTTGACTGTCAGTTGACTATTGGTTTTAACAACTGGCTGTTCTCCACTGGACCAAAAGGTATATTTGGTGTAGATGTAAATTATAGTTTCCTTAAAAAAAATCTAAGCCAGGAAGAAATCTCTTTGGGTTGTTCATACATGTAAGTAGACCCCTTTGTTATTCTCTACCTTGTGTCCTTCTTTCTTAGCATGTTCTGCAATTTATAACTGTTTTTTCATTTGCTTAGTGCATTGCCTCTCCTGAGTAGAGACAACCTCATAAGGCAGAGACGTGTTTACTCTTCGTTTTCCTAATGTTGGACAATGCTTAGTTCACAGTCAACACTCAATTGTTGAATTGTTGAATGAATGAATGAATGCATACATGGATGCCTTAATGTGTTCAATTAGATTTACTGAGTGCATGATATATAAATCAGATGCCAAAGTACAGGGTAAATGCTCACTAAATGCTACTGTGTAATAGTTAACCAGCTTCTCATTATCCTGGTCTCCATGCCCCATCTTTCTGTGTCTCCGTTATCTATAATTCCACCCCTACATCCATATGAAAACTTTTTTATCACCTCTGTATGAGTGAGGATATGTGATATTTGTCTTTCTGTGCCTGGCTTGTTAACATAAAAACTTCTAGTTCCATCCATCTTGCTGCAAAAGACAAGATTTAATTCTTTTTCATGGCCAAATAGTATTCTATTGTGTATATGTACCATTTTTCTTTAACCATTCATCCACTGATAGACACTTGGGTTGATTCCAGGTGATGATTAATGTTAAGTGTCAACTGGATTGGATGCAGGAATCCAAGGTATTGTTTCTGTGTGTGTCTGTGAGGGTGTTGCTAGAGGAGATTTAATATTTGAGTTGCTGGACTGGGAGAGACAGACCCACCCTTACTGTGGCTGGGCACCATCCTCTTGGCTGCCAGCACAGCTAGAAAAAGCAGGCAGAAGAAGCCAAAAAGACTTGCTGAGTCTTCCAGCCTTCATCTTTCCCCCATGCTGGATGCTTCCTGCTCTCAAACATCAGACTCCAGGCTCTTTAGCTTTTGGACTCGTGGACTTACACTAGTGTTTTGCCAGGGGCTTTCAGGCCTTTGGCCACAGACTGAAAGCTGCATGGTTGGCTTCCCTACTTTTAAGTTCTGGGATTCGGACTGAACCAACACTAGCTTCCTCGCTCCTCAACTTGCAGATGGCCTATCATGGGACTTTACCTTGTGATCGTGTGAGTCAATTTTTCTTAATAAACTCCCTTTCATATATACATATATCCTATTCTGATCCTCTAGAGAACCCTAATACATTCCATATTTTTTCTATTGTGTATATTACTGAAATAAATATACAAGTGCAGTTATCTTTTTATACATTGATTTATTTCTCTTTGGGTAGATACCCAGTAGTGGGATTACTGAATCAAGTGGTATTTCTATTTTTAATTCTATGAAGAAGCTCCATACTGTTTTCCACAGAAGTTGTACTAATTTATATTTCCACCAAATGTGTGTGAGAATCCCCTTTTCTCTGCATCCTTGCCAACATCTATCTTTTTAAATCTTTTTAACAACATCCATCCCTATTCTGGTAAGATGATACCTCATTGTGGTTTTGATTTCCATTTCTCTAATGATTAGTGATGTTGAGTATTTCTTCATATACCTGTTGGCTATTTGCATGTCTTCTTTTGAAAAATATCTATTCAAGTCATTTGCCTACCTTTTAATGGGGATTTTATTAAATTTTGGATTTTTGTGGTTATTGTTCATTTGAGTTCTTTGTATATCCTAGATATTAGTACCCTACCAAATGAATATTTTGCAAATTTTTTTCCTGCCCAACAGGACAAAAAAATTCACTGTTATTTATTTTGCCGTGTTGCAGCTTTTTTATTTAAGTCCCATTTGCCTACTTCTCTTATTGTTGCCTGTGTTCTTGAGGTCTTAATAATAAATTGTTTGCCTAGACCGATGTCTAAAAGAATTTTCACATGAG
The DNA here is from genome assembly GCF_048565385.1 of Saimiri boliviensis. Lineage (NCBI taxonomy): Eukaryota > Metazoa > Chordata > Mammalia > Primates > Cebidae > Saimiri > Saimiri boliviensis. The sequence continues at coordinate 113,970,997 of NC_133459.1, read as the reverse complement.
TTCCTCTACTATTCTTGTATTCTGGGGTCTTGCATTTAAGTTTTAATCCATCTTGAGTTGATTATTGTGTATGGTGAAAGAGTTCCAATTTCCTTCTTCTGCATATGGCTATCCAATTTTCCCAGTACAATTTATTGAAGAAACTGTTGTTCTCCCAATGTATGTTCTTATTGGCTTTGTCAAAGATCAGTTGGCTATAAATAAGTGGCTTTATTTCTGGGTTCCTTACTCTGTTCCATTAATCTACGTGTCTATTTTTATAGCAGTCCCATGCTGCTTTGGTTACTATAGCCTTATAATATAAAATTGGATAATGTGATGCTTTTCACTTTTTTTTGCTCAGGATTGCTATAGCTATATGAGCTCGTTTCTGGCTCCATATGAATTTTAGGGTTTTGTTCTAATTCTGTGAAAAATGGCATTAGGATTGTGATAGGGATTGCACTGACTCTAGATTAATTTGGTCAGTATGGTCATTTTAATGATATTTATTCTTTCAATCTATGAACATGGAATGTTTTACTATTTGTTAGTGTCATTTTCAGTTTCTTTCAGTAGTGTCTTGTAGTTTTCTCCTCACAGATATGTCACCTCTCTGGTTAAATTTTATTCCTAGGTATTTTATTTTCTTCGTTGCTGTTGTAAATGAGATTGCCTTCTTGATTTCTTTCTCTGCTAGATCATCACTAGTACATAGAAACATTACAGATTTTTGTACATTGATTTTGTATTCTGCAACTTTATCGAATTCATGTAGGAAAGCTAAGAGTTTTTTGGTGAAGTCTTTAGGTTTTTATAGCTATAAGATTATGTCATCAGGAAACAGTGATAATTTGGCCTTTTCCTTTCTAATTTAGATGGCTTTTATTTCTTTTTCTCACCTGATTGCTCTAGCTAGGACCTCCAGTACCTGTAGTACTATGTTAAATCGGAGCAATAAAGAGGACATCTTTTTCTTGTTTCAATTCTTAAAGAAAACAAATGCTTTCAATTTTCCCCATTCAGTATAATGTTGGCTATAGGTTTGTCAAATATGGCCTTTACTGTTTTGAGGTATGTGCCTCCTATGCCCAGTTTGTTGAGGGTTTTTATCATGAAAGGATGTTAAATTGTATTAAGTGCTTTTACTGCATCTATTGAGATGATCATGTAGGTTTTGTCCTTGATTTTGTTTATGTGATGTATCAAGCTGCTGATTTACATATTTTGAACTTACCTTGCATCCCTGGTATAAAATCCACTTGATCACATTGTATTATCTATCCCATAAGCTGCTGGATTCAGTTTGCTATTATTTTGTTGAGGATTTTGGCATCAATGTTAATCAGAGATACTGGTCTGTGGTTTTCCTTTTTTTGTTATGGCCTTGTCTGGTTTTGGTAACCAAGGTGATATTGGCCTCATAGAATGAGTTAGGGGAAATTCCTTTCACCTTAACTTGTTGGAGTAGTTTCAGGAGAATTGATATCAGTTTTTCTTTGTGTGTTTGGTAGAATTTGGCTGTGAATCTATCCATTCCTAGGCTTTTCTCTGTTAGGAGATATTTTTATTACTAATTCAATCTTGTTACTTGTTATTGGTCTGCTCGTTTTCTATATTTTCCTTATTCAATCTTGATAGGTTGTATATTTCCAAGAATTTACTTATTTTCTTTAGGTTTTCTAGTTGTTCATAATAGTCTTTGACGATCTTTTGTATTTCTGTGTTATGAGTATAATGTCTCCTTTTTCAATTCTGCTTTTTATTTATTTAGGTGTTATCTGTTTTCTTGTTTAGTCCAGTTAGCAGTTTATCCATTTCGTTTACCTTTTTAAAGAGCCAACTTTTTGTTTTGTTGATCCCTTGGATTGTTTCCTTAGTCTCTATTTCATTTAGTTCCGCACTGATCTTTGTTATCACTTTCCTTCTGCTAATTTGGGGTTTGGTTTGTTATTGCTTTTCTCGTTCCTTAAGGTGTACCGTTAGATTATTAATTTGTAATTGTTCTACTTTTTTCATGTAGGCATTTAATGTTATAAACTTTCCTCTTAGCATTGCTTTTGCTATATCTCACAGGTTTTAGTATGTTGCATCTTCATTTTCATTTGCTTCAAAAAAATTTTGATTTCCATATTTTCTTCATTGACCCAGTGGACATTCAGAAACATGTTTTATTTATATTTATATTTATATTTATATTTTCCATGTATATTTATAGTTTCCTAAGTTCCTCCTGGTATTGATTGCTAGTTTGACTTCACTGTGGTTTGAGAAAATACTTGATATAATTTTGACTTTTAAAATTTGTTGAGCTTTGCTTGTGGCCTAATACACGCCTTATATTGGAGAATGTTTTATGTGCTAATGAAAAGAACATATATTCAGCAGTTATGGGGTAGAATGTTCTTAAATGTCTATCATGTCCATTTGGTCTAATGTCCAGTTTAAGTTCAATGTTTCTTTGTTGATTTCTGTCTAGATGATTGGTCTAATGATGAAAGTGAGGTGTTAAAGTCACCCACTATTATTGTATTGCATTCTATCTCTCTATTTAGATCTAGGAATATATTTGTTTTATGGATGTTCGTGCTCCAGTATTGGGTGCATGCATATTTAGAATTATTACATCCTCTTGCTGAATTGACCCATTTATCATTATATAATGACCTTTGTCATCTTCTTTTCTTAAAAACTATTTTTGACTTGAAGTCTGTTTTATATGACATTAGTATAGTTATTCTTGCTTGTTTTTGGTTTCTGTGTACATGGACTATCTTTTTCTATCCCATTCCTTTCAATGTGTATGTGTCATTAAAGATGGTAAGATGAGTTTCTTGTCTGCAGCATATAGCTGCATCATGTTTTTATCCATTGAGTAGAGTCTGTATTTCTAATAAGTGTATCTTTTAATTGGAACTTTAATACATGTGCATTCAAGGTTATTATTGACATGTGAGGCTTTTTTCCTGTCATAGTGTTAATTGTTCTCTAGTTGTTTTATAAATTCTCTATTTTCTTTTTTTTTCTTACTGTTTGTCTTTGTGATTTGGTGGGATTCTGTAGTGGTGCCATTTGATTTCTTTCTTTTTTCTCCTTGGTGTAATTGTTTTACCAGAGTTTTATATCTTTGTGTGCTTTCATGATTGTGAATGTCATTCTTTTGCTTTCACATTTACAATTTTTTTGACCATTTCTTGCAAGCCTGTTCTAGTGTTGAGGACTTCCTTCAACATTTGCTTGTCTGGGAAAGACTATTTCTCATTTATTTATGAAGGTTAATCTTGCTAGACATAATATTGGCTGGTAGCTTTTTTCTTTGAGCACTTTGAATATATTATCTCATTCTCTTCTGGCCTGTGAGGTTTCTGCTAAAACGTTTGCTGTTAGTCTGATGGGGTTTCCTTTAAAGGTTACTAAAGATTTTTCTGTGACTGTTTTAGAATTTGATTTTTTGTTTTGATTTTAGACAGTCTGATTATAATGTGCCATGTCAAAGGTCTTTTTGCATTTTATTTGGGGATCAATGAGCCTTTTGGATCTAGATATCTAAAGCTTTTGCTAGACTTAGAAAATTTTCATCTATTATTTAATTAAATAAGTTATCTATATTTTTTATTTCTCTTTGCTCTCAGGGATACTGATAATTTGAAACTCTGGTCACCTTATGTTGTCCCAAGTGTCTCTAAAGTTTTGTTTATTTTGGAAATTCTCTTTCTCTTTATTCTTATCTGACTGGATTATTTCCAAAAGCCTGTCTTCAAGTTCTGAAATTATTCTTCTCTTTGGTCTAGTCTGTTGTTGAGACTTTCCAATTTATTTTTTATTTCCTTCAATGAATTCTTCAGTTCCAGATGGTAGGTGCCACTGAATGGTGAGTACATGTGCCAGCCTTGACAGGATCCTCAGACCCCTGGCAAAGGGTTCAGGTGAGGGGTAGCACCTGCCATGCTAAAGTCCTGCCACAGGGAGGGTAGGGCTGACCTTAGAGACCACAGCATTGGCCAGCAGGTAGGAAATATGCATCCCTCTCATGCCCTAGTCCAGTCAGGACTTGCTTCACAGTCCCAGGTATTATAGCAGAACTGCTGACCAGTCAGATCCAGCAGATTCACATAGTCTGCAACTCAATCCTGGGACACTAGAGTCACTGTCCAGATTGGGACCAAGCCTCCATGGCAACTTATATCCTGCTCAAGTCTCAGGGGTGGTACCTCATTCCCAGTACTGGTGGCTGCAGCCCATGGCACGCTTGCTTCTCAGTCTTAGCTGTGGACACCCTGCTGGTCACTTCATGCTCCAGTTTCACAAGCAATAGCCTGAGTTTCTCTAACACCTAATACCAGGGTCCCAAAACAATGCACAATCTGTTAAAGGCTAGCATCAAAAATGGCATCTTGTGGTAGCTGCTTAAGTCTCAGGCAGGGCATGGACCTAGGGCAAGCTCCCTCCCTGATACAGTCCCTTCTCACACTCTCCTGGAGGCTTCCTAAGTTAGATTCAGAACTTGGGAGGGTCAAGGTGCTCTCATGGCCTATATTGTACAATTCCTCTGTGGGAAAGTGGACCACAGAGAAAACCTCTCACTCACCCTTTCCCCGTATTGTGGAGTCTCTCCCAGATCCCAGCCAGGCCCAACCAAGCAGCCTACCTCTTTTCCCACTACTTCCTAGTTTCTGGCGTTTCCTGTAATTTTTCTGTTGACTTCCTCTATACTTTCTTGGATAATGTCCTCAAAGTGTAATTGTCTACACACTATTTTGGTTCTTCTAAGTAGATGGGGCAGCATGTACTGTTTCTAGTCGGCAACTTTGAAAAAGAAAACTGATTGCTCTAATTCCTATTCCAACGGCCACCTCTTTCATTTTCTTGAAGCTATACACACTCTCTCCCCTCAAAAAATTTTGTTTATATCCTTTCTGAGGAAGTATCTAATACAGCCTTTTAATATATCCCAGTATGTTGATCAACCATCTTTTCTCCCTTAAATTATAAGCTTGCTGAGGGCAAAGGAAGCATAGTCTTACTTATTTTTGCATCTTCTGCTAGCTAGCATATTGCCAAGCTATCTACAGAGACAGAGTTAAAGTTGGCAGCTTCAAGAACACATGCCAGCTTTATTTTCTCTTCTCCCTTTAACCCCATTGTTATTGGCTGTGGTGAGCAGAGTGAATCATACAGCAAAGACATCGGAGTTTGCAAGGAAATTGTGTTCTGACATCTGGGAGAGACATAGAGAATGAGATTTCAGAATCCCCAGACATAAAAGTAATCAATGAATTCTGAGTGGGTGAACTAATAAGTGAATCTCTGTGGGGATCAGTGTAAAGTCTGATTAAAGCTGCCAGTTCTGTCCTTCAAAAAGATCTATAGCTAACTACAAGTGTAAAACAAAAAGTTTGCTAAGGCTTAGAAAAAAGAACAAATGATGTGCCATCTGAAGCTTCCCTTAGTATGTTCTCCATAATTTGTTACGTGGTCATGAGGAAGCAAGGTTTCCAGTCTATTCTCTGACACTCATTCACTGTGAGATTTAGAAATGAAGTGAAGGTCCTTAGATATCACATTCCCAATGTCCCCATTTAACTTTTTAAGGGCCCAATTTTGTGAAGGGTTTACTCTGTTTACTTAAAAAAAAAATCATTCAGCAAACTTCTTTGAACTTGTATGAAAGATGTCATAGTCGAGTTCAGTGGTTAAAAATATGATCTCTTGTATCAGATTGCAAGGGTTCGGATCTCAACCCTACCTTTATTCATTATGTGAACTTGTGAAATTTACTCTCTATACTTCCGAGTGCTGACTTGTAATGTGGGCTTGATAAAAATCCTGATGATTATCATGAGGATTAAAAGTTGTGTCATGAAAAGTACATAAAATAGGGTTTGGGGTATTATAAGAGATCAGTAAATGCCAGTTACTATTACATATCTGGGAGGAACTCCCAGAGTATGTGGCCTATGTCTTAAAATCAGGGGATAAACAAGACAGCCCCTGTCCGAAAAGTGCAAGATCACAGATTAATGGCAGAGAGCTCAGAAAAGCAAACTAACGATGACGCAGGAGGGTAATAGTACTCCACACAGGGTCTCAAAGAGCACCAATTCGGGGCACCAGATTCAACTTTTTAAAGGTCAACGCTTTTTTTCTGAGAGGAACAGCCACTTGGTTCTTGAAGGACACGTTGGTATAATCCTGGCATGAAGGTGGGAAGGTAGTTATTGACAAGGGACTGACTTCAGTATAGAAGACTATAAGAGGTTTTACAAAGTTGTTTTGCCTTCAGGGAATTGCCCTCAAGTGGTTTTGTATGAATTTCTGTACTATAATCCCCCACCTGTGAAAAGGACTTCATAATCCTATACTGACAGCACTGAGATTGCTGAAACGCTAAGGAGAAACGTATTTATAAACGATGATGGAGTAATGCATCTTTTAGAACAAACGGGAATTTAGGAATTAAACAGATCTGAGTTCAAATTAAGCCTCCATATCTATGAATTTGAGCTAGTTGTCTAACCTCTTAAGGCCTCATTCTTCACTGAAAAAAAAAATCAGACATAGTAATACCTACCTTGTGAGCTACATAAAATCCCTGGTGAGAACACTTAGCACATAGTGGTAACTCCGTAATCATTGGCTTTGTTATTTCCTATTAAAATCTTTCAAAAGAAAAATGATTTCAAATTGCAAATGAGTTGTAAAGATTGTTTATCAATGCAGTCATTTATCTTACCTTAGTAATGACTACTTAAAAATATGTTTCCCAGAGATCTTTTTTTAGTATTTCAGTCACAGAACTTGGAACTTAATAGAATTAAAAGAAGAAAATGAGAGGAGGGGAAAGAGAAAAAGAGAGAATGAGGAAGAAAGAAAGACAAGTATTTTAAGTCAACATTCCTTGTTCAACTGTTGCTTAAGTCACTTTTCCTGACATTGTATCACATAGCGGTAATATCAAATGGTATTCAGTTTTTTTAGGCTCTTCCAAATCTACATTGATCCCTATCAAAATAGCTCCCTTCTCCGTTTCGATCACCTACTTCTTGCTTTTAGAAAGTTTTGAAGCCAAGCATCTGACAGAGCAAGCCCCAAGCTCTTTTACAAATACAAGTTTCCCATTAAGAGGAAAACGTGACATAAACCTAGAGAAGCTGCAAAGCATATTACATTTAGTTTAGCTGCCCTGCCCTACTCTCTGGCACCCTAATACACAAAATCTAGACCTGTCTATATATTTTTGGGACTGTGAAGTAGCGCACAACTCTCTCTGTCCCTTTAAATACAGTATTATTGCCATTGTAATGAAGTTAATTGCTAAAATAGAAGTGGTAGACAGCCCAGCTGTAATCTGCTATCTTACTAAAGGAAGCCAGTTTCAGGAATATCTCTCAATGGCTTAAGCATTATATTTCATTTCTCTTCTCTCTATCCAGTCCATAGACAGTCATTCTCCCAAGCTATGCCAGGAAACGTTGGTATCACAAGATTGCAGGCTCAGCTGCAGGAACTTGCTACAATACCTTCATTTTTATCATAGCACTGATTTTACGGCCCCTCTTCTTTTCCTGGAAGTGTATGCACATTCACAGTGTGTGCTCAGTTAAAAATAATCGTGGAATGAGCTAAAGTGGAGAAAGTAGAAGGTGTGATTTGCATGCACAGAATTCTTCTAGGAAGCATCAAAACTTGTGGATTATGAATGTACTCCCTCTACCGAATGTTTCTCTTCATGCTAGTGCAGTAAACTGGAAAATGCAATAATCTTACTTTTGAGAGTAATAATAATGCTAACAAATATTACGTATTTATTTAAATGAGAAAAGCTATGGCTCAATCTTTTTCTTTGTCATTTTCCTTCTTTGGCTTCTAGTCAGTTTTCTGACTGGTCTCAGTGGCAGACAATTAACACAAAGTACTTTCTATTCTGATGAGATATCACTGTAGTGAAAAATACAAGGAGAGGTGAAAAGTGTTAGACAGTGTTGGGCTAGTGGAGTGAATTGCTGCAGAGATAGCAGCTCAGGCAGCTCGTTATTATGAAATGTCCCTGGGTGTGATAGAATACTCAAACAAAGGATATTCCTTTTCTTTCTTAATTAACAACTTGAAGATAAATAATTTTCCTCTTAAGCTCAAATCAGGATCAAGCAAAAACCCCTGTGTCCTTTGACTTCCCAAAGCTGCTGCATGAAGCATCACAGCCGTTTTTTTAAAACCTCCTTCTGATTTATTAACTTAAGATAAATGGCTTTGCTATCATAACCTGTCAGTGCCATGCAATGAAAAGGAAATCAGTGGTGGTAACTGTGTGCGAAGCTGCTCAGCGTAGCTAGACTCAAACATTGGAGTCAAACCTTCAATAATTCCACCACCTCTCCCTAGAGAAAATGATCCACTGGCAAGTTTCTCATTCATTAACTTTTAAAGATGTCTGTCCTTGCAGAATCTTCAATTCAGCTGAACATGATGTATGAAATCCTCCCCACCTCATGCACAAAGAGCAAGAAAAAAAATGTAGTGCTTATTGGAGACAGCAATATTGTATATGGAAGCTTCAGCAGACTCAACTGGCAAAGTGGCCCACTCATAAAGATCCAAGGGAAAAGAGTTTCTATCTCTCCATTTTTTAATTCTTCAAATTTGGCTCATTCCTCTTGGCTGTGAATTACCTTCTGAGGCAAAACTTGTTAGTAATTGCAATAATAAAAAATGAATGAATTTCCCAATAGAACGAATGCTTTATCTCTAAGATAACAAGCACTTTATGTCAAGCCTCCTGCTCTTTTGTCAATAAACTTGGAACACATTTATATACAGTGACTCATCAATGCACGTGCCAATCTTTTTTTTAGTTCAGGAGAAAAAAATCAAAAGCCAGAGGGCACTTACGAAAAAATATCTGGTTTTGTTGGAATTCTCATTCTGATACGTAGATAATCCTGTAAGCCTATGACAATTTACAACATCCATGGATATTTATAGTACATGGACATTATAAGGACATTTATAGTAACACAGTCTCAATAGTGTATATGTGAAGATTTCTTCGCTTACTGGAAAACTTGATTCTTCTTGTTTTGTTCATAACTGGATATCAGGATATATTATCGACAAAAGTGGACTGCCAGACTGAACAAGACTTTATTTTTTTCCTTACCATCTGCAGTTTCTGAGGTCATCCAAGAAGATTTGCCAGAGGCTTTCACTTTCCCAAGGGAAGTATGTTAAAGGGCCATGTGTTTTTCTGAAGCAAGTATCGCTTTTATAGAGAAATGGCTGCCATCTAGAGCCAGTGCCTTCACAGTGAGTGCCAATGTGTTTCACCATCCATGCTTACCTCTGGTAATTTCCAAAATCTGTCATCAGAATGATCCAGATAGTGAACTCAGAGTGAAACAACCCATACTGTCTTGTCTGACCTCCATGATTGTCTATCAACGGGATTGATTCTATCTCGTTGTTACAGATGTAATTCTTCATATTCAAAAGGTGCCATTTGTAGAACTTGTTCTAAGGCAGCAAAAGCAGCAGGAAGGACCAATTTTACCTACAGCACAGGATTCCAAAGGTGTCTTAATTTTTATTAATGTTGGTTTCAATGGATGTCCCCCAGGTTTGCAATGAGATTTTAATATTGAGAAAATCTCTGTCTTTGGCTCCTGGTTGAGTCAATAGCATGACTCAACTTGCTTTTTTCATGAGTCTGTTTTTAGTAACAGTGCAATAAGTGACAAGTTACTGGACTCATCTAAGGTCCACATTCCTCTTCTCTTAAACATGGGAAGTGTTTATGTAGACTGAAAAATGCAATGTGTGAAGAGGTATTTGGAAGGCTATGTAATGCTTTATGAATGGCAGGTACTGTATACGTTTGTTTGAAATAAATTAATACATTCCTCAGAATTAGGCTAGCCATAGTGCTGATTAGTATGCTAGGAATGGTATAATGAGCTCAGGTTAAGAGTACTCTCTGGAGTCAGACTGCCTGGATTCGAATCCTGGCTCCTCCACTTGAGCTGGGTGACCTTGAATTTTTTTTTTTTTTTTTTTTAATTTGAGACGGAGTTTCACTCTTGTTACCCAGGCTGGAGTGCAATGGCGCGATCTCGGCTCACCGCAACCTCCGCCTCCTGGGTTCAGGCAATTCTCCTGCCTCAGCCTCCTGAGTAGCTGGGATTATAGGCACGCACCACCATGCCCAGCTAATTTTTTTTGTATTGTTAGTAGAGACGGGGTTTCACCCTGTTGACCAGAATGGTCTCGATCTCTTGACCTCGTGATCCACCCGCCTCGGCCTCCCAAAGTGCTGGGATTACAGGCTTGAGCCACCGCGCCCGGCCTGAAAATTTTCTTAACCTCTGTGTCAGTCTTCTCAGCTGTAAAGTGGTGCTGATTAAAGTGCCTATATCAAAGGGCGGTTTAGAGGACTTAACGTTGGTATATCTAAAGTACTTAGAACATTTCCTGGCATAGAGTAAGTGCTCATGAAATATTAGCTATTATCATCATCCTTCTCATCATCTGAGGTGACATTTGAACTATGATAGTAAGTGAAGCTATTTGTAGGAAAGGAATGCTTTTACCTTGGAGTTTATTCTAATATGCATTTTGGAACCAAGTAATTGCTTGTCTTATTACATTATTTCTACTTTTTTTGAGACAGTCTCACTCTTTCACCCAGGCTGGAATCCGGTGGCATAATCTTGGCTCACTGCAACCTTCGCCTCTGGGGTTCAGGTGATTCTCCTACCTCAGCATCCCAATAGCTGGACTACAGGTGTGCACCACCATGCCTTGTATTTTTAGTAGAAATGGGGTTTCACCATATTGGCCAGGCTGGTCTTGAACTCCTGACCTCAGGTGATCTGCCCATCTTGGCCTCCCAAAGTGCTGGGATTACAGGCATGAGCCACCGCACCCAGCCACATTACTACTGCATTTATTTGAAAATTATTCAAGCATTATGCCCACGTGAGATGTGTGAGGCTTAAATATGAATGTTGTCGATTGTAAGAAAACTCCAGTATATATTTTTTCAAATAATATAAATCTCTTTCTTTTCAAAGCAAGCTAGCTAGCTCAGATAGAAGCCTCCTGTAAGCCTGTGTCCCCTAGTCAAATTCTTTAGTTCAGCAAGACTGATCTATGAAGAATTTAGGCATTTGGAACCTCCACCTCTGAACTTGTACTTAATGGTTAAAACAATTTGGCATTTAAATCTTTATGATAATTTTTAGTAAATATTATCCCTGAATAATTATTACATGGTTTCTTTTAACAGCTATAACTATCCAATTTGGAAATAAGTTAGAAATTCTCCCTAGCTCAAGTTGAACTTAAAATGATCAAATTTATGAATATCATTTCTTCATATCACTGTCATTCAACCAAGACACTTTAGAGAAGCAATCTGAAATATGTTTTCACTCCTCCTGGTAAATGAATATGATAGAAAACTAAACTGACTTTTTAAATCATGTTTTAAAGACTACCTAGAGCTCAAAGATATGTCCATGGTGTGGCATTAAATGAAGAAAAAATCAAGTAAAATAATATTGTAATATTATAAAAAAGCACTTTAATAGAAAAAATTTTTTATGATAGGTATGAAAAAGATAGTAAAATGAGAGCAGGGATAAATGAATTCTAAGGTATGGATTATTTTTCTGTTTTTCCTTACATATAAGGACATATGTGACAATAATTTTAAATTTTCCTTTAAGCAATATAAATTATCATTATTATCTGGAATAGAAAACAGACAACAACAACGAAATATTTTTCAGGTTTCATTATGCTAAATAAAAAGAAGATACAGATTTGCGATGACTCAATTCTCACATTTCTAATCCTGCAGGCCAATTACTCTGGTAACTGAAGAAGAGTATTTAGTGTAAACATTCACTAACCATTCTCTGACAAAAGCAATTCAGTCTGAATGAGATTTTCAAATTAACCAGGCACTTGCTTCAATGTGCTCTGAAGAAATGGGTTGGAAATAAATAAATAAATAAATAAATAACTCCACAGGAGAAAAGAATTAGCGTTCTGAAAGGATCAGGATTTTCAAAGGAAGGATTTTGGGGAAAGGCTGTTTGGAGTTTGAGGGAAGCTTTTGGACTACATAAGAGAAAAAAATTGAGAAGGTGAAATGAATTGCTGTAGAGAATGAAGTTAGAGGTGTATAAAAATAACCAGAGATGGACTCAGCCTGCCTCAGTCTTCCACGCTTTCCCCTCCTTACATCCCCTAATCTTGCTTAATACTAACATGCATTACTAAGCCATGAGATTCTTGAGTGCCCGCAGCCCAGAAGTCCTTATTTTCTCTGACTCGACTGCAGGGGCTGGCTCTGCTTATATGTTCCACTCTGCCAGGTCTGCCCTTATACTTTCTTTTAGATACACAAAGAGCCCCTGAGGATCACTCTTAGGGAACAGAAAATCTTCATTTTTACACTCTTCACTAGGCTCTGCCAGGTGCCCTGAGTTTTGGAAAGTTTCAGATAATAGAAATTATGAGCCATAGTAAGTGGACCGTATGCCTGGGAGCAAAATGTGGTAACAATGATTTGAGCTGTGAAACAGAGGGAAGAAAACCAATGCCATTATGTTCGTCTCTTTATTTATCTTATTGGTTGCGTTCCTACTATATAATATTGTGGTAAGTGGAGAAATAATATAAAATGCATAAGACAGTTCTACTTGTAATAAGGCAGAGTAGGCTCCCAGAAGCCAAATCTTCCCATAGATAGCTATAAACTCTAGACGAAAATACCAAAAAAAACCCCACGAACAAACAAATAAACAAACAAAAAACCACAACTACCTGGAGGCTCTGGAAAGTAAGCAAGAACAATAAATTTGGAGGAGAGACAAAATTTTTAGCAAATGGCACAGAGAGTGCCTCCCATCTCTATAGCTTTCACCTGAGTGTGTTCTGATGCACAGTGTGGTTTGGTTATGGATGCTGAAGCACCAATGGAAACCAGCCATCTTTCTCACTTGAAAAAAACCCATCCTGGGGAAGCTCCAGCTGCTGGCAAATGAGGGGTTATCTTAAAAAGACGAGGAATGGAGCAGGACAGGGCCAGTGTCTATGTGCAAAGCCTGCCAAAGGCCCTGAACCCTGGATCCTGCATGATCACACAGACCGCAGACAGCCCAGTTAACAGAAAAATAAAAAGAAAATTGTATTAGTCCATGTTCACACTGCTATGAAGAAATGCATGCATGCAGGGCTTAAAACCTAGATGGTGGGTTGATGGGGGCATCAAACCACCATGGCACATGTACGCCTATGTAACAAACCTGCACATTCTGCACACGTATCCCAGAACTTAAACTGTAAAAGAAAGAAAGAAAGAGAGAGAGAGAGAGAGACAGGAAGGAAAGAAGGAAGGAAGAAAGGAAGGAAGGAGGGAGGGAAGGAAGGAAGCAAGAAAGAGAAAGAAAGAAATGCTGAGACTGGGCGACATAAAAAGGAAAGAAGTTTAATTGACTCACAGTTCTGCATGGCTGGGGAGACCTGAGAACATTTACAATTACGGAGGAAAGGGAGGCAGACACCTTCTTCACAAGGCAGCAGGAGAAAGAAGCAGGAAGGAGGAACTTCCAAACGTGTATAAAATAGTCAGATCTCATGAGAACTCACCATAATAAGAACAGCATGGGGGAACCCAACCCCATGAACTAATCATGTCCCTAGGTCCCTACCTCGACACGTGGTGAGAATATGGGGATTATAATTTGAGATGAGATTTGGGTGGGGACACAGAACTAAACCGTGTCAGAAATGAGCTGCTAGCCATCTCAGGCAAGAGAGTATTCACGGTTGGAGAAATCGTCTCATAGCTTTTCTCTTCCAACCTTTGTGAGGCAGCCTTCAGGGAAAAGCGGCATTTTGCGCCCCGTTGAATTTCTCATCTCCCCTCTGCATGTATTTGAATAAGAGAAAAGAAATTAGAGAGGGAAGACCAGGTAAAGAGAGGTGGCAGTGGTGCAGGAAACCTGCACTGCCTGTGTCTGGCATAAAAGGAGAAATGCGTTTCCTGAGAACCAGTGGCCAGTCTGGGACTATTTCGGGGGCATCAAGCCCAGGTATCAGGCCCAGGCAGGAGGCTGAGATGGGCACATCTATAGATGGGAACTGAGGCTGAAGTTGAGAAGAATCATGTTAGAAGACATCTTACGCTTCCATGAGGAGGCAGCATTAAACACCAGCGATGCACCAGGCATCACCAGCCAATGAAGGTCTTACACCTTGATCCGTTAAGAGAAAATCTTCACATCTTTATATCTCTAGCCCCAGGCTTCAACATAACTGAAGATCGAAGACCTGAATAAAGCAGCATCACCGAAGTGTGAGAACAGGCTTTCCCCGTTCTCTAGAGTGGGTCCATGAGCCAGAAGGCAGGCCTGAGCTTTGAGGAGGGGAAGTGCTTTTGTGTGGGCAAGCAAGAATGTCTCGTCATTCAACTACCCTTAAAGCTGTTCCAGGGTTCCCTGATAATGAACTAACTGATATGGAGACTTCCCTTCTCCATCTCCAAGGAAAAGCCGCCTCCCAATTCAACATCTCATAGAACCAGGGACTCCTAACATCCGTAGTTTTAGGCAGCTGGCATTCCCCAGTGTTCTCCTAACACCTGGCACCTAAGCTAAGAATGCTTGGGGCCTGAACCCCAAATGTTTATTCAGCCATGCAAAGCCACTGCACACTTGTCCTATAAAAAAGGAAAGCAACAGAAGGTTTTTCTCCTCTTGGAGCAGAGCCCCACAGCGAATCTAGCAACTCCCTGGGTCAAACATGCCCCCTTTTTCAGCAGGATACCGAAAAAAATAGGATCCATGCATCTGCTGAAATTTCTATCTCTGATTTTCTACCTGAACTAAGTGATACTTTCTGTTACTCCCAGTCACATCAAAACAAATGTGAGATTCAAAGTTTAAACTGGGCTATCCTATAACAAATTGGACCTGAACTGTTTTTGTTTTGTTTTGTTTAAATAACAGAAAATGACTAGAAAACTATAGGATCCACCCAAGATGCTAAGACATGGCAAAGTGAGACCAAACAGAGCACAACAAATAGTTGGAGACAAAATAAAAGCATTTTATGTTTGTGCACCACAATGTTCAGGCTGTTCAACACACTGATGTCACATATAGAGGCCCATTTATTGCCACCAATAACGCTGCAAAGTAGGTACCATTATTAGGTACATTTTTACATACAAAAGACTTAAATTTAGAGGAGGTAGTATATATTTTTCTAATATTTGGCAGCCCAGCATCTAAAGCCCTTTTCGATGCTTGAAGAATGGCCTGCCTTATGAGTGAGTCTTGCTGGAAAGAAGAGACCAGCTTCCAATATAAAAATTGAAAATAGCAAATACTCACTTTCCCCATGTTCCCTGATAACTATCACACTGACATTAGAAGAGTCTCCATCAGCAGATGGGTGCATGCAAGTTTTTCTTAGAATCTAAAGATACAAAGAAAGGACTTTTCTGGGAAACCATTCTGGTGAAAACGGCAGTGGGAGTTCTGCACTGCACCCGGTTTTCGGTGGCAAGACTTCTAGTAGCTCCGGCAGTGATCCCCGGTGCTTAGTCACTGTGGGTTGGCAATGTACACGAACTGGCTAGGCCACTGCTGATGAAAGAGATGTCTTCAAGTGCTCAGTTATGTCAACCAATTGGTAATGTGGCAATTGGCTGGATAATGTCCACATTGCTCCTCCGGCCCTTTTGAAGTATCTGTTAGCAATAATAACGAGATTTATTTTCTGATTAAATTAGGTAGAATTAGGTTCTGACTGACTTAGGGTAAGCAATTGCTCTCTAATCACACATAGAGCAAATGATGGAGTTGGAATTCCAGTCCTCACTAGGCCACACTGAATGATGAGGTGCTATGGGCTGAATTCATGCACTGAAGTCCTCATCCCCAGTGCCTCAGGATGTCTGTATTTGGAGGAGAGTCTTTAATGAGGTAATTCAGTGAAAGTGAGGTCAGTAGGGTGGCTATAATTCAGTATGACCTGAATCGTTATGAGAACAGAAAATCTGGACACAGAAACGCTAGTGGGAGACCACGTGAAGACAGGGACAAAGCAGCCGTCTGCAAGCCAAGGAGAAAGACCTCAGAAGAGAGCAGCTCGTCGAACACCTTGTAATTGGACGTCCGGCCTTCAGAACTGTGAAACAAGAAATTTCTGTTATTGAAGCCACTCAGTCTATGGCACTTTTTTATGGCAGTCCTAGTAAACTAGTACCAGGAATGAGGTTCTTTCGTATGAAAGAATTCAAGATGAGCTCGGAGTTGCTCAGTTAGGTGATCTGAGACACAATGAGGGGTATGAGAGGAGTAGCCATTGCAGAAAGAGAACAAGGTCATTAATTCAACTTAGATAGTTTTGATTTTTAGATCTCTGAAGGAGAAAATAAGACAAAGCTTCGAAGGCCTAGCTTCCTTTAGAGGGTGTCCTGGGAGAGACCTGAAGTTGAGGAATAGAGGGAAAAGACACCTCTGGATACCTACTGCCATTGGATCAGCTCTGAGTTGCTTGTTTTCTTGGCTTTACAATGACAAAGCAGGTTTATGTAGAGTTTTTCAACAAGCAAGTCCCCCCACTGATAATCACGGGCCTATTTCGGCAGCTGGAGGAACCATAGTCAGCAGCAGTATCATGCCATCGCAAGTGAAGGGTTGTTCACTGGAGGGGGCTGTTGCCTTATTAGGAAGATGAGGATTTTATCCAGCATTGAGCCTTTGGCTATAATTCAGGGATGAGACAAGGGTGTGTGCACTTGCTAGCATGAAGACAAATCCAACACTCTTTTAGCTAGACATGGTGTCTTGTGTTTGAATTTCCTTTGCAACCTCTCTTGACTTCCCACTTTCCAAAGTGAGTCTTTCTCACTTTCCAAAGTGGATCTTTTAAAATTCTCATGTTTATTATTGGTCTTGTCCCTGTAAAAAGAAGTCTATGAAAAAGAAGTCTATGTGGACAGTCACTCATCGATTTAGTAAATAATGCTTAAGTGCCTACTCTGTGCCAGGATTCTGAAAGGCAGCACTATGGGTAAACTGTAGGCAAGTCTAAACTTGGTCCTGAGCTTACTGTTTGAACAGAAGAAGAGAATGAGGCCAAATATGAGGCTGTTCGCCTGAGGAAGTGGATGAGAGGTGGGCAAGCCCACCCTCTGCCGGGTACCTATGAAATTGCCATGGATGATTTCAAAGTTCAAAGAAAAGTCCTGTTCATGGAACTAAAAACCTTGAAAACACAAATTCACAGTCAACGGGCCGAGAGGTCACTTAAATTTCTTTTAGTGAAAGCGACAAATAATATTATCATGAGTTCTTTTCAGTATTCAAGGCAGTGGTGAGGGGAGCTTGAAGGCATGAGAGTCAGGGCAAAGGGAATTTCTGAAAGTAAAACTATCTTAAAGAGGTGAGGTTGGCCACAGATGGAGAGGACAAGCAGGACAGGGCTCAGGAGACCAAAGTCAGCTGCCTTGACTCCACTCAGCTCTGCTCCGTTCTTCCTCATCCCAACCCTGTCCCCATCCCCAGACAAGTAGAGGCTGTGGACAAAGACTGGTTTCGCCGTCCACGTCTCCAATACTCTCTTTTTAAACGGCTGCAACGAACCCAACAAAAGAACTTACTTTACATATTAGTAGTAGCTTAAATGATGCAATTTTATCTTGTCCATGAAATAGCTGCAATTAAAACAAATTATCTCTTTCCCTTCGTAGCTTAATTCAGATAGCACATCTGATAGAGTCTTTTTAAATGCTCACTTTCATTGGTCTTATTTCAAAATTAATTTGCGTTTATAGTATAGCGTTTAGAAAATTCCAAGGCAAAGCAAGGCTACATTTGTGTGGTTCCTCTTCGTGCCTCCGGTGCCCCATGCGGCACCTGCACAGAGATGACATTGGGCATTGAACCCAGGGAACTAAACCACTCAAGAAACCACCCATAATCTCAACACCAGTATATACTTACCTTTGCTTTTTTTATATCTGGTTTTTTTTTTTTTCCCCAATCACTTGTGTATGTAAGCACACATACAAAAACAAGTGTTTGGTGTGTGTGTGTGTATGTGTACGTGTGTATGTGTAAAGACGCGTATTTACAGAGGTTGGTTTACAGGAAAGCACAAAGTCAGATAGGTGTTACAGGACACCTATGGGAAATGTCATAGGAGACTAAAGATGGGACGAAAACTTTGGGACCAACTCTCTTAATCATTCTAATAACTTGATCTGTCCATGACTGCCCTGAGATAGAATAAAAGGCTTTTGTAAAACAGTTACTTAAACCTCATCTCCTTAATTGAGGTACCCTGCCTTCTGACTCTTTTTATGTGTCTAACTCAGGTAGAAACATCCCATCATGTCACAAATAAGATTAAAGGTAGTTGTAATTAAATTTCACCACATTCTCTGCGTTTTCCCACCTGAGAATTATAAGAAAAAAAATCAAAAGTTCTTCCCCTCTTACTAGACTAGTCACCAAATGATCATTACATTTTCCTGTAGGCTGCAGATAAGATCTCTCTATCATACGTCTCCCAATCACCAAGTGAGAAAACACCACTCTGGGGTCCAGGAATGTGTAGGCAATTGAGGAGTTTCTCCTTTAAGAATGGCAGTTCATCAGTCTAAGTATCCAAGAAAATAATGAAAAAAACTGTGGTATATTTATACTGGGGAATATGCCAGATTAAAAAAAAGAACACATTTGAGTTACACATAGCAACGTGGATATATCTCTAATGCAGAATTTTAATAAAAAAGGCAGATTGCAGAATTAACAGGTGTTGTATAATGCCATGTATATAAAGTTTAAACACAAAAACATGCGATATATCTTTTATGGATATATCCATGTGCAGTGAAAAATATAAAATATGCATGAGAATGATAAAGACGAATTTTAGAGGATTTATTACCTTAGGGAGAAAAGGAAATGACATCACAAGGATTACGAGACTTGAATTGAATCTACAATATTTCATTCCTTAAGCTGAATAGAGGGTACATAGATGTTCATATGCACAAAACCATTTTTGGTGCATGAAATATTTTTAAATTTTTTTAAAAGCCAGTGATATGATTGACATCTTCAGGAACTTGAAGATCTGGCATGTGATCATGAAATGCATCCTATGACTCGTGGCTAAAGCTATTATGAAGGCAAATTTTAGGTTATTCTTAGTAAAAACCTAAAGGGGCCATCTAAAAATGAACAGTGTCTTCTGCATGACTAAGGAGTAAAACAGAGTGAAGGTCTTCAAAGGCAGCAAATCACAGTGCAAGCAGAATTCACTTCTCTCTGTCTTAAAAATCAAAGATTTCTTTTCTCTTACAAAAGTCCCAGGACATATCCTGATAAAGCTTTACATCTCGGCAATGTCACTGATTGCTCCTTTTTCAATTGGTGTCATTGGAAGCCCCTAAACCCTATTTAACTTCAGTGCCATTGACTGGCACTTCCTGCCACTTACATCATTGCCATTTGGCAGTGCCCAGTTGATAGATCTGCTGCTTGGTTCTGGTTCTGCATTATTATCACACCTCTTGCCATTCACTGGCACCCCTCGAGATTAGGAGTTTTCCAGGTCTGGATATATTAAAAAATGAGAGAGAAGGTCAGGGATGCTCTGGAAGAGATTTCAGTAGTCTCTGGTATGCTGGAGCACATAACTTTTGAGTATGGATTTCTATATTCATTTAATCAAGAGATATTTAATGAGTGTTTACTTTGTGCAAGGTACCTTGCTTGTTAAGCTTCTATGGCTCTAGAATTTGTCTTTGAAAATGCGCCCCTAACTTAACAGAAATGAAATTGAGATACAATGGGGAAACTTATTTTAAGCAAACAATCAGGCAGGCAGGCAGACTGTTGTAGGCCCACCACTTTTAGTCTTATTGCCAAGAGCACTATGAGAGTCACAGGAACATTTTGGAGATAATGGTTGCATTCACAGACTCATACATGTCTTACAGTGGAAGAGACCCCAGAGGTTATCCAATTCAAACGCTTCGTTTTACAGATGAGGAAACAGAAGCCTAGGGAGGTTTGTGGCTAACTGATTGCAGAATCTATTCTCAGATACGGTATTTCCTTCCCAACCTTTAAGGTTATGTTCCTGAAAACCTCCGTGGTAAGGAGAAATTATGTTTGAGGAACTTATGACCTTAGGAAGAAAATAGTTTTGGAGTAAGACAGTGAGTGACTCTGAGAAAGTTATCATCATTGTTTTATAGCTACTAACAAAATAATGTAGGTACCGTTGATACCCACTTTATTTTATGCTGAACAAATTTGTAATGGTGAATCGTGTACAGCTGACTTTTATTTACTTCTTAGACTTCCTTATTAACAATTCTCGGCCGGGCGCGGTGGCTCAAGCCTGTAATCCCAGCACTTTGGGAGGCCGAGGCGGGTGGATCATGAGGTCGAGAGATCGAGACCATCCTGGTCAACATGGTGAAACCCCGTCTCTACTAAAAATACAAAAAATTAGCTGGGCATGGTGGTGCGTGCCTGTAATCCCAGCTACTCAGGAGGCTGAGGCAGGAGAATTGCCTGAACCCAGGAGGCGGAGGTTGCGGTGAGCCGAGATCGCGCCATTGCACTCTAGCCTGGGTAACAAGAGCGAAACTCCATCTCAAAAAAAAAAAACAACAACAACAACAATTCTCTAGGCTCTCTCTCTACACAATTTTTGTAAAATTTCTTGTGAGTCATTTCATATTTTGTAAATACTGGTTACGACGAATTCTTTTCTCTTTCAGGTCCTGTTGTCTCTGCCTTTTTGTGCCTTTACTATTATCATTGCGACTTATAACTTCTAACGTCGACGCTGACTCAACTTGGTTGTTTCCTGATTCCTCTCCCTCCTTGTTGCTGTTGCGTCTCTCTGCTGTCCTTTAATTGTAGCTGCCTACCAGGACTATGCTGTAAACTTTCACCTCCTCTCACTGTTTACTTTCCCTGTGTAACTACCACGTTTGATGACCAGGTCCTGCTAAATAAGCCGCCTTGCAATCTTTCCGGTCTGTGCTTTCCCGGAACTCAGCAGCTACTGCCTTAATTCAGGTTATCACTATCTCTCACTAGGACCACTGCAGTCATCTGATTGGTCAATCATTTCGTTATTTCACTGTGCTCTGAGTGCAATTTTTTAATGGCCACTTACAGTTCCCAGTGGCTGCATGTGCCTATAGAACTTCCTAAGCATTTCAGCCAAGGGCCTCCACCATAGCTCCTGTACTCTTTACTCCAGCCATGTTTATCGACCCTATTTGATGGCCTAATGTACCAGACTACTTGGCATCTCCCATGTCCTACACTCTGCCCCTCTCACGCTACCCATTTCCCCTCCCACGTGCCGTCACTTGCCTGGTGAACATCTACTCTTCCTTGAAAACTTTGCTCATCGCTAACACCTATTCCTTGGAGGTACCACTCCCTACTCCCACTTTCTGCTCGTCTTGTACCTCATTAAAGAGAATAGGAGGGTCCCACCACAAAATCTGAAAGCGTCCGGCCACAATGTCTGTCTTCCTCCCTCTGCGCAATTGAATGTGACTCCTTTTAATCAAATGCTCATCACTCAGTTCATGTTGGGAATCCCATCCCTCTCACTCTCTCAAGGAGTTCAATGCTTCTGTCAGACTGTCTCCAGTAAATTATTCCCATCAGCATATAAACATAAGCTAGTGTTACTGTCCTAAAACGATGCTCCATATTGATCTACATCCCTTTCCAGCTACCATTCACTCTTTTCCCTCTTTCACAGTAAAACTCCATAAAATTGTTGTGTACACACAGCATTGTGTACACACAGCACCTTCATGTTTTCACTTCACATTCACTCTGGAATTCAGTTCAAATGGGCATTCACTCACATAACCCAGTTGGTCACTAATGACCTTTACATTGCTAAGTTTACATTTTCATCTCACTAGAACTGTCTGCAACATCCAACAATTGACCATTCTCTTCTCAAAATTCTGTCTGTTTTTGGTTTACATGATTCCATATTTCCCTCGTCTTTTATCTGCTTCTTTACCTGCTCCTGCTGAGCCTCTATTGTGTCTCTTCTTCCGCTTTCTATAACACCTCTAAGTATTGACTTTCCTCAGTATTCTGCTCTGAATCCCATGCCTTATGTTTCCGTAAATAATCTCCTTCATCCTCATGGCTTAAAATACCAATTCCAAGCCAATGACTCCTCCATTTCTATCTCTAGTCCTAACCTCTCCTCTGACCTCCTGACTCACAGGCTTGTCTTTGTAACACGCACTTATGAATGCTTCATGGACATCTCACATAAATATATCCAAGTCTGCATTTTTATTTCCCTTCGAAAACCTGGTTTTCCTTCCATCGTCTTTTTTTTGGCAACATCATCCACCCCGTTGTCAGGCCTGAACCCTGGGAGTCAGTCATTATTTCCCCCTGTCTTCCTTCCTCCGGTCCAATTCATCACTAAGTCCGATCAACTTTGTCTCCTAATTGCGTTGTAAGGTGATCCACTTTTCTTCATTTTTACAGCCTCACTGTAGTGTGATCTACTATTATTTTGAACTTAACAACTGTAATACCTTCAAACTGATCTCCATGCACACAGAACATAGCGACTCTCATCCTTAATTGAAACCCACACCGCCGCAGAAGTAGTCTTTCTTGAAACATAAATCCCAGCATGACATTGCCTGACTTGCAATCTCTCTTTGGAGTTTGTCTTAGTCTGGCACACCAGTGTGGCCGTTAAGTCCTGTCGGTCAACCTCCTGCCCTGTTCCCTGAGCTCACTTACATCAGCACACTCTCACTCTCCTGACATTTTCTCAAGCAAGTTGATTTCTTTCTCATCATAATCCTTCACATGTGGTACATGGTGCTTCCTGAGTTTAGAACACCACTCTTCCTGATGTTTTCATAAAGGATTCATACGTCCCTGAGGTCTTGGCTTAAATGCCATCTTTTCAGAGAAGCCTTCCTTGGATACCTTATCTTAGTCAATCTTCCATTGTTTATTGTTATATTTATTTGCTCTGTTTCTTGCTACTTCTTCTACTTGACTCTATAGAAGGCGCTGCGTAATTGACCAAATATATATACAGTGTTTGTTAGAGTGCTAGTCCCCTATTAACATTAAAGAATTATTTGTTGAATAACTTAATGATTTTTACAGTCACACAAGTGTTGTTTTGATTGACCAAAACTAGATTGCCTAAAATGACAAGCAAGATCAAAGAGTGCAGAGGAGGAGATAGCACCACTTTGGGTTAAAAGTTTACTTAAGTCAACAACTCCTCAAGAAACAGCTACCAGCATTCTTGGGACTATTATGGCCTTGTCTACTGTAAACTGTTTGGATTCCAGCCTACTTTGGCACCTTGTCATCTTTGCTTACTGACTTTCTGTGTAAGAGTAAAATAGAAAGTGACTTGGAACCATGGATACCTAAAGTGTGACATTTAAAAAAAATAGCTTCAGAAATACCAATATCCTGATTATCTTTGAATGTGTTAAAAGATTCTTTTTTTTAAACATTGTATTTTATTTTGAATATAGAGCATGTTGATAATAGATTAATGAGGTTTAAAATGGAAAATTTTATTAAAAAGTACAAGGCATATGTTCAGATATCTTACAATTACCTCTGCCTCTGTCTCTCCCATTCTTTATTGGAAACTAACATTTAGTAGAGTTTTATATTTCTTCTGGTATCTATTTGGGCCAATATAAACAAATGCAAATGTAATGTTTTCTTTTCCTCCATTCTTATTCAAAATATGATATATCATATGTACAATTTTGCATCTTTTTTACTTAATATATTCTTGAAAATCCTCTGTATTAGTACAGAAAGATTATCCTCTTTTTTCACAGCTGCATAATATTCCAACATGTAGCTATATCAAAGATTATTTAACCAGTGTCCTATAGATAGACATTTGGGGTATTCCCAATCTTTTGTGAGGAATGGCTATGTACAAATTCCCAGAAGCTAAACTGAGGGACCAATGTATAATGCATTTCTAAATTTTTATAAATAGTGTTAGCCAAGTGTAAAAGCCTTTGCAATAAAACGTGTCACCAAAGTTTTGACTGTTTTTCCATTTTAATTAGTAAAACCTGAAATTTTCATGTAGGCTTTATTTGAATTTATTATGTATATGGTTGAGCATCTAATTTACATATTCCTTTTTTCTGTGAATTAATGATTTATGCTTTTGATCATTTTTAATTTGATTATTTTAGCTTGTTTTTCCATATCAACTCTAGATTCAGCTGGTAAATTTCCACCAAATAAAAATACATATAGTTTTATTAAGATTGCATTAAATCTGTCAATCAACTCAAGAATAGACTTTTCTTAATAATGTAGAGTCCTCCTACCCTAGAACTTGGTAAAATTTTCTGTTTATTCAAATCTACATTACGTGTACATCAAGTGAATTTTATAGTTCTCTTCGTATAGCTGTCTATACTTCTAGTTGTTTTCCATAGATATTTTATGTTTTTTGCTATCATAAATGTGGTTTTTATTTTTCAAATATTTTCTATCTGATTGTTGTTTGTGTAAAGTCATAAAAATAGAAGTAGGTAAATTTAATTTCATTCACATTAAATATTAAATTTTTTTGTAGTCTTCAGCTGATTCTCTTGTAATTGTGGCTAAACACTCATATATAAATAAGAATAGATTTACCCCTTTATTTGTAATTTTTATTTCCAATTTTTTTTACTTTTAAATGTTAATATGGAATCCTTCTCGTAATGTTGAATCACAGTAGTGCAAAGTAGTTGAGTGACTTACCGTGTTTCTGACTTTGATGAATATGATTCTAGAGTTTCCCCATTAAATTTGATGCTGACATATAAATAATTCAGAGACCAATTTCAGCAAAGATAGAATAATTATGCGTCATTTTAAAAAAACAACCCAAAAGCCTCAGTGATGTGAACAAATTCTATTCGATTTTGTTGATTATATTGTTTGGCTTCTCTTTGTCCTTACTTATCTTTTGTTCACTTGATCTTTCTTGGACTGAAAGTGGTAAATTGAAACCTCATATAGTCAGTGTCTTTCCACTTCTCCACATTTCCTGCAAACTCTGCTTTATTATACTGGCTGCCATTTTGATACATATATATTCATATGATTTTAATTTTATTTATAACATTCTTCATTTTCTTCCTTATTTTGTTACATTTATTAGCCAAAAATTGACTTTGATAACTAAGATGGCAAGCCATACCAAACTACTATATGTTTCACTCATTGTTCTTCATTTGTAGTCAGTCTTCCCAGTGCCCTTGCACATACAGACCCAAGTAAGTCTTCTTTCATTTCAAGAAAATTTTCTTAAATTTTATCTATGATTTTTTTCTGTTTTATTGTTTTGATTTTCTTTGGGGAAACATTTACTAATGGATGTATTAGCATCTCTATTTTTAAATCTCCTTATTTATTTCTGTTTTACTTGGTTTTTGTAGTTTCTATCCTCTGTCTTTTATTCTCTGTGGTGTCTACTTTGTCATATGCTAATAATTACTCTCTGTTTCTGAAATAATTGTATCCTATCTATTTCTCTCCTGAGTTCTGCCAATAACTGCTTTACCTCCTCTTAGATGCTTTTAGTCTAAGAAGCACTTCCCTGATTTCTTGTATTTCTGTTTTGTGGTTTTCTTTCATAACAGTAATTGCTTTAGTATTGTTTAATATTGGGTTAAAATTTTCATATGCTTTTGGGATAAATTTTTTCCTGTTGAATTTTCTTCATTTCTAGAAAAATTTTTTTCTAATTTTTAAAACATTTTTTTCTTAGTATCTTCGTACTTTTGTCTTTGTGCTATGCCTATTCTTTGTTTGATGCTCATATTAAATAAGTTAGGTTTTTGTGTACTTGGTAATAGCCAGAGTTTCCTAGAGCAAAGGATGCGGGAGAGGGACAATGTATACTTTGGGTCTCTGTGGGTCAAAGACACCATTTTTGTTGCTACAGAAATAGATATATTTTTAAAATATAGTGTCTCTTTCTTCCAGAACCTTATTTATTTCAGGAGGACTTAGTAAGTCATATACTTTCCTGATTCCTTTATAGCTGCTGCCTGTCATGGGCACAGGCCTTGCCTTCTAATATCATATACGTATTAAATAATTACATATTATTGATTTGTTCTTGCTGTGGTATTCTCCGATCTACATTTGGGACCCGCTGGGCACTTTCGTGCCGCACATTCTACCTCTTTTTCCATCTGGTTCTCATTTAATCTCAGTCTAGCTCCCAGTAATTTTTGCTTATGATAAAGTTGGTTGGATATTTTGTTTGTTTTTTTGAGACATTTTTGTAAGTTTTCTGAGAATTTCTGAGATCTGCCCCACTTAGCCTCTGAGCCTGGCCACACCTTCTCACTATTCTGTCTCAGTGTTCTATGGGTAAGCCTGTAGCCTCTATTGGTGTCAGTTACTTTAGAAGATTATCTATTTTTTTCTGTTTTCCAGTCTCCATGAAAATAGAATCTTAGGTTATTTTTGTACTTTCTCTTGTTGCTCTATTCATTTTCCAAGAGGAAACATGGAAATATTCAGAACTAAACTGCTGTCACTTTCCTTCAGAACGGCAAAGAATTTTTTTTGTTGCCATCAGGCCTGTCTCTAACATTTGCAATTCCAGGAGCAAAAGTAGGCCAACACACTGTGTCCCAAAATCTTTAAGGGTCAGAAATTAAGCTAACAAACAATTAAGTGAAACATGTTCTATTCTCTTTCTTTAACACATAGACTTCATAATGACCTGGATGGCCAGATTCAAATGTAGAATTTTCAGATTCTGGGGAGTTCCACTCCTGTCTTCAACCTGCACCCTACTTCTCTTACCACCAAAAACTGTTTGCACCCCATGAAAAGCCTGGTGAGCATACATGGAACACCCCAGCCAGATTGCCCAAGCTCCCTCCATGTCATCTGCAATCAAGGTGTGCCCAACCATAACACAGTCCATCCTTGGGATGTCCAGGGAGGATGAGAAAGCTTCTGAGCTGAGGCTTCCCCAAGCATATTTTACAAGTCGATTGGGACATTTCCCCTTGGCCGTGTGAACTCCTTATGCGGTGGAAAGGAGGAGGTATTGGCCAAAGGTAAGTCAGAAAAGGGCTGTTAAAAGTGTGAATACTATATGATTTTCCGGTGCTGAGTTTTTATCATTATTATTTATGAATTTAATTATAAAAAGCTTATGTTTCTAAAAAAAGGACTTTGAATGAATCAGTGCTCTTTTGTTCATTTAAAGACTGTCTCGTGTTTTTCTATGGGAAATGTAAAAGCTAAGTAAGTAGAAAGTAAGATTTCTGATCAGTTTAATTTCCTTCTTTGTCCTTTCCTATAGGCTCTGTATTGTCCACTCTAAATGTGTCCTGTTTTCTGTTGGGTACCAGCCCCAACCCTGTTCATGGGTGCCCTGAGCCTTGGCGACGATGAGGGATTGAGAAAGGAAATAAAGACACAGAAATAGAATATCACAGCATGGGTCCAGGGGACCAATGCAAAGTGTGAGGACCACGGCCCCAAGTTCTGGTTTCCACTGGTTTTTATTAAGTGCACCCACTAGTTAATTGAGGGGTAGAAAGCTGGGAGGTTATCAGGGGAGGCCTTGAAACTATCGAGGGAGGTCTTGAAACTATTGTGGGTCAAGATAACCAGGGGGAGAAGCATGCATCATTATAATACAATGAAACAGGTGGTTCTTCTGCTAATCTAGTACACCAAGTTTTACCACTGGTCATTATGGATACGTAACTGCACCGGAAGACAGCAGGTAGGGTGCCACCAGGTCTGACCACACACAATGCATCAAGGGGCTTTTATTTCCCCGAGCATTGTGGACACAGGGCAACCAGGGTTACCCCATATTCTAAGAACACAGGCAGAGCAGGAGGTGTTCCACTATCTCGGCACACAAGGCCTTCCTGCCTTGCCAGCTCCCATCTGCAAAGATCCTCCTGGATCTTGTGAGCAGAGGTCACCAGTCTTTCCCGGGTGCTTCCACAAGCTCTCTTTACGAGACCCCTGTGCAGACCCCATGTTGGAAAGGAGTTCGTGGGACCAAGGCAGTGTTTTCCTGCCCCGCAGCCACACCGCGGATGTGCCACGGTTAATGAGGCGCTCTCAGACGGTCTAACGTTCGACCTCCCATTATTGCTTTTGCTTGTGCTTTTACAAGTTACAAGCTGTCTCTTTTGTGCTGTGCTTTTCATTCACTATTGTTTATTTCAGGGTATAAAAGTCAGTGTATCTTGAACTCTATAAGCTAATAAGCAAATCAAATTTATATTTGGTTAATCAGTAATAGTAGAGACAGCATATGTCTGCTCCTGGTTATCTGGGCCCACATTTTTCATAATTTAAAAAATGGTAAAAATATAAAAGGGAAGCCTTCAAAAATAAATAGGGAATCTAATATTAATATTTACAGGTTAAGAAATGGATTTTCATTTTTCTTTAGTAAGCCCAGGGCATATTTTTCAAATGCTTTTCCCTTTTTTTCCCAGCACCCACACGTGCACGCATGTACATGTTTCCAGATCTTAAGAAAGTAACAAAGGTTTTGCTGATCACATCAGCAGGTTCAACTTTGGCTCTTGGGACAGACCTGTAACATGTAAGATATGTAAATATGTGCCAGGACAAACTCTGCAGCTATGACCCTTGCGCATTTTCCTCTCTGAGGTTCAGGTCCATGATCATCTGGTAGAACATCCACAGAGAGTGACCAGCTGCTCCCACAAGCCTCCTTTCACTTGCTAGGGTGCCTGTGCATCCATCTCTGTTCCAGTGGATATACTGACTTCCTGCAGTGTTTTCCAGACAGGAAATTAAATGAGTATAGAGCTGCCAATGCCTAAGAAGCACGAGGTCTAGAATTTCCCTGACTCAGCTCCAATGTGGGAATGAGGGGGGTTTCCAGTGTTTGATTTATGGTTCTTACTTCATTGGATCCCAGGTTCCTTTTTTTTTTGAAAAAGTTTTAGGACTTTTCCTCGGAACATTTCCCCTCTCCATGCTTAGGTCTCCCTCCTAATTGGATAAAACTGTTAGTATTACTAAATTTTTACTTGGCTAATTTCCAATAGTTGTACAATTCTTGATTTCATCTGTCTGCAATGTTAAGTCTGTGATTAGAGTGATATTTTGTTGTTGTTTTGGTTTTTTGTTTTTGTTTTTGCTTTTGGCTTGGAACTAGCAGTAGGACATTGGTTTAATTTAAATTTATTATTTCTCAGTTTCCATACTCACTACTTGTTCTTCATCTATAGGATTTATTTTCTTAAGTTAGAATTTTGAGGACTCACATAGCAAAAGTCTTAGATGAAAATATTTGTGGTTTTAAATAATTCTTATAGGCCCTGAGTAAACAGAGTTCTGATGAAGAGGTCATTTCTCCCTTCTCAGAGTGCAGCTTCATTTTCAACACTATGCCCTTATAATCTGTAGATTTATTTCACCAATAATAAGACAACATAGTTAACCTCATGACCAGATAGTTTCTGTTTATCCCATAAGTGTGTCTTCTACTTAGTTAAGTGTTCTGCGAAGCATTTGGAAAGTTTAATTTGCATGTTAGTATTTTTTGTGGGCGTTTTCTTGGTTTTGTTTCCTTCTCCTAAAAACAGTTCTTTCAGAAAATGAATCTCCAACTTTTATATTTTTTAAATTTTTTGTACTGTTTATTTGATGCTGTTTTGAAATGTACATTATGCGAAAATTAGGAGGGTGATTTAAGCATAAATAAACATAACAAAAGAAAAAGAGGGAAAATAATCATCTATAAATCCACTAAGATAATAATTGTTACTATCCTTATTTTAGTGCACAATTAAATATAGAAGGTTTTTTCTTTCTCCTTTCCAAATACACTGCTACACATAATGGAAGCCTCTGGAAGGATAACCCTATTCATGAGCAATTATTCTAAAGTGTTCCATTTCTAAATATAGAATCTAGAATCTGAAAATTTACTAAATGCAAGGATGACATCATATAAACAGATATCCAAACCTCTTATGCCATATTAATGAAAGCGCTCATTTCTGTGTTTGAAGATATGTGGGTCTTATCTTTTTATACCATGTTTTGCCTGAATTTTATTTCTCCTTTCTGCGTGATCCAGCCAGCCATACTGCCTGTGTAAATACAACTCACGTTTTTTTTTTTTTCCTTTTGATACTCAGAAATCCATCTTCAACATTTTTGATCAGTGTGCAGTGCATTAAATACTACAGCAGATGGTGCTTTTTGATGATGTGTTTCTACATGAAGCAACATTTTGTCTTGTATGCTGCATTATCAAAAAATCAAACATGTAATTATGCAAATATGTATGCCTTTATAATAATCAAGTTTTATTGTAAATGGTTGATGCACATCAATTTGATCCTGTAGTGCTGTTTTAAGTGCGGTTTAAGTGGCTTTTCAGTGTACCCAGAGGCAACACAAATGCATCTCTGGAATATTAATAAAATCCTGAATCTTTGAGACCCCAACTGGAATCTCATTTCTTGTACTGATTGAAACGAAATGCTAATCCTTTCCTTTAAAAAAATCCCCTTTGTTATTTAAAACACTGATATTAGTATGATATAAAGGGCCATTTTATTTTAAATTGTATTTTAATGTAGTTGTTAAAATAATGCCTAATCATACTATATTCAGTCTTCACAATGTAAATTTGATGAGACATGAATCCAATCATTTTGCAACAATGAATGCAGTCATGTATTCTAACCAGTCCGGTTTTTCTAATTCCATAAATTTCTACTGCCAGTGGCTGTTTACCGGTTTCACTTTTGGATGCATTAGCTGTCTTTTGTGGGGACATGTATTGTGAATATTCATTCCAGAAACAATTGACTTCTTATTAAAAAAAAAAAAAAAAGAGGAAGAAGAAGAAGAAAGATTCTTTAAGTTGAATTCCTATGAGCATTTTCAAGCAGGAATACAACAGTGAAATTTTTTAGTGAACAGAATCTGAGTTTTGTACATTGGATTGTTTCACGGATACATGATAGTGCCCGCCCATCTTTCCCCAAATACAGACACTCACGCATTCTCTTGTGGTTAAACTAAACAGATGGACGTGGGTACTGATAATCTATGATTGTAAATTATTTTTGCTTGTTTGTTTCTTTTGAAGAGAAATAAAAGGCTGAAAAAAGCAGAATACAAAAGGAAGCACAATGTAGCTTTAAAAGGAAGAAAATAAGCCCATAATTTCCTTTTTCTATTTCCAGTTCTCTCTTTATATTTACTTTGTTTGTTGGGTTTACTGTAATATGGGTTGTGTTTTCAATGGCTGCCACTCCCTCACAAGATGAAATACGCACTTCTTTCCCTGTGGTCTCATGCCTGATCCCCTCTGCACTATCCTTCATCTTACCATAGAGCATTTGTCTCTTCCAAATGTGTGGGTTTATTTGATGTTTTTCTTCCTTTTTACCTGTTGTTCACATGTTGCCATTAAATTTCTACCTCTTTTTACTTGCCTAGTGCAAAACTCTGACTCACAGGCTCTAATGCACATTGCCCATATTCACTGTGTCCTCCCTATTTCTGTTACTTTGAAGGGTAGCTTGTTGGGTTTCCTATCTATAGTGTGACATCTTTGTAGAAAGTTACATGGTTACACCTCCTTTAAAATATTGTATCTCCATTTATGCCTTTCTCTGATCCATCAAGATAAGAGATAGATCAAGATCAAGATCGAGATAGATGGGTACATAGAGAGATAGATAGATTTTTTTTTTTTTTTTGGCAGAGGTTGAGGGCATGATGAACTAGAGTCTTTCATTGCTGAGATATCTACGTATAACCACATGTTGAAACGAAACCCCAATGATTCATGACTGAATAATTTAAAAATAATGTTAATGGTCTCTTTCTAAGAATATTTAGAGCTTAAAACTTCCCTATAGTTACTCTCATAGGTATCAATTATTCGCGTCATTTTGCATCCTCCAGGACACATAAGTACTATTCTAGATGACCAAGCTTGACTCTTGGGTGTGTCATTAAAAATTCTGAGTTTTATTATTTGTTACTACAGTGGAATTTTCAATATAAAAATGGCACAATCCCAGGTCTATTTAAATTACACATCACAGAGACGTCTGCATTAACATAGCTGTTAAATAATATTAGTAGCCATTTGTAAAGGTCAAGGCAATCTCTAGACGGTTTTCAGATTCCAATCTATGTGATTTCCTTCTCTGTCCATAGTCAGAGCTCTGGGGATGGCTCCTGGATTCAAGAGGAACGCAGCCTGAATTTCTGTTTGAGTGCCCTTCAATCCAGGATTTTGCTAATAACAAAATAACCGTGTTACCAGTGGGTGAAGGCTGACCTGGAGATTCCTAGAAAAATGCATAGCCTTAAATTGTCTTCTAATACAAGTTACTTCATTTTGATTTTATAGCCTTGTAGGTAAGCTTTATGTAAACGTAAGAATAAGGACCAGTTTGTTGTGGGTTTTTCTGTTGTTTTTTTCCATTAGCTACCTTTGTTGTTGCAAGATGGGATTCATACATGATTTGAAACATAAGTTTGATGCTCCCATCAGTCCTTTTAATCTTTATGAGGAAAATCAATAGTATCCCTGGCCTTTTGACTGGTTTTAAAATATGCAAATGTAACGTGCAATACATTTTTTCAGCTCTTGAATTAAAACTTAGATGACATGACATTTCAAGCTCAGATTAGAGCTAAAAACATGACAGTAACATACACAATTGTAGCACTGATTTTAATAGAGTAACAAGAAATATAGTCACATATTCCGCTTAAGTTTCCCCAGCAGAAATTGCTTCTGCATCAGAGCCTATTACAAATGCAATTCACCAAGGTCTTATGGGTGACAAAGCTTTAATTAGCATCACATTGTTTTCTAATGTGATTTTGCACTTGTAAAAACAGGATTAGGAATCAAAATATACTTTTATAAATGCCAATTTTAATTGCATTACTGATGGTGTGCAGGTCTTTAAGCACCCCACGCAGCTTCCCACATAATACCTCTCGATTTGAAGGATTTAAGTGTAAAACATAAAGAAAAGATGGCATATATTGTCCAATAAAACACCTTTAAATCAGAGGAGAAAATGCAGTCACTTATAGTATACAATACTTCATCCAACATCAGTACCTTCTGTAGTCAGCGCCCCCAGAGAATTCAGTGCACATAAAATAGGTAGTGCTTAGTAATTTGCCATTTTATTTTATAGCAGGGAAATTAGAGCAGCAGTGCATGATGGGTGTGCCTGCTTGAGAACAAGTCTCAAGACTTGTCAACTTCTTTCTAGGTTCTCCTTAAGAGAACATCTGCATTTTTGTTTTTAAATTCAACATTCTTGCCACCTTCATGTTACTTTTGTGTTTCTTGCTGTTCTGTGTGATTCTGTCCTTTCCCACCCCCGAGGGAGCCATTTGAGAAAGAGGCCACTATAATCAACTCCAGATGGATTAAAGACTTAAACATAAGACCTAACACCATAGAAACCCTAGAAGAAAACTAGGCAAAACCATTCAGGACATAGGCATAGGCGAGGACTTTATGACTAAAACACCAAAAGCACTGTCAACAAAAGCCAAAGTAGACAAATGCGATCTAATTAAACTCCAGAGCTTCTGCACAGCAAAAGAAACAATAACTAGAGTGAACCAGCACCCAACAGAATGGGAAAAAATTTTTGCAATCTACCCATCTGACAAAGAGCTAATATCCAGAATCTACAAACAACTAAAACAGATTTACAAGAAAATAAAAAAACAAACAAACCCATTCAAAAGTGGGCAAAGGATATGAACAGACACTTTTCAAAAGAAGACATGTATGAAGCCAACAAACATATGAAAAAATGCTGATCATCACTGGTCATTAGAGAAATGCAAATCAAAACCACATTGAGATACCATCTCACACCAGTTAGAATGGCGATCATTAAAAAATCTGGAGACAACAGATGCTGGAGGGGATGTGGAGAAATAGGAACACTTTCACACTGTTGGTGGGAGTGTAAATTAGTTCAACCATTGTGGAAGACTGTGTGGTGCTTCCTCAAGGACCTAGAAATAGAAATTCCATTTGATCCAGCAATCCCATTACTGGGTATATACCCAAAGGATTATAAATCTTTCTATTAGAAAGACACATGAACATGTATGTTCATTGTGGCACTGTTTAAAATAGCAAAGACCTGGAACCAACCCAAATGCCCATCGATGATAGACTGGACAAGGAAAATGTGGCACATATACACCATGGAATACTATGCAGCCATAAAAAACAATGAGTTCGTGTCCTTTGTAGGGACATGGATGAATTTGGAAACCATCATTCTCAGCAAACTGACACAAGAACAGAAAATCAAACACCACATGTTCTCACTCATAGGTGGGTGTTGAACAATGAGAACACATGGACACATGGAGGGGAGCATCAGACACTGGGTCTGTTGGGGGGGACTAGGGGAGGGATAGCGGGGGGTAGGGAGTTGGGGAGGGATAACATGGGGAGAAAAATGCCAGATATAAGTGACAGGATGGAGGCAGCACACCACATTGCCATGTGTGTACCTATGCAACAATCCTGCATGTTCTGCACATGTACCCCAGAACCCAAAGTGCAATAAAATATTTTTTTTTTAAAAAAAAGAGGCCATCTTTGTTTGCTCAGGGCATTTTTTAAAAGACCATGGTTAGTAGGTTTAATCTTTGAATTAAAAATTTATTGTAAAAAAAAAAAATCACACTATTTCACCTTTATACCATATCCCTATTCTGAGTCATTTAATAGACTTGTGCTCACTCACCTGCACCAGACACCTTCCATAAGTAAGCAACAACTTTCCCTCACCTTTTAAACAGAGATGGATCCAATGACACAGTAGGGTTAGGCAATTTATCACAGGTTAGCCAATATTTCAGTTGGAAATATAAGACCAAAGTGTGTATTTCTATTTCTCAGCTTGCAGCTATAATTACTAGACCCAAGAAAGAGAAAAGCTGGATATCATCTGAAGGGCTCATGTCTGAAAAAAAAAAAAAAAAATCTGTTTTTGTTTTGTCTTGTTTTTTGTTGATGAAGTAAATAAATTGTGCCTCTAAGCTTTGGTTCTTTGGAGAGTGATTGGAACGGAAATGATCTTAGTGGAAAGCACGTTTTAATTGTAAAATGTTGCTTCAGTGCTGCAAATGAAATGATTATTTGAAAAACTGATTCTTATTCTATAGCAGCTCTACATAGTCACAGCTATTTCCATAAACTATGTTTGTGTCCATTTAGCTATTTGCTTCAATCAGTGAAGAGAAGACATTTTATGTTCCAATACAAATGTAATTATGTTATTTATATTTGAATTTAAAACCTAAAGTTTTAAATTTTTTTAATGGTTTTCTCTCTTTAACTTCTTATTTTGAAAATTTTTAAACCAATAAGAAGACTGCAAGAACAGTACAATGCATTGGGATGTTTTTAAATCTTTATTTTCTGGAAGGGAAAAAACCTTACTGCTGGGTCAATGCAGATTTTTAGTTTTTTTTTTTTTTTCATTCCTCTTTAATTGCTTCTTAATTTCTTATTGATCCACTAACTAAAGGATTATTATTTGATTCACTGAGTGAGCCTGCAAGATTGCCTGGGTGAAATTAAATCAGTTGACCTAGGCTCTTTTACTAGAAATTGGGTTGTGCAATCATAATAGCTCCATGCACTCGATAAGACAAAGCAAGAAAGAACAGCGCAGCCAGGCAGCTCCATAACATGCATCCTGTTTTCATTCCTTGCCACACTTTTGCTGTACCCATTAAGCGAGGAACTTTGTAGGAAAAATCCAGCTTTGTAGGAGAAAGCCAGTGGTGCTCAATTCCCATGAGATATTCTTGTATTTTGTTCCTAGATTATGATATAAAATAACTAAATAAAAATGCTTGTCATTAAATGACATGCGACATACCTTGCCAACTTTAACCCATACTTTTTAATATCAATTTTTGGTTTAGTCTTAGCTGTCTCCTTTCTCCCTCTTTGTTTTTTCTTCACCCTACCTCTATGCTCATTCCTGTCTCTGTGCCTTAATTCCGGTTGTTTTTCTCACTTGCATTTCATTCAACGAATGCAGTTAACACCTGTCTTTTTTCTGCCTGTCTAAAGTCCTTAAGCACTTTCGAATAACAGCTCGAGTCCCGTGGTCTCAGGAAAGCCCTTCCTGATGTGGCTGACCAACAGCTGTCACTCTCTCCTATTACTCTGCTGCCACTCCTGTGTCATCTTGTGCAGTGAACACCTATGTAGCCTGCCTGATTATCCAGTTACTTCATATAAGTCTGTCTTATGTATGTTCCATGTCAGTCGGTCTTGCTTTTTTGTATCTGTTGTGTTACCCTTTCCCCACTTTGCATAGGAATGGATCTTACTACACAGGCACATGGTGAAGTAGAGAGTGGCCTGAGATCTGTTCAGAAGGGCAGCAAGTAAGTTAGACAAGCCAGGTCCTGAAAATGATGGAGTTAGGACCTTAGAGAGCAGGAATCAAAGACCCAGCCTAAAAACAATAGCACAAAGAAAGTCGGAATCTGGACAGAGTCACATGTGTTAATTTTCAAGCAGCAACAACAACAAAGGATCTAGGTACTAAGACGTGTCTGAACCTTCTGTGCTTATAGTGTGTAAGGACCAGCCTCCAAGCTGATCCTAAGCTATAGACAGGTCTATATAGCTACTTGGAATCCAGTGGGAAAGTCTGTCGGGCATAAGGAAGTGAGGAAATGGAAACCTGAGAGTTCCTGACAGATACCTAAGTAGTGCTTAATAAATGCTGGCTCATTAATTAAAGTCCATTCAAAAAAACAGTAATGACACTCCTCTAAACCTGGATGCTAGCTCAAATTATGACAAGTGGATAATATTCAAGTTATAATCGACTAGCATGTATTTCCCTGATGTCTATCTGAATTTTTTTTCTACCTTCCAAGTTTTCAGACATTATATACAAGGACCATTGACCAACTAATTTCAGAGACAGGAGTAAAAATTTTGTATGTTTTACATGCCTCTGCTTTTAATAAGTTACCCCAGGTTTCTTTTTTGTTTGTTTGTTTGCTGGCTTTGATTTTGGTTTTTTGGAGACAGGGTCTCATTCTGTCACCCAGGCTAGAGTGCAGAGGCACAATCACAACTCATTGCAGACTTGACCTACTAGATTCAAATGATCTTCCCACCTCAGCCTCCCAAGTTATTGGGACTACAGGTGCACGCCACCCAGCCAGCTAATTTTTTTGTAGGGATGGGTTTTTACTTTGTTGTCCAGGCTGGTCTTCAACTCCTGGGTTCAAGTGATCCTCCTGCCTTGGCCTCCCAAAGTGCTAAGATTACAGGCTTGAACCAGCACACCTGGCCCAGATTTCTTTCAATTGCTAAATTCCTCTTCAGGAAACAACTTTCAGCTATCTTCTGTTGAAGACAGTGAGTATATTCATGACCAATTTATAGTCAAGATAGCGAAGTTTCCTTTTATTTTATGAACTATTTTATGAATATTTTATGAACACATCAGTGTGTACTTGGCCCTTATATGCCTACCTTTCAAATATTCTTGAGTGATTCCCCTAATACCTGTGTGGCAGCACTTCAAACGTCTCACATATCTTGCTCACTGGAGAACTCTCAGTCATGTTGGATTCTAAGACCTCTGATTCTGACAGAAGACGAGTTTTGGAGGTCATTTGTGTAAGGTTTATTGCCGATGTAAAATGAGGAAACTGAGGCAAGTATGAGAAAATGAGAAGCCAATTTATTTAGCTTCTGGACAAGGTTCTGTGGCCTTCTGCCATGATTATGAGGCTTCCCAGCCATGTGGAACTGTGACTTCTCCATTAAATTTCTTTCTTTTGTAAATCACCCAGTTTGGGTGTCTTTATCAACAGCGTGAAAACAGACTAATACGGGGATAAATCAAAGTGCAAATGAAACGTATCCCAAGCAACCATTATGAGGCACTTGGTATGTTTTGGTAATTTTCTAGCAGTTTTGAAACTGAGTAGAAAATTTTTCTCAGATGATTTAGTGATTTCTTGGATAGATTGCTCTCTGTTATGAGGCATTTATTTTTGCCTATTTTATCTTGACTATTTGAGATTATGCTTAATAGATTTGAATTTTTAGTCTCATAACTTAAATATATTGATCACAGTCACATTTTGGGGCACTTTTTATGTGTTGAGCAGCAGTCTAAATGCTTTAAATCCATTGATTCATTCAGTCTTGAAAACGACTGATTGCACATATTCCGTTGTTATCTCCATCTGCAGACCAGGATACAGAGGCACACAGAGCTTAAAGAGCTTGTTTGATGTCACCTAAGTAGAAGTTTGGGCTCTTCAATTGGAAACCAGGCCAGCATCCATGTTTTGAATGGTTACACCACCTTTCCTCTTATTGTTTAAAGTGCTCCAAGAGAAAGCATGACCTTGGCTAATGTTTTCAGAGCAGGTGAAACTTTTCACATATGCTGAATAGTCACAATGTACTTATAGGGTAGCCGTATAACACTACAGAACAGTTGGTTAAATTTTTATACTTTGCGATTCCTACTAGCCAGCAGGGACTCTGAATGTGAATGCTAACACTCTAAGAATGCCACCCCATTTGGAATTCCAGGGAATGAACCATAACAATCAACAGGGACACAGAACATCCCCACATCAAAGAGGTGAAGTTAGTCACAAGTGACAATTCGGTGTTAAATAATTAAATTGTTTTAGCTGTTAACTGTAAGTGAATGTTGTTTTTAATTGCACTTTAATAATGCCATGCCCTTTATAACCAAAATTAATGTTTTCTGTCGCTCTGTGTTTGAAGTATGTGTGAGTTTAATTAAACTATTAATGGTAGACAGATTTTAACTACTTTATATTCTTCATTAAATTGTATCTGTTCAACAAGCATAAACAGGAAGATGGAGTCGGCGAGGAGCAGATTCATGTTCTGCCTGATAAATCACTCATCATCAGATAAGATGATGCCTTGTGTTTGTTTAGGTGCTTGCTCCCGGTGATAAACAAATCCACTTCCAGGTTAGAATATTTATCGAGTTCATTTAGAAATAAAAGCAACTGCTCCTTTGAAAAAACATGGACAGAGTAAAATGATTTGTTGCACTTTTGTGAAACAGACAACAACAACAACAAAGTGCAAACCCTGAAGACCTGTTATGATAATGGCTTTCAGTTCATTTGAGAGCATGAGAACCCTTCTGCCATCTAAATCTGACAATTTAGGGAAGAGGGACTGCAATAGGGCTTGGCTTCCTCTCCTTCATCCTTTCTGGATTGCCTAATTACAGCTGAGTCTCTTGCAAAACGCATGAAACCAACTTAACATAAAGCAGCCATTTGTTTTTATTGCCAGAGAGGACAATTGATGAAGTAAACACTGTGCATACCCCAAGCATCTCTTGGATTCTGTTCAAGATAATCGATTGAGTCTTGGTTAAAGATCAGGAAGACCCAGAGCAGGACAATATCTTGTCTCCAGCCCATTGATGACATATGCAAATAGAAAAGGGACCCTAATTGGCAGACACTTAAAGAAGCAGGACAGTATCGAAATTACACTTCTCTAGCAAGAAGAATGACGAGGCTACATCTGCTGCATGTAGTCAAAGATGTAACATGTTATAATAGAGACAAGTGTGTCCTTCCTTTGTGTGGCAGATCAATCAATAGCTTTTCATGTGATCTTGTTCACTATTATGTTAGTAATGAAACCCTCGTGTGATGTGACAACTGTGGAATAACATTTGGTCACAAAGCTGGTGTTAACAAGCACAACTGGCACTCTGGTAATTAGACTGATTTCTGGTCTCTTCTTTCACAAATTGTCGATAAGTGCAGTAAACAGGCCGTTGATTCCTCTCCAAACAGCTATATTAGGCTTCATATTCTTAGAAATTCATCTAGTAGGTTTGTTCATGAGGTCGGAGCCATAGAAGAGAAAATTAATTCTATGACAATCTTCCCTCATGGCTGCCCTGTGTACATGTAAACACATGTATGTATGTATCCATCTATCTTTCTATCTCTACTATCAAATTTTGTCAGTACAATTCAAAGCATATATTAGCATATTTAGTTTTAATTAACTGGTATTTGACTGAGAGCAAGATCCACACAAACGGGGGCCCAGTGCCCATCCCTGGGTTTAAGATTGACTAAAAGAAGCAGGGAGCTGTAAGTATACATTAAATGGAAAGCAGAAACACACACAAAACTACTTCCTTCACACTTTTGTACAAGAGAAGCTCTATTTGAAACTATAATTAAGTTTAGCCCTGGAAAGAAACTTTAATATATGAATCCAATATCTTCCTTATTATCCACTCTGACAATTATCTTTTGGTTTTAATGTTTTCTCCTTCTATATGGATTTTTTTGCAGAGGAGCAGAAGAAGCTATTAAATATAAAGCAAATGGAAATCTGATCCAACCATAGACAATCAGTGAGATTTTTCTCTGAAAACTCCCCCACTGTTATCAAAAGGACTAATTGCATTTAAATGTGGGTGGCCTTGAGTTCTGGGTGTTTACCCAGATGGGACCCCTGCTTCATGGAAGCTCTGATTGAACAGACAAGGCTAAGAAGGCCTGACATGCCTCCAGCAGTCAAAAGGTAATTTTGTTTAAGGAAATCACCATTATATGATCGTTGGAAACATTTGGAAGCCAAAAGGAATTCTTGGCAGAACCAAGTCTTTTGTGAAGATTTTGTTTTAAGCCCCTCTGTGGTTCAGTCCATCCCTTCAATCCCAGACATTTGTTTGCTGCTTGGTACACAGATGCTTAGAGACAAAATACATTTTGTCATGGCAAGTCTTGGATTGTTTTCTTTGTCTCTTAGACTTGGATTTTCATTTTCTGACAGGCTTTTAGATATCACTTTTGTTGCTGTTGAGTTCTGGTGGACATGGATATTGAAATATTTCCTTTTTTATTTCATATTTTTAGACATGGGGTCTTACTCTGTCACCTAGGCTGGAGTACAGTGGTGTGATCACGGCTTACTGCAATCTTGAACTCCTGGGTTCAAGCGATCTTTCTGCCTCAGCCTTCCAAATTGCTGGGATTACAGACATGAACCACTGTGCCCAGCCTCTCCCTCTACATTTCAATCATGTAAGTCATGGAGGGTTAGTCCTCAATCGGCACAACGTGGGCACTAGGAGAGTTCAGGACTTTTCCGTTTCTGCTCAAACTAGCCCTGGAAAGATGTTAACTTAAGAGGTGAAACAGCCAAATCTAAATAGCCAGCAGTATGTCTCCACATAAAAGCTTAGATCAGCCTTCTAGACTACTGCAAATCCTTAACTCATGAAGAGAGAATGGGGCAGAGTGCAGTGGCTCATGCCTATAATCCCAGCACTTTGGAAAGCTGAGGCGGGAGGATCACTTGAGCCCAGAAGTTTGAGACCAGCCTGGGCAATACGGCAAAACCCTGTCTCTACAGAAAAATTTAAAAATTAGCCAGGCATAGTGCCATTCACCTGTAGTTCCAGCTACTAAGGAGGCTAAGGTGGAAGGATCACTTGAGCCAGGAGGTTGAGCCTGCAGTGATCATGCCACTGCACTCCAAGCCTGGGTAGCAGAGCAAGACCCTGTCTCAAAATGTTTTTTTAAAAAAGAGAAAGAGATAGAAAATGAAACAAAATGCTCACTTCTTGATTGTTAAATCTAGAGAACATTTACAAATCTGCCACATGTTGTAAATCTAACTCTATGGGCTCTCTGTGTTAAGTTAGAGCTTTCTGTTGAAATAAATAGATGTCTTTTGTCCCCATCATTCATGGCCTTTTATCTATAGCTATCCCTCCCTTGCCCTCCAACTAGTTATTAATAGCCATAATTTGAACATACTTCATGGCAGGCAACATGGATTATCTGATTTTCTCCTGATGACTACCTTATGAATCTATTAAAGGAAAAGTTGAACTTTGCAAACACTGGTCTAGGTTATGTTGCTCTGTGTATTGG
Organism: Saimiri boliviensis; assembly: GCF_048565385.1. Lineage (NCBI taxonomy): Eukaryota > Metazoa > Chordata > Mammalia > Primates > Cebidae > Saimiri > Saimiri boliviensis. The sequence continues at coordinate 113,928,902 of NC_133459.1, read as the reverse complement.
AGTCAGAATTAAAACCCAGCCCTACCTGGCTCTTCTTATTCTACAGTTCGCCACCTTAGGGATGAAAAAAATCCGGTGACAGATAACAGATATTATCACAGATATTTGCTAAAAATGCTCCCCACATCTTCCCAGGTGCCACTTGATGTTCATCCCCACCGTTCCCTTATAACTGGCTTTGGGCTCTACTCTTGGTCCTTGAATTTGGTGACCACAGAAACTTCCTTTGTATGTTTCCCATTTGAATACGTTTTCCACACACTCTCTGACATTATCATCTACTCCCGGCAAGACTACATTTATCAGACCCAAGCTCACAGAGCTGGGGTCTCTATGCATTCGTGAACAGTTTTTGCTAAAGGAGAAAAATTTAGATGCCATAGAAGGATGGTGAAAAGTGATAAGATTGAAGATACGTTTTCAAACAAATTTGAGTGCAGGAGGGAGAAGGGATTCTAGCGAGACAAAGGTGGACACAAAGAGACAAATTAACAGGCTCTCGTGGTAATGCGGGTGAAGAAATGGTCTAAGCTTTTACCAAGGCAGTTCCAGTGAAGGCCAATGACTAAGAACACACCCTAGAGCCGGACTACCCGGGTCTGATTCCCCGTTTTGTCATTCTCTAACCGTGGGACCTTGGGCAAGTTACTTAATTCCTCTGTGTCTCAGCTGTGTCGCTTGAAAAATGGGGTTGATATGTTACAGTAACTGCTTCCTAAGGTTATGAAAATTAAATGAATTGATATATTTAGAAATGGCTAGCCTACAGTGAGTGCAAAAAAAAAAAAAACGGGTTAGTTATTGAAGGCAGTGGTAATGGAGGGGAGCGAGATAAGATAGAAGAAGATAGAGCCGGCTGGGTGTATTTGCTCACACCTGTAATCCCAGGACTTTGGGAGGCTGAGGCGCACGGATCACGAGTCAAGAGATCAAGGCCATCCTGGCCAACATGGTAAAACTCCTTCTCCACTAAAAATACAAAAATTAGCTGGGTGTGGTGGTGCGTGCCTATAGTCCCAGCTACTCAGGAGGCTGAGGCAGGAGAATCACTTGAACCTGGGAGGTGGAGGTTGCAGTGAGCTGAGATTGCGCCATTGCACTCCAGCCTGGGTGACAGAGTGAGACTCTGTCTCAACAACAACAACAACAAAAAGAAGACAGAATATATAAGCCATTTAGTTGATTTGCTTCAGAGAAGGATAAGAGAGGTGTCTAGAATGATTCCTAGGTTTCTGCCTTGAAGCCTTGCTTTCTGAGGCTTCAGTCCCAATAGGTGCAATTTTATTAGGAGGAAAGGTAAAGATGTGAAGAGCCCTAGGAGTGGGCAGATTGGAAGCGTGTGTTTACTCATTGATTAGCTAGACTCACTCACCAGTTAAGGTTCCTACAAGTTAAGACAGGCCTGAGACCTTTGAGAGATTTCTCCCTCCTAATAGAAGCCATGAATGTTAAATTTATGGATTTTTTTGTATTTACTGTATCATTTTCATCCTGAAGCTAAGTAAACTAAGAGTGAGAGACATGACTTGCCACATTCAAGAAGCTGAAAGTGAAGTAACACACATTTGCCTGATTCCAGACCCTGTGTATGTTGCAGTGTGGCCCACTGCCCCACAAGCCTCCAGCGACACCCAGACCTAGGACCAGAGGCCTGGGGAAGCACCAGATAAGGGCTGCAAGATGATAAAGGATGGACTTAGTGCAGAGTGTGCATTTTAATGGGGTAATGCATAAAGGACTAATTTGGTACTGTGATATTTGGGGTATTTGCATATTTATATATTTTGTTCTTCCTTTCATGTGGTATAATTGCATTTATGAGACCAGACATTAAAACTATTCTATCCTCAGAATGGTTTGTGTCATCTGCTCTTTGAGAGTTAGTTTCTGTTCATGTGTTTGTTCGTTTAACTACATGGTATTTGAAGATAAATGTCAATGGTCAGATATTTTATTTTATTTTCAGGCAGAGTCTCACTCTGCTGCCAAGGCTGGAGTGCAGTGGCACAATCTCAGCTCACTGCAACTTTTGCCTCCAATGTTCAAGCAATTCTCCTGCCTCAGCCTCCTGAGTAGCTGGGATTATAGGCATTCACCACCATGCCTAGCTAATTTTTTTTTGTATTTTTAGTAAAGACAGAGTTTCACCATGTGGACCAGGCTGGTCTCAAACCCCTGACCTCAAGTGATCTGCCTACCTTGGTCTCCCAAAGGGCTGGCATTACAGGCATGAGTCACCACGGCCAAGATCAGATTTTTTTCCCCCACAAGTATGTAATAGAGATTTAGGAAAGCCATAGTTGCCTATATCAAAAAAAAAAAAAAAAGTTTTTAAATAAAAATCCATGAAACTACAATATACAAAGGTTAGAAAATATCAAAAACATGAAGTAAGTTAGAAGTATGTGCTAGAGAGCATTAGTCCTTATTAAGTATTAAGAAAGTTTTATTAACGAACCTGAATTCTCCAGAAAATCACTTTTTGTATCCTTTCAAGATGTTTCTGTCTTGAAACATTTATTTGCCATATTATAAAAATAGATGATATTATTCTTTTATTTGTTTATAGAATACCCACTGTGTATAAGGCACTATTCTGGACATGGAGATGCGATCGTGAGCACAATCAAGTTTCAGCCCTCATTAACCTTGGCTTCTAATAACCAAACAAATGAGTAATATGATATTTCTGTATGTATTAGTTAGAGCTAAGCACCACCCCCAATTCAAGCCTCCCTCCTCCAAAATGACTAACGTCATACATATTTCCTTCAGTAGTCTAAGGTGCCTGGTAGTGAGTAGCTCAATCCCTGTGCACATTAGAAAGAATTATGATTCCTTCCAGGTATCTGCTGCACCATCTCCTATGGCATTGTTGGCTGATTAAGCTAGGTCACCATGACATGCAGGTGACAGCTGCCAGGAAGATGTTAAGCCACCAGCTGCTTCCTCGCAGCACATCGTATCGGCAGGAACTTAGAAAAGAAAGGAGGCCAATGAATGTGCGGCTAGGTGACCATGTGGTCAGCTTCAATTCCATTACTTTGGAAGGAGAAGAGAGAGGATTTTGACAACTATCTAGCAGTCTCTACACAATTTTGTACTGTTGTTTAACAACATAGGAGATGATTGTGGAGATTATTATGGTAAATTGTCATAAAATTTTCTCTACAAGCATTGACTAACCATTCTTCTGGAGCATATAGTTTGTTTCCATTGTTTTAGTACTATGGACAAATTAAAATATTAGTGGTTCAGGATTACATTTTTTATTATCTCCTTAAGGAATATTTATAGAAATGAACTTACTAGTAATATTTGGAAAGGTTTAGTTGTTAATCATTTTCAGAAAGCGTTATATACATTTTCATTTACCTTTAGAATTTTTTTATGCTCTTGCTAAAAGTGAATATGGGCCTTGTTCCTTATTAATATGAGAGACAAAAACACCATCTCATTTTAATAAACATTTCTTTGATTACTATTTGATGTTTTCTTCCATTTTTTTTTTTTTTAAGACAGAATCTCTCTCTGTTGCCCAGGCTGAGTGCACTGGCATGATCTCAGCTCACTTCAACCTCTGCCTCCCGAGTTCAAGCGATTTTCCTGCCTCAGCCCCACTAGTAGCTGGGACTATAGGCACACGCCACCAAGTCCAGCTAATTTTTTGTATTTTTAGTAGAAATGGTATTTCACCATGTTAGCCAGGATGGTCTTGATCTCCTGACCTCGTGATGTGCACACCTCGACCTCCCAAAGTGCTAGGGTTACAGGTGTGAGCCATCACACCTGGTCTTCTTCAATGTTTTTTACATAATTACATTTCCCTCATTCACCTACTGGGATTTTTTAATTACATTGAATAATTTTTTGTACATTAACTATTAATCCTTCGTTATATTTGTTACCAGTGTATGTTTTTCATAAATACTTTTAAATATTGTACTTCTAGATATTATATGGAAAGTATATTTTTTAAATGATTATGTTCTAGTAATAACACTAATTAAGACTTCCAGCATCTCCAGTCAATTGTATGCAGCAGTCATCTCTTCTTTCCCTGGCATGTGGATCTTTCAAACAAACGACTCGATACAAGTTGAGTTTCTTCATGGTAGCCCTTCACTGAGTCAGAGTTTGGAAAAGTGTTATCCAGTTTGGAAGAAAGTGCCTCCTGCTTTCTACTATTTCTTCAGAACATGACCTAAAGTATGTGATCTTAGATGACACTTGTCCATCTTTATTCACTTCATTTGTCCTTTGAGAGAAATCTGAAAGGAGAAGGTTCAAGTAGTGTGAGATCGATTCTCACCGTTGAGCTTCCTCCATCTGGTTATTCCATTCATTCTCATCATAATATCCCAGGTGGCTCATTCTAAAACAACTTTCTTTTAACCAGTCCTGTCACTTTAGGGTATATTCTTAAAGAATGATACCTACTCTGACCATCCCGTTTGAAAATGAAATCCTTATGACTCCATACCCAACTGTTCTTTTCTGATTAATTTTTTTCTTCATCATATTATTTCTACTTAACACACTATAGTATTTAGTATGCTATTATTATCTGTGTCACTCTGATAGAACATAAGTTCCACAACGGAAAGATTTTTGGGTACTTTGTTAACTGATGTAGCCCCAGAGTCACAGTAGGCACTGGAAAAATAATCACAAATGAAGAAAAAAAATTTTCAGTGGTTGACAATACCAAAATTATCCCTGCTTGTGTCACATGTCTTTCAAGGATGGGAGGCCTCCCTGCTCCATGGCCTTCTCATTCTGACATCCAGTTCTCAAAAGAGCCAAAATCTTGGGAACACTGGCCTCATTGCAGAGAGAGAAAGAGATGATGGAACTCCTGACAGCTTCAGCTGGAAGCACAGGTCACTTCCACTCACATTCCCTTGGCCAAGGCAATTAATTTAGCCAAACAGTATGTCAAAAGGGTGGTGATGAATAATCCTCTCACAGGGACAGGCAATGAATATTTGAAACAATCATACAGGCTTCACACTAGTGTTCTCCTCATTTTCCTTCCTTGTAACATATATGAAAAACGTTACTAGAAAGCAGAGAAAAATCTTCCTAGTGTATTTATGTTCTCCAAAAAGACCAAATACAATGCAAAAGGAAGTGATAGTGAGATCTAATCTATAGTGTAATTGTAACTAGGTAAGAATAATTGTTCTAAAAAAGATCCCAATTAGAAGCAAATTTGAGTGCTTATAACTATGCATTCTCATGTGCTCTCTCTCCCTTTTTCTCTTGTTATTATAAGACATTCCATTCAAAGGTAGTAATTTCTGAAGATGCAATAACCATAATATTGCCTGTTTTAGATACTAAGCAGAATTCTCAATGCAATATTCAAAGTAAGAATTGGTTATACATGTAACCATTCTATGAGGCTTAAGAAACCCCAAGACAAACATACTGAAAAACTTAATTGAAAAAAAATTTTTTTACAGTGACAAAGGAAAAATCTATAAACCTGTATGAATGTTCAGGGTCTTTACTCAAAATTACTTTAATTTTGAATATCAATAGAGAATACACGGCACAATTTCTAATCAAGTGGTTCAGATAGATTCTCTAGGGACTTTAAGGTTTAAGTTAGTTATTGAGAAGAACAAACACATGTATCCAACCCAAAGACCAGAGAGCAAACCATTTATTTGCCAAAAATTGGTCTTGAGATTGTTGTATGGAAAGACAAAATATATACATATTGTTACTTTGGCCTGAGGGCCTCATATTAATAACAGTGGCTACAAATGCCCTTTAATACACCTTCTCCTTAACAATATTATTTGATAGACCACTTTGCATTCTAGCTTTCTCTCTTACTTTTTTTCCTCTTCTTCTTTCCATTGAATTTGCCCTCATACATCAGGAAATATGGTAGAAGCTAATGATATATTCCCTACCCATGAGGACTTTACAGTCTGATAAAACAAACAGGTAAGTAAATGAACAATTGAGATGACAGCGATAAGAAAAAATGGGCCAATGACAGACACCTCATCAAATGTCAAATAACTATAGGAAAGTAGATATACAGTCAAATAAGCATATGAAAAATATGCTCCTTATCATGTCATATGTCATCAGGAAAATGAAAATTAAAACAACAACCAGATACCACTATGCACCTTCTAGAATGGCAAAATCCAGAACACTTACAATGCCAAATGCTGGTGAGGATTTGGAGCAACAGGAATGCTCATTCTTTGCTGGTGGGAATGCAAAATGGTACTGCCACTTTGAAAGACAGATAGTTGGGCAGTTTCTTACAAAACTAAACATACACTTACTATACCATCCAGCAGCCCAACTCCTTGATATTTTCCCAAAAGATCTGAAAACAGGTCCACACAAGAACATTCACACAGATGTTTTTAACGGCTTTTCTTCTGGTAAGGAGGATAGGGTCTCATTCTTGCCACCCAGGCTGGAGTGCAGTGGAACAATCTCAGTCCACTTCAACTTCTACCTCCTGGATTCAAGCGATTCTAGAGCATCAGCCTCCCAATTAGCTGGGATTACAGGTGCCCGCCACCACACCCAGCTATTCTTTTTATATTTTTTATAGAGACAGTGTTTCACCAGTTGGCCAGGCTGGTCTCAAACTCCTGGCCTCAAGCAATCCACTCACTTTTGCCTTTCAAAGTGTTGGGATTACAGGCATGTGCCACCATGCCTGGCTCTATAACAGTTCTATTCATAATTGCCCAAACTTAAAGGCAACCAAGATGTCTTTCAGTAAGTAAATGTGTAAATAAACTGTGATACATCCAGACAATGGAATTTTGTTCAGCACTAAAAAGAAATGAGCTATCAAGCCAGGAAAAGACATGGAGGAAATTTAAAGGCATATTATGAAGTGAAAGAAGCCAATCTGAAAAGGCTACTATATACTGTGTGATTCATACTATATGATATTCTGGAAAAGTCCGAATTATAGAGACAATGAAAAGATCAGTGGTTACTGAGAGGAGGCCAAATGGAAGGATGAATAAGCAGAGGGGATTTTTAGAGTAGTGAAACTATTGCTGTTTCAGTAGTTTATATTTCTTAGTTTCACTCACCTAAAAATTATAGCTATAGATGCCATAATGGTGAATACATAACATTATATTTGTTCAAATGCATAGAATGTACAACACCAATAGTGAACACTAGTGTAAAATGTGAACTTTGGGTGATTATGATGTGTGAGTGTAACATCATCAATTTTAAAAAAAATGTACCATGCTAGTGAGGATGTTGATAGTGGGGAAAGCTGTGCTGTGTGGTGGAAGCAGGTATATGGGAAATCTCTGTACCTTCCACTCAATGTTTCGAAGAACCTAAAACTGTTCTAAACATGTCTAATTTTATCTAAGAATTCTTTTACTCTACAATAATCTTGACATACATTTGTTATTTATTTGGCTAAGAATTTTTGGGTCATACAGTATCTATAACGGATCAAATCAGTGATTTTCCTCCGCATTTAAAAGATTACTTGAATTGGTTTTTTGGAATTCTAGATAAATAGTGATGCTCTGTGGTGACACAGAAGAAAGCTACTAGGCTCAGTAGACCCTTTAGATTTTATCCCTGAGTCTTAGCTCCTTTCCTAGCATTTCAAGTTGAATTCTCTCTTCCTCTCTGAAAGAAAAAAAAAAAAAAAAAAGTCTTCTTTTCAGAAACACAAAAAATAGACATCCACTTAATGTGGTTTGGCAGCGTCCCCACCCAAACCTCATCTCGAACTGTAGCTCCTATAATCCCCATGTGTCACGGGAGGGACCTGGTGGGAGGTAATTAAATCATCGTGATAGTGAATACGTCTCACAAGATCTGATGGTTTTATAAAGGGCAGTTCCCCTGCACACTCTCTCTTGCCTGCTGCTAGGTAAGAGGTGCCTTTGCTCCTCCTTCACCTTCTACCATGATTGTGAGCCCTCCCCAGCCATGTGGAACTGTGAGTTCATTAAACCTCTTTTTTTTAATAAATTACCCAGTCTCAACTATTTCTTCGTAGCAGTACAAAAAATGGACTAATACACACTTTACAGAGAGTCTTCATATCCCATGATCACTAAATTGCTCCTTGTCTTCCAAATGAGGAAAGTTACTGTTTTACTGTTTCTTTTATAGGAGTTTGTCTAAAGTTATGATGCATATTGAATACACAAATTTAATACATTAATTACATAAAATAATGAAAACCATTCTAATTACACCAGAATGTTGCATCAAACACAGTTGAACCACTCAATTTTCATGTGGTTTGGTCATTAAGTAAAACTAATCCAAGATTCCCTTGGTTATATAGGTCTAGTTTATACTATTATACTCAGGAATTATACTATGGCTATTATCTAATATATGGAACATACATTATTATATTTAATTAAATAATTTTACAACCACAGATTAAATAAGGAAAGATAGTGAAAAGGGCCCTATTATTAGAGTCTGCTTTCTGTTCATTGTCAGAATTAACAATGAAGCTGGCACATTCTCGGTCTTCTGAAATACTTCAATGGGGCCATCAATTTGTACATATGTCCTCTCTCTGCCTCAGCTATGATTTCCTTCCTTCATATTGACACTCAAGACAAAGTAAGAAATGTACACAATTACATATGCAGCTTTCCAGTGTAATTTTCCCTTTCCAATGTAAAGAAATCCTGTTTTGCCAAACCTTCTATCGAAATTGGTTAAATTTATCCCCAATTGTTGTTTGTGGTTTGCCGATTAGCGACCACTTGCAGAGCTATTCTCAGTATAATGAATGTAATTATTTAACACTAAACCAGGACAGCGTCTTTTTTTTTCCTCTGACAAGCATTATTCTTTATTCTCCCATTAGCCAGGTGCCCTGGTCTCTGTAAACTAGTTATTGACCTGCTCGTTTACGGAACTTCGCTCTAAATGCTCCTTCCCTTATTTACCTCAAGCAAGCTCCTATAATTTCTCCTCTCCATACAGAGTTAGCATGTAAAGAGTTCATTGTTCATTTATTGTGAGTAAAGCAAGGCGTCAGGGAGCTATTCTTAGATAGATGCTCACACTCCTGAGCCCTGCTTACTTGTCCCTGGTTATAATGGATACAAAACCGTATGGGGCTGAGCGAGCATCATGTAAACTCCATAGGAAATCTGAGGCAATGAATCATGGAGCTGGACTCCTGCTGAGGACTGTGTGTATGAACAGACTACAAATAGACAGAAAAGCAGCTTAAGCAAGTAGCTTTCATATGACAGGAATGCATATATTAGACATAAGAGGAAACTATTTGGATAAGGATGTTTATATATAAAGGACAATAATAATTCTTCCAGCCAGACTCTGAGAGAGCAAACTGTTCGTGAAGAACAATGCCTCTTGGGCCCACATTGACGTGTTTCAGGCCTATCTTCTGCCACTATTTAATATCCTTTTTAAAAAAAATGTCACACAATATTGGATCACCTTGACCATGATGTATTGTGTCAGGGCGCCTGCAATGAGACATAGTGAGATGTGACTGACGAAGCCTAAAGTAAAGATTAGATGTCACAAATTAAAGAAAAAGCTTTTGCCATCATTCCTGATTTGAAACTGGGGAAAATTAAAAGAGTTTCAAATTACATAAGAAAGTTGTGTGAATTATACACAACTTTCTTATGTAATTTTGCAGTATTACATAAGAAATACTACAAAGAATGCGTAATACTGTTTCTTACATATTGTCTTTAAATAGCAAATGCTACATGTTATACCTGACCTCTATCAGTAGAAATTTAACTGTGCTGTTAAAAAAATAAAAGGAAACAATAAACACCCCCACCTTGAGGAAACCTCGTTAGCATTTTAATTAAAATTTTATGTTTGAATAATGATACTTTAATTTTTTTTTTTTTTTTTTTTTTTTTTACTGCAATTGTCAGAGTCCTTTTAAGAGTAACTTGCCTAGACAGCCTAGGAATTTTGAGATAAAGAAAAGACAAATTAAAGCTATCTCGAGAGAAGGAAACAAGATTATAGTGAAAAGTTTATGGTGTGAAGAGTGCAGAAACAGGACCTATCGGTTTTCTTTCAAGGCTGCTATGTATGTGTATGGTAAGTGGAAAGTCATACAAACATATACATAAACATGTTCACATTTGTCCCTGTACACGCTCCCTCTGCTATTAAAGCTAAACATACATGCATAATGAACATGGATGAAAATAATCAGCTTCCCTCAGAATAATAAATATGACTTAAGCCGGGAATTCACCCAATGAAATAAACTCTCAGTTAAGAATATTACCAAGGAAGAGAATGAGCTTGGCCAAAAAAAGGGGGTGGGGGGGAGGGATAGAATTATAGCAAATTACAGTGGAGGTGTTTTGAATCTTTTGATAGAGCTGTTCTGAGTTTGGTGAGCATGTGGCATTATCAGGCATTTGAAATAACACTTCTATCAAATAGAAGCTAGGCAGCATCTCATCACATTCTCAAGTCACAAATTGAACTCCAAAAAAGCAGAGACCTGAAATCAAACTCCCTTGCTGAAGTCTTTAGAAAAGAATTTAAAGCTTCAGAAATAATGTTCACATCCTTGAGGATGTTAATTGTAACCACCAAAGGCCATGGGCTGGGTGAAGGCAGCACAAATAAGGTTTGTTAGTGCACTGCCATCTATGTGTCTCGGAGCCTTGGGCATAGCGTATGTTCAATAAATAATTTCAAGTAGAATTTAAATGAAATTATACAGTATACTCGCTATGTATGTTATTGACTTTATAGTGAAAAAAATGAAGGCAAGAAGTTAAGAGTTAGGAGTTCTCGGGTAAATAGTGCACACTAAACATCATTTTTCACTATGTTTTTAGTGTCATATAATACATAGACATTTTTAATTTAGATGTGATGAAATGTGTCATTCATCTCCCTTAAAGACTTATGCCTTTGTGTATTATTCGAAGTTCATAAAGTTCTTTTCCTGTATTTTTTTCTTTTTAAGATTACGCTTTTCACATTTTGATCTTAAATCCACTTGGAATTACTTTTTTTCATAAATTAAGTGAGATAGGGATCTAATTACAGCATAATTTTATTTGTTAAATTGTTAATTTCCTTCTGTTATGCAATATCATTTCTGGAACATATAATAAGTTGCTATGACTATATTATTATTATAGTAAGTTGCAATGGTCTGTTTTTAGGTCATCTCTTCTGTTCCAAAAATATTTTTCTACACCAGTATATATCACAATGTTGGTATGGAGCTTGATACAGCAAATCCTCCCACCTTGTACTTCCTCAGAACTGTCTGGCTAATGTTTAGCCTTAACATTTCCATATAATTTTAGAATGAGCTTGTCAAATTCCATTAAAAAATCTGTTTTTAAAATTAAATTTATATTTAATTTATACATTGATTTGAGGAAACTAAATGTGTTAACAATGTTGAAGCCTTCCACCCACAAACACATTGAATTACTTCATTTCTTTGGCCTTCATTATGTCTTTCATACTCTTTTATTATTTTTTACATAAAAGTTGAACATCTTTTGTGAAATATGTTACTATGGTCATTTCCGTTTTTGTGCCCTTTTGAAATGACAATTTCCAACATTTCTAATTCCAAATTTTAGCATTTTCTAATTCATTTGTTAAAATTGAATTTGTGTTCAGAATATCTGCTTAATGATCTTATTGATGATAATAATTCATCTGAAAATTATTTTGGGATTTCCATGCAGATAATCATATTGTCTCTAAAAAATGAAATTTTGATTTCTTATTTTTCTACCCATATAAATTTTATTTTATTTCTTTTTCCTATTTCTTTCTGTTAGGCCCTCTCAGACACTCTAATCCTCTAGGATTTAAAGCAATGGTAGTAAGACTTCTGTCTTTATTTTAAAATAAAAAGCTGCTAATATTTCACCATTATATATGTTTGCTACAGTTTTAGTTAAAACCACTTCATTAGGTTAGAAATTACACTTCTATTTTGATAATTGTTTTACTTTTATCATTAATATATGTTGTATTTTCCGTATCTTGATTGGGCTGTTTCTTTTTAAATCTTTCATTGTGAGAAACTGTCTAGTATTAAGCCATTCTTATCTTCCTTGGCACATCAATTTAAGTTAATCACCTGAACTCCTGGGCTCAAGCGGTCCTCCTTCCTCAGCCTCCCAAGCAGCTGGGACAGCAAGCACGTGCCACCATGCCCAGTTTTTATTATTTCATTTACCATACTTTTGTGGTTTAACTTTTTTTTTTTTTTTCATTTTTTAAATGGATATGCTAACTAACTGATTTCAAGTCATTCTTTTTCTTTTCTGACAAACATTAAAAAATAAACACCACTCCTGGCCGGGCGCGGTGGCTCAAGCTTGTAATCCCAGCACTATGGGATGCGGAGGTGGGTGGATCACGAGGTCGAGAGATCCAGACCATCCTGGTCAGCATGGTGAAACCCCATCTCTACTAAAAATACAAAAAAAAAAAAAAAATTAGCTGGGCATGGTGGCGCGTGCCTGTAATCCCAGCTACTCAGGAGGCTGAGGCAGGAGAATTGCCTGAACCCAGGAGGCGGAGGTTGCGGTGAGCCGAGATCGCGCCATTGCACTCCAGCCTGGGTAAGAAGAGCGAAACTCCGTCTCAAAAAAAATAAAAAAATAAATAAATAAAAATAAACACCACTCTCTTAATTACTTCAATGGTATCCTGTAAGTTTTGATATGTAATCTTTTTATTTGCAATCAATTTTTTTAAGGGTAAAAATGTATTATTATTATTTTTTGGACCCATGGGTTACTTAAGTATTTGTGTTTGAATTTTCTTGAAGTTGCTTCAATGATGATTGTTATTGATTTAAATTAGGCGTCCCCAAACTACGGCCCACCACGGGCCACATGCGGCCCCTTGAGGCCGTTTCTCCGGCACCCTGAAGCACTTCAGGAAGGGGCACCTCTTTCATTGGTGGTCAATGAGAAGAGCACAGTATGTGGCAGCCCTCCAACAGTCTGAGGGACAGTAAACTGGCCCCCTGTGTAAAAAGTTTGGGGACGCCTGATTTAAATGATAATGCAATGGTTTTGGTTATCTTTTTGTTATTGAGTTCACATGATGCAGTGATTCAATTGTGTTTTAGTTAGAGAATACGGTCTATGTTATATTGTTTTTGCTATCAGTTTGATTTGCTTTCCAGTGTATTACATCAATTTTTCTGAATGTTATATTTGTGCTTGAGAATAATGCCCAGGATTACATATAAATCTGTCAAAATATGCTTGATAACTTGACTAGTCAGATATTCCATACAGTTACATATTTTCTATGTAATCTACCAATTATTGAGAAAGTTTTGTTAAACTCAGCCATTAAGATTGTAGACTAATCATCAATTCCTCCTTATAATTATATTAGTTTGTTTCTTAATGTTTTCAAGGCTGCCTTATTATGCACTAAAATGTTCAGAATTTCTCTATTTCCTTGGCAAATAATTTGTTTTTTCCTTATCTTGTGAATCTTTAATCCCTAATAATGATTTCAACTCTATTTTATATTAATAGAGCTGCCACAGTTTTTACTTTCATTAGAATATGCCTGTTGTATTTTTTCCATCTAACTGTTTATGCTTATATGTTTTAAGCATGGCTTATGCAAGTAACAAGAAAGTATTTTTTAAACCAAACTCAAAACTGTAGTATAGTTTATTTACATTTATTTGTTTACTGACATAAGACATATTTCTATTACGCTGTATTTTGTGTCCTATATAGGAAGTCTATTTAGGAGGCAGACATTATTTTCTTTCTTGGATTGTAGTTCTGTAGATTTATGCTTTTACTTCTCCATCCTTCTACTGACTTACTGAACAGTTTACTTCAATTCATTGTGTTACTGTCCTTCAAATTTTATTATAACTTGATGAATAATTATTCTAAATTGAATTATAATTCTTATCTATTCTCAATCAGTATGAAGGTCTTAAGGCATTAACTTTGAAATCCTTCAGTTTCACATGATTGTTGCTTGAACTGTATATGTGCCCGTGTTTTCCCAGTTTATTTACTTGCTATTGTTATTTCTGTGTCTGACTCCTTTCTTTCTAGAGTTTTTTCTTTCTATTTGTTGCATAGCACCCTTTCCTTTGTTCGTTTTTTCTTCCTGAATTTTTGTCATTTTGGATTTCTTTCTTGAGGCTCTATGAGTGAGATTAAACCTAGCAATCATTGTTCAGAAATCTTTTATGCTACACAAATTTTCAGGTGAAAACTTACCTGTGTAAAATTTGTATTGACAATTACTTCTCTCTTGGACCTTGAAAGTTATTATTCTAACATCTCTTGACTATTATTGTTGCTTTTTATTTAATGCATTGCAGTTTTACTATAATGTACCTAAAGCTACGTAACTATTTATTTATTTACTTACACATTTATTTATTTAACTCTACATTATGTTTTATTAAATCTGAAACAGTCTTAGCTACTACCTCTTGTGGTAGGCTGAGTAACAGCCCCTAAAAGGATCCATATCCCTAATCTCTGGAACCTGTGGATGTTACCTTATGTGGCAGAAGGCACTTTCGCCAGAACTATTTTTCATTTTTCTGCTCTTGTTCAGCAGTGTGTAATATGCTCATTAACTCTCCCATTGAATTTCTAGTTTTACTGACTATATTTTTCTTTTCTAGTGCTATGCCTGCTGACAGATTTTCTTCCCCTTCCCTCCATTTTCTCATATTTTTTCATTAAGTATCTTCCAAGCCCTAAGTTTCAGAGTGGGTCTCACTTTTCACTCTCCACCTTGAATGGGTCCAGAATCTGGTCTCCTATTTCTGCCCAGATGCTAACCTAAGAATTTGTAGATTGCCCAATAGAAAAATTATCTTAGTGTGGCTTCAACAACAGCTCATTTGACTTCAGCTCTGGTGCTCTTTTTCTTCATTTCTTGCCCCAGAGATTTTTCCAGCTTTCTGAAAAATTTAGCCTTTACAAGGATGATTGTTGCATTTTATCATGCATTTGTGGGCTTCTGTAGTAAGAAAGAAACTTATCTTGTTAAAAATTTTCCTGGAACTGAAAACCAGCATAAATTTTTAAGGCAAGATTTTTAACCATGTCCATCTTGAGACAAAGCTGCTGTTTTTTTTTATTTTTTTTTCCTTGTCTATATTGTGGGTAATCAAACAGAGTTGGATGTGCCCTTGAAGTCAGTGCTTGGAAAGTTTCTTTTTGGGGGGGAAGATGGAGGAGATTTCTTATAAAATCATCAGAAATCTAGCATTCCATTTTGTATTCAACCACAAACCCAAAAATTTCAGCTTGCTTTTGCAAATGTTCTTGATTCAATTTTAAAGAAAAATTTTCTCTAATGAAGAAAATACCTTTTTTTCTTTTCTCTTCTCCAAATTATTGGTAAGAAAAGATTCCTTTTAACTATAATTTTCCTCTTACAGTGGTGTTAATATTTTGATAAGGATAGGTATATTATTTTTAAAATAACAATCTGAAATCTAAGGTAGTAGCTCATGGATTGAATATAAATTAGATGATTGAAATATGATATTTAATGAAGCTTGATTAAGTCCCCGAGCTACGTAAGCTTATTTTTCCCTCTGTTATTTTTGTTCCCTTTTCCTAATAAAAGGATTAGAGTGTTGATTATAATCCATGTGGATATGAAAGTAAAAGTGATAATAATATTATTTGCCACTGCCTATTAAGTGATTACCATGGCTAGACATTGTGAGGTATATCTCTTGTATATTATCTAATTCCATCCTTAGAATATTCCTGTAATATTAGTATAATTTTGCCAATTTCTTTTTAGATGAGATAACCAGGTTTTTAAAGATATCCAAGGTCATACTACAAGTAAGCAGTAGATCTAGGATTTGAATAAAGACCTATCTGACTTTAAAACAGAAGATTTTAAGGTGCTCTTAATCTTCTAGTGACATACAATATACAGAGAAAAGACATATAAACAAATAATAATTATTTTTAGTAAATATGTAATACGTATAGTAAAAAATTTAACCTGTCCTAAAAGAGATCTGGCTTTTGTCCTTGGCTTATGGGAGGTAGTCTTTAAGCACTTGGAATGTCATGCCTGAGAGAAGTGTCTTTGCCTGAGGTCATGCTGATAGCGTGACATTATGATATTGGGTAGATGGTGTTTGTAACAGGTAGTACTTAGAATGAGGGTTAACTTTGCCAGAAAGAATAGCAATGTGATTTAGGGTAGGAGCTTTGTGTCAAAAGAGTATCAGTAGACCTGGAGACTGAGATCTACCCTAGAAGAAATGAATCAATCAATTAGGCTTACATTATGAGACTCCATTGAACACTCTGGATGCCATAGCTCAGGGGAACTTCTTGAGCTATACATACTCCATGCGTATTGTCACACATTAATGTCAGGAAAGCAATATACCCTTACTTCATGAGGAGACATTACCAGAACCTCTGTGTTTAGTACTTTGCTGGACTCTACCTCATGCCTTTCTTTCCTTGGCTATTTTTAATCTGAATCTTTTTTCTGCAGTTAGCCATACTTACCAATGGTTATATTACAGCTTTCAGTGAGCTCTGTGAGTTCTGGAGAATTATGGAAACCGAACCTCCTAGAACTTGCAGTTTGTGTCAGAAGTGAGTGTGGTCTTATGTAGACTGTTTCCTCTACCTGTAAAGTTGGCCAATTCCAAGAAAATAGAGAGTTATAAAAAGTGAGCAGCTGAATCACAGTAAAGTGTAGAGGAAAATTGCTGAGCAAGTCAGAAAAGCCTAAACTTTACCTAGAAGTTAAGAACAAAAGTTGTTTCAGAAAAAATTAAAGCACACACAAAGATAAGAAATCAGGAAGCAAATATTACATTTAATTTAGCATATTAGTCAAATTTACCATATTTAAACGATACAAAAAACAAACATACAAACAAAATAAAGCTACTAATTAAACTAAGAAAGGCTATTGATTGTAGGACATACACTCATATTATAGATGTGAAAACTATCTTCAAGTCAGTAAAGATATAAGGCAAATTAATTAGGAACTGATGGTAAAACAACCACGGTCCACATACTTGATACAGGCATACCTCATTTTGTTTTGCCCTGCTTTATTGTGCTTTGCAGATAATTACCTTTTTCACAGATCCAAGGTTTTTTGCAACCCTGTCTCAAGCAGTTCTATCCAAGCCAGTTTTCCAACAGCATGTGCTCACTTTGTGTCTATGTCACATTTCGGCATTGCTGCCAATACTTCAAACTTTTTTTGTTTTTTGAGATGGAGTTTCACTCTTGTTGCCCAGGCTGGAGTGCAGCAGCGTGATCTCGGCTCACTGCAACCTCCACTTTCCAGTTTCAAGCAATTCTCCTGCCTCAGCCTCCCAAATAGCTGGGATTACAGGTGCCAGCCACCACACTGGGCTAATTTTTGTATTTTTAGTAGAGATGGGGTTTCACTATGTTGGCCAGGCTGGTCTCAAACTCCTGACCTTGTGATCTGCCTGGCTAGGCCTTTCAAAGTGCTGAGATTACAGGCGTGAACCACCACACCCAGCCCAAACTTTTTCATTATTGTTATATCTGTTATGATGATCTGTGGTCAGTGCTCTTTGATGGTACTATTGTTTTGGGGCACCACAAACTGTGCCCATATGAGACAGCAAACTTAATAAATGTGTGTTCTTACTGCTCCATGAACGAGCCATTCCCCTGTCTCTCTCCATCTCCTTGGGCCTCTCTATTCCCTGAGATACAAAAATATTGATATTTGATCAGTTCATAAACCCATAATGGCCTCCAAGTGTTCAAGTGAAAGGAAGAGTCTCACATCTGTCACTTTAAATCAAAAGCTAGAAATGAGTAAGCTTAGTGAACAAGGTGCATTGAAAGCTGAGACAGGTCAAAAGCTAGGCCTCTTGTGCCAAATAGCCAAGCTGTGAAAGCAAAGGAAAAGTTATTGAAGGAAATTAAAAGCGCTACTCCCGTGAACACACAAATCATTAGAAAGCAAAACAGTCTTATTGCTGATATGGAGCAAGGTGTAGTGGTCTGGATAAAAAAATCTAACCAGTCATAAGAGTCATTCCCTTAAACTGAAGCCTAATCCAGAGCAAGGCTGTGACTTTTCAGTTCTACGAAGTCTGAGAGAGGTGAGAGAAAACTGGAGAAGAAAAGTTGGAAGCTAGCAGAGTTTGGTTCATGAAGTTTATGGGAAGAAGCCAAATCCATAACATAAAAGTGGAAGGTAAAGTAGTAAGTGCTGGTGTAGACGCTATAGCAAGTTGGTCGGGCATTGCGGCCTACACCTGTAATCCCAGCACTTTTGGAGGCCAAGGCAGGTGGATTACCTGAGGTCAGGAGTTCGAAACCAGCCTGGTCGACATGGTGAAACCCCATCTTTACTAAAAACAGAAAAAAATTGCCAGGGATGGTGGCAGGTGCCTGTAATCCCAGCGACTCAGGAGCCTGAGGCAGGAGAATCACTTGAACCCGGGAGGGATAGGCTGTAGGGAGCCGAGATTGCACCACTGCACCAGCCTGGGTGACAAGAGCAAGATTCTGTCTCAAAAAAAAAAAAAAAAAAAGAAAAGAAAAGAAGAAGAAGCTATAGCAAGTTATCTAGAAGATCTAACTAAGAAATTGGTGAAAGTGGCTACACTAAACCATCAGTTTTCAAAGTATATGAGACAGTCTTTCATTAGAAGAAGATGTCATTTAGGACTTGCACCACTACAGAGGGAAAGTCAATTCCTGGTTTCAAAGCTTTCAAGGACAGGCTGACTCTTTTGTTAGGGGCTAATGACTTTATTTATTTGATCATATAACATTCTGAAAACTTTAGGGCCCTTCAGAATTATGCTAAATCTACTCTGCCTGTGCTTCATAAATGGAACAACAAAGCCTGGATAACAGCACATCTGTTTAGAGCATGATTTACTAAATATTTTAGGCCCACTATTGAGACTTCATGCTCAGAAAAAAAGATTCCATTCAAAATATTACTGCTCATCGACAATGCACCTGATTGTCCAAGATCCCTGATTCATGTTTTTTTCATGCCTGTTAACACAACATCCATTCTACAACTCATGAATCAAGGAGTAATTTTGACTTTGGGGTCTTGTATTTAAGGAATACATTTAGAAATACATATAGGCTATAGCTGCTATACATATTGATTCCTTTGATGAATCTGGGCAAAGTAAATTGAAAACTTTCTGGAAAGAATTCCCCATTTGGAGTGAGTCGAAATATCAGCATTAACAAGAGTTTGGAAGAAGTTGATTCCAAACCTCATTGATGATTTTGATAGGTTGAAGACATCCGTGGAGAGTTACTGGTGAAAATAGCGAGTGAACTGGAATGAAAAGTGGAGCCCGAACATGAGACTGAATTGCATAACCTCATCATAAAACTTGAACAGACGGGGAGGTGCTTCTTCCAAATGAGCAAAAGAAGTGCTTTTTCTGAGATGGAATCTACTCCTGAGTAAAGGTACTGTGAACATTGTTGAAATGACAAGAAAAGATTTAGACTATCACGTAAGCATAGATGATAAAGAAGCAGCAGAGTTTGAGAAAAATGACAGAAAGTTTGAAAAAAGTTCTACTGTGGGCAAAAGGCTATAAAATAACATTGCATGCCACAGAGAAATTTTTCATGAAGGAAACTCAACGCATACAGCAAACTTCGTAGATGTCTAATGCTCAGAAATGTCTACAGCCACTCTACCCTTCAGCCACCTCACCTTGGCCAGTCAGCTGCCATCAACATCGAGGCAAGACGTTCCACCAGCAAAAAGATTATGAGTCGGTGAAGCCTCAGAGGAGCATTAGCACTTTTTTAGCAATAAAGTTCTTTAAATTAAAGAATATGCTTTTTTTAGACATAATGGGATTGCATACCTAATAAACTATGGCGGAGTGTAAGCATAAATGTTATATGCACTGGGAAACCAAAAAAAATGTGTGTGATTTGCTTTATGGCAATATTTGCTTTATCGTGGTAGTCTAGAACTGCACCCATGACATGTCCAAGTTATACCTGTATTTCAAGGGGAGGAGTGAAGGAAAAAATATTGATGAGAGACATTAGAAAAAAAATGGTATTGGGGAAGTAATTTAGAGCCAGACTGTGAAATATAGGTTGAAATATGTTAAATAGCTACTATGTGCCAATGGTCCCTTTTATGAAAACATAAAACACATCTTCTCAGAGTGATTTGAATGTACATTATGGATATGGAGAAACTGAAGTTCACAGGGGCTGCAATCTTTCCTAACATCAGAGACTCATTAAGTTGGGAAGCTAAGATGTTAGAGCAGTCTTCTCTGATTTTAAAATGCATATTAAAGTATGTAGACTACTTGTAGCAGAGGCCTTAAGCAGGGGAATGGGGCCAGGCATGGTGGCTGATGCCAGCAATCCCAACCCTCTGGGAGGCTGAAGTGAGAGGATTGCTCGTGCCCAGGAGTGCAAGACCTGCCTGTGCAACGTAGTGAGAACCCATCTCTAACAAAAATTTAAAACTAAAATGAAAAAGTGGGGGAATGGCATGATAGTATTTCGTTTCAAGAATATAACTCTATTAGGTCTGGGAAAACACTGGTAACAAAGAGACTGGTGGGCTTTTGCAATGATCTGAGCTGATGTTTTGTGGTGATAAGTTAAGGAAGGATGGCACTTTGGATGTGGAAAGGAAAATCTAAAGAAGCATCAGGGATGATTCTGAAGTTCTTCAAATGGAAATTTATGACTATCAGAATTACAAAACACTTGGAGGACAGGTGAACAGTGACTTAAAATTAAAATGTAAAAATAAATAGTGACTTAAAAATTTAATTTAAGTTTCAGATGCTTATTAGACATCCTGATTGTGCTGTTCCTTGTATCGGATAGGGCTAATGTATACGTGTCTAGGTGGCATCAGTATATGTACAAATCGAGGACATCCAAGGGGTGGAAACCACCCAAGAACAGCATATAGAAGTAGAGAAAATAATTGAGCCCAGATTTCTAAGAAATTCCAACACCTAAGGGCAACCAAAAGAAAGTACTGCTGTGTTTTAACACAATAATGATTTTGTTTGCCCACAATTCTGTGGGGTAGTAATTTAGGCCAGATGGCTGGGTGATTTTTTAGGACCCAGTTGGACTTATACATGCTATTTTTACCCAGCTGTCAGTCAGCTTTTGATATTTTTCTGGCTGTCAGCTGGAGTGATGGTGGTGCCTGGGCCGTGTGTCTCAGATCACCCAGCAGGCTACTCCAGGCTTTTTCAGATGGCAGCCCTGCAGGGATTCAAGGGAGTGAGTGAAGCATGCAAGGACTCTCGAGATCTAGGTGTCTGGCTGGGACACTATCACCACCGCTCCACTCTATTGGTCAAAGCCAAACCCAAGGGCAACCAGATTCAAGCAGAAGAAAAATGGACTTTACTTCTTGATGGAAGGAATGGCCAGCATATTGCAAGAGGATGCAGGAATAAAGAATTGTGACACTTTTGCAACCTACCACCGACAGGGAGATGAGGCGGTGAAAACAGGCACTATTCCCAACCATTGTCAATAAAGAGGTGATGAGATAATAATGCAGACCCTCCATGGGAAAAGAAGTGTATGGCAGGCTCTTATTCCCATTAACAGGAGAATAAAATTTGCCCAGCACTCAGCTTGCTTTCAGTTTTAAGTCACCACAAATGTGATACATTCCCAAGTTTGGGAATGCCTGAACATTGATTTGAAGAGATTAGTAAGAATAAAGCATTTTATCTGATCTGGTAAGGTTTGTTTCTGTCAAATTCCATTTTCCAATTAGCCACTGGAATAATCTTTCTAAACTGCATTTTCTACTGTGTTGGTTCAGATCCTTAGAGAAGCAGTCACCAAAACAGAATTATAAGTGCAAGAGAATTCTCAGAGAAACTCTCACCTAGGGTTTTCTACATGTAATTTTAATTAATGATCACAGGTGCATAAACAGTGTTTTATCAGCCTCCAGCAACATTTTAATCTGATCAGTGTAGACATGTAAGCTAGCCGAATTGCACCCAAATCATCTAGTACATGTCTTGAATTTCTGAGAACTGAATAGTGATGAAGTATAGGAATCCTACACCAACAAGGATCCAAGTCTTGTTTTCTTACCTCTAGTTAACATTCAAATATAGGGTTGTATTTATGATGCCATTATAAAGCAGCATTTCTTCTAGGATAATTTAATGATACTTGTTGGGAAGAAAACTTAATGATTCTTACTGAGAGCACAGAAATCTGTATCTTCAAGCAGACAAGATCTCTCACATGGGCCACCAACGTGATATAGCTAATAATAACAATAAAGGGTAAACAGCTATATGTGAATGTGATGTTCTTTGCTTCAATACTCATCAAATACAAGGAAGAGTTGGTCTCAGCATGCTGTAAGATGATTGTTAATATTTAATAGTGTTAATGTTTGTTAGTGACAGATGATTAGCTTTAAGTGTCTTATGAATAATAAATAAACTAGGTGGGTGTCTGGTGTCTGTCACAAATGTGTATTCAAAGCCAGTGAAGCTGCCCTTTATTTGGCTTTGGAGACCTTGCATGCACAGGCGATAGAAGAATGTGCCTTCAGGAATTGAGAACTTTTCACATTTTAGCACTAAAAACAGTAGGGAAATTCTTGGCACTTTCTCAAGCCTCTGAGAGTCTACTGAAGTCCTGAGATGAAGGAAAGTTCATCTCAGATGTTTTAGCAAATAGAAAACTGCTGGAAAATGTTTCTCTTGTTCCCTGGCCCTGTTGAATTCATAACACTTAAACACCTGTGTCCATCAAATAGAACACACAGGATCACAGCTAGAGCTGTTCTTGACTTTGCAATTTCATTGACTGACAGTTTAATATCTATTTATTTTCACATCTGACACCAGTAAAGACAGGCTGGCATCATGAATGTCAAGACATTATGCTGACAACTGTATTTTTTTTTTTCATCATTGGGGGGTGGTAAAGGAAGGTTCAACATTCTCAAAAAAAAAGTGTTCTTTTCAAGCAGTGCAGCTTTAATAAAGACCAAATTATAGTTCAGATATAATTGGCAGTAACTATTGATAGGTTACCTGTACATATTTATATGGGAACGGGTACATTCATTTTTAGATTTACTAGTAAACTAACTGTTACTGTTATACTCCAGAATGAAATGTGTAATTATACTATTTAAATAGCTGAAACAGCTGCCATTACTGTGGACTGTGTAAACAGTATTTTCCATGCTAAAATTGAATGTTTAGAATATGGTCCCTTATTTTCAGCAGCTCTTGTTTAGTCTGTAATACAAACAAGAGGTCTAGCCTTACCCCAGTTCCGTAATATCAGAATAACACTGTAGATAAGAAGCAGTCACATAATGAAAGTGAGATGGATTTTAAAAACCTTTCTCAAGATCACAGCGTTGCTCAAAATTAACCACAAAGACAGAGAACATAACATTCACATTAGGCTTCCTGCAAAATACATTTAGTTTCCATATGCTGAAGCAGATCCGCAGAAACGTCCTTTGTCTCTCTCATTTACACCCGCTATCTAAACAGAAAATAATTCAATTTTACTGTACCTCTCTGTATGGCTGGAGAAATATTATGATGATGCTGAGATCACTGAACTTTTCAGTCTCCTGTCCTGAGAATTTTCTCATGGCTAGAGGTAAGGTCTGATAATTCACAGAACCAGTTTCACTGTGCAACCATTAAGGAGCTGCCTTATAATCTGGCAGCACTGAATGGACTGACTTTATTGCCTTTATAGTTGAGGATTGAAGTATACTATTACATCTTACAGTTCTCCTCCCCAGTGTCATTTTGCCAAGTACTCTAAGAATGAAATACGCTCTCTAAACTGGAATTTTGTTCAGAGTGCATTCATTCACCGAAATTAGGCCTGAGATTGATTGTGGATTTCTATAAAATCACATTAATTTCAGTTCTTGGCAATTACAGTATAATTAGTGTTATTGATGTGGCAGCCGCATAAATAAATATTTTGTAGCAATATAGAGGGGTTTGTTTGTTTGTTGTTTTATTTGTTTGTTTAGGCTTTATTTGTGGCTGAAATTAGACCTGCGTCTCTAAGCTTTTAGTGTACGGCAATCATTCAGGGAGGGGGTAAAGGGAGGGCTGAATCGGGACCCTTCCTCCAATTTCCTGAGTCCATCTCAATGGCACATTCCTTTGGGCTGAATCGTGACTCTCCCTGTCTTGAGTTCTCCGTTTCCCATACCTCCTCCCTACAGTCAGTTTCCCTGTTTTCATCACCATCGACCTTCCTCACTGTCCCCAGCAAAATGACGACCTAGCATGCAATATTCTTAGGCCTTTCCTCCAATGACCCTGGTTTCCTACATGTGCTTTTGTTCTATGTCACCTCTTCCTATTGTGCGAATCAAACTCTCTTAATTTGCAAGGTACACTATATTTGGGATGAGAAGCTCTGAGCTTGAATCCAGGCTCTGCCACTAATGTACATGTCCTTGAGCAAATATTCACTTATTCTAAAATGAGGTTGGGCCATGTGCAGTGGCTGACACCTGTAATCTCAACTTGGGAGGCTGAGCCTGGTGGATGCCTTGAACCCAGGAGTTTGAGACCACCAGCTTGGGCAACATGGTGAAATCTCATCTCTTAAAAAAAAAAAAAAATTAGCCAGGCACAGTGGTGTGCACCTGTAGACTCAGCTACTCAGGAGGCTGAAGTGGGAGGATCATTTGAGTCTGGGAGGTTGAGGCCACAGTGAACCAAGAATTGTGCCACTGTACTTCAGCCTGTGTGACAGAGACCCTGTCTCAAAAATTAAATTAAATTAAATGAGGGTAATGCTAGTGTTTTTCATTTGCCAAATGTTTATTGAACAACTACTATATCTCAGGCATGATTTTAAGAACTACAGACAGAGCGATGAAAATAGAATCTCTCAAGGCTCCTTCTCCTGGGTCTTACATTTTGGAATTACCTGCCCTTAAAGGATTTAATAGAAAATACATGTGAAAATTTGTTATAAACTGTAACATGTATATAAGGTATTTTATACCATTAATAAATCAGAAAACACTTGATTTTAGTTTTGTCTTACCTATTCCAGAAATAATCAACTTGCCATCTTACAAGGCCTACCTTTCTGAAGTTGGTGAAAAGAGAAGAAGGAAATGGAAAATGTTTGCAAGAACAGAGTATGCAGGAAGCTGTTGGGAGGGGTAGACAAACAGGAAAATGGAGACAAAGTAGAGATGACCAAATTTAAAAAACATACAGAGTACGTGGTTTTTAAAGAGGAGGGAAAACTGCCGATTTTAATGATAAGCCAGGATAAGGCACCAGAAAGAGCCAAGCCTGGGGGCGAGGAGACTGACTTTTCTGTCCCCATGCCCTTCTACCAGCTGTATGACCTGGGTCCAGCCACTTCACTGGTCTAGGCGAAGTTTGCCTCATCTGTGGAAAGAGAAGGCTGAATAATTGCATGGTCTCCAAATGCCTTGTAGCTGCTGCCTTTGATGACTCTAGAGGAGGAGTTTGTGTCATTGAGTCTTTCACTAAGAACCGTCAAATGCCTGCCACATGAGAGCAGGTTGCATTCTCTGTAATAGTGAAAACATTTGTTTCACTTTTCTAAAATTGTGGTAAAATAGATATAACAGACCAGTTGCAGTGGCTCACACCTGTAATCCCTGCACTTTGTGAGGCCAAGGCAGGAGGATCACTTGAGGCCAGGAGTTCAAGATTAGCCTGGGCAACATAGCAAGACCCTGTTTCTACAAAAAGTAAATTAGCTGGGCATGGTGGCACATGCCTGTAATCCTAGCTACAAAAGAGGCTAAGGCAGGAGGATTGCTTGAGCCCAGGAATTCGAGGCTGCAGTGAGCTATGATCATGCCACTGAACTCCAGCTTACGTGACAGAGCGAGACCCTGTAGCTAAAGAGATATAACATAAAATTGATCATTTTAACCATTTATAAGCATACATTTCAGTGTTGTTAAATACATTTATTTGTTGTGCTCACTTTACTTTTAAATGTCAACAAAGGAAAACGAAGCTGTGAGCAGTGACACATGACTACAGGCTCAGCTACTCCAGCCAGGAGTTCAAGGCCAGCCCAGGCAACATACTGAGACTTCATCTCTCTAAAAATAAAACAAACAAACAGCTTTCCTACTCCTCCCAATAAACAAAGAGAGAAAGAGAGAGATCATGTATTAGCGTCTTCATTTATAAAATGATACAAATTTAATCTATACTCAATTGTTGAATTTTTCTAGAAGGTATATTTTTAATCTATGTATTTATAGTTATCAACAAAATTAGTTTTAAAGGAAACAACTTGAAACACTAAATTTCTGTAGTCACTAAATGCAATTCAAGATATTTTTATATATTAGAGTGAAAGGTATTCTTGACTTTTTTTTCTGTTGTCTGAGAATGTATATAACATTAAGGTAGAGGGTAGTTTTTTATTTTCAGACAAATGTAATGGTGAATTTAAAAATAAATAGGAAGAAGCGGACTTTCATATTTGTGTTATGCAACAAGGAAAACCTAATTCTCTCCTGACTTCATCTTACATATACCCCTCAAAAAACTCAAGATGGTGAACAATTTTAATCTAATTTTTAATATTAGAAAACAACACATTGCTTACATTAAAAAAATTAAGTAGATAAGTAACATTCTAAACCTGGTGGGGGAAATTCTTGACTTTATTGAATGGCAGAGAACAGTCACGGATTTATGAGTGACATCAAGTAATCAGAAACCGACCCCACCATTGCTGTCTGTTCTCAGTGAACGGCAGCTGCACCTCTTCCTTCCTGCAGGCAGCTTCTGTCATTTCCCAAAACTGCTCTCTCAGATCACACTCTCAGGCCTCTAAAGACCCTGTGCCCTGACCTGGTGCTGCCCCCGAGCCAGCCTCACTCACAAGAGTATGTCCTTGGTAGAATGGAGAGACAAATGAGACTGTCACAATGATCATACAAAGAAGAACAGAGTTTTAAGAGCTAATAACATTTTCCCTTATAGTGTCATCCTTAATAGTCATGCCATTTTGCTGAAGAGAGATAAGCAAATGGAATAGAAAATGACGTAAAGCCAAAAAGCAGGTGCTCTGTTGGAACACTCAGAAATACTACTGGGAAATATTTACTAACTTCCGACAACAACTTAAAAGGGCTACTCCAAAGGGATGAAAGCTTATAGAGTTTCTCACATAAGTCTTTCTGCCACAAGCAGTGTCCAATATGAGCCATAAAAGAGACAAAACTCAAACAACAGCAGCAGGAATTAACGAAAGGACCAACTTGGCATAGGTTCTACGTGAAAAGCACACTCTGACTTTTTAATCAATAAGTCAGTAGAGACACACTCAAGGCATTCTTTAATTACCACCTCTGGTTTTAATTTGACGAATGGAAAACTAGCCACCAGGCTTATCATTTTTTTAAGTGACAACCATCACTAGGTCATATTTATTTAAGAGTATTTTATTTGTTCATATAAATATGACTCAGTACTGTAATAATAAAATAACATTCTTTTTTATTTATGAAGCATGTACATGTCCAATGTATTTTTACTTATATGCTGTATTATATACTACATGTTGATGTAATATAACATAATATGCTATGCAACTAGCAGTCTAATAATTAATACCTTAAACACAGCCAGTTCTGAAATATCCTTATAAATTCAAAATGGTTCATTTGCTAATCAAATGTCTCCAATATGATCATTCCCAGAAAAGAGATAATGAAGACACTAGTAATCCTGAAAACCTATAGGAGAAATTCATCAGCTTTTCTTCTGAGCGGCTCCAAATTATTACTATTTAGCTTTCAAAAGTAATTACCAAAACACTGTGCCTCTTAAGTATTTTTACTTGTGATATGTCTCTGAGGGTGGCTTCTGATCTTAGGATTATGGAGTCCATTTGAGCTATTCAAACTGTAGACATAGCAATGAATATTCTTTAAAACAAACAGGGTATTTGTTCTGTAATCAGCTTATAGATGACAAGGTGAAATAAAATGGTAATCTGCTGACAGCTGAGCACCACCTCGACCTCAGTAATTTTTGGTATTAATTAAATTGCATATTTAGCATGAATATTTCAAATAGTTTCTTTCTTTTCAGGCGACTTAGTACCATCACACTGCTTAGCCACATTGGCTGTTTGGGATTTAGTATTTCAATGCATTGCATTCATCTTCATAGTGATTTTAAAGAAATGTGAAAGGTAAGAGAGCATTTGTGTGTAATTCTGAACTTCCAACATACAGGACAAGCATCTGGACTGTGGTGTAGCATCTGCTGTTGGGTGTGAAAAGGGTCTCCTAACTACACAGATGTTCGAAATCCTCACTCCTGTAAAATTTTTCACAAGGAAGATTTATCTTGGCCGGGTGTGGCAGATCAAGACTGGAATCCCAGCATTTTGGAAGCCCGAGGTTGGAGAATCACTTGAGTCTAGGATGTTAAATATAGTGAGCTTCAAGTTTCTCTTCAAAGAATCGGTATGTCAGTATGTTCAGCTCTCTTATTCTTTGTTCTCCATTTTAATGTTTCACTTCCTGGTTCTCTAGCCACCTTGCCTCTAGCTTCAGTAAACAACTTTCCCACCAGTTCTAATGAGTAGTTCATATCTGTTTCCCTAGTCAACTGCTCTGACCTGAGTTACCTTTAGTTACCTGTTCCATAACTGGCCTTCCTACCAAACTGCTAACCCCTGCACTCTGGCTCATATGCCTGCTCCCTTTAAAATAACCAACAGGAATTAGCTTAGACTTCGGAGTCCAACTCTGGCCAATAATGAAATGACACAGCAGTAGGGACTACTTGTGTCAGGGATAAGAACCCCTTCCCCTCCCCTGTTTGGATGTGTGCTCACCATTGCTCCAGCCATGAGATGCACCCTTCTATAGAATTAAATTGCCTTGCAGAGAAAATTTGTATTTGAGTGCTATTTCTTTTGTGGCACCAAAAATTTACATATAACAAGGAGTTCAGGACTAGCCTGAACAACATAGTGATACTGTTTCTAATTTAAAAGAAAACAAAAAACAAGGAACATACATCCCCAACTTATATTTTAGACTGATTAAAAAAGTAGGCATTTGAAAATCATTTAAAAAGAAAACATATAAAAGGAAGCCAGAAAACAATTAGAATACTTAGATATACACCAATCTTTGACCCTCTCATATAATGCAATTTTTAATTGTTTTTAGGTGTGCACAAGTAAGTCTTGCCTTTCTGGGTTATGATCTATGGTAGGAGAGACAGGTTGTCTCTTTCCTGGAGAGCCAAATCCGAATATAATGTGTATGGTGGTACAAAACCAGACACAATTTGCCCCTTATGAAATAAGCAAATATGCTTATCAAAATTGACCATCAAAAACACTGTTTGCCTGAGCTATTGTGTTCGTATTTTCACTTCTAAATAATAAAGAATAGAGTTACATTTCTGGAAAAAAAAAAAAAAAAGATAATGAAAGAACTTCAGTGATTTTACTTAAAAAGGTGAAGTTTTGCTCCAAATTTTGTTTTCAGGTATTTGTTGGCTGCTATAAAGGAAGTGTCAGAGGCTAACATGTCTTTCTTTGTAAATGGCAAAGGGCTGATTTTTCAGTTTGGGGGTTTCTTTCAGATCATGTTCATGTGTTATGTAGTTTCCCAAAGTTGAAGAAGAAGAAGAAATCCTAAAACCACAGAAAATCAGAGAGGTAGAAAAGGTTCTGAGTCTTTTTTCCAGTTAAGCAAACACTAAGTTTGCTGGAACTATCAAGTTCATATTTTCACTTCTAAATAATAAAGAATAGAGTTACATTTCTGAAAAAGAAAGATAATGAAATAACTTCAGTGATTTTACTTAAACAAAATGAAGTTTTGCTCCAAATTTTGTTTTCAGGTATTTAAAACAATTACATTAACCTGCCCATATTTTTCTCCGCCCCTCCCCCAACTCCATTCCCAACATCTCTCACAGTCTATCTTTACTTTTACAATGTCTAGGTGGATTTCACTTAGATTCTGTTTTTAACCTATAAGAAAATCTTTTGCTATTTGTCTGTGGATGGATCCAGATGAAAACCATTATTCACCATTTGTAACATTACAACTATGTAAATATTGTTTATTTCAAAATCACAGAGATTGCAACAATTACATTTCCTTCACTACAGATTTAATGACACAACACTCTGTGAGAATTTTTCTGGAATCAATCCACTTTTTTTCTTTTCTTTTTTTTTTTAAGACAGGGTCATCTTCTGTCACCTAGGCTACAGTGCAGTGGAGCAATAATGGCTCACTGTATCCTTGAACTCCTGGGGTAAAGGGGCCCTTTCACTACAGCCTCCCAAGTAGCTGGGACTACAGGTGTTATGCTCAACTAATTTTATTTTATTTTATTTATTCATTTTTATTTTTATTTTTTTGTAGAAATAGCATCTCACTATGTTACCCAGGTTGGTCTCAAACTCTTGAGCTCAAGTGATCCTCCTACCTTGGCCTCCCAAAATGCTGGCATTACAGGTGTGAGCACTGTGTCCAGCTCTGAATTCCCCTTTTCTTACACTTTTGAAATGCCTTTACTTAATCTTTTATTTACGAATTCAATGAATATTTAATAAGTCTCTGTTACAGGTGCTAGAGGCTCAACAATAAAACAAGAGTCCCTGCTTTCATGGTGTTTTTATTGTAGTTGGGGTACAGAAGACAATAAACAAGTACACCATAAGTATATCAGTATTAAGTGGTGATGAGTGTTGCGAAGAAAAAGAAAACAAGGATAAGAGAATAATAAAAACCAAGGGCCGTCAGGTAAGGCTTTCGAGGTCATATTTAAAGATAGACCTGTTGGGCCGGGCGCGGTGGCTCAAGCCTGTAATCCCAGCACTTTGGGAGGCCGAGGCGGGTGGATCACGAGGTCAAGAGATCGAGACCATCCTGGTCAACATGGTGAGACCCCGTCTCTGCTAAAAATACAAAAAATTAGCTGGGCATGGTGGCACGTGCCTGTAATCCCAGCTACTTAGGAGGCTGAGGCAGGAGAATTGCCTGAGCCCAGGAGGCGGAGGTTGCGG
This sequence comes from Saimiri boliviensis, assembly GCF_048565385.1. Lineage (NCBI taxonomy): Eukaryota > Metazoa > Chordata > Mammalia > Primates > Cebidae > Saimiri > Saimiri boliviensis. The sequence continues at coordinate 113,897,784 of NC_133459.1, read as the reverse complement.
TGAGCCGAGATCGCGCCATTGCACTCCAGCCTGGGCAACAAGAGCGAAACTCCGTCTCAAAAAAAAAAAAAAAAAAAAAAAAAAGATAGACCTGTTGGAAGTGAAGGAAAATGTCATGTGGGTATTGATGGGAAGAGCCAAGGACATAGCAAGTGCAATGACCCTGAGATAACAATGCGATTTGTGTGCTCACGAAACAGCAAGAAAGCCAGTTTGGCTGGAGAAAAGTGAAGAGGGTGATAGCTGCAGGAACTGATGTTAGACATGTAGCAAGAGGCTAGATTACGTATTATCTATGGACTTTGGGTTTTGCTCTGAGTGAGATAAGAAGTCATGGGAAATTTTTGAACAAATTAGTAACATAATCTGATTTTTTTATGTTTGAACAATATTGCAAAAGTTCAGGTGGGAGATTAGGATAACTTTGATCAGGATAGATGCTGGATCAGTTATGGTAGGGCCTATAAGATTTTCTGATGTGTTAGAAGTGGCATGGAGGAAAAAACAGAAGTTGCAGATGATTACAAAATCCATGTGATTTAAGTAGAATACATAGACGTGGGAAAGACTAGGTAAAAAGTTTGCTTTTAGTTGGTTTTGTTTTGTGTTGTGTTTCTGGAGTGATCTGCAGAGACCTGTGCTAGTTGATTTCTGCACCTTTTGTATGTTGTCATCTGAAACTTTTCTTCATTGTTCCAGTAGATGAGTTTCTTTTTTCTTACTTTCCATGGATTTTTTTTTCTGTATTTTTGTGATTTTTGCTCCATCTATTAAGTACATTCCTAAGAATATAAGGTGTCAAGTTTTCTAGTTGGAAAATATCTCTATTTTTCTTACCCACTTAAGTAATAGATTAATCAGATACGTGTAATTCTGGAGAATTAGATATGTGTGATTCTGTACCTCTGGGAGAAGTAAACAAGGGGACTCTTGTTTAATCCATTGTTATCCATTTGTTTTTGAGACGCCTATTACCAATTTGATATTATTTCTTAGTAGATGATCTAACGGTTCCCTCTGGCAACTTTTAGAATCTCCTTTTTTTCTTCATCGTTATGGGATTTCACAATGATGTGCTCGAGTGTAGGTCTTTCCACGGGGATTGTGCTGAGTACTCAGTGACCTTCTATGCTGAAGGCTCATGGAAGTTACCCTGTATTCCTGATAATTTTTTGTTCAGCAATTACTCCATTCTCTTTTTCTGCAACTTCTGTTAATTGGATTGCTAAGTGCATTACGTTGATCTTCTATGTCTTGTATCTTTTCACACATTTATACCTTTTTTTCCCGTTCTGTTTTCTGTGACAGTAACATCCCAACACTTTCTTTGAATTTTGTGTTTCAATGCCATATTTTTGTTTTCCAAGAGATCTCTCATTCTTTGATTATTTTTCACCAACCATTTTATACCTTTTTAGAAAATTTATCAGATTCTTTCAAAATTTTTTGAGTTCTAATTACAAAGATTATTTTGCGCAAGTTTTATTATCTTTTCTCACAGAGGCTTTTTTTTGTAGGTGTTTATTTTTGCCTTTCACTTTCATGCAACTGTATGTTCTAAAATCATGATCTTTGACTTCATACTGAACAATGAGGTTTTTAAACGCTACTTAAAAGCATGATGCACATGGGCAGGGTCTGATGACTGCCTGACCCTCGAGTACCTAGGAATTCCAAGTGCCAGGGCTTTTCTCTAGGATTCTAATGTTCACCTGAGACATACTAGTTCTTCTTAAATATATCATGTAATTTCTTCTCAGAAGAGACTTTCAGTCTTTTCCTTGGGTAAAACATCTAACTATACCAGGCATTCCATGCATGCACATGGTGCTGGTGATTTCAAATGTTGTATAGAAAGGCTTTTAATTAACCCACTGCTTTTCTGGTTGCTTTCTCCTTCATAACTGGTCTTTCTGATTCCAGGATCTTTGGGGATTTATAGTGCAAGTAAGCCCCTCTCCGGATCAGTTCTCTCTCCTGTTATTATTTCTTCAACAGCTTTTGTTTTCCCAGAAATTGTGTGTGTGTGTGTGTGTGTGTGTGTGTGTGTGTGTGTGTGTTTAAGACAGGGTTTTACCATGTTGGTCAGGCTGGTCTTGAACTCCCAACCTCAGGTGATCCGCCTGCCTTGGCCTCAGAAATTGTGTTTTAATCATTGCTTACCTGAGAATCTCTTTCCAAATTTCAATGGTCCATTATATCTTTTTCTATCATTTACTGAGATTTAACAAGAAAGAACAACAAGAAGGAAAGAAAAAACTTGAGATAAATCCATGTCCTTGAACAAAAAGCTTTTGGAAATGCATTCTAATCCTAGTATCTCTCCCCAGAACACTCTCCCTTAAGTAGTAGTCCCCATAGACTATGTAACTATTAAAGATAAACAAGTATAGGACTCAGCCAGTCATCTAAGACGTACTTCTTAAATGCATATAAACATTTCCATAAAAAGACTAATCTACCCACTAATCCCAATCAGCTACCCACTGCAAAGTGATGGAAATAAAACGACAGGTATTTAATGCCACTAAAATAGCTAATCCTACGGTGTCTTGCTGGATAATGCTCTGCTCAAAGTAATTCTGATTATGCCTGTTGTTATTATGCTGTTAACACTACTAAATTTAATATCAATACCCATGGAGAGGCTACAGTTATTTTTCATGGAAACTCCATGGTTCCAATTTGTACCAATTGGATATTAAATAACTCCCCCAAAATAACTCAAAACAAAGGACAGGAAGAAATAATTTAGATGTCATAAATTGGATAGTATGTTACAATGAAAACTAAAAGCAATTGAATATGTTTAGTATTTATGAGAGAAAGCTGTGTCTTACGTTTGACTACATTTAGTTTAAAAAAAAAAAAAAAAACAGAGGTAGAGATGAGGGAATGGGAATAAAACTAAGCACAATTCTAGTTGTCTGTCTCCAAATAAAAAGATTTGACTAAAGTGTCTCTTTTCCAGCAGTTGTTTGTGTATCTAAAAATAATCTTATCTTTAAGGAGGCCTCCATCTATAGCTGATCTGTAGGAAGCCCTGGGGGTAAAGAGAAGACTTTTACTTAAGGAAAAGCTAGCCTGAAAATCGCCTCAAGGCAAAAGCCATTATACACTTCTCCTCCATTCCTTAGATAAGCAAAAAGCAGAGCTTCCCACTGATATAAATCAGCCCACAACTTGGCTCTCATTAGTTCTAAGTCTATGGAAATCTTCAGAACCTTGGATCACCCCACCAAGCTCATTAAGTGTTTAAAATTAGGCATTCTTTTCAAGAGAAGCAACAGGAGTTCTTCCTGTAGCACAGATATGTATATATATTTATATGGACCCCCAAGGCTTTGTTAGGTTAACAAAATGCATTAAAAGTGCTCACCAGGCCTTCTTGGTACTTGTTAGCCCAGATTTCATACACAGCACTAAAATAGAGCAGTGATTGGTATACCCAAATCCATTTAGATTCTAGAGACTAGATGTCTGCTCTTTTTAAAATATACTTTTAATCTAAATCTACTTGTTTGCTTTCTAGTTCTGAAAGTTTTCTCAGGGACAAAGGGCATTGGGTTATCAATGTCAAGTATGCCAAACCCATGAGAAAAAAAAAAAAATCTTCCAAGAGGTCAGGGATTGAGGAATGCAACTCAGATTGAATTCCACTTTATAACAAGACATAGATTATTCAACTTCCATGAGACTAGAAAATAAAATTGCCTGGCTTTCTTCGATATAATTATAGACACAAAGTGTCCAAAGTCTTTTTATTTATGTCAAATTAAAGCAGATGTTCATGGCACTGAAGCTCACTGAAATGTTTCTATTTAATGTGTTCCATGACTTGTGAGGTTCTGGGAAGCAAAGAGGGCAGCTGGGGAGGTAGGTTGCATTCATGTGCAGTGAAAAGCCATTCGAAGGAAAAAATCTGCCTGGCAGACCTACAGCTCTGAATCATGGGTCAGCCAGCAACTGCAACCTGATAACTCTCTGCTGCTTTGCTCCCACTATTTCGCAACTTATCAGGACAACATAGGAATGCAGTTCTTATTATAAAACAATGCTGTGGGACGTAAAATCTCAGCCTGCTGCCCTGTTACTTCACACGATACAGGTGTAAATCTTGAAGAGGGCATAAAGTACAACTTGCCTTCAGCATGGAAATAAAGCAATTACGTAGCTGTTAAGAAAAATCCTAATATCATTATCGGATGACCCCAATTACCACCTGATATCTGGCTATTATTTTAAATGGATTTCAAATACATTTTAAAATCTCAAATTCAAATCATATGGAAATAACATAAGTTATCAAAAAGGTGTTCTGAGATAATTCTAAATGTCAATTTAGCATATTTTCATATATTGGTTGTCTAAAGTGAATGAATAGCTTCTTTTATGGGGTAAATGTCATTTGGTCAAATGAAAAGGACAATCACATTTAAAGGTCAGTTAATATAGTGAGGTAGTTGTAGTTACTAGTGTTAAAATCTCCCTCTATTATCTTTAAACAAGAGTACCCTGCTATTTTGAGTACAATAAAATTATACACCATGGCTTGGCTGTCTAACTTCTTTGTTCCCATTTTTGCTACCATGTTGAGGTTTTAGTATTTCTCTTTTAGCTCAAACCATTTTTTTTCTTTAGTGAATCTCACTAGATCATTGACTCTATTGTTGATACAGTAAGGCCACCACATATATTTCAATGGCATCTTTTGTGTGTTTGTGTGTAATTTGAAAGAACTAAATTACTTACTTGTCAAAAAATAAGAAGTTTTTAGAGGCAGGGACTAAGCTTCTGAAAAGAAACCCAGAGAATCTGAAAATTCAGACCTATGCACCTATTCCTATGACTAAGTTTCTCAAGCCATATCCTGCGTGGTGTGGGGGCCAAGGCCCTCAGTCCCCTAAAGGTTTGCTGAAAACTCACTGAAAGAATGGGGGCTTAGATCCTGGCAAAACAGGTATGGGAGAGAGAAAGGTAGAGGAATTCTGCTAAGGGATAATAAAGAATTACGAGGGAGAATGAACGGCTCAGGGAACAATTGATTAACTTACAAATAGTTATCACTGAGAGTGAAAATGTTTGTTCAGGTGTGGTTACATTCTCGGTCTTACAGGGAGGGGAAGTAAAAAACAACTGTTTTCCTTGGTAGGTCTGGATCTGAAAGGTAGTGGCACGAACATGGCTCACTGCAATCTCCACCATCTGGGCTCAAGGGATCCTCCCACCTCAGCCTCCTGAGTAGCTGGGACTATGAACATGCCCACCACAACTGGCTATTATTTGTATTCTTTCGTAAAGACATGGTTTTGTTATGTTGCCCAGGCAGGTCTTGAACTTCTGGGCTTAAGCAACCCACTTGCCTCAGCCTCTCAAAGTGTTGGGATTATAGACATGAGCCACCACATTCAGCTGTCACTCTACTCTTAATACATGTGCAGGCGTGTGCACACACACGCACACAAAGCCTTGACTACTTGACAAGCTGTAGTCTCAGCTGGCTACAAAACAACTGTGTGGAGATATTAAATTGTCTCTTTTGAAGACAATTTTTTTTTAAATTCTAGTTTTTAAACTGGAAATAAAAATAATTATTTTCTAACTATTTTTACAACTAAAACCAAGAAGATACAGTTACTAAACATTTATTTAGGCCTTCTCCTTTGATGCACACCTATCTAGGAGATTGATAACAACATACAAGTTAATATCATTAATAATTTGAATACAGTGGTCATTTGTTCAAGAGATTTTTTTTTTTAAGCCCCAATTTTTCTCTGTTTAAATATTTGTTCTGATGCAATGTCATCTTAGCCATGGCTCTCAAAATTCACAGATAGTCATGGTAACCAAAAGGAAATGATGGCCAGTGATTATGCTTTTACTTTTCCTCAGAAGTTAATATAAACATTTGAAAATACCAAATTACATCATAATTATATATTTTACTGTGATTGTCTCCTCAGTGTCTATTGTAGGGGCAAAGGAAACTTTTGCTTCCACTCTCTAAAGGTTCAATAATTTAATCTGCTGAAATAAATTGACAATAGACTGATGAACAGGAGAAAAGCTACATAAATTTATTACACGCATATGCATAGGAGTCTCACAATAAGACTCACAGAAAGGCAAAACCCATTTAGGTTGAAACCTAAATGGTACTTTGAGAAAGGAATGTTTGGGGCTTCTGGGAAGAGGTGATGGCAGGTTATAGGAGGTTGAGGAGAGGAAACAAAGTGAACAAAGTCTGTTTTGTTATGCAGATAAGGTCTCTCAGGCAGCAGTCCTCAGAAAAATAGGTGATATCAACCCTTAGTCTCTTTGCTAGTAAGTTAATCTTCCCTGTTTGATAAGATCATGGAAAGGAGACTCAGGACAATTCCATTCTTTCTGGAGGAGCTTCCCTTAGATAAGGGAACCTCAAAAAAAAAGCAGGTCTTGCATTTGCTGCTCCCAGGTACTCTCAGTTTAGAGTATCATTTCCTGAGCCCCAACACTATTCTTTCTTACTTGACACTTGAGTACAGAAATATGTTCTAATTTCTGCAGCTTTTAAATAATCCAATTAAAGTTTTAGTGTAGTATTCAAGTTTTAGTATAGTTTCTTAAATAAGTATTAACAGGAATTGATAAAAGTCTTTGTTTCACCAGTGGACATGAGTTTAGAATGTGACCATCATTAGTAGAAAGAGGGGAGCAAGCATCCCTGTTTCCTTTCTCTTCCTAGTGAATACCTGGGATATGTGAGGGAGAGAAAGTAAGGCATCCTGTAGGCCAAAATAATAGAGAGTAGACCTACACCGTATCTACTTGAGAGTTAATCTGCTTCTGTTTAATAAGTTAGCCTTAGTTTAAGATTTGTAGTTTACAGAAGTTTGTGCATTGTATTAGCTAAACAAAGAGTGCAGCTTGTACTTTGTAAAACAATGTTGGGTTCGTGAGAAAGCTTGTAAGTGCTGATCACAGCCCTGGAACATTTGGGCATTGAAGACTGGAATACCTGGTCCATTGCCCAACCTCCTGCTGCTTGAACCCCTCAGTAAGGGTCTCTTGCTGGGAGAAGAGGACCCTACTCACAGGCTCTTAAAGGGTCTTGCAGGAGGCCTATGGGCTGGTTGAGAGAAGAGTGGCATTCTCTGGTCTCCCGCCTGTTCAATGGGTGACTGGGCTCAGGAGATAGTCTCTCCTTTGAGGTACGTCATGTGGTCAGAACTTGCTAGCTCTTACCCATTTCCACACTCCTGCAGCTGCACCTCAATAATTATCTCTTGTTTAACTATACCATACTAGTTTAGTTTTATAGAATAGCCACATACCCCTACTGAATGTAGATGACATAAACTGTTCTATTGTATATACTCACCCCATGATCACTCCACCTTGAGTGACATAATCCAAGTATGTATGTGTTGCAATAAATATGTGTGGAGCCTAGAGCTCTGGGTCTTCATAGTCCTCATCTTGTGAAGAACTCTGGGACCCACATTAATGATTTCTATTTCTGTGTCTGTGTCTTTTTTTCCTTAATTCCCTCATTGCTGCAGGGGCTTAGAACACCCACGGGTTGTACTGTAGCTGGTCTGCAACAGCATTCATCTTTCTTTCTTCTGTCCTTATATCCCCAAGTCCTGGTGACTATGAGAGGGTGCTCCCCATTGGTGTCAAAGTGGCTTTCACCTGTGTTAACAGGGGAGTTTGGGGTTGGGAATATTTGCTCTTACTCACATATGCCCTATCTCCCCCTGCTGTCTGTAGCCTTTGAGTTCCCTAGACCTCATATATGCCATGGATACATGTATGACCTTTATCCATGAAGTGGGAGGCTTGGCTTAATTGACAGGAATTAGTCATGCTTACCTGCATTATGCCTTTTAACTTCCATTATTGTCCACCTCCGGATCCCTCAGATCCAGTTTTCTTTCCTAGGGCTGTATCACACAGTTTAGCAGAACACACTTTAAAAGCACTGGACAGCGGCTGGGCTAACTGCAAACCACCTTGACATAAGTAAGAATTTTTCAGGAACGTGGGTGCCACAGGTGAAAAAATGGCTCAAGTAGAGCCTATCTTAGGAAATCAAAGGCATTTCATACAGCAGAGGATTTCATGGCCTGACTAGCCAAGTCAGCTCCTTCAGAAGGGGTAATTATTTAGGTGTAACCATTTCTTTATCTTTTTTTTTTTTTTTTTTCCAGTTTCACCTCAGAGTGAGACTAGATGATCTAATCAAAGTGAATTAATAACAAAGAAGAAATCACACCAGTGGGGATGACAATATTTGCTCTTGTTTCAATATTGTTTTTTCTTGACCCTGGACCAGCAAACCCATCCCTGAGTGTAATAGCGAGATGTTTGACCTTCGGTGTCCTCAGATCTCACTTGTTTTACACTGTGGCTTCCACCCCAGATGGTCAGTTATTATACTGTCTTTAGATGCCATATTCTCCTATAGTTATTCCTGTTTCCACAAACACTTTTTCCTTGGTAGGTCTTTTCCTTCATATTTCTGTCTTCAACCTCTCCCTATCCAATCTGGCCTATTATCTACTCCTGCTCTAAGCTAATTAATTATTCTTATTGAAAAGGCGATTAGATATATTTGTTAATCACTATTAGACTGTTGGCTACCCAGCCCCAAAGCAATAGTGAAAAAAATTACAGTTTAGGTTCAAGAATAAAACCAAAGTATCCTTAGTTAAAAAACTTAAATGTCACTATGAAAATGGAGGAAAAACTGACTCTTAAAGGTCAAGCATCTCTCTTCCTATTCCTATTTCATTTATGCTTTCTTATTACGTACAACTATTCTTTTTGCTCCACCATAACCATTACAATAAGCCACACCCTGTAATATACGCTATAATGAAGCACAATCTCTCATATTTATCTAATTCCATACTTTTCTGAGTCAGTGATTGTAGTTACCTAGTAGATTCACACTCGTTGCAAGCACTGCTGTCATTGTATCTTTTCAACAAAACACCGGATAACAAGTCAATATGGATAATTAGTAATAAAAGGATGAAAGTACTAAAGTTCTACAGAGCACAGTTAGTTAAAGAACAGAATCGAACTTAGGTGCTTGCTTTTGATCTACATAATGCACTTTTATTCAGCCAAACTGGATCAGGTGTCACAATATTGAACATCACTATACTAGATACAAGTATTGTACAATGTCAGTAATTCTCTCTGGTTAAATAGGGAAAGGGGATTTTTTTCTGGTGAACTAAATAAATGGATATTTGTTTGTGGTTAGCTAATCAAGCTTGCAGCCAATTTATTTAGCAAGTTTAGAATGTAAAGATATTTTGTGTAGGTGTCAGCAGGACTGGGATCCAGGGCAAGGTAAGTGAAGTAATTCTGGCACTTATCTCAGTGCAAAAGTTAAGGAGGAAGGGTGCCAAAAGTATCAATAAGTGTATTTGATGCCATACATTTAAAAATCCGCTTTAACATAAGAAGTCACGATGAAGTATTAAAACGTTTAATAAAGACAGCATCAGTAATAGTGCTAGACCGAGCCAAGGTGAAGCCCAAGGATAAAAATAATTATAATACTAATTTTGTCTTCACTTACAATTTTTATATTTTGTTCACTGTGGACTTTTCCATCAATTTTGATTTTTTTTTTTTTTTTTTTTGAGACGGAGTTTCGCTCTTGTTACCCAGGCTGGAGTGCAATGGCGCGATCTCAGCTCACTGCAACCTCCGTCTCCTGGGTTCAGGCAATTCTCCTGCCTCAGCCTCCTGAGTAGCTGGGATTGCAGGCACGTGCCACCATGCCCAGCTAATTTTTTGTATTTTTAGTAGAGACGGGGTTTCACCATGTTGACCAGGATGGTCTCGATCTCTCGACCTCGTGATCCACCCCCCTCGGCCTCCCAAAGTGCTGGGATTACAGGCTTGAGCCACCGCGCCCGGCTTAATTTTGATTTTTTAAGACTGAGGCTATCTGCAGAATGAATTTTTAACTATTGTCTTAAAATAATATTTGTCTTGATTAGTAAGCACTTACATTTTGTGTCCAAAGCAGATGCCTCACTTGCTTCGCCATAGACCTTATACTGTCTTAGATACATTGTTTTTTAATGTTCTAGTTAAGTCAGAAAATTTTTCTTCTTTTTAAAAAAGAAGAAAATAATTTCGAGTCAAAAGCCCATACCATACACTTGTGGCCAACTGATTTTCAGCAATGGTGCTAAGAATTTTCAATGGAAAAGAATAGTTTTTCAACAAACAGTACTAGAACCATCAAATGTCCACCTATAAAAGAGTAAGTCGGACAGCTTCTTTATGCTGCACACCAAAGTTAACACAAAACTGATCATAGTCCTAAGTTCAGAGCTAAAACGACCACATTCTCAAGGAGAAAACATAGAAATAAATCTTTGTCAACTGGGGTTAGGCAAAGCATTCTTAGATATCACACCAAAAACAAAAGTTTTAACTAAAAAAACAACAAAAAAAAGAAGAATAGAATAGACTTCACCAGAATTAAAAATCTTTTGTGTTTCAAAAGACACTATGAAGAAAGTTACAAAAGCAACTTACGAAATGAAAAAAACCCACTTGCAATTAATATATATATTAATAATATATAATGTTTTACAACTCAACAATAAAAATATATGTAACCCAATTTAAAAATCAGCAAAGGATTTGAATAGACATTTCTACAAAAAGGATCTGTAAACAGTCAATAAGCACATGAAAGAAAAAATGCTCGATACCATTAGTGATTAGAAAAATTAAATTAAATCACAAGGAGAGAGCACTTCACACTCACTAGCATGCTATAATCAAAAATAAAATAAGTGCTGGCTTGGATGTAAAGTAATTGAAACGCTCAAACGTTACCGGTGGGAGTGTACGACGCTGCAGCCTTGTTGGAAACAGTTTGATAATTTCTCAAAATGTTAAACAGAGAGTTGCCATATGACCCACCAATTCCAAGAAAAATGAAAACATACTTCCACACAAAAGGCTGTACACAAATACTCACTGCAGCACTATTCAGAATACACCAAAGATGAAAATAACCCAATTATCTATCAACTGATAAACAAAATGTAATACTTTCATAAAACTGTACAACATCGATGAACCTTTAAAACAGTAAGCTAAGTGACAAAAGCCAGTCCAAAAAAGAAACACCACATTGTATAATTCTCCTTATGTAAAATCACATATTAGTTCATTTACAGGAGGTGAATAGAACAGATAAATCTAAATCTATAGATAGAAATTAGGTTAGTGGTTGCCAGGGATTGGGACCAGGAAGGAATGGGGAGTTACTGATAATGGATACAAGGTTTATTTTGCAGTTAATGACAATTATCTAAAATTGATTGTGTTGAGGGTTGTGCAACTTTGTAAATATACTAAACACCATTGAATTGTACCCCTTACATGAATAAATTATATAATATGTAAATTATATCTCAATAAACCTCTTTAAATAATTTATTTCAGAGATTAGAGGACATCCATTCCTGGTCTCTATTTTCTTTTCTTTGGTTAAGCTCCCAGTAAAAGCTTTGGCAAAGAACTTTCTTCTCCATGGAAGCCTTTGTCAATGATTTATCTGTTACTATAAAGTTAAATTTTGTTGCCAAATAGCAAATGAAAGGTTTTACTTTATTTCAGTAGAATCCTTCAATTTCCTCTTTTGTTTTGCTTTGTTTTATTTTAATAGACAAATAAAAATTGTGTATACTTACCGTGGGCAACATGATGTTTCGAAATATGTATACAAGAAAGAATGGCGGAGAGAGATCCAGGATGGCTGATCACTAGCAGCTCGGGATTGTAGCTCCCAGTGAAAGCGCAAAGAACGAGAGGACGCCACACCTTCACATGAATTCTTGTTGCTCACGCACCAGGAGATTCCCAGCGGAGGAGCCCCACGGGTCGCCAGCGCGACTCTTGTGACCGGCGAGGCGGTTTTGCCGGCGCCTCGGAGCGTCGGTTCTTGGTGCAGAGTCAGAAAAGCACCATCAATCTTAACGCCAATGATTTGGTCGGCGCAGTGGGTTGCTCAGATTTCGGCGCTGAGAATCAATAAGTTGGACGTCCACTCAGAAACCCAATTACAAAGACGGTAATTATAAAGACCACAGATGCATAAATCTACAACGAAGGGAAGAAAACAGCCAAAAAAGGCTGAGAATACCTGAGATCAGAACGCCTCTTCCTCAGCAGGGGATCCCAGTTCCTCATCAGCAACGGCACGAGGCTTGATGGAGAACGAGTGTGTTCCAATTACAGAAGCAGGCTTCAAAACGTGGATAATAAGAAACTCCTGTGAATTAAAAGAACTTGTGCTAACACAATCTAAAGAAACTAAGAACTTTGAAAAAAGGTTTGATGAAATGTCAACAAGAATACAAAATTTAGAGAGGAATATAAGTGAATTGATGGAGCTGAAAAACATAATATGATAACTACGTGAAGTATGCACAAGTTTTAACAGCCGAATTGATCAAGCAGAAGAAAGGATATCAGAGGTCGAAGACCAACTCAATGAAATAAAACTAGAAGACAAGATTAGAGAAAAAAGGATAAAAAGGAACGAGCAAGGTCTCCAAGAAATATGGGACTACGTGAAAAGACCTAATCTACGCTTGATAGGTGTACCTGAATGTGACGAAGAGAATGAATCCAAGCTGGAAAATATGCTTCAGGATATTATTCAGGAAAATTTTCCCAACTTAGTAAGGCAGGACAATATTCAACTCCAGGTAATACAGTGAACACCACAAAGATATTCCTCAAGAAGAGCAACTCCAAGGCACATAATCATTAGATTCACCAGGGTTGAAATGAAGGAGAAAATACTAAGGGCAGCCAGAGAGAAAGGTCAGGTTACCCACAAAGGGAAGCCTATCAGACTTACAGCAGATCTCTCAGCAGAAACCCTGCAAGCCAGAAGAGAGTGGGGACCAATATTCAACATCCTTAAAGAAAAGAACTTTCAGCCAAGAATTTCACATCCAGCCAAACTAAGCTTCATAAGTGAAGGAAAAATAAAGTTTTTGGTGAACAAGCAAGCACTCAGAGAATTCATCACCACTAGGCCTGCTTTACAAGAGCTTCTGAAAGAACCACTACACATAGAAAGGAACAAACAGTATCAGCCTTTCTAAAAAATACCAAAAAGTAATATATCATTATTAATTCTAAATTTAAATTGATTAAATTCCCCAATTCAAAGACAGACAGGTAATTTCGACAAAAAACTAAAACTATATGCTGCATCCAGACCCATCTCACATTCAAGGATACACAAAGACTTAAAACAAGGGATGGAGAGAGACTTACCAACCAACCAGAGAGCAAAAATAAATGAATAAAAAGCAGAAGTTACAATTTTTGTCCCTGATGAAATAGTAGTATTTAAAGCAACAAAGATCGAAAGAAGCAAAGAAGGACATTATATAATGATAAAAGAATCAATGCAACAACAAGAAGAGTTAAAGGTCCTAAATATATACGCACCCAATACAGGAATACCCAGACATACAAGACTTATAAAGAGACTTAGACTCCCACACAATAATAGTGGGAGACTTCAACATTAATATTAGACAGATCAATGAGACAGAAAATTAACAACAATATCCAGGACTTGAACTCAGATCTGGAACAAGTGGACGTAATTAACATTTATAGAGCTCTCCACTTTACACAAAATGTACACTCTTATCAGTACCACATCATATCAACTTAGAAGTTTAAACGAAATGTTGGTTGGCTCCTTGTTTGTTACTCTCTTCCCTCATTTTCTTTCATGTCTCCATTATTAAGGACAATTATAGGTATACCCATATTTAGACTGCATTCTAGCCCGGGCAACAAAGCAATACCCCCGTTCTCTCTCCCTCTTCCTCTTTCTCTTTCTTCCTATTCTTTATTCTTTTTCTTATTAAAAAAAAAAAAAAGAAAAAAGAAGTTCATATAGCCTGGGTGTATCAGCCTAGCGATATAGTACAATACACTTAACTGCAACTGGCTTACTGAACTCTGTGTTCTCAGACTTTTCCAATGTCTTTTTTCTTATTTTTTCTTTTTCTTTCTTTTTTATTTTTATCTAAAAAAAAAAAAAAAAAGAAAAAAAAAGAAAGAATGACTAACTGGAGCTAATCAGCTTAAGTGTCCATCAATGAATGGATGAATAAAGAAAATGTGGTATATATACACTATGGAATACTATTCAGCCTTTAAAAAGGAGGAAATCCTGTCGTTTGCAACAACATGGATGAACCTGAAGACATGATAGTAAATTAAACAATTTATTCACCTTTCTCTTTTGATTCATATGACTTGTTGGGGTGATTTGAAGTAACTTGCATTTAGAAGCTCACCTGAAACAAGGGGTGGGAGCTGCATAGAGTACATAGGATCTCCTTGGTCACATGCTACAAACCATCCCATTCAACTTATTTATTTATTTATTTATTTTTAGTTTCAGGAAGTGAAATATCATGTTTGATTAACTAGGGAAAATATTTTGCTTTATGGAGAGATTCTAACCTATGCCTTATTTTCAAGGCAAAATCTATTTTCTAAGGAGATCTCTTTTTCTCTTTTGACTTTAAGGAAGCAGACATTTTAATGGGCATGCCAATCACTGTTTCTTCATACATTCCAGCATGATAACCTAGTCCAATTACAGATACTGAAAACAACAACGACAAAACCAGGAAGTACCTGAATGGAAGTGTAAGAACTCTTTATATCACTCTCACTGAATTCAGCATTCATTGATAACCATCCAAGATCGTTTACGGCATGAAGTGCTAGTATTACCATATTAGGGGACCACCAAAGTGGTGTGATTTAAAAGAGACAGTGTTCTCCAAATGTTTTCTCCCTTGGACTTCCTGAATATATTTAAAGCATGGAAAGACTTATAAGCAATATTAAAAGAAGCGTTGAAGGAATGGGGAGATTTCGTACTGAAGATTCATTTGGGAAGTGAGCTTGTGGTTACTGTCTTCACACATTGGAAGGTTGTAGGAGAGGGAGCTGAGTTTTCTTTACAGCTATAAAAGATAAAATGGGTTGGGAGGCCGAGGCGGGTGGATCACGAGGTCGAGAGATCGAGACCATCCTGGTCAACATGGTGAAACCCCGTCTCTACTAAAAATACAAAAAATCAGCTGGGCATGGTGGCGCGTGCCTGTAATCCTAGCTACTCAGGAGGCTGAGGCAGGAGAATTGCCTGAACCCCGGAGGCGGAGGTTGTGGTGAGCCGAGATCGCGCCATTGCACTCCAGCCTGGGTAACAAGAGTGAAACTCCGTCTCAAAAAAAAAAAAAAAAAAAAAATGGGCATCAAAGAATAGATATTTCCACTGACAGTTTTGACTTTGCCTCATTATAAAGAACTGTTTTAGCAGTCAATGCTGAAGGGAATAGAACCTTCTTGAGGCTTCATATTCCCAGGCACTGGGATTGTTCACACTGAAACTGAAAAACTTGTGTTTCTTAAATTACGCAAATAAACATTAAAATCTATTCCACCTGAGACTCTCCAATGCATTTTATCACCCAGTCTGGAATCACTCATTTAGTTTAATGAATAGTCCTTTGTAAAGTACAAATAAACTGTAACCACCTCCCACTTATTAACACCAGAGTATACATTAGTTTTTGTTTTTGTTATTTTATTAATATCCAACTTAAATAAACTGTTCTAAAGAGTTAGGGTAGATTGTGTTTGGTTTGTTTTGGTTTGGTTTTCAGAGAATGGAGAAGACTGAAACATAAATTAGTTTACATTAAGTTTAGAAGCCTGACTGGGGGACTCTGGTCAATCAGAAAGCAGCATACAACAGAGTTCTCAGGGGGGTTGTAGAAGAGCGATGGTTACCAATCTTAAAAATGTCCTACCTTTCTCAGAGGATAGGGATAAGATCCCCCAAAACACAGAGCATTCCTCTTCCAGGGATTATCTAGACTTAATGCATGTTGGCTGTGCTGCTCAGGTCTCCATACAACTTCCCCTAGGCAAGGACAGAAGGTTTTGAGAGGTCCCATTAGCTCTATGCTAGAAACCATACACTTTTAAAAAGCTCTGTATCAATCACTTTTTCAGTTAGGATACTAAGAAAGAGAAATACTTCAGCTAATAAATTACACAATGCACAATAAGTACTAAATATTAATCTAACTATCCAAATTCATTTTTTACAATGCCCTTGGTCAGTAAGGAGATTTTAAAATGGAGAAAGACTCACCCCCATTCCCACAAGCTATGAAGAAATCAGCTGTGGGCAGGGCTGGGCTTGAATTTGAGATATCATTCGAGCAAAAAGCAAAGTCCACACATCAGAGTTCCAACAGGGTTGTTGCTTCTCAGCATAACACAAGAGGAACAGAAATAAGTATCTGTATTCATTATCCCTTCAATAACTATCATGCCACATATTTCAAAATGTTTCCACAGAAAATATGCCGAAGAAGATAGCTAAAACGTTCATTGGTAGGTTATTGTCTTTGTATAATATACATTTAAAGGGAGCTACAAATGTAAAGGCAGATGTGTAATATATGGCTGGCACCGTTTTTATTTTCTTATACATCTTGCTACTGTCTGGGGGCAATGCTCTAGCGACTACTGAAATATAATAGCTGCTTTCTCTCTCAGTACACAATTTGACAGCATTTATTCTTTCCTTCAGTGAACATAATTACTTCACATATGGAACCTGTGATAGCCTACAGGCATCTGAGAGAAACCAGAATCATGCAATCTGTCCCCTTTGCGAGCTTAATTTACATTCACAAGTGTCATTTTATTAGGGCTGGCATCATGTAGAATAAAAATTACAGGTCAGCTATGGCATGTCACTGGGAAGTGTGCTTAAGTCAATAATGTGGTATTATTGCATTTGGGATAATTTTACAAGGGAGATCTCACAGGAGGAGTCTGACCCTTATTTCTTAGTTTTCAGTTTTACTATCAACCACAAGGTAATTCATTTAGAAATAAGTATTGTAACAAATAGTTTAGCCTGCTGCAAATGTTTGTGCTGAGTGTCATACCCTTCCATATAACTTTGTAATGACATCTTGAATCTTAATGGGCATAGAGAATTTACCTTGCTAGCTATTAAAAGTGGGCATGTTTGAATTTGTGTAATCAAAATGACATCGGTGAGAGTCTTGTGCCCTTTATTTTGGCCAAGTTGAGAGTAGAATTTGAGAAGATTGTGTTACTGACCCTTTCCATTATAATTAAAACACCATTGTTGATTTAATAGTTGTTCCCAGGGAATGGGAGGAGTGAGACAAGCTGTAGGCATTACACCTCGTGATTGTTTCTCTGTTTGAACAGTGAGATGATCTTGAAGTAGCCCTTCTATTTGGCTCCCTTCTCTGTAGATGAAGTCAGAAATTATTTTTACATGAGAAGTTAGAGACGGTCAGTAAATTCTAAACCATGATTTCTTCATGACGCCATGTTCTTTAACGAACTCTATTACCAAATAAATGCTCAAATATAATTCTCAGATGGTGATGATGATGTGCACTGTACCCATCCCTGAAAGCCATGGGCCAAGCCAAGACATGCCTTCAGCACAGTTGGTAAACACTCTCAGCTTCATCCCACTAGGGGTGGCCATAAGTATGGAGATCGTTGAATCAATGGAAAAAACCAAGCTGAGTCTAGGGAGGGGCAAAGTCAAGGACTAGGGTTCAGATGCTGAACTAAAAGCAGGATCATTGAAATCTAGGCAGGCAAGAGGGAAAAACATAGGCAGTGTCGGAATAATTTTTAGGCACAGAAAGAGAGCTGTTTGGACTAGCATAAGCATTGGGATTAGATGTTTGCCAAAGTCTTATTGTTTGTTTGTTTGTTTGTTTTGAGACAGAGTTTCGCTCTTGTTACCCAGGCTGGAGTGCAATGGCGCGATCTCGGCTCACCACAACCTCCGCCTCCTGGGTTCAGGCAATTCCCCTGCCTCAGCCTCCTGAGTAGCTGGGATTACAGGCACGCGCCACCATGACCAGCCAATGTTTTGTATTTTTAGTAGAGACGGGGTCTCACCATGTTGACCAGGACGGTCTCGATCTCTTGACCTCATGATCCACCCGCCTCGGCCTCCCAAAGTGCTGGGATTACAGGCTTGAGCCACCGCGCCCGGCCTGTTTGTTTTTAAAGACTAATTTAGGCCTTACTAAATCTTTAGAATTGCCTTAAGTTTCATTAATTTTAAGAATGCTTAATTTTATCAAATAGGTATATAAACATGGTTAGAAAATCCAGTGATTAATAGGACAGAACTTATTTTGAGAAGCCATTTTTCTATGTATGCTATGCCCACAGCCCCATACTCCAGAAGCAATTTTTTTACCCTTCCAACTTTAGGTCTAGTCTTACTCTCCATATTACTTAAATTTATGCCTATTTTGACATTTGTAATTTGTCTACTGTGGGAATTATCTATTGGTATACCACTTTGAATGAATATTGAGTTATTTATCATCTGCTGCTGAAAATAAAATACTATGAATGATCTTTATGATCATTAACATTTCTTCACCTGTCATGGTGGCTCCCAGCACCTTGGAAGACAGAGGTGGGAAGATTGCTTGAACCAGGAGTTCAAGACCAACCTGGACAACACGTAAGACCTTGTCTCTAAAAAAATTTTTTTAAATAAATAAATTTAAGAATTAAAGACATTTAAAAATTAAAAAACTCTGAATCACAAGAGAGGGGAAAAAATTATATTGTTTTATCAGATATCATCACATACTTCTCCAGGCAATAATATTTAAGACTTTGCAACCACTGTGCAATAGACTCTGGGAAAGAAAAAAGAGGTATAGGATTCTTTCCCTCATATTTTCATTCAAGACACAGACCATATATGCTAATTCTACAAGAATTCCTCTAGTTCCTAAGGAGGATACCTGATCATTTTCTTAGTATGATTTCTTCTTCACCCCGTGTAGTCGACCTCAATTACGATACTTTCCCTCTGGATTTTTTCAGTGGCATGACCCAATCAATTCTCTTGAACATTTAAGTCCATTTCATTTGAGATTTCTGTTATTTTTAACCAGAGGCATTTTAACTGATCCATTCAATTAAGAAAAACCATTACATCTACTAAGAAAAAGTCTAATTGAAAAAAAACATATATTTACCTTTCACTATGTGTGACATCTATTCTCTGGATACAGAGAAAACTAAGTTAATTCCTGCCCTCAAGGGGATCATAGTCTATTTTTTAAAATATAATATAAACAATGCAACAATGAAGAGACACTAAGTACAGAGGATGGGTAGCAACTAATTCTTCCTGAGAGATTAAAGAATGGGAAGGACTGCAAAGACTTTTTATCCCCCTCAGACTGAGTTTCGCTCTTTTCGCCCAGGCTGGAATGCAATGGTGTGATCTCAACTCACTGCAATCTCCCGCTCCTGTGTTCAAGTGATTCTCTAGCCTCAGCCTCCTGAGTAGTTGGGATTACAGGTGCCCGCCATCACACATGGCTAATTTTTGTATTTTTAGTAGAAGATGGGGTTTCACCATGTTGTCGAGTCTGGTCTGGAACTCCTGACCTCAGGTGATCCACCCACCTCGGCCTTCCAAAGTACCAGGATTACAGGCATGAGCCACTGCACCAGTCCAGGAAAGACTTTTAAGAGGAGAGAATGTTTGGACTACATTTGAAAGGAGGATTGCTTTAATAGGATCTCATTTGTCTGTAAATGATAGAAACCTAACTAAAAGTGCTTTATACTTAAAAAAAAAAAAAAAAAAAAAAAGTGCATAGTCTCAATAAACGAGAGTCACATTTGATCTAATCACTCAAGCCATGCCATGCAGAATCTGGTTACCATTCCCATGTCTGATAGTGAGATGACAGTATCACATTCAGGCTTTATCTTACTATCTTACCATCCTCAGGAAAAATAGAGGGCTTTTTTTCCCCAGTGGTTTAAGCAACTTTTCCAAATGTTCTTTCACTATCTGCTGGCCTCTATTGTTTCTGATGATTCATTCGTATCATTTCCTTCTACATGCATATTATTTTTTCTGTTTTCAATTAAAAACATTTTTTTTTTTCAGCAGTTTGACTATTAAGGGCCTGGATGAAATTTTCTTTGTATTGATTCTACCTTGTGCCCATTGAGTTTCTTGAATCTGCAAATTTATGTCATTCCCTGAATTTGGAAAATATGTAAGCCATCATTAAAAAACAAGTTTGTATAACTCATATTCTTTCTGCTCCCTTTCAGACTCCAATTATATGTATGTTAAATCTTTAAATATTTTCCCACAGCTCTCTGGAGGATGTTTGTGGGTCAAGATGGCCAAGGGGAGACCTATGTTAATTCTAGCTAAATAATTATAAGCTTGCTCGGCTCAGAGTACACTGAAGCTTTACACACTGAACTAAACTGTATTATTGGTGCAGTTAATTAGAAATCAAGTGGCAACAGGAGGCCTAAGGTTAAGACCATCTGAGAGCGCAGTGATGCTGGAGAACACCTCGGAGCGGCTGCAGAGCAGGGAATACTGCTGTGGTCCCACGAATGCTTTCTCAACATGAAGACTGCATGAGGGGCTGGTAAAGACGGCTTATGCGAAGATCTCTGAGGAGGGAGGCCACCTCTGCTTACAAGATCCAGGAGGGTCTTTGCAGACGGGAGCTGGCAAGGAGGAGAAAAGCCTTGCAGGGCAGAGATCACGGAACATCTCAGGCTCTGCCTAGGTTCTCGGAATATGGAGTGATTTTAATTGCTCTATGTCATCAATGCTCCAGAGATAAAAGCCCCTTGATGCATTGGGTGTGGTCAGACCAGGTGGCTCCTAATCTGCTACACTGCTGATGCAGCTGCACCCTGATAGCAATCGGTGATAAACTTAGAGTACTACACTGAGTTTAGCATGTCTTAGAAGGATCTCAAGTACTGTTAAATGCTCAGAGCGCTAGTTTAGCATGTCTTAGAAGGATCTCAGGGGCTCTCTACCCAGCTATCTTACCTACCCCTACACCCTCCCCTTCCATGCCCATAAGATCAATGAGATTATACACATAATAAAAGTGTCTGGAGCCCAGAGCTCTTGGCCAACACATTTTCCACGCTTGTGCTGGTCCCCTGGACTCATGCTGTAAATTCTACTCTTGCGTCTCTTATCTTTATTTCCTTTTCTCAATCCCTCATCACTGCCAGGACTAAGGGCACCCACGTACGGGGTTGGGCTGGTTCCCAACATCGTTTTAATATTTTTCAATCCATTTTTTGTTCTTCAGACTGGATAATTTCTGTTGATTTATCTTTAAGTTCACTGACTCTGTTTCCTCAGTTATCTTCATTCTGCTGTTTGTTCATTTCAGCAAATTTGTTATTTTAGATGCTATATTTTTCAGTTCTAGGATTCCCATTTTATTAGTTTTTTGTAGTTTATTTTTCCCTGAACCAGCAGTGCCACTTAGTTGCTATGAGATAGGCAAGTCTTTTAACTTTTCTGGGCCTCCCTTCCCTCATAAAGGAAATGCAATTATTCCTATTAAGCAAGCTAATTGTTAAGACTAATTGCATGCAATGTTCTACAATGTTTTAAAACATTAGTACGTATTATTATGGTGGATTATTATTTTTCATTTTTTGCTTTTTAGAGACAGGGTCTTGCTCTGTTACCCAGGCTGGAGTGCAGTGACCTGATTTTGTAACCAGGTCTCAGGATGGGACGGGGCTCAGCTCCCTCCTCTATTTGATGTGACTGATGTTCTTGGCCTTTCTTTGCCCCAAGAATGGAAGTAAGGGCCCTGGCAGCACAGTGAGCTTACAGTTCAAGTAAATATAGGACCCAAATTGTTTAGCAAAAAGTGATTTATTAGGCACAGAGAGAGAGGGAGAAAGAGAGAAAGCACCCATGCTGCCCTGAGAGGGGAATCCAAAGGGGATATCACACAAGCAGAGGCAAAGACAACTCGCACGTTGTTGTGTGAGGAGATCAGGGAGGGAAATCTGCACAGGTAAGGGGTAGTGGGGTTTTTACTTTGAAGTTATTCCCGCCCCATTCATGTTCTTGTGCAATGAGAGGAGTTCTTTCAAACTTCCACTAGTGTGATTGATCTTTGACTTTGATATTGGATTGGCTACCCAGCCCACAACTTTTGCTGCTTTTTAAACAAAGGAGCACACCTGGAATTTTACCTATCCCACGTGCGAGAAAGTCAAAGAACTCTAGGTTCCCGGATGTGGATGTGGATGGAGGCATGGCGCTGGGAAGCTGTTGCCTTTGAAACCACATCCCTTGTGGACTGAGTTTTCCTTAACACAGTCCCTCAGTCTCCCCTCTGAACAGGAAAGTCCAACTGCTGTTGGGACATGGGCATCGATCACTCTCCAACTACTTCCTGCTGAATTGGGGTGTAGAAGGGGCCCTGCAGTCGAGGTTTCTCCAGAGGGGAGTCTTCCAGGGGTGCAGGTTGATCCTGCGGTCCACAATAGAGCTCATGAGCCAAGGACATCTGGGGTTCCATTTGCAAGAATATTTGCGGCCTTATGGCTTTAGTTCTAGAAGAAACGAACTTGACAAGAAGGTTAAAGATGAGAGGCCCGAAGGCCAGCAATGATAGAATGGTTATAAATGGCCTAGGAGAGGGTAGAGCCAGGTCAGCCGGTTGTTAAACAAGCTCCAGGATCCTGTTTCTTGAAGGTCCTTAGCCCTGAGTTTGATTCGGTCCCCGAGCTTTTAAGTTTGTTTAAGATAATACCTGATTAGTTTATAAAGTAGCAGCACTTTTCTAGAAAAAGGCAGGTTTCTTTTTTCTCTACTGTTAACAGATTCAGATCCTCTAAAGGCTTGCAGGTGTACCAAGGGTCGTCTCCTGGAACTTCAGGCTGCGGAGTGGAGGCCTATGATTTCCTTCAGGAGGGGTCCAAGGCTTCAGCCGAGTGTGATGAATCCATGAGTCAATTCCCACCACCTTAACTGCCATTGGGGTAGACAGAATAACTGAAAATGGTCCTTCCTAAGATGGGCCTAGAGAGGGAGAGTCTGAGCGGAGAGACTTAACAAGCACCAAGTCTCCAGGGCAGAACAGCTCTTTCCCTTTTTCCCCAGGGTGTCCTTCAGGTAAGGGCCTAACAGCCGGTTGCTACTTAGCCAAGGAGGTTATATCTTTTATTAGATCTGCTGTTTCCTGGTCTAATACAAGATCATTAGTAAGAAAGAGCCGTCCATAAAGCATCTCATAGGGGCTGAGTCCTATTTTCCGAGGAGAGTTTCAAGCCTGTAAGAGCGCTATTGGTCATAGAGAAGGCCATGGGAGGTGGGTTTCCTGTGCCAGTTTCTTTAGGTGTCTCTTAAGAATTTCGTTCATCTTTTCCATTTTCCCTGAGGACTGAGGCCTCCAAGCACAGTGGAGATGATACCGTATTCCTAATGCCCTGGAAATTCCTTGGGTCACTGCAGCTTTGAAGGCAGGGCTGTTATCACTTTGAAGACAGTGAGGGAGTCCAAATCTAGGGATTATTTCATTAATCAGGACTTTTATTACCTCTTGGGCTTTTTCTGTTCTACAGGGGAAAGCCTCCACCCAGTTTGTGTAGGTGTCTACACATACTGACAGATATTGATATCCCGGAGACTTAGGCATATGGGTAAAGTCCATTAGCCAGTCCTCAGCTGGGTAGTGACCGGTTCTCTGCTCCCCAGGAGGAGCTTTTCGACGTGCTGAAGCATTGTTTTTCTGGCATATTTCACATCCTTTGACTATTGTGGGACAGCCTTGAAGAGACGTTTTTCTGTAAATATAGAATTGGCCATTTGATGTGTATTCTCTATACCCATATGGAAGGTTCGATGCAGGGTTTTAAGTACTTTCCACCGGCTGGCAGCAGGTAGAAGGACTTTTCCCTCCTCCGTAGCTAGCCACCCTGAAGGAAGAAGATTATGTCCCTGGGAGATTGCCCACTCTACCTCTTCTGATGGGTATTGAGGTCTAGATCCCTAGAGAGGGTTTTCCCATGTTAAAAGTCCTTCTATACATTCTTGTCTAGCTGCCCTTTTTGCCTCTAGGTCAGCTTGATGATCGCCCTCCACTTCCCTTCTCGTATCCTTTCCGGTGACCCTGGCAGTGTAAGACTGCCTCTTTGGACGGCTTGTAATAAATCTAACATTTCCTTATGATATTTAATGGGCACTCCTGCCGAGGTTAGGAACTCTCTTTCCTTCCATATGGCAGCACGGGTACGCAGAACCAGGTAAGCGTATTTGCAATCTGTGTATATGTTTATTCTCTTTCCTTTTCCTAGTTTTAGAGCTCGAGTGAGGGCTACTAGTTCTGCCAGCTGGGCATTCGTTCCAGGAGGAAGGGAATTACTTTCAAGCACTGTTTGATCACTGACTACTGCATATCCTGCCTTTCAAACTGCATTTTCCATAAATGAACTTCTGTTGGTGTATAGGTTAAGGTCAGGATTGGCTGGAGGATTTTCTAAGAGATCCTCTTTAGCCACACAGTTCTGAGCTATAACCTGCTGACAGTCATGTTCTGTGTCTGCTCCTTTTCAGGAAGAAAAGTGGCTGGGTTGAGGGCTGCACATGTGCGCAGCTGAAGTACAGGCCCTTCGAGCACTAAGGCCTGATATTTAAGTAGGTGGTTGTCAGACAGCCATAAGCCTCCTTTAGAGGCCAGAATTCCAGCTACATCACGTGAAGTCCATACAGTTAGATCTTTCCCTTGCACTATTTTAACAGCTTCTGAGACCAGTATAGCCACCACGGCTATGACTAGCAAGCAGTGTAGGCAGCCTTTTGTTATTGCATTCATTTCCTTACTTAGGTATGCCACTGGTTGTGGCATGGCCCCTGAGTCCGGGTGAGAACCCCCAGTGCCACTCCTGACTTCTCCATGACATATAGGGAGAAGTCGTTCCCTGTAGGAAGTCTTAAAGCTGTGGGCTGCAGTAGTGCCTGCTTTAGGGTCTGAAAGTCTGCCTCGGTTATAGATGGGTATATTAGATGGGTATTAGCCTTTGGGTTTCGTTAATCAGAATGTATAGAGGTTTGGCTATTTCACCATATCTGGGAATTCACGGTTGGCAGAAACCAGTTATTCCTAAGAATCCCTGCAACTGTTTTAAGGTTTGGATGAGGGAAGCTCAGTACGGGTTGGAAACATTCTCCATCAAGGGTTCGAGTGTCCTTAGACAAGTCCTAGGTATTTTACCTCTTGCCTACAAAGTTGGGCTTTTGGTTTGGAAACCTTAAATCCACAGGTGGCTAGAAAGTTTTGGAGATCCTGTGTGGCCTGCTGATGCTGGGTTTCTAAGTTTGCAGTTAAAAGTAAGTCATCCATATACTGAAGAACCAGGGTACCTGCATGTGAAAAATGACCAAGGTCCTGAGCCGGAGCCTGGCTGAACAGGTGGGGGCTATCTCAAAAGCCCTGGGGTAAAGTACCAGGTGTCCCCAAACTCTTGGGCCGCTGCTAGAGCAGCCTCTCTCTCATTGCTGGTTAGGGTTAGACTAAGAAATAACATGATATCTTTCCAATCTAATTCAAAGAACTGACCCAGGCCCTGCAGAACATCTATGTACTTGTTCAGGGCATCTGAAAATTTTCCTAAGTCTGCCTTGATTTTGCTGTAAGTCAGAAAGTGAAAAGGGAGTATGTACCTTGGTTGGACCAAATAATCCTCCAACTGCCTGTAGGGAGCAGAGTTGGGGCATCCTAGTAGCCTTGGCTCCTTTGGCCTTCCCTGATTCCTCTTGTGTGGCAGGGGCTGAGGAGACCTGGTCAGCGTCGGTGGAGGGAGGAGTCACAGGGAGTCCTAAATGTGGGGGTAGTCCTGACGAGGGGCCAGTAGGGTCTGGGGTACAGGGTTAACATGGCTGAGGATTATTTCTTAGAGAAAAGAAAACTTTCACATAGAGGACCCAAGTCCATTTACCTTCGCTTTTACAGAACAGGTCGAATTGTAGAATGGTGTTGTAATTTGTACTCCCCTTAGGAGGCCAGGTATCTCCACTCTGCAGAGGGTGTCACGGCCACGCTGTTTGGCAGAGAAACACGAGCCACTTCTTCAAAGATTGTGTGTCGAATTTGCCCCAGTTATCCAGGATACACCTTAAGGGTGATCTTGCCTTGGGAAGAGTAGCACCCATCTGAAATTGAACACAGGAATGCCGGCATCCCTGGTTATTCCTTGCAACTGCTATCCCTGGGGCATCCCCCAGTTACAGCACCTTGTAATTTCCTTGCACCCTAGATGTGTGATCATCTTCAGGGCCCCACATATGCCGGGTTTAATCATGCTTATCAGTGTTATGGGCATACACTCACTGTCTAAATGTCCTTATTAACCACCATGAGGACATGGGAACTGCCAGGATTAGTGGTCCTGTAGCAGCGCATCCTTGAAAAACTAGGCCAGGGAGGCTTGGACGATGGGTGCCAATATCCCCTAGAAAGAGTTCAATTAACGTAGCCCTGACGGTAACACTGCCCTAGGAGGATAAATTACTTGGAAGGGAACTCTGAGCACAACAATCTTAAAGAAGGCTGAATGGCCACAGGGCTGAGGCCAGAACAATGCCTCCTCCTGCTCCCTACCTTCTATTTTAGGAATATGCCCTAGGGTTGTGGGGCCTGTAATTAACTACTTGAGCCTTGGACCAGGTTTGACTATGGTATTCTAGATGGAAAAGTTCCACCTTACCGAGAGCCAATCCTAGGCAAGACAAATCGTACATCATTAGATTCCGGCACCATTCAGTTGGATTGGGAAATTTGCAAGTGACAAAAGAAAAAACATCCCACAATGTTCTATAGCTCCCAGTACCCACTGATTGACTCTGCCTCCATGAAGGTGTAACCTAGCACTGCGGACTAAGGGAACTGGCTCTGTGCAGCTATGCGACAGGAGGTCCTATAGGCATAAGCCTGAGGACACCGCAGGTATGGGTCCCTGGGCTGCCACTGGCTGGCCAGGGGCCAGGGTCACCAATGCTGCATCCCCCGTGGTGCTGCTGTCCCTCATGGCGACCACCGACCCCCGGGGCCACATAGGCATGTCAGGCCCCTCCCTGCGGGCGGTCTCTGGATAGCTCACCGGCTCTGCTCCTCAGGGGTGGCTGGGGCTCCTGTCCCTTTCAATCGGGGCTTCACCGTGCCCGGGACGCTCTGCCCCTCGGGCTCAGGCCGCGGCGGGACTCGCAGCCTGTGAGCGGGCGGCCCTGCGCTCCCGGGGTAGTGGGTCACCTGGCGGGGAGCGCTCTCCCTCACCAGGCTGGCGCAGCCGCCCGGAGGAGGCTCGCTCAGGTGCCTTCCAGCCCTGGGTGCTGCTGCTCCGCTGAGCAGCCCTTGAAACCCAGGCAGCCCGCCGCCAGCCTCGTGCTGGCCAGGCCACAGCGCCAGCGACTGCAGCTTTGACAGCCCGGCCCAGCTGCCAGCCGCGTGCGGCGTCAGCGCTGCCTGGCCACCCTAGTTCTGCCTCTGCCCGGTGTTTCTCCTTAATAGATTTTAAGAGAAGCGAATGGGACAGATTTTAGCATTTGAGAGGAGGCTGATACACTCCCACTCCAACGTCTTCTCCTGGCAGGCTCTCCAAAGATGTCACTGGGTCGCGGGACAGGACGGGGCTCAGCTCCCTCCTCTATTTGATGTGCCAGAGGTTCTTGGCTCCTCTTTGCCCCAAGAATGGGGGAAGGGGTCCTGGCAGCACAGTGAGCTGACAGTTCAAGTAAATATAGTACCCAAAGAGTTTAGCAAAAAGCAATTTATTAGGCAGAGAGAGAGAGAGAGAGAGAGAGAGAGAGAGAGAGAGAGAGAGAGAGAGAAAGCACCCATGTTGCCATGGGAGGGTAATCCAAAGCGGATATCTGCACAAGTAGAGAGGGAAAGACAACTCCTACTGTTGTGTGAGGGGATCCCAGAGAGGGAAATCCACACAGGTAAGGGGCAGTGGGGTTTTGACTTTGAAGTTATTCCTGCCGCATTCATGTTCTTGTCCAGTGAGAGTTCTTTCAAACTTCTGCTGGAGTGATTTTTCTTTGACTTTGATATCACCTGCTCTTTCCCATCATGGCTATTACAGTAACGATTCCACATTTGTACATGGTATTACCTGAGTTTAGCATTTCTCTACAACCCATCCAGTAACTTTCATGTACTTATCATCCTGTACAATTCGACTTAGGTGTATCATTCTTTGTGGATTTTTTTTTCTCGTTTATTTTGGGAAAGATAGTCTCTCCTTCTATTGTGCTCCCATGGCACTATGCTTATGTCTTTATTATTGTACTTCAATTTTATTGAAATTATTATCTACTTATGTATCTCTATCCTTCCCAACCCCTTTCTCCCCTGACCAGACCTGACTACAAGATCCTTGATAGCATTAATTTGTCTTGTTCACTTTTGGCTCTTCAGTGTGAGTGGACAAGAAAGCAGAAACAGGGGACTCTAGATGAAAGACACTGTTTTTTGTGATCTAATCATGGGATAACATTCCATCATTTTTGTCATACTCTATTCATTATGTGCAAGTCACTAGATCCAGCCTACACTCAGGGAGGCATTGCACAAGGGTGTATGTATCAAAAGGTAAGGATTCACTGGATGCCACCCTAGAGGCTGGCTACCACAGCAACGATTAACTGTTTCAAACAAGTTTTTTTTTCTAATAATAAAAGTAAGAAATCTCATTACTGAAAATTTGGAAACTGGTTTGTAAAAAAGAAGAAAAAGCCATCTGTATTTCCACTATCTAGGAAACCTAATTAATATTCTGAAGTATCACACTAATTTTTAAACCAAATTTTTATATAGTTGAAATAATAGCATATGTATCTTGTTTTCAATTATTATTATATCTCCGCAAATGCTACATTTTTGTAGTAGATATATCATTGTTTACCCATTCTCTAGTTGTTGAATATTTAGAATGTTTACTTTTTAGAAGCATTACCACCATTATTTTCTAAGACTAGATTCAGTTTTCTTCCTTTTGAGACAGAATTTCACTCTGTTACCCAGGCTGGAGTGCAGTGGCATGATGACAGCTCACTGTAGCCTCTGCCTCCTGGACCCAAGCAATCTTCCCACCTCAGCTTTCTGAGTAGCTGGTACCACAGGTGCATGCCACCACACCGGGTATTTTTTTTTTTTTTTAACTTTTTGTAGCATCATGTCTCCCTGTGTTGCCCAGGATGGTTTTGAACTCCTGAGCTCAAGTGATCTTCCTGCCTTGGCCTCTGAAAGTGCTAGGATTATAGGCATGAGTCATCACAGCAGGTCAATAAGCAGTTTTCAAATGAACAAGCATAACTTGAAATTTTTTGATGTTAAAAAGAAGAAAATTATTTTTTAAATGGGGGCAGGTTGCAGTTACCATAACAGAAGGAACACACCTGCCCTGTGCCATTGTCAGACGGTGGTATTTTTTATTTTTACACTATCTATGTGTTTGTTTAGGGGTTTCATTTGATGGTATTTACTTGAATCTAATCAGAAAACTCTTTCGTGTGTGTTTCATTTGAATTTGTCTTCAGAGGTGGAAAAGACAGGCTTTATTAATAGATCATACTCCACACATTGCCAAAACAGCCCTGTTGCAATTATTTTTATTAGTAACAATAACCTTTGTTTAGTGTTTTACCTTGTGAAGAAGGTAAAACAGGTATTATTGTCATCTACATATTTCAGAAATGTAGAGAACTTACAGTCATTTGCCCCACGTCATCCAACTATTGTGATGAAATATGCAAATTATATAATTGCCTACATTATGCAAATTAAACACAAATACACACACACAAGCCAACTGACATACTTAACTATATTTCTAAATCAAGACTTCAAGTTTAAGTAAATTCAGTTTATGAAAAAGCCAACTGACATCCTATTCTGTATCTTCAAAAAAGGATTTCAAATGTATTTAAATTCCGTTTACGCAAAAGTGAATTAACATGCTGAACTACATCTTTGAATCAAAATTTCAGGTTTATATAATTTCATGGTACTTGATTCGACTCAGATCTGCAGATAGCACCTTTTGAAATTTTGACAGACTTCCATGGTTACCATGATAACTTTTCTTAAAGTTAGAAAGATAAATTTCCTAAAGAAAACTATTTTATAAAGTAAAAGTACATATATTTGCTAAGGAAGTCTATGATATGTAAGAAGAAGAAATCCATAATAAACTAAAAAGCATACATTATAAAATTGTTCTAATATTATGTTAAAAACCTAGGCAAGGTGCTACATACCTGTGGTCCCAGCTATTCTTCAAGCTAAAGCAGGAGAATTGCTTGAACTTAGGAGTTATAGGCCAGTCTGGGGAACATAGTCAGATTCCATCTCTTTAAAAAAATTTTATTAAAAACATGCCTTATAAAATTGCTAGGGAAACTAAATATACATTTTTTCCCCTAAACCTCAAAAATGAGGATTATGAACATATACTTTTAAAGGAATGGTAAACTGGGCGCAGTGGCTCAAGCCTGTAATCCCAGCACTTTGGGAGGCCAAGGCGGGTGGATCACGAGGTCAAGAAATCGAGACCATCCTGGTCAACATGGTGAAACCCCGTCTCTACTAAAAATTCAAAAAAAAAATAGCTAGGCATGGTGGCGCGTGCCTGTAATCCCAGCTACTCAGGAGGCTGAGGCAGGAGAATTGCCTGAACCCAGGAGGCGGAGGTTGCGGTGAGCTGAGATCGCGCCATTGCACTCCAGCCTGGGTAACGAGCGAAACCCCCTCTCAAAAAAAAAAAAATAATAATAATAAAATAAAAATAAAAAGGAATGGTAAATGCTTTCTGCATGTATTTTTTTTTTAATGCAATTAGCTAAAGACGGGTAAAAGTTTGCTCATTTCTGACCCTCCAGAAAGGCTCTCTCCTACCCACTTCTCCATTTGAGTAGATTTTTTAAAAACAATTTATTTTGAAATAATTATAGATTCCCCAAAAATTGTAAATATAGTACTACAGAGAGATCTTGTATACCTAACTTTTCCTAATCGTTACATTTTATATTGCTATGATACAATATCAAACATTGATGCTCTTTGATATTGTATTGATACTGTAACATTGACACATTGTGTGTAAATAGTTTGATGCCATTTCTCACATATGTAGACTCATGTAACCACCACTGCAATAAACGTGTAGAATGATCCCATCACTACGACAATGTGGCTCATGCTGCCCTTTGTAATCAGATCCACTTCCTTCACCGCCACCATTCTTAACCCTTAGCTAATTTGTTCTCCATCTCTACAATGTTTTCATTTCAAACACAATATGTCAATGGAATCATATAGTTTGTGATTTTTACATTGCTTTCCCCTCACTCAGCATAATGCCCTTGAGATCCGTTCAAGTTGTATGTATCAATAGGATATTTTTATTGTTGAGTAGTACTGCATGGCATAAAAGTACCACAGTTTTAAAAAATCATTTGGGGCAGATATTTTTTACTAAGAATCTTAACTAGGCTCAGAAGTGATTATGGAGAAGAATCTTGTTTATCTATAAGGCACTCTTTTGGTACATAAGAGTTTTTTCTTATCAAGCAAGTAATTGAAGAAGGGAAAAGAAAAAAAAAAAACAAGCATGATTAATGCAATTTTCAGGCTGAATAAAATAAATGCTGTAGAATAGGGATTTTTGGAAGATGGCTTAGGTCTTGACTTTCTGTTTAAACATCTTGTTTCTAGAAATAAAACTTTACAACAGTACCAGTATCTATAGAGCCATTTAAGTAAACCACACAAGCAGAAATATAAAGCAAGAACTAATTTAAGGATCTAAAGCCAAATCTAGTTTAAAAATCTTGGTAGCTTATCACCAGATATTATGTTCTAATAACGCTATCAATAATTTGTTTTTAATCTATAATTTCTTCCTACACCAGTATAGTCTTGATCAGAAGTTTGAAAGAAAAATAAAATAAATTCCATCTACATGAATTTCTGGTTTTCACCGTTGTATATATCTTCAATGCACTGTCAGTCATATTTCCCCAGTTTGGGATGAAATTTGGTGTGACAATTAAAAATGTAGTCATTGCTTTCCTGATGAAGCAATAGCTCATCCTCTGATTTGCATTCTGATTGCTAGCCAGTTTATGGAGTGAATTATCATTTTTATTGCTATTTGTAACTTAAAAGACTGGTATTAAAATCTCTAGTGGAGCAATTAAGATCTGTTTGTTCATAAAAATCGTGAAATATATTTTGTTTTCACGTTTAATTTTTTCTCTTCCTATAAATTATTTGTAAAATAATTTACTTGATGCAAATATCAAAATATATCCAGGTTATACTATATCCATGGTGGGTAGAACTGCATTTTTGTGATTCTTAGTAAGAATAAATTCACATATAACAAATAAAGGCTTACTCTTCCTAACATTTAAAGAGCTTTCAGAAATCAATAAAATACAAGTTTCCAAATAGGCACCTGCTATACAAATTAAGAAATACAAATAGCTAATAAGCATATGAAAAATGCTCAATCTCAGTGGTAATAAAGATACTAGTCAAGATAACATTAAGATAATATATCACATTTTTTTTTTCTTCTTTGGTTACTATATCCAGTGTTGGATAGGATTTAGGGAAATAGTCATTCATGCTCAGCTACAAGGTGATTTAGCCATGTATGGCAAAATGCTGAACATTTTGCAAACCCTTTACCCTACAATTCTATCATAAGGAAATGATAATGGTTATGCTAAATGTTTGTGTACAACATATCACTATATATATATATATATATATATATATATATATATATATATTTTTTTTTTTTTTTTTTTTTTTTTTTTTGAGACGGAGTTTCGCTCTTGTTACCCAGGCTGGAGTGCAATGGCACGATCTCGGCTCACCGCAACCTCCGCCTCCTGGGTTCAGGCAATTCTCCTGCCTCAGCCTCCTGAGTAGCTGGGATTACAGGCACACGCCACCATGCCCAGCTAATTTTTTGTATTTTTACTAGAGACGGGGTTTCACCATGTTGACCAGGTTGGTCTCGATCTCTCGACCTTGTGATCCACCCGCCTCGGCCTCCCAAAGTGCTGGGATTACAGGCTTGAGCCACCGCGCCCGGCCATATCACTATATTTTTAAGATCAAAAGGAAAAAAATGTAAATGACCAAAGACTAGAGGTTGGTTATATAAATGACGGTATATTTATATATTAAACTTCTATCCATTAATTAGCCACTCTGTTTTGAAGGAAACACAATAGATGTGAAAATATTTATCATGTATTTTAAGTAAAAATAATTTTTGCAGGTGTTCAGTTTGGGGTGGCTCTATGTATGTGTGTTTGTTCATGCTGTGATTTCATGCTGACCATTCATCATTAGCTGAAAAAAAAGAGTGAGAAAATGACACAGAAAATAATAGCAGCCATGGTATTTTAGGTATTTTATTGTACTTATTGGTATTTTTCAAATTAATATAGTTATTATGTATTGCTATCATAATCAGTATTGAAAAAGAGACAAAATAATAAGAGATATTTTAAGAAAAAGCCAGAGAAAGGTATACCATTTCTTTAGGTAAATTTGGAAAGAATGATAGCTCTAAAATGAGAATTCAGAGATTCGTACTGCATATTATCATTTCTTAGAGCAACTTAATTTTGCAAAAGAAAAATAACACTGTTGATTCTGGAGTGGTGACTAGAAACATAATGACTCATCTTTATTATGCATTCACTACGCCAAGCTCAAATTCGAAGACTTGGAGAATAACAAAGCTCTGTGGTTCTCAGACTTCTCAGTTCCATTTGGGATGAACATCACTCTCCTCTTTGTGCTTCCTGTTCTACCCTGTGGTTCATTTCATCTGTCCGAGAATGTTCTCTGACTTCTTAATTCCTTTTGGGATGAACATCACTTTCTTCTTTGTGTTTCATGTTCTGCCTTGTGGTTCATTTCATCTGGCAGAGCCCTTTTATAACCAGTCAGGTCTTTCACTTAATAATTGATAAGCTGACCAATTGTACAGTGCCTTAGCAAATCTGTATCTATGACTTTTGTTTATAAGAATTCCCAATTTCTCATCCTGTATTCTCTGGTGCTTCCAGAATGCATTTGTTCTTGGTAAGCATTTGCCAAAGGACCTTAGAAAATCTCGGAGTAAGAAGGCAACACAGAGGGAACCTTTCCTAGATAGCATCTCTGAGGCAGATTACTACATAATTTCTCCTCCAATACCCTACACATTTATGAAAAAGATTCCATTTTTTTTTTTTTTTTTCGCTCTTGTTACCCAGGCTGGAGTGCAATGGCGCGATCTCGGCTCACCGCCACCTCCGCCTCCTGGGTTCAGGCAATTCTCCTGCCTCAGCCTCCTGAGCAGCTGGGATTACAGGCACGTGCCACCATGCCCAGCTAATTTTTTGTATTTTTAGTAGAGACGGGGTTTCACCATGTTGACCAGGATGGTCTCGATTTCTTGACCTCGTGATCTGCCCGCCTCGGCCTCCCTAAGGGCTGGGATTACAGGCTTGAGCCACCCCGAAAAGATTCCTTTTTTTTTTTTTTTTTTTTTTTTTTTTTGAGACGGAGTTTCGCTCTTGTTACCCAGGCTGGAGTGCAATGGCGTGATCTCGACTCACCGCAACCTCCGCCTCCTGGGTTCAGGCAATTCTCCTGCCTCAGCCTCCTGAGTAGCTGGGATTACAGGCACGCACCACCATGCCCAGCTATTTTTTTTGTATTTTTAGTAGAGACGGGGTTTCACCATGTTGACCAGGATGGTCTCGATCTCTTGACCTTGTGATCCACCCGCCTCGGCCTCCCAAAGTGCTGGAATTACAGGCTTGAGCCACCGCGCCCGGCCAAGATTCCATTTTTAATAAACCTGCATGCCTTCATGCAAGCTGATCTTGGTTCTTAAGCAAATCCGTGCGCTTTACCCCATCCATATCTTTGTCCATGCTGGTTCTTCAGTCCACTGCATCCTTGCCTTTCACATCCTTCTGTTAAAATCCACCTCATCCCAAGTGCTTAAGGAACAGTTCCATTATTTTATTATTGCCTTCTCCATTTTTAATATTACTCTTTCAGGGTAAATTCATTGCTCCTTTAGTCTCCATGAGGAATATGTCTTTTTCATTTTTTTATTCCCTACAGCATGTAATGGAGGGCCTCTCACTCGGTAAACAGAAAATGTTTAGTGAACTAATACTGCCCAGCAGACTGACCCTACAGATGATGTGCACTTTAATAGCTCTCTCAAATCTGGAAAAGTTAGTCTGGATTGCTGAGAGATGTCTGAATTCTGAAACACTTTAAAGAAAAGTCCTGTAATGCCATGGTTGCTACATTATCATTGAGTGTTTGTTACACACATAGGGTTTGTTTGGTAACACTGCATAATAATGTATTGAATGACTTCTAGGTAACTTTTCCCCACACACGATTATTCCTGAAATGTTTGAAAGAAATTTTTGCTGCTATTGATAAATGACCTTCTTTTAGTCTTAATTATATTAATCATCTGCTCAGCAAATGTTTTTTGTTTTTTGTTTTTTCCTTTTAAAAGCAAATGTTTTTAATACAGCACAATAATAAGAAATTCCCCAAAGTGAAATCAACTCATTGAACATATTTTTCCTGATCCTCCGCTATGTGTGGGAATCAGACATTAAGAAAAATAAGTGAAATAGACAGAATGTTAGAAAGTGGCAAATAACATGAAGAAAAATAAAACAACGAAGGGATATCAGAGTTAGGGGGCAAAATAAATCCAAATAAATTAAAATTTATCGTACCTCTCATTTTACAATTCTTTATGTACTTTGGTTCCTGTTTCTTGACTCATACTAGAATCTCTTCATTTATTAAACTGTAAGAAAAAGCCTAATGGAATTAATTTAACTGAAAACACAGGAATATATGTTTTATTGCTACAATATGGCCAAGACTATTGGAAGTGCTTGAAAAAAAATAATGAGAAATGAAGCACATACGTGTAAAGAAGTAAATTCACATAGTTCACCAAAGTCAATACAGTAAAAGTCAGATAGCAATTATTTTTATCTGTTTTCTTTTTGACAGGCCAACATTAAACATTTTAGGAATAGATATTTGAATCCAGTTCCAAACACCTCTATTACAGTATCTTTGGGATTAAATATTCATGAAATGCATTAGTTTCATAGGGACAATTTTTTCTACCATGGCAATCCAGGGTTGCTTCTTTCCCTTTAAACCCTCATCTATCCTGTTATTAGCGGATACTGTGTACTAGTTATATAGAGGCATTCTGAACTTCGGAGTGAAACTGCCACTTAAAGGGTTAGGGGACATTGTAGATTCCTAAGAAATGTGACCCAGGCTTTTAGTTAGGCATTTCTGAGGAATGGAAGCGAGGGAGGAAGAAAAAAAAAGAAAGAACAGAGGGAGGGAGGGAAAGAGGGAGGGAGGGAGGGGGAGGCGAAGGAGGAAGGAAGGAATGAAGGAACGAAGGAAGGGGAGAAGGAAGGGAGAGAGGGAGGACAGGGAAAAAGGAGTGGAGAGAAAGAGAGGACAAGAGGAAGGAGAAAAAAGAGGGACAAAGAAGGAGTAAGGAAATAAATAGGAAGTAAAAAGAGAAACAATGACAATAAAAGTATGGAAAAATGTAAAACAATAACGTATCTAGATATAATATTATCAAGTGCTATGTAAGTAACTGGATTTTCTGGGTTTTTGTTCCAAGAAAATTCATATTTTCTTAGTTACAGAGTTTCTGGTCACTGAAAATGACCTGGATTTGAGTCTCCAGTTAATCTCTATAAGCCATCTGCCTCTTTGGCAATAGCTATTATTTAAATGTTATCTAGATATTTATTTGTCTTCATACTATTTTCTGTAATATACCCTAGCCTCTATAGTCTACTATTGTTTTTAGTTATCTGGCTTTTATACTTTCTTTATAATAAATACATATGTGGCATCCACTGAAAATTTTTAGTTCTAAAGGTCTTGAGATTTTACTAGTTTCCACAGCTCTCTACTGAATATTTCAAAAACATTTACACAATAGTTTCTCCAACAGAGCCATAATATTCACATTTTATTTATTTAGCAACTGATTATATGTGTGGTGAAACCTTTCTCAGTCAGTTTTGAGATCCATTGATGGCCGACTGATAATAAATGGGTTATTTTAACATTAGTAACTCTTATTTAACTTGTTTGCTGTGGTTTATACCTGCTATTACCCTCAAGCATCATCAACATTTTCCCCACCACTGAAGACTTTCTGGAATTCCCCCAGGGGTACCTCACACGTACTCAGATAGGAGATCCATCAAGTATGAGTCCCCTTGCATGGATGCTATTGCACCCACTATTCAGATCTTTCCAGCGTGGCTGCCTATGCCAGGCTTTCCTGCCTTGTCCTCTGGTATCATGCCTACTTCTTTTGCTGGGGTTGCTCATGCACTGAGTGTTCATGGAGCTGAAACTCCAATGTATTCTGTGGCAAAATAAAGGATGCTTCTCTCTGTGTCACATAATACCTTGCTGAAACAGGCTTTTGGCCAGGTGTGGTAGCTCACTCCTGTAATTGCAGCACCTTGGGAGGCCGAGGCATGCAAATTATGAGTTCAGGTGTTTGAGACCAACCTGGCCAACATGTTGAAACCCTGTCTCTACTAAACATATAAAAAATTAGCTGGGTGTAGTGGCGAACACCTGTAATCCCAGCTACTTGGGAGGCTGAGGCAGGAGAATCGCTTAAACCTGGGAGGCGGAGGTTGCAGTGAGCCGAGATCACGTCACTGTACTCCAGCCCGGGCAACAGAGTGACAGTCCATCTCAAAAAAAAAAAAAAAAAGGGAAACAGTCGTCTAAGCTGTGCTGCTTACCTTAATGTATGAGTTTCTAACGAACTACATTTTTTAGTTTTTATTTACAACCCTTCTTTCCCTGGGCCTTAGATATACAATTAAATGAATCACAGATACCATGCTATAGGTAGAATCCCTCTGGCAACTGATAACAGTTGTAACTGGGTAACATCTAGACTGCTTCTCTTCTCTAAGGAGATGTTGATTCCTGACAGTCTCCACAGCCCCTTAAATGGTTAGAACCCTGGTACACCTAACCCCAACAGGTCAGGAGACATACTCATCAAGGCCTTGCTGCCAGTACTAGGCACCGTTTAGGCATGAATGAGGAAAGCCATTCCACAAGATCAGCCACGTTATTGTCTTCCCACTTTCTGTCTTTTGACTACTTCACTATTTTAGATTCTAAGCACTTTATTAGTTTAGATGATATGCTTTTTGTGAATCATATGGAAGATAATTCTTCAATGAAGTAACTTCACCATTTATTCAATTCCAAGAAAGATTTTGTTGAGTGAAGGAAAAAGATTATTTGAGGAATATTGATTAATATCAATAACCCATGCTGCTTATTTCTTCCATTTCAAAGTTAACTGATGATGGATTCATTTGTCAATTAAATATGATTTATACTGCTTGTTTACTATTTAACAATACCTTGTTTTGACTAATGTGTTTCCAAAATGAAGCTGCATGCTATTACCCCCAATCAGCTTTATTGTTTTCCTACTTAAAAACAAATCATGACTAAGTAGACCATCGCTAAGAACATGTTCATATGCAAATGTTTTTCTCTGCTGATTCCCCATGGTATGGAAGGATGACTAGAGCATGTACGAAACACACTGGATGCTTGAACAAAGAAAGAATGCATCTATCAGTCATTTGATCAAGTTTTTCTGGAGTACAGTATGATCTTGCTAATTCAGTCTTCATTCACCTCCATAATTCATTCAGATCTCTGCTAAATTCTACCAAAGGGCTTCCCCAGCAACTCTACCCCTTATTTAGGTACCTGAGTAGAGACTAGCTTCCCGGCTCCTAGCCCCACTCCATTCTTGAAAGTGTCAGGCAGGCTTGGGGCTGCTTGTAAGTCCTACTCCACCCCACCTTCTCCTTTGCTCCCCTTGGCTCACTTTTTCCTCACCAGTCATCGCTAGTCTGGCTCTCCACTTCCTTCCTGGCCTCCCACATTCTGTTCTCATAGCCATTTACTACTATGTGCCTTCACTCTAGCTCCATTCATTTGGATTCGTCATATACATTCTCTCCTTTTGATGGGCTGTTTCCTCAGACACATCCAGACAAATCAGGTGAGTCTGAGATTGACTCTCCTGATCCACAGCCCCTGTCTGGCCAGCCTAGTCCCAGAAGCAGAGATTAAGTCTATGGGGCGTTGTGGAGACTGGAGACTCATGAGCCTCCTGATTCAGAAATTACCTGCAGTAACTTAAAAATAAAGATTCCCAATTTCCTGCTTTCAAGAAGCATGTAACTGGAAAAATTGTGGACTGTATCTAAATGCATGAGAATATGTTGTTCTTTGTTTGAATTGTGCTTTCTCCTGATGATTTGAGTATCAAAACACCTCCTAAATCCCTTCAGATAGAGTAGTAATGGGGTTAATTTCAATTTTTATTAAGAAATTTTAACTTGCTTGTAAGAAAGCAGTCAAGTTGAAATAATTGGCTTTCTTCTTTGTAAAATTCATCTTCACATTTGTGAATTCCTCTGAACGAAATGTGAGAATTCTGTATATGTGTTTTGTCGAGCATAGCTATGTATATGAACCATTTTTAAGTGATCAAAGAGCTCTGTGGGTCAGAAATTTCTGTTAGGTCTATAAAAGATTCTCCCCTAAATATCTTGTGAGGCAGCTTTTTTGCTAACACATTTTGGGACTCTTGGATTTAGTTTCTGATATCATTGCATGTCTTAAATCAAGTCTTCCTTGGCATCCTTGATCATGGCATTTTCTAGCTCGAAACTCCCTAGCATCCTGTTTATATACCTCTAATGGCACTTATCACACTGTATCTTGAATTGTATTCGTTTTCATTTATTTTATCTTGATGGCATTTCAGAGCAAACCACTACCACCTGTCAGCAAAATGTGAGGGTAATGAAGCTGAAAATCAGGGGATGGTCACAAATTGGATACTAAAGAATTATTATCACAATGCAAAACCACATTCATGCTGGTTGGTGGAAGCAAAGTTGAAGGTGTGGCTAATGGAACAAGAAACATCAAATCCATATAGGGCATGTATGAGAATCAAAGTCCATGGGGAAACACGAGGTTGTGGTGAGAGGAATCTAATAAAAAGGCAAACATGGGAAGTAATGGTAATAGGCACTTGTTCTATTCAGATTTGTTTTCATGGATGTACTCTTGTACTATTTTGAGTTCTCTTTTGAAGGCCCAGAGCTTCTCATATCTTTGTAAGTCTTAAAGAAGCAATCAATTCTATGTGACAAGTAAAGAATCCTATTTCCCATACTTCTATAACTTTCGTGACTGTTGCTACTTTTTTTTTTCCTCCATAGCATTTAACACTGACACAAATGTAAGTAATAAATTGAATTTGAACGAGTGAATAAATGAATGAAGCGTACATGTGTTTTCACTTTTTTTTATTGCATTTTAGGTTTTGGGATACATATGAAGAACATGCAAGATTGTTGCATAGGTACACACATGGCAGTGTGATTTGCTGCCTTCCTTCCCATCACCTATATCTGGCATTTCTCCCCATGCTGTCTCTCCCCAAATCCCCACCCCCGTGTTTTCACTTTTTTTCCCTTTTCTGAGGCAGGATCTTGCTCCATGACCCAGTCTGGAGTGCAATGGCAGCCTCAGCTTCCCACGCTCAAACAATCCTAACACCCCAGCCTCCCGAGTATCTGAGACTGTAGGGACTCACCACCATACCTGGCTAGTTTTTGTATTTTTTGGAGAGATGAGGTCTCACCATACTGCCCAGTCTGGTCTCAAACTGTGTTTTTCACCATTCAGAGTTAAATGAAAATTTTAACAAACACTGGTATTTGTTTGTGAGAACTAGGATAATTTTCTGTGGTTGAGGTAGCAAGTTGTCCAATTATACTTTCTATTGCCTCATTAGTCTTCACCTATTAGCAAGTAAGTTTTCTTTAATGGGGCATTTACGATTTTTTTAGTGATGGTCATTTATAATAAAAAACAAAGACTACAGTATATTCAGACACTGGGCTCTAATGTATTGTTTAATTCTACTCCATCTGCAAGTGTTTACTTTCTTTTATTAACTGCATTAGAAGAGGCTAATTTGTAGAGTGTTTACATGTTATTTTCCCCAGTGAGGTGTCTGCTGTCATGCTTCCATAGCTCTATTATACCAGAAAACGATGCCACATTGCTTTCGATTGCTTTAATATAAAAATCAATAAAAAGAATTATATGGGGGGAATCCTCTTATGACTGAAAATACGTAATAAACAAGAGTGAGAGTAAAATAAAAAAAATCTTGAATATATTTGATATTTTTCCCCCTTGTCTCTTACTTTTCTCCTTATAAGTAAAAAGTCACCTCCTGGATGTCTCGGAGGTACCGCTGTATTATCCACGTGCCGCTGCTGCTTCATCTCTGCAGCAGCCACTGTGTGACAGTTATTTTGCACAGTGCAGGGTAGTAAAAGGACTCAGCAGAGACAGTCTACAGCATAATTAAGAAACACTCTTCTCATTCCACTGCTCTGCATTATCTTTTCTTCTCACCTTGCCCTGTGTTTTTCTTCTTCATAAAATGGTAGTGGTTTTCAGTCTTGGTGAGAAAATAACAATTCAGCTAACCCCAAATGATAAGAAAACGTGTGCACAGAGTCACAGGCACACACAGAGCCCAAGTGAGTAAACTAACCTAGTCATTTTCAGGCCAAATTTGAGGCAGATAAAGCAAAAATAGAAATACGGCAAAAGTCAGAAATTGCTAGCTGAATTTGTTAAAGAGACTGGATGCCGTTGATTAATTGGAGGTTTTTTAGTCCAAGAAATTTTTGTCAATGTCCTCAGAGATTTTGTCTTCTTAAGTCACTGTGTGTGTGTGTGTGTGTGTGTGTGTGTGTGTGTGTGGAGACAAAGTCTCACTTTGCTGTGCTGGCTGTCAGGGATATGACCACAGTTCACTGCAGCCTCAGTCTCCTGGACTCAAGCAATCCTCTTACCTCGGCCTCCTAAAGTGCTGGGATTGCAGGCTTGAGCCACTGTACCTGGTCCAAATTTTTGATAAAGCATTTCTAGTAGAGCATTTCTGGGGTAAAACTCACAACAAATAGTCATGACTCAAAGTGAGAACTGACCTAACTCAAACTCCACTTTGCTGCAAGGCATAAAGACTGGCAATCAGTCAGATTACCACCATACGACAAATACTTTTTTGCTGAGATAGATAGATGATAGATAGATAGACAATCATTTAAATTCTTCATTTACACAGTTTAAGTAGTTTGAAAAATGTCTTCATGGGTATGGCTTCACATTATAGAGGTGTCTTATGATAGAATCCCCAAGCACGCACACATCACCAAGATAGTTCTCTATTTGTATTCTAGGTTCAGTATTTAAAAGGAATCCTATAATATAATCCCTAATATATTACCATATATGCTTATTTTGTGTGTGTGTGTGTGTGTGTGTGTGTATATATATGTGTATATATATATACATATATACACACACACAAAATAAGCATATACATACATGTATATATATACACACATATATGTATATATATAGTATGCATATTTGAATGTGTTATCACAAAGATTTTTGAGGCTAATTGATGTGATCTGATTTTTTGTCCATAATGAAGAGAATCATTTTAAGAGAGAGATTTGAGGCCAGGCGTGGTGGCCCACACTTGTAATCCTAGCACTTTGGGAGGCCGAGGCAGACAGTTTGCTTGAGCTCAGGAGTTCAAGACCAGCCTGGGCAATATGGTGAAACTCCATCCCTACAAAAAATACAAAAAAATTAGCTGGTGTATGGAGGCATTTCCTGTCATCCTAGATACTTGGGGGCACTGAGGGAGGAAGATCCCTTAAACCTGGGAGGCTGAAGCTTCAGTGAGCCAAGATCCTGCCACTGTACTCCAGCCTGAGTGACAAAGTGAGACACGGTCTCATAAAAAGGGAGGGCGAGGGAAAGAAAGAGATAGAGGTGAGAGAAGGTAGTAGAAAGATTTTTGTCTTACTCTAAATAAGGATAAAATTCATGTTTCTTTAAAAAGAATTAGGTTGGCTCGGAAAGAAAGGGTGGGGGAGGGAGTGTATGCTAGGGCCACTTGGCAGTTATTCTTGTGGGTGGTGGCCATTTACTCTTCAATAAAACATGACTACTTACCATAGCAACCAGAGTAGTGGGAAGTGTATGTGCTGCCTCTGAGATACAGTGCTTAATAAAGAAATACTTGCAGTGAAGAATGAACAAACACATGGGCACTTTTTTACAATCTCATAATAGAAAACAATATCTTTTTCAAAAGCATTTATATTTTCCCAATTTTTAATACCCAGCTACTGTGTGATAATCAATACAATATGCCACAAGCCATTTGTCTCTTTGTGACTGGCTTGCCTTTGAAAGTGATAATTTTTACATGGGTACTTGTTTCAACAGGATGAATGTTGCATTTCAGAAGGCACCAAGCTGTGATGGGGGAAAGGTAGCCTTTGCTTTTCTAGAAAGGGGAGTACAAAATGACTTGAGTCTTTGCCTAGGGAGCATACAGATCCACGTGAGTCTCTGAGGTATGCCCAGGTATATGGCTCACATGTTATCTCCTAATTTCTTTTGCATTTCAACCAAGGAGGAGGGGCTTGATGGGTTTCACTGAATGCCAGAGCTAAGTCGCAGTAGTCTGCTGAGGAGGCTGCTCATTGCTTTCAGCTGCAAATTAGATCCTCCATGCTTTTTTCTAAGCTCATCTATGTACTTTGGCTGCTAGTTTATTTTACAACACCCTGAGCTTTGCATTTGAGGGTCTTGAATTATCTGGTTATAATGCTACTCCCTATGAGCGGTTTCAAAATTTTACAATAATGTTTATTTTGCAAGTGTGGGATTATTCATATGTAATTACTACAAGCAGATATGTTCTATATGTTATAAAAGTTAAATTTTTACTTGGAAATCATAGCCAAAGTACACTTTTTTTCCCAATGAAAGTAATTTAAATTGAAGTAAGACCCTCTAATACCACCATCTGTACAAGTAAATTACTTTCAGAGTAATTAAATATGCATATCTGAGCCATGTACTATACAGATGAACCAAGTTTTATTGAAGCAATATGCTTATAAATCCCTTAGGTGTTAAAGCTGAAGAACCAATGGCATTTTATATTCATGCAGATACAAATAAGCACACAGAAATATATTCGACAAGTTTCATCTTTTTTAAAAAAATACATTTTATCAACTTTTCCTAGTTAATTAATATTTCTCCCCAAATAGTATGATCAACATTTTTGTTAGTCTAACATTCTGCATTGATTTAAAGCTTCACCAGTTATTTTCATGTGGTATGCATGTCCGGATTTATGATAGTGCCCAATCACTTATCTTCTGCTGGTTCCTGGGGAGCAGAGCAACGCAGTGAAACTGAAATCA
This sequence comes from Saimiri boliviensis, assembly GCF_048565385.1. NCBI lineage: Eukaryota > Metazoa > Chordata > Mammalia > Primates > Cebidae > Saimiri > Saimiri boliviensis. The sequence goes on along the minus strand of NC_133459.1, from coordinate 113,853,287 downwards.
TTAAGTTGTCTGAATTCATCACAGCTGGACTTGCCCCTCCATGAAATAGCACTCCACAGCCAATTGGAATTCATGGCCCTAGCCCTTTATTGCATCATCATGGTTTATAGTCCATAACAAATACAAATACAGAAAGGAACCATAACAATATGATACATCCGACCTGCCAGCCTACCTTCTGGGGCTTTGCTTGATGAGCTTGCATTTTCAATCCATGAAACAAACGCAAAGGGGACACTCTCTGTAGTTACCCCTTGGGAGACCTGAACCTGGGCTCCTAGTTCATATCTTTGACCTTGTCATCACCACCACAGGCAGCCAATCTCAACTGGGAAAAGCAGTGATTTATGGAAGTTTTCCCAGAAACAAGGCTTCATGAAGGCTTGCTGATGTCAGTTTAAAAGTGGTTTCCCACTGCGGTGAGATACCCCAGTTGCTTTTATAAAGCATTAACGTCTTCCTTACTAGAGCTGAGAAGTGACTTGGGCTCCGGAAATGGTCTGTTAAATTGAAGGCTACCAAAGGAAGGTACTTTGTCAGAAACTCTTTCATCTCAGATTCATAAAAATGAAATGTTTATTTTCTCTCAGACGGTTCTTAATCCTTAGGAATATGGTGATCAATTTTTATTTCCTTCACATCAACAATTCCCATTAAGGTCAAATTAAATGTTTATTGGAAAATGTTGGGACTTCTTCTTGTTGCTAGCATCCTCTCATCTTTGTAGCCAAAGATAAAACCTGCAAGTGATATGGAACTTAAAAAACAATGCATACTTATCATACTTATTTGCCCTTTAACAAACAAACCAAGGAAATAAATGCTTTCCATTTTAAGACAGGGTCTCACTCTCTTGCCCAGGCTGCAGTGTTGTGGCACAATCTCAGCTCACTGTAGCTCTGACCTCCTGGGCTCAAGTTATCTTTCTGCCTCGGCCTCTTGTATAGCTGGGACTACAGGCATATACCACCACACCTAGTTTTTTTTTTTTAATTTTTAAAATTTTTCATAGAGGTGGGGTCCGTCTTGCTACGTTTCCCACGCTGATCTTGAACTCTTGTGCTCAAGCAATCCTCCCACTTTAGATTCCCAAAGTGCAGGGATTACAGGCATGAGCCACTGCACCCCAAAACTTGCTTAAACAAAGTAAATTTCAAATCATCTTTTGAATAGAAGCACAAGGGAATGTTCTACATATCTTCTTTGGCACATTTTACTTTTTCATGTGTTTATAATAAGTAAAAGGGAACACAAAATGCAATACCTTTAAGAGTCAGATTAAGGTTGCATATCACATTATTGAAAATGCAATTAAGACTAGAAGGCTGGAATTGTCTGCTAAAAGCAATCTATTTATTCCCCTCTCTTTGGGCAGGAACGCATTTAAATTATTCTAATCAGTGGATCCTCATTGGAAAAGCCACCTTCAAAAAGTGTCTTTCCATTGCCGATCCATGACTAGCTCTTGGACCCAAATTTTTGGCACTCTGCCACTAAAAGAAAAAATGGGAACAAGATAATACAATTTTCATAAAGTTAGGAATTTATGAAAATTATGAAAAATTTCCCTTATTTTGATGGTTAAGAACATGAACTCCAGAATCAGACTATCAGAGTTCAACTAAAGGCTGTCCTACTACTGGTGAGCTACAAAATCAGACAAGTTAATTAATCTTCCTGTGCCTTTTAAGATTTTCACACTTTACGATAGGGATAATAAAATTTCCACTTTCTAGAGTTGCTGTGGAAATCAAATGATGGTATAACTACAACATGCTTAGAAAAGTGCCTGCCACAGAGTAAATGCTCAATCGCTCTTAGCCATGAGGATGTTGACCATGTGTCTTTACTTCATGTTTAGTTTTTAAATGGCCAAATTAGACTCTTTTTATACAGCTACATATTCTTTACAGCACTCATCACAATTGTAGCTGTATGTTTATTTGTGTGTTTGGTTGATAACAATCCCCAACCAAACCCTAACGACATGAAGAAACAGATTCGCCACCACAACCCCACATTTTATTTGACACAGTACCTGATTGAGAAAAGATTTTCAATGTATATTTTTGAATAAATAAATGTTGTTTTTATTTAACATACTTACTTGGAAAAAAATAAAGAGTTGGCAACTTTATGGCAGTCCCCATATTTTCAAAAGATTTCTTGGTGAATGAAGTCTGAATTGTTTTGGAAACATCATCCTATTAAAAGCTTTCACCACTGCCTTAAGAAGCCCAATTTGGCTTTTGACTGCTTAGTCACAAAGGTTTTCTAATTTAAACCCCTTCTGTTACAGAGGAAGTCCACTGTTGTTATTGTAAAGAGAAGGGAAGCTACCCACCATACTTCATAGTAATTTTCTACCAGAGACTTAAACAGGATGATTTTTTTCCCTTTGCAAGTGAATTGAAATGCGTTACCTAAAACTGGCTACAGATTTCAAAGTCAAATAATCATAACAAAACAGAGTCCAATATAGCTTAGAGAATTTTAATCATGGAATCTTAGAAAAATTTATACCCTATGACTTATCTCCTTTCATCTAGTCTGGATAAATATGATTTTGTTTCAGACACGCGCTTAGAACTCCAGAAACTGTTTACAAGGATCAAGTCTGGTTTCACTAGGGACTGCCAGAGCGGTTCCAGGTTCACCCAATCTGAAGTTGTGAGTCTCTCACATTTGTTGAGCAATATTTCATTGCACAGATTCCCTAAAACCTAAAAACTCCAAGAGAAGGAGTAACTGGATAGTCTGTATACTGTTGTCTTAATTGGAAATAGTTGATTAGATGGAAGAGGAAGAGGTGACCCTGGATTTTCATGTTTTCTTCATATTCTGCAATGATTATTTATTACTTTTCTCAGGTAAAAATAAAATATAGTTGTAAAAATAGGTCACCTTGGCTTTAGGCTGTCTTTTGGTACAATTTTAGAACTCTTAGGTACACCATAATTCAGATGATTAACTCTTCCTTATCCACCTACGAGTATAACATAATCATAGTGACAATCATTTTAATTACACAGTGAGTGGAGCCTCACACAGAGTTGATGTTTTGAGCTGTCTAGCAGTCTAGCACTGGGAGGATTAGTAGGGACTGGTAAGGGGATCAGAATGGAGTATCTGCTAGAAGAGATTAAAAGACAAATTATAGGAGAGTCGGGGTAGTTGAAAGAAGCTGCAGATAAGCAGCTCTCTTAAAAATGTTTGCTTTCTCAAGGCATTTCAACCAAATATGAAGGCAGCTCATACTTCCTTTAGTCTCTAAATATAGAGGTGTAAGAGAATGAACATATCTCTAGTTTGCACATTTTCCATCGTCAAGTTTCAAATTACCTCTCAGTAAAAATCTGACTAGTAGAAACTTTACCTGAAAACTTTGTCCCCTAAGAAAATATGCATTTTCTTATCATGGACTTCAAATACAAGAGTTTTGAATACCCTTTGAAGTAATCTTCTAATTCATTATGGTACTGTAAATTAAGGGCTCTCCATCACAATGCACATTAATGTATATAAACCTATATTTCCTTTGAGCACTCCTCTCACTCTACCATCATCCAAAATAATAGCCCAAGCCAAAAACTCATTAGTAATCAATATTACTATGAAACATAAAATGAATTACTATGGGTGTAAAAGAACTTTATAATTTCATGTGGACAATTATTTTAGGTTTCTAGACTGCTTACTTCTCAGTATTCTGTTTTTTGTTTGTCTGTTTTTGTTACTGTGGGTGGGTTTTTGTTTTATTTTTATCATCATCATAATCATCTTCTTCTTCTCCATTATAGTATGATTATGCTTTTACTAAAATCTTGCTGGACCATAATTATTGTTAGCAAAGGGATCTGAGAGGCTGAGCTCCTTCAGTGAGAGTGGGCTTATGGCATCAAGTCTGAGAAGCATCCAAAAGAATTTGCTCTCATCTTCCAACACAGATAAGGTTTCACCTCTTCATCTGTGAATACTATTGATCCAATATGAATATATTCTATTTTGTTCAACTTTGGGAAATGAGCAGATATTGGAAATTTTTAGATATGCTTTAGTTTTTAGTCTTGGAGGAAGATGGTAAGATGTGGGGGAGATTGAAAGCTTTCCCTTGTACTAAAATGGGTATATTTATACTTGCTCATGACCTTTGGAAAAGAAAAACTATGTACACTTTCTAAAATTATTTCAGATCCTAAAATAATGTAGGTTTCAAAAGCAGTACTTTCTAAATGCCAAAGAAAATAACAGAATGTTCTTATGTTTACAATTCTTCCTCAACTGTTTTATAGACAGAATTTTAAAATAGATTTTGTCTATGAAAGATAGTGTTCATTTAAATTGCACTAGCATGCAATTATGCCACAAGATGTTGTCATCTATTTAAAATAGTTTTTTTGTCTCCTGAGATATTTATTTCAAATAGTTACACTAAATTAGAGTTTCTCCTAGAGAAGGATTAAAACTCTAGAATTTTTTAAAAATCAACATTTTGCAAGGCAAAAGAAAACTTGTAAGTTTTGGGAAACAGCAGAGGCAGCATCTCCTCAGACACTAAGGCACCATTTGATAGTTGAACTCCAGTACCAACTGTAGAGTTTTAATTGCATTTGCTTTCAGAACACTGGAACAGCAAAATGAAGGCCAGATGTAAGATAGTATCTCACTTAATTCTTGAGTTTTTTTCATTCTGGAACTTAAGAAATCAAGTAAAACTACTTATATGACAATATGTAGACATCCAATTAAAACAGAAGCTTAGAAATCAGCTAACATACACTCAAAAAACAAAAACACAAGAAACCAAAAAGCATTATTTAGCTTCCCTAGGGAAAGGCTTTGTTAGGCTTAATCACAAATCCATTCAGGAAAAAAAAATCTGGTAGAAACTCATTAGGATTTTCTGGCTGAAACTAAACTCTTTTGTCAAAAATTACCATCTAACCTAAGGTGGAAGGTAAAGAATCTCTATATAAAATGTCTTTAAGAGGAACATCAATAAAAGCAACAAAAATTACTTAAAAACTGTACCAGGTGGCCTTCTACTTTTGGCCATGAGAGAATAAATGAGTCCAAACTTACCCTTTCATCATAAATATTTAGAAAATGGAACTAAATATATGATATAATAGATTTTAGAAACTAGGCACTCAGCTTAACAGAGTTATGATTCCTAAGAAGAAAGAAAAAATAAAAATAATATGAACCTTGCAATCACTCCAAATTTCTGCCTGGAGGCATTTTCCAGGCAATGGTACAGGGAGAGTGAACCCAAACAGACTTGTGGTCTCAACCGAATAAGAAAATACATACTAAAAAGGGCTAGAATTTTCAAGATAGGGCCCAAGAAAGAAGGGAGATATATAGGAAGAAATCTGCATAAAGTCTCCTTGAGTTTTTAAATACACACACCAATGTGCATACACCTATGTGGAAACTCCATGAAGTCAGAGAAAGAAAAATTACTGGAGAACTAGAAAACAAATAATTCTCAGTGCTCACACAAAGCAGGAAGTCATTTAAATTCCCACCTGCCAGAGTGGAAAGACTTGATTGACTATATGGGAAATTCATTAAAAAATTCAGAAGGGTTACAATTTATTTATAGGGCTAAAGTTGGCCTAGAATAAATCTTATTGTAGCTGGGCGCGGTGGCTCAAGCCTGTAATCCCAGCACTTTGAGAGGCCAAGGCGGGTGGATCACAAGGTCAAGAGATCGAGACCATCCTGGTCAACGTGGTGAAACCCCGTCTGTACTAAAAATACAAAAAAATTAGCTGGGCATGGTGGCGCGTGCCTGTAATCCCAGCTACTCAGGAGGCTGAGGCAGGAGAATTGCCTGAACCCAGGAGGCGGAGGGTGCGGTGAGCCGAGATCGTGCCATTGCAGTCCAGCCTGGGTAACAAGGGCGAAACTCCGTCTCAAAAAAAAAAAAAAAAAAAAAAGAAAAAGAATAAATCTTATTGTAGACTTACTTAAAATTCTGGAAACAAGCTTTGAAAGGATCAAACTAATTCTCAAGTAATCTGGCTGTGCTTAAAAGATACAACAATATCCAACCCTCAAATGTATAAGATTGACAATGTTTGGCATGCAGTCAAATATTCTTACGTGTAAAAAATAACAGGAAAACTTGTCTCATAACCAGGAAAGAAATTATTTTATAGAAACATAATCCGCAATGGCAGAGATAATGAAAGTAAGCAGGCAAAGATGGTAATCAGTATGCTCAAAGAATTAAAGAAAAAGCAAATAAATATGGAGAGGAATGTTTTTGAGAAGACTCAACTAAAACATCTAGAGATGGAATATAAAATATCTGAAAGGAAAGCATCACTAAACAGTGTTAATAGCATAATAGACATTTCAGGGAAAAAATGCTAGTAAACTTGACAAAATAGCAATATGAACTATTCAAAATAAGGCTGACAAAGAAAATATCTAGGAAAAAAACCAATCAAACAACAAAAGCAACACCTCAATAGGCTGTATGATAGGTATCAAGTGCTCTAGCACATGTTCAAACGTACTTGCAAGAAAAGAAAATGTGGAGAAAAAAACCAAAAAACCTTGAAACAATAATGTTTTTTTTTCCCCAAACTTAACGACAGAATAAACCTATAGATCCAGGAAACATATAAAGCTCTGAGAAAGATGAAGAAACCCAAATACATATTAATGTACATGTAATAAAATTCCTGAAAACCATTCATAAGAAGAAACTCTTAATAATGGCCAATAAAAATATACATTATGTACACAGGGAAAAACAAGATAAGAATGACAACAGACTTCTTATCAGAATCTTGCCAATCCAGAAGACAATGGAACAACATATTTAAAGTGCTTAAAAAATAACCTGTAAATGTGATATTCAATATAAATTTAAATATTTCACAAATGAAGATAAAACAAGGTTGTTAATTTTTTTAGGAAAATAAAAGCTGAGTGATATCTTCCTTCCTAAGGCCTAGGAAGACTGAATGGTTTCATGGGCCAGGCCCAGGGCTCCCCTGCTCTGCAGAGTCTTGGGACTCTGCTTTCCCATCCCAGCTGCTCTAGCTTCAGCTGTGGCTCAAAGGAGCCCAGGTACAGCTCAGGCCACTGCTCCAGTGGGAACAAACAATAAGTCTTGGCAGTTTCCATGTGGTGTTAAGCCAGCAGATACACAGAGTGCAAGAGTTTAGGCTTAGGAGCCTCTGCCTAGATTTAGAGAATGTATGGAAAAGCCTGATATCCAAGAAGAAGCCTACTTCAGGGTGAAGCCCTAATGGAGACTCTTTCCTAGAGCAGTGTGGTTTCAGGAGCATGTCTGCCAGGAACTCTTGTCCAGCAAGAGGGTTCCAACCTGGATAGGGGAGTGCACAGAAGCAAAGAAAGATAGACAGACGGGGTCTGGAGGGTTGAGAAGACTATGCTTCACCAACAGCTTTATTCACTCAGGGTCTGCTTATATATATTTCTTGAATACAGGCTTATGTGATCAGGGTACATGTTCCATGAGATAAAAAGGAACAGAAAGTCTAAAAGTAGAAAAACAAGTTATACATCAAAAAGACAGATACACAATGGAACCATGCAGGTGGTTCTCATAAATTTTGGTAGGGGGCTTGACATTATCTTCAAAGGAGGTTAACAAAGACGTAAACAAGGTTGTTGGGAAAGAGCTAAGTATAGGGACACAATGCACCTCATGACTGCATGACCATCTAGTGATTGTCCGCAAAAGCTTATCTTTAACCTAAGTCCTCCTTCTGTTTCTGCTTTCCTATAGCTCGACTTCCCTCAACCGGTGGCTCTGTGTCTGGGCTCAAACTCACCGTATGGTGAGACCCAGTTTACAAGGGGTTTCACATGGGAGCGCTCCCCACAGTGTTGAAAGGAAATGTGGGTTTGGACCCCTCACACAGAGTCCCCATTGGGTCATTGCCTAATATAGCTGTGAGAAGCCATCATCCTCCAGACCCCAGAATCGTAGATCCACAGACAGCTTGCACCATGCACCTGGAAATTGACAAACACTCAAAGCCAGTCTGTGAAAGCAGCAGTGAGGGCTGTACCCTGCAAAGCCTAAGGGACAGAACTGCCCAAGGCTTTGGGAGCCCACCTCTTGCACTGGTGTGCCCTGGATATAAGGCATGGAGTCAAAAAAGATTATTGTGTAACTTTAGATTTATTGCCCTACTGGGCTTCAGACTTCTGGGAGACCTGTAGTCCCTTTCTTTTGGCTTATTTCTCCCTTTTGGAAGAGTATTTACCCAATGCCTATACCACAATTTTATCTGGGAAGTAACTAACTTATTTTTGATTTCACAGGCTCATAGGCAGAAGGAACTTGCCTTATCTCAGATAAGACTTTGGACTGTGATATTTGAGTTAATGTTGGAATGAGTTAAGACTTTGGAGGATTGCGTCATGTTTTTTGTACAGCCTGCAGAACAACAAGCCAATTAAACCTCTTATCTTTATAAATTACCCAATCTCTGGTATTTCTTTATAGCAGTACAAGAACAGATGAATACATTGAGAGGATTTATTGCCAGCAGGTCTTCAATAAGTATCATAAGAGGTTCTTCAGACAGAAAGAAAATATTAGCAGATGAAAACTTGGAGGAACACAGTAGAATAAAGAATATTGGAACATAAAAGACTTTTTTTCATTTAAAAAATCTCTTCAAAAGATAATTGATTACTTAAAGCAGAAAACAATATTGTTATAAAATTTGTAACATGTCAAAAATAATATATGACAACAGCGTAATGGATGTAATGGGAAAACAATAGTAAACTGTTGTAAGATTTTTATATCCCATGTAATGAGGTGTAACAGAATATGAAGGTTAACTGTGACAAGTTAAACTTGCACCTCTTAAATCCTAGCACAACCACTGAAAGTATAAATCAAAGAGCAGAAGTTGATAAATCAATAGTGAAGATAAAGGAAATTCATAAAAATACTCAAACCAAAACAAAAAAGAGAAAAACAGAAAAAAAATATAGCTAGAATAAATAAAAAGTAAGTAGAAAGGCAGGCATAGTGGCTCACATCAGTAATCCCAGCACTTTGGGAGGCTAAGGCAGGTAGATTATGAGGTCAGGAGTTCAAGACCAGCCTGGCCAAGATACTGAAACCCTAGAAACTGATTTAAAAAAAATAGAAAATCAATAGAAATGTAAATGATTTAAAATATTATCACCGTCTTAGTTAACTAATATTCATAGAACACTGCACCAACAACTGTAAAATACAGGGTTTTATTAAGCAAATGTGGAATATTCCCCAAGATAGGTCATAAGCTGGAACAGAAAACAAGTCTAAATTTTAAAGGAATAAACTAATACAGAGTAGGTTCTCTTATCAAAATGAAATAAATTTGGAAATTAATAACAGAAAGCTACCTCTAAAATCCCCAAATATTTAGAAATTAAATACCACAGTTGAATATTGTATTGGAAATCCTAGTTAATAAAACAAATTAAAAATAATACATGCCATCTGGCATTTCTCCCCATGCTATCTCTCCCCAATTCCCCACCCCACGCTGTCCCTACCCTATTTTCCCCCAACACACCCCAGTGTATGATGCTCCCCTCCCTGTGTCCATGTGTTCTCATTGTTCAACACCCACCTATGAGTGAGAACATGCAGTGTTTGATTTTCTGCTCTTGTGTCAGTTTGCTGAGAATGATGGTTTCCAGGTTCATCCATGTCCCGACAAAGGACACGAGCTCATCATTTTTTATGGCTGCATAGTATTCCATGGTGTATATGTGCCACATTTTCCCTGTCCATTCTATCATCGATGGGCATTTGTGTTGGTTCCAGGTCTTTGCTATTGTAAACACTGCTGCAACGAACATTCGTGTGCATGTGTCCTTATAGTAGAATGATTTATAATTCTTTGGATATATACCCAGTAATGGAATTGCTGGGTCAAATGGAATTTCTATTTTTAGGTCCTTGAGGAATTGCCACACAGTCCTCCACAGTGGTTGAACTAATTTACACTCCCACCAACAGTGTAAAAGTGTTCCTATTTCTCCACATCCTCTCCAGCATCTGTTGTCTCCAGATTTTTTAATGATCGCCATTCTAACTGGTGTGAGATGGTATCTCAATGTAGCTTTGATTTGCATTTCTCTGATGACCACTGATGATGAGCATTTTTTTCATATGTTTGTTGGCCTCATGTATGTCTTCTTTTGTAAAGTGTCTGCTCATATCCTTTGCCCACTTTTGAATGGGCTTGTTTGTTTTTTTCTTGTAAATCTGTTTTAGTTCTTTGTAAATTCTGGATATCAGCCCTTTGTCAGATGCGTAAACTGCAAAAATTTCTTCCCATTCTGTTGGTTGCCGATTCACTCTACTGACTGTTTCTTTTGCCGTGCAGAAGCTGTGGAGTTTGATTAGGTCCCATTTGTCTATTTTGGCTTTTGTTGCCAATCCTTTTGGTGTTTTGGTCATGAAGTTCTTGCCTACGCCTATGTCCTGAATGGTTTTGCCTAGATTTTCTTCTAGGGTTTTATGGTGTTAGGTCTTATGTTTAAGTCTTTAATCCATCTGGAGTTAATTTTAGTGTAAGGTGTCAGGAAGGGGTCCAGTTTCTTCCTTGTACACATAACTAGCCAGTTTTCCCAACACCATTTATTAAACAGGGAATTCATTCCCCATTGCTTGTTTTTGTCAGGTTTGTCAAAGATCAGGTGGTTGTAGATATGTTGTGTTGCCTCCGAGGCCTCCGTTCTGTTCCATTGGTCTATATCTCTGTTTTGCTACCAATACCATGCTGTTTTGATTGCTGTAGCCTTGTAGTATAATTTGAAGTCTGGTAGTGTGATGCCTCCCACTTTGTTCTTTTTGCTTAGCTAAAAGAACTTGGCTATGTAGGCTGTCTTTTGGTTCCATATGAAGTTTAAGGTGTTTTTTTCCAGTTCTGTGAAGAAGGTCATTGGTAGCTTGATGGGGATAGCATTGAATCTGTAAATTACTTTGGGTAGAATGGCCATTTTCATGATATTGATTCTTCCTAACCATGAGCATGGAATGTTTCTCCATCTGTTTGTGTCCTCTCTTATTTTGTTGAGCAGTGGTTTGTAGTTCTCCTTGAAGAGGTCCTTTACATTCCTTGTTAGTTGTATTCCTAGGTATTTTATTCTCTTTGTGACAATTGTGAATGGCAGTTCGTTCTTGATTTGGCTCTCTTTAAGTCTGTTATTGGTGTATAGGAATGCTTGTGATTGTTGCACATTGATTTTGTATCCTGAGACTTTGCTGAAGTTGCTTATCAGTTTCAGGAGATTTTGGGCTGAGACAATGGAGCCTTCTAGATATACAATCATGTCATCTGCAAATAGAGACAATTTGATTTCCTCCTTTCCAATTTGAATACCCTTTATTTCTTTTTCTTGCCTGATTGCTCTGGCTAGAACTTCCAGTACTATATTGAATAGGAGTGGTGAGAGAGGGCATCCTTGTCTAGTGCCAGATTTCAAAGGGAATGCATCTAGTTTTTGCCCATTCAGTATGATACTGGCTGTTGGTTTGTCGTAAATAACTTTTATTATTTTGAGATACATTCTGTCAATACCTAGTTTATTGAGGATTTTTGGCATAAAGCGCTGTTGAATTTTGTCAAAGACCTTCTCTGCATCAGTTGAGATAATCATGTGGTTTTTTCTTTGGTTCTGTTTATATGGTGAGTTACGTTCAACATAGACTTGCATATGTTGAACCTGCTTTCAATCCCCAGGATAAAGCCTACTTGATCATGGTGGATAAGCTTTTTGATGTGCTGCTGCAATCGGCTTGCTAGTATTTTATTGAAGATTTTTGCATCTATGTTAATCATGGATATTGGCCTGAAGTTTTCTTTTCTTGTTGAGTCTCTGCCGGGTTTTGGTATCAGGATGATGTTGGTCTCATAAAATGATTTGGGAAGATTCCATCTTTTTGGATTATTTGGAATAGTTTCAGAAGGAATGGTACCAGCTCCTCTTTGTATGTTTGGTAGAATTTGGCTGTGAATCTGTCTGGACCTGGGCTTTTTTTGGGTAGTAGGGTCTTAATTGCTGCCTCAGCTTTAGACCTTGTTATGGGTCTGTTCAGGGTTTTGGCTTCTTCCTGATTTAGGCTTGGGAGAAGGCAAGTGATCAGGAAATTATCCATTTCTTCCAGGTTTACTAGTTTATGTGCATAGAGTTGTTTGTAATAATCTCTGATGATGGTTTGAATTTCTGCGGAATCTGTGGTGATATCCCCTTTATTGTTTTTTATTGTATCAATTTTGTTATTCTCTCTTTTCTTTTTTATTAATCTGGCTAGTGGTCCATCTATTTTGTTGATCTTTTTGAAAAACCAGCTCCTGGATTTATTGATTTTTTTGAAGGTTTTTTGTGTGTCTCTATCTCCTTCAGTTCTGCTCTGATCTTAGCTATTTTTTGCCTTCTGCTAGGTTTTGAGTTTTTTTGATCTTGCTCCTCTATCTCTTTCAATTTTGACGACAGGGTGTCAATTTTAGATCTTTCCTTGCTTCTCATGTGGGCACTTATTGCTATATATTTTCCTCTAGAGACTGCTTTAAATGTGTCCCAGAGATTCTGGTATGTTGTGCCTTCATTCTCATTGGTTTCGAAGAACATCTTTATTTCTGCCTTCATTTCATTGTTTATCCAGTCAACATTCAAGAGCAAGTTGTTCAGTTTCCATGAAGCTGTGTGGTTCTGAGCTAGTTTTTGAATTCTGAGTTCTAATTTGATTGCACTGTGGTCTGAGAGACTGTTATGATTTCCATTCTTTTGCTTTTGCTGAGGAGTGATTTACTTCCAATTATGTGGTCAATTTTAGAGTAGGTGTCATGTGGTGCTGAGAATGTATATTCTGTGGATTTGGGGTGGAGAGTTCTGTAAATGTCTATTAGGTTGGCTTGGTCCAGGTCTGAGTTAAAGTCCTGGATATCCTTGTTAATTTTCTGTCTGGTTGATCTGTCTAATATTGACAATGGGATGTTCAAGTCTCCCACTATTATTTTGTGGGAGTCTAAGTCTCTTTGTAAGTCATTAAGAACTTGCCTTATGTATCTGGGTGCTCCTGTATTGGGTGAGTATATATTTAGGATCGTTAACTCTTCTTGTTGCATTGATCCATTTACCATTATGTAATGTTTTTCTTTGTTTCTTTTGATCTTTGTTGCTTTAAAGCCTATTTTATCAGAGATGAGAATTGCAACTCCTGCTTTTTTTTTGCTCTCCATTTGCTTGGAAAATCTTCCTCCATCCCTTTATTTTGAGTCTTTGTGTATCCTTGCATGTGAGATGGGTTTCCTGGATACAGCACACTGATGGGTTTTGGCTTTTCATCCAATTTGTCAGTCTGTGTCTTTTGATTGGGGCATTTAGTCCATTTACATTTAGGGTTAATATTGTTATGTGTGAATTTGATACTGCCATTTTGGTGCTAGCTGGCTGTTTTGCCCATTAGTTGATGCAGATTCTTCATTGTGTTGATGCTGTTTACCATTTGGCATGTTTGTGGAGTGGCTGGTACTGGTTGTTCCCTTCTATGTGTAGAGCCTCTTTCAGGAGCTCTTGGAAAGCAGGCCTGGTGGTGACGAAATCTCTGAGTACTTGCTTGTTCGCAAAGGATTTTATTTTTCCTTCACTTATGAAGCTTAGTTTGGCTGGATATGAAATTCTGGGTTGAAAGTTCTTTTCTTTAAGGATGTTGAATATTGGCCCCCACTCTCTTCTGGCTTGTAGGGTTTCTGCTGAGAGATCTGCTGTGAGTGTGATGGGCTTCCCTTTGTGGGTAACCCAACTTTTCTCTCTGGCTGCCCTTAGCATTTTCTCCTTCATTTCAACCCTGGTGAATCTGACAATTATGTGCCTTGGGGTTGCTCTTCATGAGGAATATCTTTGTGGTGTTCTCTGTATTTCCTGGACTTGAGTATTGTCCTGCCTTGCTAGGTTAGGGAAGTTTTCCTGGATAATATCCTGAAGAGTATTTTCCAGTTTGGATTAATTCTCTTCGTTGCATTCAGGTACACCTATCAAACGTAGTTTAGGTCTTTTCATGTAGTCCCACATTTCTTGGAGACATTGTTGATTCCTTTTTCCCCTTTTTTCTCTAATCATGCCTTCTCATTTTATTTCATTGAGTTGATCTTCAACCTCTGATATCCTTTCTTCTGCTTGGTCAATTCGGCTGTTGAAACTTGTGCATGCTCCGCGAAGTTCTCATGTTGTGTTTTTCAGCTCCATCAATTCACTTATATTCCTTTCTAAGTTGTCCATTCTCGTTAGCATTTTGTCAAATCTTTGTTCAAGGTTCTTAGTTTCTTTGCCTTGGGTTAGAACATGTTCTTTTAGCTCGCTGTAGTTTCTTACTACCCACCTTCTGAAGCCTGATTCAATCATTTAATCACACTCATTCTTCATCCAACCTTGTTCCCTTGCTGGTGAGGAGATGTGATCCCTTGTAGGAGGAGAGATGTTCTGGTTTCGGGTGTTTTCATCCTTTTTGCACTGATTTCTTCCCATCTTTATGGATTTATCTACCTGTCGTGTTTGTAGTTGCTGACTTTCAGTTTGAGTCTCTGAGTGGACATTCTGTTTGTTGGTAATGAAGTTATTCCTGTTTCTTAGTTTTCCTTCTAACAGTCTGGCCCCTCTGCTGTAGGACTGCTGAGGTCCACTCCGGGCCCTGCTTGCCTGGGGATCGCCTTGAGCAGCTGCAGAACAGTAAGGGTTGCTACCAGTTTCTTCTTCTGCTATCTTTGTTCCAGAAGGATACCCGCCAAATGTCAGTCTGATCTCTCCTTTACGAGGTGACTCTTTGGATATACAGGGGTCAGGGAGCTGCTTGAGGAGACAGTCTGTCTTTTACAGGAGCTCAAGTGCTGAGCTGTGAGCTCTGTTGTTCATTCAGAGCTGCTGGGCAGGTACCTTTAGGTCTGCTGCAGCAGAACTCATAAACTGCTTTTTGTTCCCAGGTGCTCTGTCCTGGGGAGTTAGGGCTTTATGAGTTTCCGTTGTGCTGCTGCCCTTTTTGTTTTTTCTTTCAGGTCTGCCCTGCCCAGCCAACAGCCCACCTAGTCACTGTCTGTGGGCAGAGGCTTTGCTGAGCTGCTATGGGCTCCGCCCAGCTGCCATGTGAACTTCCCTGCAGTCCTGTTTATATGGGTGTAGTTAGAACTCCCTCGGCAATGGTGGTCCACCTATGTAGTGGCGGACTCTCTCTGTAATGGCAACGGCGGTTGCCTTGGCAATGGCAGGCAGCCTCTGCAATGGCAGGTTGCCTTGGCAACGGCCAGCTGCCTCAGCAATGGTGGACTACCTCCGTAGTGGTGGAGTGTCTAGGTAATGGCAAACGCCCCTCCCCCACAGACCTGGACTGTCCCGAGTTCAGTTGCACTGCTGCGAAACTCTCAATCCAGAGAGTTTTGGATTGCTGTTCTTTTGTGGGGGTGGGGCCAGCTGAGCCTGATCACCTGGCTCCCTGCCTCAGAGCCTTTTCTTTTTCTTTTTTAGTTGAACAGTTGACTCTATCCCAAGTGTTCCAGTTGCCTATTGAAAAGTTGCCGTGATCTGTGTGATTTCCCCTGCGGCGACTCACTGTGCTGGCTTAAACAGCAGCGCTGAGATTCGTGGCACTTTTTTTTGCCCAGGAATCTCCTGGCCTGGCTCCCTGGATGAATGGATGACTTCCCGGGGCTCCAATCACCAGCCAAAAGGGCACTCGGACCAGTGTATTTTGTACAAAGAACCGCTGGCCGGGGCACCGACGAAGCAGCCACACGGGGCAAAGCAGCCGCACCGACCAAAAGAACTGCGCCGGCTGCGCTGGCAACCCGTGGGGCTCCTCCACCTGAGAATCTCCTGGTCTGTGGGCAATAAAAATGCAGCGTCTACTCCCCCTCTGTGCTTTCACTGGGAGCTGCAACTCCGAGCTGTTCCTAACTTTTAAAAGCTGTTTTTTTAAAAAGCTGTTCCTAGCTTTTAAACAGCAGAAACGTATTCCTTACAGTTCTGGAAGCTAGAAATGTCAAGATCAAGGCACTGGCAGATTTGGTGTTTGGTGAGGGCCTGTTTCCTGGTTCATGGATGGCACATTTTTGCTATGTCCTCATGTGGTGGAAAAGGAACAGGGCAGCTCTCTGGAGCCTCTTTTATGAAAACGGTAGTCTCATTTATGAAGGCTCTGCCCTTATGACTTAATCAATTCCCAAAGGCCCCAACTCCTAATACTATCACATTGGTGATTAGGTTTCAACATATAAATTTGTACACAAACATTCAGACCACAGCAACTTTCTTTGTAATTTTTTTTTGTAACTCTAAAATTGTTCTAGCATTAAAGATTTTGTTAAAAAGAGAAGGTAACCGTAGTTTGGGAGAAATATTTTACAACAGGTATACAGGTAAAGATTAGCATCTAGGCTATGTAAAACACTATAGCAAATCAATAAGTAAAATCATATAATCTGAAGGAAAAATTGGCAAAGAATAAGAACCATCAGTTAACAGAATAGGTAACCCTAATAGCAATGAAAATATGAAAAGCATCTTAACCTCACAATTTATAAAGGCAATACAAACTTATATCACCATATGATGAAATTGCACATACATCATATGATTTAAAATTTTTAAATGTGACCATGTAGAAGAAGACATAGAGTTCTCTTCTTCTCATGCAGTTCTCAGGCTCTAATTGTAGAATGAAAGGTCAAACATTCCAGAAAGTTAATTATATTTAACAGAGTTGAGGACAAACCATGCTTTCAACTGAATAATTCAACCTCAACCTGAATCATATGTATGTGACAGAGCAGTTTCCATCCTACTGGTGATTTTACACACTGAGGAATGTGCATCAATGTTCTAGGCAATACACTGGCATGGTTTTATGGGAACCATCTGATATAGTTTGGATTTGCGTCTCCACCCAAATCTTGTGTCTAATAGGAGGAGGGGCTTGGTGGGAGGTGACTGGATCATGGGTGCAGATTTCCTCCCTTGCTGTTCTTGTGATAGTGAGTTATCTCAAGAGATCTGATCTTTTATAATGTGTGGCACTTCTCCCTGCTCTTTCTCTCTCTGTCTCTCCTACTCCACCATGTTAAGACATGCTTGCTTCTCCTGTGCCTTCTAAGTTTCCTGAGGCCTCCCAGCAGTGCTTCCTGTTAAGCCTGGAGAACTGAGTCAATTACACCTCTTTTCTTCATAAATTACCCAGTCTCAGTCTCAGGTAGCTCTTTATAGCAGTGTGAGAACAGACTAATACACCATCCTTTAGATATTCAACATTTTTGGTACTCACTTTAGAATTTTAGAAATGAGTCTCTAGAAAACAGTTTTGCCTATTTTTTTTCCTTCTTTCTTTATTTCTCTTTCTTTCTCTCTTTCTATTTATTTTTTTGAGACAGGGTGTTTCTCTGTACTCCAGGCTGTAGCCTCAACCTTTCAGGCTCAATTGATCCTCCCATCTCAGCCTCCCCTGTAGCTGGGACCACAGGCATGTGCCACCATACCTGGTTAGTTTTTAAATTTTTTGTAGAGACAGGGGCTTTCTATGTTGTTCAAACAGGATTTGAGTTCCTAGGCTCCAGTGAACCTCCAATCTCAATTTCCCAAAATGCTGGGATTATAAGCCATGAGCCATCATGCTTGACCCACCTATTTTCTTTCCTTGCCTACCCCCACCTTCACAATCATTCTTTTTTTAAAAGAATGGGAAATAGTTTTCCCCAATGAACCTTACTACGATGGCTTGGCCTAGGTCTAAAAAAATCTCTGCATGCCAAAGAGATATTTCAAGAATACATAGCTCACGAAAGAGAGTCCCAGAAATTCAAGCACTAAGCTTGGTTATGAAATATTGAAGGCCAGTGGTTACTTTCATTCAAGTGACTAGAAGATGTCAAAGACCCAGTCTTTATTTTTTTAATTTATTCTTTCTATCTATCTTAGAGATAGAATTTAAAAGTGAGATGGTTGCCATGGAGATGAGTATGAAAGCATATTTATTTGAATTGAAATATATAGTCATGTATTTCTGACAGAAATGTCTGATAGCTGTTTTGACAATGAAGACTGAGTATCCATTTAAGTTAAATGATATATTTTCTACAAATCGGATTCACCAAATCTGCTCTGAGGTTTTGACTAAAGTATATTTAAAGCATGAATACAAAATATACTATGCTGAAACATGTATCTTTTGCAGTTTTAAATTTTGAATTAAAAAAATAGATGTTAACTTAAAAACGCGTAGGGTGATACATAGTTTTCAAATAAACTAAATGTCTACCAAAAGGAAACTGAATTAATGAATTCTAGTATATTGAGACAATATAATAATACATATCATCAGTTGAAATGAATAAATAGATTTACATATATCTTCAAAAACCTCAAAAATTAATCAAGCTGCAGAATACATTCTTTGGGTATCCTGTCATCTCGTATTTATTGAGCAGCTCTTATATACTGAGCATTATGTTGGGTGCTTGGGATATAGTAATCAACAAACAAAAACCTCTGCTCTTATGAAGCTTAACATTCCATCAGAGAAGGGAGACAAACAAGAAATCTACACACAAAATATCAACAAATACATGTGTTTCTAGAACTGTTTGTCAGGTAATGATCAAAATGGGAAGGAAGATAGTGGATGTTAGCATAGGCAGAATGGAATGAGGCACCAGGGGAGTTACAGTCTTAAAAAGGCTGGTGAAAGTCTGTCTCACTGAAAGGTGACAATTGATGAAAGACCTGTGGAGCCAGTGATCTACATGGTCACCTGGAGGAAGTGAGTAATGGGGAAAAGGAACAGGAAATGGAAAAGCCAAATATGAAGTGTTTGAGGAACATTAAGAAGGGTATGTGGCTCATACAGAGTAAGCAAAGGAGGGAAGTAGTCATAGTTCTTGTAGAGGTAAGAGCTTCTAGGTTGTGAATGAGATAAGGGTCATTGCAAGGTTAGAAAATTATCTAATTCCAGTTATTAAAAGATGATTTTATTTTTAAGTATCTAAGTTTAAAAAAGAAAACTGTAGAGGGAGGGGTCAAAAGAGGGAGTACAGTACTGTGATTTGAATATGGCTAATGTGTAATGTTCAAAACCCTTCATATGACATTTCTTGATTTCCACTATCTAGAGAGACAACCTTGAGTGGAGAGTGAAGAAATGGGAGTAACATGTCAACGATAGCAACACTGAATTGTATAATTATACCAGGCCAACAATGTGTGTGTGTGTGTGTGTGTGTGTGTGTGTGTGTGTGTGTGCCCCTGCGCGCACACACGCATGCCAGTGGGCAATGAAGATAGACATTAAAGAGAGTGGCAAAACAACACTACCTTATACAAACTCTTTCAGAATACTGAAGATACTCCCAGATAATTTTATGTAATATTGATAACAATATCTAACAATAACATCACAAGAAAGGAAAATGCAGAACAACCTTTTTAATAACATACTTGCCAAAAAATTCTTAAGTATATTATTAGCAAATTATTTAATAAATTCAGTAATTATTTAATAAATTCAATGATTTATTAAAAGGATCATACGTCACAACCAGGGATGTAAGTGTGTATTTAATTTTGAAAATCTATAGCTATAACTTGCCTTATTAACAGGAAAGACAAAACAATCATGAACTTTTTAATATATGTAGAAAGAGTGATAAAATTGAGTATTCATGGTTAAAAATCATATTAAATTAAATTAAAAATAGAATGGTACTCTTTTAATATAATAAATAGTATCTACAAAAGCATCCTACATAAAACATTATATTTAATAATGAATCCCTGAAAACTTTTCCCTTGAGAACAGTCATAAGATAAGGATGCTGAATATCATATTCCTTTTCAGTATCAAACTCAAGATCCTAGTCAGTGAAATAAGACAAGAAAATTAAACAGAAGGCATTAAATTTAGAAAAGAAAAAATAAAATTTCATTGCTATTAGAGGATATGCTTCTGTATAAAGAAGATTCAAAAGGGTCTATGAACTGTGAGAAACGAATCCAAAAATATCACTGGGCACAAGGCCAATAGATAACAATTGTGTATCTATATGCTTGCTAGCCACTAGCAACATACCATCATAAAGTTAAAAAATTTAAATAATATAATTTTCAAAAGCATTGAAATTAAGAAACATAGAAATCAATCTAATAATTGATGTGCCAGACCTCAGCATACAGTACCATAAAATATTACTGAGGAAGAGTAAAAAAGACCTAAACGTATGAAAGATAAAGTGTATTCATGAATTGGATAATTTAATTGTTTCAGAGGCAAGAGTTCTCTATTCACTCAGTAGATTCCTCACGAACCCAACTAAAATTTCAAAAGGATGGTTTGTGAAAGTTGACAAAATAATTCTAATATTTATATGGACATACAAAGGTCTAAGAATAGCCAAGATATCTTGAAGAGAAATGAAGGTGGAGAAGTTACACTGTAAGGTATCAAAACCATGAAGTTTTGGCATAAAAATAGGGAAAGAAAAGTAGACAAAAATAATGGGATACAAATTCCAAAAAGAGATTTACACTGAATTATAATAAAAGTGAAATAAAAGCATTGTTACAGTGTAGTGGCAATAGACATTGATATTTTTATAAATGAGGGGCCAATTGGATATCCATTTGGAACCCCTTCCTCATACCATACATAAAATCAAATCCAGTGTGATTATAGATATCAATAGGACAGGTAAAAATAAATTTAAAATATACAAATAAGCTTTGAGAAGAAAATATAGGAGAATATCATAATGAGTTGGGTTAGCAAAATTTTCTTATACAGGATACAGAAATAGAAAGAAAGTAAAAGTGAACAATATTAAAATTGAGAACTTTAAATAATCAAAAAATACCCTTAAGCAAGAAAAAAACCCACAAAATGGTAATACTTATTTTCAGTACATATACCCAACAAAGGAGCCCTATGCAGAACATATAAAGATCTTCTACAAATCAATAAAACAGAGATAGACAATCATTTTATTAAATGTAGAAAAACGTAAACGTGCATGTCCCAAAATAAAATGACAAGTAAACGGAAATGTGTTCAGTGTTGATGATAGTCAACAGACAAATGCAAATTCAAACCACAGTTAACAAAACTGTACAAACTAAGAATGGTTAAAATAAAAAGACTGTCAGTATCAAGCACTGGAGAGTTGGTATCATCCAGAACTTGCATACAGTGCTGGCATAATGGTAAATTGGTAAAAACACTTTGAAAAACTGTTAAGAATAATTAACTAAAACTCAATATATGTAGCTAATGATTCAGTAATTTTCATGGCAGTGCTATTCAGACTATTTCTATAAATTGAAAGTATTCCCAAAGCCTATCAACTGTAGAATGAATAAATTATGAAGTATTAATAAAATGGAATACCGTACTCCAATGAGAATAAATGAACTGCAGCCATACACAGCATTATGCATACCTCACCTACATCATGTTGGCCAAAAAAATCCACACAAAGGAGTACACACTCTGTGGTCCCACTGGCATAAAGTTCCAAAGCAGACAAATCTAACCTGTGGTATTAGAAATCAGATAATGATTTGTTGGGGAAAAGAGGTCACAAGGAAGCTCCTGAGTTCCTGATGATATTGTTTCTGAATCCAGGTACTAGATATTTAGACATGCAGACTGTTAAACATCATGGAGCTGGTGTATTCATGATCTCTACACTTTTCTATAGGTATGTAACACTTAAATATTATTACAAAAGTACCATGTATTTGAGGAAACTAGGGGAAAAAAGATTAAAATGAACTTTTAAAAATTTTCAAACTCTAATGAATAGAAAATAAAAATTTTAAACAAATAAAAAAAATTGATAGCAGAGCCCCAAATATAAAATGTACCAGGAAGAAGGACATTAGTAAGAAAAGCCGGAGCAGATCCAGTCCCAATTGTAAGCACTGAGCACCGCCCAGTATAATAGGTTCACAGAAGCCTGTTCTATATTAACTCCCTGGCTGTGATATATCCCTTGTATTAGTCTGCTCCAGCTATCATTACAAAATATCACAGACTGGGTGACTTAAACAACGGAAATGTATTTCTAACAGTTCTGTAGGCTGAAGGTCCAATATCAAATTGTCAACAGGTTTGGATCCTTCAGAGATCTCTCTCCTTGGCTTGCCAACAGCCTCCTTCTCCTGAGTCCTCACATAGGCTTTTCTCTGTGCATCCACATCGCAGGTGTCTCTCTGTGTATCCAGATTTCCTTTGTTTTTGTAAGGGCACCAGTCAGATTGGATCAGAGCCCCCCATAATGGCTTAATCTCCTCTTCAAAGGCCCTAACTCCAAATGTAAGTAGTTATATTTGAAGTATACTGAAGTAGTTCAGGGTTAGGGCTTCCACGTTTGAATTGTGGAAGGGACCATAATTCAACCTAATCACCCCACTGAAGTTGGAAAAATAGCTAATAATGGGACTAGAAAGAGCTACTGCAGTATACTCTATACTCTGTTTTGGGGGCTCCAGGTGGATCACACTATAGGACTTCCCTCTGAGCATTACACAGAGAGAGAAAGCACTCCCCTCCCCCTCTTTAAAACTGACTTTGGCACTGTAGTGATTTTGTGAGAATTGAAAGCATCAAAGATCAGCAGAGATAGCAGTAACATGACCTTATTGAGGGGTTTTGATCACAGGAGTTTTGAGAGGAAAAAAAGGATAGCTGGAAAAAGTTCCATGCAGAACATGAATCTTGAATTGTGCAACAGGGGAAAATTGGATTTGGCCGGGACAGAAGGGACACTGTTGTAGAATACAGGCGAAAATAGGAGGAGGAGGAGGAGGAGGAGGAGGAGAGGAGTATGAGCAAAAAATAGTGTGTGTTTAATATGATATGCAGGACAATTAAATTAAAAATATTTGTGGAGTTTAATGATTGGTCTTTAATGGTGCCTTTTAACTACTATATTAAATATTTGTTGAAAAATAAATGTTTGTTGAATTAAATGAATTGAACCGTGAACATGTTAGTAATTAATTTTTGTTGCCAAAAAATATCTATAATAATTCTCAGGCTGTTATTTATGTTCCCTGATTGGACATCAGTCAAAAAGATCATTATTTTTCTGTCCCAATTGAAGAACTGTAAATAGGGTTTGACCAGCAATTTAGCATTTAGAAGAGAGTTAATGAGAAAAGTTAACTGCCTCCAGAAAATACAATGTATGGAACACAGAAGCTCTTATCAGATCAGCTGATATAAGACTAGAAATTGTCCCCTAAAGCTACTCCGTATTTTTCAGTGCCCCATTTCCTTATTCCATGTCCATATCTCTTTCCTTCTATTTCTGCTCCTTTCCTATGTGTATCTGCCAATCACTTTCTTCTTTGTTGTATGTCTTTCGTTAAGTGTCCTCATTGCTGCGGATACATTTCTTCTTTCACTGTTTCTTCCTCTTCCTTGGCTCTTTCTTTCTTTTTTTTTCTGAGACAGAGTTTCGCTCTTGTTACCCAGGCTGGAGTGCAATGGCGCGATCTTGGCTCACCGCAACCTCCGCCTCCTGGGTTCAGGCAATTCTCCTGCCTCAGCCTCCTGAGTAGCTGGGATTACAGGCACGCGCCACCACGCCCAGCTAATTTTTTGTATTTTTAGTAGAGACGGGGTTTCACCATGTTGACCAGGATGATCTTGATCTCTTGACCTCGTGATCCACCCGCCTCGGCCTCCCAAAGTGCTGGGATCACAGGCTTGAGCCACCGCACCTGGGCCCTCTCTTCCTTTCTTTACTATTTTTCTACTTCATCTTTTTTCACGATACACACCTTTTCCCATTTAAAACAGTCATTTGAAATCAGGTGTAATTAAAAACAGCTGTGCTATATTTGTCCAAAAAAATGTGTTACTTCTTAATTTTAAAACCAGTCCAAATATCACTTTATATGACTGATATGATTAGACTTTGTGACTTCACCCAAATCTCATCTCAAATTATAATCCCCATAAACGCTACCTGTCAAGGTAGAGACCAGGTGGAGGTAATTGAATCATGAGGGTAGTTTCCCCCGTGCTGTTCTTGTGATAGTAAGTTCTCATGAGATCTGCTGGTTTATAAGTGCTCAGCAAGTTCCTCCTTCAGTCATTCTCTCTCTTGCCGCCTTGTGAAGAAGGTGCCTGTCTCCCCTTCACCTTCCACCATGATCATAAGTTTCCTGAGGCCTCCACAGCCATATGGAACTGTAAGTCAATTAAGCTTTTTTTCTTTATAAATTACCCAGTCTTGGAAAGTTCTTTATAACAGTGTGACAATAGACTAATGCAAAGACTTTAAGAGGAAGTACAAATCAGTTGTATTCCCAGGGCAGAGGAATGACTTCCTCAATGTCTCAGAGTTTCTTCAGGAAATTCCCTGACCCTTAGATTGAGTTAACATTCTCTCATCGCCTAGTATGTTCTTAAAAACAAAATAAAATTTATCTGTTGTTACTTTTGTTACATTGAATGACCTTTGTTTGCTAATGTCTAAATTCTGAGAAGTCAGAGATTAGATTCGTTTTGTCCATCTTGTAAACCCTAATATCTATGAGTGCCTGGAACTTTCATTATTAATTGAATAAAGTTATGAGTAAAAAGTTTCAGTCCATTCTTGTTTTTATCTTGTCAAAAATAACTCTCCTTCCTCAGTCCTCGTAAGACATCTAAAACTTTTCTGCTCATTCCACAGTTGCCTGAAAACTTGAAGACCAGAAACGGACTGAAGCAAATGTGATAATGAATACATTCTCATAGGCAGTGGTTCTGAGATAAATTCCTTAAATTTTAAAAGATTCTTGCTGTGAGCTCATCTTTAATCTATAATGTGCTATCCATTTCTGTATTTTTTCTTTATGCTCCAGAAGAATATTCTTTAACATTGCTTTACACACCAAATTAGATGAGATTTTCTGCCTGTTAATGGTGATGGGCCACTTTTACTTACAGTATAGTACTGAGTTGTGTTTCTTATTCCCAGCCTGCAATGTGTATGTGTGTGTGTGTTTCTTGGTAACACAGGTAAAGCACTGATAAATGAAGATAAATTGTTGGCTTTATTCCAAAACAAGCTTGTTGTTCTAGGACCCCAAACTGTCTCAAACATCATTAAGAAGCAGCAGGCCACCTAAGGTTGTGCATCAATTAGCAATTAGGTCACACATTGGGTGGTTGCAGGCACTCAGCCTTTGGCCTTGTTCCTCACAGCACACCCGAGCGGGGCACCAGTATCCAAACAATGCCCACCCTGTTGTATCTTGTTCCTTAATTGGGACAACTTAGAGATGCTAATGTGCACAGGCAGGCTCTGTCCTCCAATTAGGCCTCATTAGTGACTCCAACAGTGGTGACCACTACAAAGTGATATTTGCTCTTGGGAAGGCTTTGTGAGGTACTCCGAGCTCCTGCAGAGGGGAAGCAAGGATGCATTTTACACCCTGCCCAGCAGCCAGCGCCTTCTCTCAATTTTCTACAGCTGCTGTCAGTTGGGGCTGGCTTTACCTTCCATGGCTCAGTTGTTATACCATGACTTCTTCTATCTGGGGTGGTCGTTTGGAAATTCTTACAGATAGCCACATATAGAGGATTAGTTTTTGTCTCCCACTTTGCCTCCATCTCTTCTCTTTCTCCAATTTTACTTGAAATACAAAAAACGTGTTCGGAGACAGACCTGTGACACCCAAAGATAACACCACCCTGAATTCTATAGTGTCCCACACGTAATTTTCATCTGACTAAAAGGCAACAAGTTGAAAATAATAAACTTGAGAAGAGCACAAGAAATAAAGAATGCAGGTATTTTTAATTTTTAAAGCATATGTCCAGGATACTTAAAAAAAAAAAATGGAGAAGGCTGCTGTTGATTCTTCAGTGAGAAACATGTTGTTGTTACTAAACTGTGAGAAAGGCACATACGCACACTAACAGAGCACTTTCTGTAGATATTCTGGTCTGCGTACACTTAGTTTAAAAGGAGACACAATGTGATGCATCATTAGGCTTCCTGGCACAAATCCATGTGGGTTATTCCACGTTAGAATTTACCCCACAGTCCTGGTGGAAAGAGCTCCTCATTAGGCCAGGCTGCATGGTAACTCATCTTATTCTGGGATGGGGCAGGGCTGGGGGATGTAACTAGAGCCTCCTGGAGCTATTCTCTCACTTCACTCAAAAGTCATAATTTTCAAAATAACTTTATTATTTTTCTATTTTTTTCTTAAGCATTGAGGAAGTTGAATAAATATACTTTAATAAATAAGACTGGGAACAAATAGAGTGATCCAAAATAGGGGACATTAAAAAATGGCAGATCTCAGTGTCATTTGCTTGTAATTATTTTTTAAAAGTTGGTTTTTGTTTCATTTTTTAAATTATTCACATTCCAACAGCTGCCTAAACTCCTGGCCGTATAGTATGTATCCAGACATTTGCCATCTAAAGAGCCATTAGGAGAATAATAAGGGTAGGAGTTTCTGTTGGCCATTTCCATCATGTGATTTTTCCCCTAGTTACCTGCATCCTTCTTCCTGCCCCCTTGACTTGTATGAGCAGTTGCCGCAGAGATGGCAGGATGTCGATGCCCCCAAAATTGAACCTGTGATTTGTTTTTCTTTGATTTATGTGCTTGTAGTCAATAAACTTTATAAAGGAAAGCATCAGACTGAACAATCAATCAAAGATAAACAGATTCCTGTCCTTTAAAAGCATTTCAGCCCAGTAGGTGAGTGTCTCATTCATCTTTTGCAGGCATGCTTTCGGCCTTTCCACTGAGACACAACCGACTGCTCACTACAGGCGGCTTTTCTACCAAAGGGCTGCTGCAGTTGAGCTGAGATTGATCCATTTCATGGCACCAGTGGTCCTGACATGGTATCATTTTTAGGATCTAAATGGTTAAGCATGTTGTTTGTATGCTGAGACCTGGGCTTTCCATATACCTGAAAAGAGAGAAAGGTGACTAGTTTTAAACACTTCATACATATAGTTCTATAAAATTCGTATCATGCACTTTTTTTTTTCTATTCTAAAAAGCCAAATCCCTTCCCTGCAAAAGAGAATTCCCTCTTCGTTCTATTAGTGGTTTCTGAATCTGCCTTCGAATAAGGCAAATGTCATCCTGCATGTTTTCCTTCTCTGCAGCACAGATGGTGTGCATATGCAGATTGGTGATTTTCTAATCAATACAGTGGCACTTGGGAATATCTGTAAGTATTGTAATAATGCATTAGTCAGGAGTGATGTTGTAACACACTGAGATCATACACATAAATCTAAGACACCATGTCTAGACACTCCAGGGAAGATGGTATGGCATGGGTTAGAGCAGGCATTAAAGGAGGACAATATTTCAAATATGATGGGAAAATAATGCAATTTGCAGACTTTAATAAAACCATTGGGGAATTAATTTCAGTAGGGGCACATTCTCTCCTCAAACATTCACGTTCTTATGTTTGCTTCATGGACACTTGTAATGAGATACTTTTCACCTGTTATCTCAGGCATAAACACAGAATGGGATCTGTGAATTGAGCTGGATTTTTAATGTGCTGAATATGAAAATAATCCCTTTATAGGTAGTGCTTTAGCTGTACAAAAGTGCATTATGCAAACAACACATAGACAGAATAAACCTTGGAGATTCAGAGTCAGAAGAGCTTATAAATTAATCTCCTAAGCACACCTTGAGCATGCTTAGACAGTATCTTCAGTCATGAAAACTTGACCAGCTGAACCTGCAAAGTTTTAATAGGGGCAAGTTCAATGATGAAAAATGAAAATGATGTTAAATGTATGCCCATTTAACGCTGCCCAAAAGTTACAGACTGGTTTCGCTCTCTGCTGACTCCCATACCATTTGCACTCTAGCCCTTCATTTTAATCAACCGGGCTTTGCTTAAATTCTATAGGCTAAAAACTGTCCCAAAGTCAGGTATTCACTCTGACAAAAACGCTTTGATAAGCACGTTAAAATTAATGTAGCCAGAAATGAAACCTGGATTTGCCAGCAGAAAATAAATACAGAATGCATGGCTCCCCCCATCACCCTTTTTCTAGTAAGTTTCAGGCATTAACACAACAGGCTCCTGGTCCGACAGACCACTTAGTCTGTCTTCTGGTTGTCACTTTAGTCCATTGCTGCCTGACTGAAGTCTACTCAAGTCTCAGGCCAGCTCTGTGCTTCCAACACTCTGGAGGCTTTTCAATTAAAATGTGAGAGAAGCAAAGGCTAGATGGAATCAACCCAATTATCTTCGTAGCCATAGAAATGCACATGATAAATGAACTCCAACCTTTTCCTTTCTGATGACAACTTGGGCTCTGAATAGAGGTGCGATTTATTTTTTTCATTTTTTGGTAAGTGTGAGAAAGAATGCGGTCTTCTTTAGTACAGAGTGAAACACCACTTACTTGGCAAAATATCTCAAGGCATAATGCTTCTAGCACCTGACCAGTTTGGTTCTATGAAGGCTTAAGCTTAGTTTTTTTTTTTTTTTTTCCCTCGGACTCCTAGTGCAGAGGGGAAATACATTGCAGCATCTCATTTGTCGATGTCTCTTCTTGCAACTGTAGTGATTCACTTTCTATTTGGATTTTTAAATTTGCGTTTCTAGATATTTTGCTCTGCGTCTTTCTTTCAAATGTTGATTTTAAAAGGGGGAATAAGTACACACACAAAAATGTATCCAACCTGTTCAGTTTAAGCCCCTGACCGACTGCCCTGTGGCGGAAGGTCATTTGATCTGCATTGCTAACACTGGGCACACATTTTCCGAGAAAGGAGACGAAGCTCAGCAAGAGTAAAGATCAATCCACGGTTTTCCACATCCCTCAGTTCTTAGATCATTGACACACACCCAGTGGTCACTTCGTAAAGATGTTTGTTTCAGGAAATGACCGGGCACAGCCTCAAGAGCAGTAGTGTTCACTTAAAACAGGAAATAATTGCCTTCCCTTTCAAATTGAGGAAATATGTAAGATTCGGTCCCTTATTTCTTCTAGAGGTCTTATTCTACTCCACTATTTTCTTTTTAACTTCAACAATCCTTTTTGCCAAATGCAGAGTACATGAGTCAGTGTGTCCTTTTTTCTTCACTAGCCTGCCTACAGTTTGAAATATGGCTGGAGTTTATCCTAGCTGAAGTTTTAGTCATATAATAATCAAAACTTAAGCCATCATATTCCTTTTAAGTTTTTTTTTTCCCCGTCCTATTCTAGGGTCATTTTATTCATTAGAAATGTCAACATTTAATGACAACTATCACCAAAGGATGTGTTTAAGAATATGTCCCTGCAAATCCTGACGAACCCTTTAATTTGACTCACTTTTAATAATCCAATTCCCCGAAATCTGATGACTCGACGTCAG
Source organism: Saimiri boliviensis (assembly GCF_048565385.1). Taxonomy (NCBI): domain Eukaryota; kingdom Metazoa; phylum Chordata; class Mammalia; order Primates; family Cebidae; genus Saimiri; species Saimiri boliviensis. The sequence continues at coordinate 113,823,885 of NC_133459.1, read as the reverse complement.
TTTCTCCTGACTCCAGAAAAATTTGAAATGATAATATAACCACAGAGATAACGTGGATTCACTTTTGTTTAGCACTGTGGAGTTTACAAAATGCATTTGGGAATATGAGAAAGAGCCTTGGATGGCGATGAAGGAGAGAAAAAGCAATGATTATCAAAACGCATTTAAGCATGATACTTCTAATGGGACCGTGCTCTGGGTCCCAGCCTGGAGATGCAGGATGAGAGGTCTTTGTGAAGGGTTGAGAATCATATTGTGAGATGGAAGAGATCTTAGAAAAGACACTACCCCTCTGGGTTGGGGGCCAGTGAGGAAATTGTAATCATTTCAAGCAGATCACAAAAATAGAGAGTCCCTCATACTGAGGGCAAACAGAAAAAAAAAA